>NW_004955402.1:47734872-47881221 GCF_000276665.1 Chinchilla lanigera
GTTTTAAATTTAAATAAATAAAAAGTGGTAGACAGAGCCCAAACATGAGTACTGTATACAAAAACATGAGTATTATAATCAAGTATTTTGCACCAAGTTCTGTGCTTGGTGCTGTTCGGTGTGCAAAGAAATATGTGAGGGAAATTTCACTCCCAGGTACTTGAAAAGATTGGGTGGAAACACACAGAAGATTGTGCTGCATTAAATGCCAAGAAAGTGGCAAAAACTTTGCTATGGGCCTCAGCTGCTAGCAGATTGGGATCTAATTGTTCTCTGATAATTCTCTGTTGTAATAAGTGCAGCAATAATGTGGGACTAGAATGTCACTGATGTCCACTCAGCTTTTAAGAATATATGAGATAGACAGATGCTTTTACAAAAGTAAAGAAATTGAAAGGATTTGACACTAACATGTTTTCTATCTTTTAAAATTTTTCTTAGGTTTTTCCAATGGACTCTCTAGCAACATCCATCAACCAGTTTACCATGGAGTTTAACAAAAAGTTAGCAGAATCCCCTGAGGGTAAAAGAGTTGTCTTTTCTCCCCTGGGCATCTTAGCTTCTCTGGCCTTGGTGTATTTGGACTTCAAAAGTTCCATTGCAGCACGGATGGCCCAGGTGCCAGTGAAGGCCAATTGTCCTTTGCTATCTTAAACTACCTGCTTTCTGTACCTCCTAACTTTGTTCTTTACTCCTCAAAACATAATAAGCCATATTTTATAACAATATATTTTCAACCAAAGATTAATTGAAAAGAAAAATTGTATATCATAAAATAAAGCCTTGTAAAGAAATGAAATTTTTTGCTAGGTAAACCATCTAAGAGTCTATATCCTCTAGAAAAATGAAATGGAGAAATGATGAGATTTATCAACTGTGGTTCAACAACAAAACTAATTTTATTTTAATGGTTAAAATATTTCAAGAAATAATGATTTGACCTTTAATAGAATTAGTCATCATCTCTCAACTCTCAGTAAATTTTCTTGAAGACACACACACACATAATAAAAGAATTCTATACCTCCTGCTTTGAATGTTTCTTTGCCTAACCTCTGGGTGTCTAGATGACTCTAAAGAGGCCACTAGGAGAATTAAAATAGTAAAAATATATTCTTATATAAAAATCCATTTGTTTCCTATAAACATCCTCAAAGCATTGTGTGTGTAAATATATATGTGTATATTTATAAAATACACATAATACATACAGCCATTGCTAGCAGAATGTGGCAAAATAGCCATATAGGTCTAATCATATTTATACATTCATATATATACACCTATAGTGTATATAAATATTTTTTAAAAGTGCAAAGAGTAAACTCAGCCCTAAATTATGCAGCAGTTGGAAAGGTCGGGGCCAATGGCAGAATTTCCACCTGAAATGGTGCCTACTATGGCAAGTACTGAAACAGACACAGCCAGTAATTCTGAGTGACATAGACAGTTACAGCCTCTGTGAGTCTGGGCCTAGCATATAACTCTCACTCTTACAGTTCATGTTATCATTATTGTGTGACTTTAACACAGCAGTAACAAGTATCATAACAATGAAACTCCAGGTTTACAACTAAATAATGATTGCTTTATCAGTCTAAAAGGCTTAACTTTTAATTTGGTAGGCTTATTCTTAAGCAGATTCCAACCTGGCTCCATTTCATATAAATACATTCCTGGGTGTTGCTTGTGCTTGTTTGGAATATTAGTAGCTTCATTTCCTGGCATGCCTAATGCTCGCTTTCTATAGTAGGTGATACCGGTTCTGCTAGTGTGTGTCAGTGCAGCCCTTATAAGATGATTTTATTCTTCAAGTTGGGCTGGGCCCAGGATATGGAAGATGGAATTACTGTCTTTTGTTCTACTACTGTATGATTCAGGGGAAACAGGGATTGCCACATCCTTCCTCTTACTTTCAACGTGAATGCTGGGGTGGACATAGAGATTGTTTTATACAGAGCCAAGTTGTATTAAGTAATAAGAACTGAAGCACTTACTAGAAAAAAAAATAACAAAATTCCCTGAATTTTCCAGATAATTGAGGCAATAATGATTTTTGTTGAAATTGTCTAAAAGATAGTCTCAATTTAACACATCTTATTTTTCTTTTTTCTCTTATTAGATTTTAATTGACATACAATCAATACATACTTATGGTGTCCAGTGTTACAATTCCATACATGTAGACAATGTGTAATGATCAAGTCAGAGTAGCTAATATTTATTTCTCCTTAAATATTTATTATTTCTTTGTGTTAGGAAGGTGCATATTCCTATCTCTAGTTCTCTTTAAAATATATAATACGTTATGAGCTGAATTCATCCTACTGTGTGGTAGAATGCTAGAACTTATTCATCCTGTCTATCTGTGTTTTGATGCCAGTTATTAAACTTCCTTCCATCCCATCCCCATCCTAGGCTCTGCTCACAATTTTTCTACTGACAATATAAAGAATAAACAAACTCAAAGTCATCTACATTCTCATGACACTTCTGATACCACATATGTGGGATTTTTCCCCCACACACCAAGCAATCAGTTCTGTAGTAGAAATCAATTTTATGTCCTCTAATTCTATTCGACACTGTGTACCTAGAGACAGGGTCACATCCTAGAGGGGAAGGGCCCTGTCCCCAAGACCCCCTCGTACTTCAGATGCCAGTCTAAAGCCCCAGGTTGTCTTTTGCCTATGTTTCTGACCATCCAGCTATAAATCAGAGTTCCCACAACAACTTCATTATGTTCCATTAATTTGCTTGTGTGTCTCACAGAAACAGTAAAGTTTATAGGTTTGCTATAAAGGATATTTCAAAGGGTGTAGATGAAGAGATGCATAAGGAAAGGAAGGGGAAAGGGATACAGAGCTTCCAGGACCTCTCCCAGTGCACCAATTTCCAGGAACTTCCACATCTTCAGCTCTCAGATCTCTGAATTCTGTCTTTTGCATTTCTTGATGTAGACTTCAATCCTTAGGCATTTGTGAAGCATGGCATCTGTGTAGGAAGGTGATTAGACTCTAAGTGTGTGATCTAATGCTATCATAACAGACTTGGTGGGGAAACCCAGCAAAGCTGTCTGTTCAGAGTCTTTTTGACTTAGATGTACAGCACTTCTTCCTGGGTATGGTGTGTCTTTCGGAAATGGGGATCTTATGATCTACTGTCAGACAAGGCAGGTCAGTGGATTTCATTATGACCACCTACAAGACAGAAATGCTGGGGAAGATTAGAGTATTAGGGTATGCTTTTAGTTTCTATAACCTGCCTTGTGTAAGAGGAATTCTAGTTCCTATGGGCATCTTCCACTGGGAGAAAAAGGAGCATTCTGAAGCCTGCTGCTGAGGTCTAAAATGTCTTAACATTATTATAGTCATTTGGGAAATAATAAGGGCTAGGACAGAGTAGATGTGGGATATATATATTTGCAGTATCCATTTACTCTGTACTTTGATGAGATCAACATTTTAACTTCCACATAAGCATGACTGGGCTTCTTTCTTATATGTGAACTGTATTCCATTGGATATATGTTTTACACTTTCTTTAACCATTCAGGTGTTGGTAGACAGCTTAGTTGGTTCCATTCTTTTTCAAAACAACCATAGATAAAAGTGAAATATGGCAAATGAGAATTTTACCATAAAGTATTCCCAACATTATTCCAATTTCCTTTAATACTATAATAAAGGCACTAACAATTTGAACGTCTAAAGTTTTAATTAAAAGCAGCTGTTATTTAACTGTCTAAACCAATATATCACTGAAGTCAAATCAAAGCCTCTGAGTTGAAGTAGCTATATTTTTTGCATTTATAATAGTGGCTGCTATACACATATACATATGTGTGTGTGTGTGTGTGTGTGCTTTTCATATGATGACCTCTCTGCACAATGTGTTCATGTGTGTCTTATTGAAATTATAGGTGTTCCAATTTCACAGAAGACAGGATGTCAAGTCTTGTTCTGAAAGTGAAAAGAAGAGGAAAATGTTAGCTATTCCTTCATAGTATGCATTTGATAACTAAAAAAGAAGCATTTTAACACATATATTTCAGTAGTTAACTTAAGCAACTTTACTTGCAAACTTTTCTTAGAAATATTAAAATTACAGACATCATTTTTAGAAGGCAAAATGTCTATATTGTTCAAGAATATTTTCCTGTTATTTACACCCCTTTTTCTCTCCCTCTCAAAATTTCTGTACTTTCACACTTGCTCTTGCCTACCTTTGCAAACTGCATGTTAAGAAAATGATGTTCCATTAATATTTAAATATTTATCTTCTATAAATTATGGCTCCTTTAGGGAATGGATAACTGAGCTAAAATCTCTTGGTTATATGGTTCTATTCTATCTGGAAATTCCCCTTTCATAGTTTTTCTCTGAATACAACATACTCAGATATTTTATCCCTTGCTCCTTCTATGTAACAACAATTGTTAATTCTTATCATCTTGTTTTGAAATCCTGCATTGTTTCTGTTTTTTTTGTGTTGCTTTATTTTTGTCTTTGTTGTTGCCATTTTATCATTTTGTTCTCTTTAAAATAAAAAAGTGAGCTGGATAAAGTAGATTTTTTTGAAGTGAAAAATTTTTATTGTAAAGATTCCTAAGGTGACACAGGATGATACACCCTCCTCCTGAGCTGGTATCCCACCTACTCAGGAGGTTGAGGCAGGAGGGTCATGAGTTTGAGCCCAGCTTGGGCAACTCAGTGAGACCTGTCCCAAAATTTTTAAAAAGGTCCAGAGAAAGTAGATTTTATGTTGATTTCCCAGTTGAGAAATGCACAGTGGCCAGGTGACTAGACATGAGGTATGCTTAGGTTGGAAGCAATTCAGAAGAAGAACCTGACTCCTAGGAGTTCTGTTCAAGTTCTAATAAAATAATACTATCTTCTACAAAATTCTAACCCTTCCACCAGAAAAAGCAATTAAAACGTTCAATATCACTTCATTTGTTAAGATCTCATTAGGACATAAAATACTTCTTCCTGTAACAAGAACAGTAACAAGAAAACTAAGGCAAAAAGGAAAACTGGTATAAGGTTACAGTTATGGCCCATGGAGTCCAAGTGTTATGTGTCAGCTTTCTTTTACTTTAGTAAAATATCTTTTATGAAAGAAAGATTTATTTTGGCTCATGGTTTCAGGAGTTTTAGTCCATGGCAAGATGGCTGTGTCATCTGGGACTCAGACAAGGCAGAACGTCATGGTGGGGACACATGGTAGCACAAAGCTGCTCACCTCATGGTGACCAGGAAGCAGAGAAAGAGAGAAGAAAAGGTTGAAGTCCAAATTTTCTTTTCACAGGCATGTCCTTATTAACCTAAATTCCTTCCATTAGGCCCCACCTCCTAAAGATTCCACCACCTTCCAACAGATCTATTGGACAGTGAGAATGTGTTCACGCATAGAGTTTAGGGGACAATTAAAATCCAAATGTTCATAGGTTGCAGTGTGAGTGAGGCTCGAGATCTGAGTAGAAACAAAGGTTGAAATATAAGATTTTTGTCCTTTCAATGCTATTCTTCCCATTACTCTTCCCCTAGCCTGAATTATTCTCTCTGTTTCCAATCCACAACGGCCAAACATGGCTACCCACAAAGCCTCCATTCTAGGTATCTGATTGATAAGCTCCTTTCTGAATTGCTAGGAAGGACATTGCTTGGCCACTTTGCTACAGTTGTGCAGATGTGAGTAACAGTAGACAAATAGTGCTGCTGAGGGCCTATTGTTATAATTGTGTGGATGTTTATAACACACATTTCTCAAACAGCAGGGTAAGGGTGGGAAAGAGCTTGAATATATAATGTAACAGCCACATGAGAAATGAACTGGACATTTACTTGAGTTAGTAGGTTCACCAGTAATTTTCAGTTGTAAATGATCAAAAAGCACTCCAAAGCTACTCCAGCAAAATGAAAACTACTGTTGTGTAACTGGGCATAACTGGGAAGTCCAAAGGTGAACAGGGTCCCTAGACCCTCCAACATAATCTCAGTTCCCCCCTCAACTCTTTCTCTCCTTTTCTTTTTCTCTGTCCCTATACTATCTCCCTCCACCTTCTTTTTGTTACTCTTATTTTCTAATACTGAATGTAGAATGTATCTATATGATCAGGAAATATAGAGGGTTAGGGTTTGCCAGCCTTAATGTTAGTTTTCTGCAAAGTCTCAGGGACATAAGCAAAATGGAGAGAGTTTTCCTCCAGATTGTAGTACACGTGGCCTCTACTCTAACTGCCAGTGGAGTCCTTGTTCTCAACTGAGATCTCCTGAGCTGGCCTTTAATATTTGCCTTTCTATCAACATTCTGGTCATCTGAGCTCTGAGCAGTATCAGCCATCAAGCACTGCTCACAGTACTCTAGGGCTTCTATAGCTTTCTTACCCAAACTCTTCCAAACTCCTCCCAAAAACAGGTTCCAAAGGCTCCTAGGTGACATGGTCAGGTAGAGGCAAAGCATCAACCCTAGTCCTCCAGTACTGATATTTATTTTGGTCATATTTCCATTGCTGGGACACAATACTCCACACCCACAACTAAAAGGGATAGAGTTTCATGGCTTATGGCCTCAGTCCATGGTTGGTTGACTACAAGGTAGACATGTGATGGCATAGACATTTTGTGGAAGAAAGGATGCTTAACCCATGGCAGCCAGGAATCAGAGAATGAAGAGAGGAGCTACAGAAAGACACAAAGCCTTCTAGATCACACCTCCCATAAGTTACCTCCAACTAGGCCCCTCTTCCAACAGAAAATCAACTCTAGCAGTCTATGATCCAGCTACCTTCTAAACGCATAAGATTTTAGGGGGAAATTTAGATCTAAACTACAACCATTAGTTATTACAGATTAACAAACATTGATACCATATTATGAACTACAATCCACAGTTTACATTCGGGTTTACTCTTGGTGTTATACAGTTCTGTGATTTTGACAAATGCCTAATGCCATGGATCAACTATTTCAGCATCATTCAGAACAGTTTCACTACCCTAAAATGCTGCTCCATGTTCCTTCTACCATTTCTCCCTGAAACCTTGGGTAAACATTGATTTCTTTATTGTCTTGACAGTTTTCACTTTTGTGGAATGACCTATAGTTGGAGTTATACAGTATTTAGGCTTTTCAGGTGTTCCTTTAACTTAGAAGTAAGCATTTAAGGTTCTTCCATGTATTCTTATAATTTGGTAAAACTTGTTGCTCTATTGCAAAATATTCTGTTATAGAGATGTACCATAATTTGTTTATCCATTCACCTTTTGAAGCAAATTTTCTTTCCTTCCATGTTTTTATAATAATGAATAAAGTCCCTGTAAATCCTGTGTTCCAAGTTGGAGCCACCCTACCTTAGAGCCATGGATTGAAATCTGTACAAACTGTGATCTGAAATTAAGAGCACAGTTGATGGATGATGTGAAGACAATATTTAGTTTAGGAAGGCAATGCCCAATTAGCTTCCAAAGTGCTTGTACCATTTTACATTCCCACCAGCAATCAATGACAGTTCTTACTGATCCACATCAATGCCAGGGAATGTGCTGTGCTTTGGAGTTCTGCCACAACAACAGGTGTGTTTAATTTGCAGAACCTCAGTGACATGTGATTAAGCTAGATGTCTTCTTTGATGAAGTATGTATTTATATATTTTGCCAATTTCTGAAATTTGATTGTTAGTTTTATTACTGTTGAGTTTTAAGAATCTTTTGTACATCCCAACACAATTTTTATCAGGTATGTGGTTTGCAAATATTTTTGTTCTATTTTCTGCCTTCCATTCCTTGAATGAATTTCAGTTTCTATGATACTGAAATCCTTCTCAAATACTTGCTTGTGAAATATATCTTACCCAGCTTCTGAATCAATGACATTTACATTATTTGTTTAAATTTATGCATCCTTTTCAGTGCTCAGTAGAATCCACCTTGCTATGATGTATAGAGGGTTGCCACAATAGTGTCAGAGACAAGAGCTCCCATACTTCCTATTATGATACTTTTCAGTAAAATTTCCAAAAAGCAGTCTGGATAACTTTTCTCAGAAGTTAGCAGAAAATTGCCAATTTCACCAGTGTACCAGATAACTTTGCACAAAGATAAACAATTAAAGATTTGGCCGATGTTGTGGCTTGTACCTAGATGTTGCCTATAAAGCCTCATGTGCATAGGAAAGGAGAAAAGAAGAAAGGGAAATACATATACACACAAGGTAGCTAAGATAATTATACCACTAATTTCTATTAGTTCATTGAAAGGAACTGTCGTTCTAACCAGGATGACAGGTCCAGAGAATGAGGTGCCCATGGATGAAAAGAAAAGTAAGAGAGACAAATAAAAAAACAAGAGAGGCAAAAGTCTGGGCTCAGGGGCCTTACAGCCTCTTGGACTGCAGCCCCAATTACTAATCTCAGTCACCTTTTATTGAGTGAGAACTAAGGGTGTAGCTAGTACAAATGGGCGGATACCAAACATTTTAGCAATTAAAACATTATCCTTCTTCAATTCTTCCTCTTCTGCTGCTGGCAACAATTCCCAGGTGAGCCTCCCACACCCAGCACCACGCTTACTCAGTTCAGCTGGGGGTTATAAGTTGATCACCAGTTATCAATCCACTACAATCACAGTCCTTACTTCCCATTAAGTTTTACAATGCATGGCAAGACTAAAAAATAGGGATCTCCTGCAATTCAGATACACTCTTATTTTCAGGTGAAAGGTTTCAGTTCATTGTTGCAACAATAAACGAATCATTTTGTGTCCTCAGTGATTTCTAATCAAAGAATGTCCTTCTCCACAAGGAACAGTTAGTGCTTATATGGTTTGATTAATTATACATACCTGTATCTGGTAATCTGAGCAACTACTTTAAAGATAACAACATGCAATATAATAACTCTTGTGAATTTCCTATCATCTTGTTTGGAAATTCTGTATTGTCTTTATTGACTTTTTAAAATTCTCTTTTTAGGGACTGGGGATTTAGCTCAGCGGCACAGCTCCTGCCTGGCAAGCGCAAGGTCGTGAGTTCGATTCCTGGTACCGGAGAAAAACCAAAAAAAAAAAGAATTCTCTTTTTAAAAAAAAACCTCATGCACTTCTAGGTAGGGCTTTTTGGAGGTGACTGGATCTAGGATGTGTGAATATGGATTAAGGGTATGATAACTAAATTAATTCACTGATTTGTCTAGCATAGTTGGGTGTGGATAATGGGAAGGCCCATTCTGAGTGTAGGTGGTACCACCCAAAAGGCTTCTAGCTCAGATGGTATAAAAGGGAAAGGGAGGTTTGCTGCTGTTGTTTCACTGATGCTTGCTTGCTTGCTGCCTCCCGCCTGCTCTGCCATGGGCTGTTTCTCCTCTGTGGTGCCCCTCTACCATGCTAACTTGCCTTGTAGGCAGCTTACTATGGATTGAAACTTATATAAACTTGTGAGCTTAAGTAGAGCTTTCCTCCTTTAACTTTTCAGTGTTGAGTATTTGTCTCAGCAACAAGAAAAGTATCTAAGACAACAGAACACATTCTCAGTGACTTTTCTACCTTTTTCCTATAGACTACAAGCAAACAAGTGCAGATGATGTTTATGAAAAGGAAATTTAAGGTTTTTCACATAGAAAAGACATAAGCCACAGGCCTTCAACTCTACCATGATAGCTGAGACCTCAGCATACTTGTAGTACCACCAGAAGATGGTAGCGGATTGGAAAAGGTAAACACATGTGTCTGATATGAAGGTACTTCCTATGTTTACTGTTATGTTTCATGGGGAAAAACAAAATGACATGGTCTTTCTGTATCTTAATTCTGTAGAGAAAGAAAAGCAGTCAGTGATCATCCCTTGAGCCCTAGGTACTTTACCTTCACAACAACATTTAAACTTTACAAAGCTCTATAAAGTTGATATTAATATTCTTGATAAAGGTTAAGTAATACACATCTCTATTATGGGATGGACACAGATATGGCTGTATATATAACAGACAGAGATGGTGTTTGTCATTACAAAGATGTGTGGACAATTATGAGAATATTTGTTACTCTAGGCCTTCCCCCTTAGGTAGATTCTCCATAATTCAAGGTTAACTCAGTCTTTTCTTGTTTTGCATTGGTGGTACTGAAGATCAAATCCAGGAGCTCATGACTGATAAATAAGTCCTTTCCCACTGAGCTATACCTAGATCCCAAGATTAATTTTTCTAATCACTTTCATGTATATGTGTATGCATAAATACATAGATATATACATATATATGTGTATAGTGTGTTCTAAAACTTCAAAAAATATTTTTATCAAGGAAACAACTTTTAGGAAAAAATGCTGGATCAGTACCATCTTCAGGTATGATTCAAGCTGTTTATCTTTCATATTTCTATTTATTCTGTTCGAATTTTGGGACGATCATGTTTCTGAGCAACTGCATGCTTAAACTGAGCCTTAATCTCTCATCCAGTAGATGCAGGTTTCTCTTTGCATAGTGCACACTTTTTCATACATGCCAGACTTTTAATACGTGTAAGTTCCCATGGCCTCACTGGTATGTAGAGAAGATCTCTACATTGTTTCATAAAATTTGTACAACTGGAAATGATGACAAAAAGAAGACCAGTGTGGTGAGCAATACCCAGAGTAAACAATACCCAGTAGAGTTACAGCCTAAAACAAGGCATACAGAGTTCTGATCTGAAGGTACTGTCACATTACTGATGTGCATTATTTACAATGATGAAATTGACCACCACTGGGTCTACAAAACTCTCCATGTAACCAAAGTCTGTACTGTGAAACAAACACATCATTAAAATATTTACATGTATAAACACATATGCATATGTCTATGTGCACACATATACACAGAAACATATATATTTATCATTTTAAAACTTCATAATGTAAAGAGGGAAAAGTACACTCATAGTTGCTATAAAACTTTACTCCTAAGATTTGGGAGTTTTCCTTTATTTTGGCACAGTTTATAATTATTAATTTCATATTATGACTGTAGGATGTGGAAATTTAATTTCATTCCAGATTTTGTTTCTGAACAACTGTCTTCCATATATAAAAAGCAAACATCTTGTGCCCTGAGATACAACTCACACTACACTAGATTTTGCAGTACAGAAACCTAGATATTTATTTTTATTGGTGTATTTGAGTGATTAGTTAATGCCTTATATCCTATCATCAAATTATTGCACCTTTGAAGCAAAGTCTAATTCTCTTATAACCTGAGAGCTATTCATCTGCAAAACAAACAGTCTACATGTCAGTAATATGAAGAATCACATTACACAACCAAAAGACTTCCAAATGTATGTTTTGTTACACTGGATAGAGAGTGATTGTAATTCCTCTATGCAATCCCTAGGGGTCTCTCTCCACTACTACACTATTTCCTTCTTTACTTTGCAATTACCGACCCTTTCTCGGTTCTAATCCCAAAACTGGAGCAGGCTGTCACCTGTGACAAGTTGAATGAGTGAACCAATGAAGACATGATGGAGTTCTATGAAGCGTGGCTCTCTTTGCCCAAGTTCAAGGTAGAAGAGAGTTATAACCTCAAGGCAACCTGGAGCAGTATGGGGATGAGTGATGTCAAGGCTGATTTCTCAAGAATATCTTCAGAGAAAATGTTGTTTCTCTCCAATGTTTTCCACAAGTCTTTTGGGGAAATAAATGAACAAGTCACAGAGCTGCAGATGGCACTGGCGGCGACTGGGGTTTCGCATCAGCCTTCCCTCCTTGGAATTCAACGCTGGTCACCCATTTCTCTTCATCAGGCATGACAAAACCAGTAGGATTCTCTTATGTGGGAGATTCTGTGCCCCCTAAACCCTGAGTCTACTTCGTCTAACAAGACCCTCTTACAGTGTGAAAAATGCACCATAGGACAAAAAATCACAACGGTCACAACGTTTGTAGTGTAGTTTTTTTAAACTTTTGAATATTCATATAAATCCTGAAATAATGCATTCTGATGATCCTATCCTGCCATGTCTGTGTAGCTAGAAAGAAATTTTTACCACATAAACAACATTTTGTCTTAATATGACATTGCAGAAATACTGTTATTCAATTGAATGACATAATTCTTGAGGCACGTCATCACTGTGGTATCACTGTCACCTACATTTCACATACATCACTTAGGGTAGAAAAATACCTGAGGTAATGTGATATAGATAAATAAGAAATTTCTCAAGAAAGTCACTTGGTGCTTCATAAAGTACCACTGTAAAAATACTTATATTGACATCAATGAAAAAACTAATAAAGTTTGTAATCAGTAGCAGTGTATCAATCTTGATGTCTTAGTTTGGATAAGATGCCAGACTTGGGGGGAGGGAACTGTGTTAAGGGTATATGGGAATTCTCTGCATTATTTTTGCTGTTATTCTCTGGATCAAAAATTACCCCAAATTAAAACTTTTTATTAAAATAATTACATGTAAAAGTTTTCACATGCGTTCATTCCTTCTGTAAGATTTTTAGTGGCTAGTTATAAGAACATTTTAATAATGTTAAACTCTGAAAAATTGGCTCTATTTTCATAATTTCTCTTATACCTTATTAGAACCTAATGCACAACTGCTTATTGGTGATCTCCTCAGGTGTTATCCTAATTTTACAGGTCAAATATGTTACTATAGGTTGCTTTTTCCATATCATGTAATAAAATGAAAGACTGGCTCTGGCATAGATAGTATACAAATTATTAAAAGAAAATCATTTTTCTCAATCAAATCTTGGTCTCACAGAAGAATAGTTTTATGCCTTAGTATTAACGGCAGAAAATTCTAATATGTCTGACATTTTGTCATATCTTTATAAAACATTTTGCTTCTACTTATAACATTCCACATTAGCAAAGAAATAAATTCCTTGGGTTTGTGTTCTAGTGAACTAAAAGTCCTCAAATACTATGCCTCATTTTGAACCCAGAAAAAAGGCAAAGATTTCGTTTGAGGCTTGGAAATCAAGCCACATTAAAGTTAAATCAGTACAACATCTTTTCAGAGGCTGGAAGTAAAAATTACAGTGTATTTCAAATGAACAGCAATAATGAGAAAAGGTTGGTTCTAGAAACTTCAGCTCAGTAAGATTCTCCAAGGGAGTCATGAATTCACGAAGTGTTTACTGAGCATCTTCTGGACAAACAGATCCTGATCCCTGGTCTCCTGGTGAGAAACAGAATCAAAATGGGAGTCTCTGCAAAGAATGATTGAGAAAAAAATTGCAATATTCTTGAAAGGTATTTACGTGTGTGTGTCTGTCTTTTTAAATGGAGAGGCTTTAGGTGGGGAAGGTTTCTAATATTACTCCTTCTTTACCTTTAATGCAAATGCACACAGCCTGTCTTTTTAGCAGGGTCAGACTTTTAAAATTTTTTATTAGTACACGTTTGCAGTATATGACGATTACATTCATTGTGGTACAGGAACACAACACATATTAATTCCTTTATCCCCTTACCCTCTCCTTCCTCTCCCCTTCCTTTCATCTCTTGGTCCCCTTCCCATTTGCAAAAATCTATCTCCCTGTTTCCTATTATCTTTTATTTTGATGCATAGTTTACTTATATTTGAGTTTCTCATGTAAGAGAAACCATGCAATATTTAAGCTTGTGTGTCTGATTTATTTCACTTAACATGGTCTCAAGGTGCATCCATTTTCACATACTTTAGGAAGACCACCTAATGATCTTAGCCCACTAACCTTTTTTTCCCAAATGAAACTATTTTAGAGTACTTTCAGTTCTAACGGGGATCATTTATGTACTTTGAAGAAGTTTCATAGATAATATGCCCACTATGTAAAGTATAGACCTTTGTACATACGCATATTTTAATGTGCACAGAAGTGTGTGGTAGAGGAAGGAGCAATCATGCTTAACTCTGTAACTGCCTTGCTGGATGGATTGCATTACGCTGACTTGTGTCTCACATTTTACATTACTGTGAGTGAGGTCTGTGGCCTGGGCAAGCAGGGTGTGGAAAGGGAAAGTGCATCAGCAGGATTAAAACAGCAGGAAATTGCATTTCTTGAATGACTAATGATATTGAACATTTTCTCATATATTTATTTGCCATTTGTATTTCTTTATCTGAGAAGTACCTATTCATCCCAGATGCCCATTTTTGGATTGGGTCTTTGAATTTTGGGGGCTGATTTTTTTTAATTCTTTATATGTTCTAGATAGAAGACCTCTGTCTGAGGGACAGTCAGCTAAAACTTTTTCCAAGTTTGTGGGTTTTCTTTTTATTCTGCTGGTGATTTCTTTAGATGTGCAGAAACTTTTCAGTAGGATGAGATCCCAGTTATTGATTCTTTCAAGTGTTTCACATGCAGTTTGGTTTTTGTTCATGAACTCTCTGCCTACCCCTGTGACTTCAAGGTTTTTACCTACTTTCTGTTCCAATAGATTTAGTGTTTCTGTTTTAACATTGAGATCTCTGATCCATTTTGACTTGAGTTTGGTGCATGGTGATAGACTTGGGTCTATTTTCAGTCTTTGGCAGGTAGAAAGCCAATCTTTCCAGCACCACTTATTAAAGAGGTTATCGTTCTTCCAGGGACTTTGTTTGGCCCCTTTGTCAAAGATTAGGTGGCTGAGTGTGTCTGTGCTTGTGTCTGTTTCTTCCAGTCTGTTCCACTGATTCTCTGGTCTGTTTTTATCTCACCCCAGTAAGAATGGCTAGCGTTAAGAAATCAGCCAACAACAAATGCTGGTGAAGCTGTGGAGAAATAGGAACTCTTGTCCACTGCTGGTGGGAATGCGAACTGGTGAAACCACTGTGGAAATCAGTTTGGAGATTCCTTAGCAAACTAGGTCTACAGGTTCCATTCAACCTAGCTATTCCCCTTCTGGGTATTTTCCCAGAAGATCTGAAAGCATCATATCATAGCGATATATGTGCACCCATGTTTGTAGCAGCACAATTTGTAATTGCTAAATTGTGGAAGCAACCCAAATGACCATCCACTGAGGAATGGATAAAAAAATTGTGGTACTTTTATATAATGGGATATTACTCAGCTATGAAGAAAGATAAACTCGAGGCTTTTACAGGTAAATGGTCACAACTAGAGACCATACTCATAAGTGAAATAAATCAGACCTCCATGTGTAAGCAACGTATTGTCTCACTAGTGTAAGAACCTGAAAAAGAATAAAAATTAGGAGGTATGATAGACATTTCTATCATTTCCTTTCATAAATGAAAGGAAAATACTCAAAAGTAAAGAGCAACTGGGGTGAGGGAAAAGAGAAAAGAAAGAAGGGGAAATTATATATGTATGTATATACAGGATAGCTAACATAGTTGTACTACTGACTTCTATCGCTTTACTGAAAGGAACAGTTAATGATTACTTATTTGATCAGTCTTGCATGTCTCTATTTGTTTTCCTGAGAAACCACTTTGAAGATATCAGTAAGTAATACAACAACCATTGTTAATTTCCTAGCACTTTGCAACTTTATACTGCTTGTATTGTTCTTACGCTATTTTATACATGGATGTCTGTTAATATGTTTTCCTTTTTTATTTTTAAAATAAATTTTAAAAAATTAAAAAATAAAAAATAATAAAAATAGAAGTAAAGCAGTGGGAAAGGTCAGTGAGTGACCCAAGATGGGGGAGTGGAAATCCCCCCCGCCTCACTCCCCTGCACAGGAAGCCCCTTGATATGCAGGGAGCAAAGTTACCACCCTATAGTCCTGAACCCAGAATGAAGACGGTGAGGTTCCCCAGACCTGCAGAGCGGAAGGTAGGAACATGCATCTCTGCCATGATCACCACCTGCGAGCCCAAGTGCCCATGCCCAGGACCTCAGGACCCCAGGACCCCAGGCTCAGTCTCCCGGTGGGAAAGAGAAAGACCAGTCAGGCAGCGGCTGCTTGCTTACTTCCGCACTTGCAGTCTCAGCTCACAAGACAAAGGCCCGGAGCTTTTAGGGCTGAAGCTCCTGGAGACACGTAAGGACTGAAAATGAAGTGTTTTAGGGGTCGCCCGGGACTCTGGTGACTCTCCACATCCGCCAAGAGAAGCGCAGGATCTGAGAGGCTTCCGAGCGACAAGCCAGACTGCAGGAGCGGCCGGCTTCTCCGGGAGGAAGCAGAAGGCGTTCTCCAGTCCTCCCCAGGCTGGGGACTGCTGTGTCCGCTTAGGCAGGCCCATTTAAAGGAAGCATCCCGCCAAGGACAAAGAGCAACAGCAACCTGGGCTTAGAGCGCCATCTGGTGTCAGAAAGGAGGCAGCGACTTGAAAATGACAGGAGTAGGAAGTCTATTCAGAAAAATAATTAGCACAAAACTTCCCAAACTCCAAGAAAGATGCAAGTATCCAGGTACAGTGTGTTCATCACCTTTCCATTACTATAACAAATACTTGTGATAATAAAATTACAAAGAGAAAAGTTTTACTTTGGTTCACAGTTTTAAAATTCTACATCCGGTTGGCCCTGTTGCTTTGAGCCTGTGTTGGCCATCATCACGGAAGTTGGTGGCAGCGCGAAACTGCTCATCTGAAGGCTAAGACGTGAGAGAGAGAAGAAAAGGCTAGGATCACACTAGCTTCTTCAAAAGCAGATCCTTGAGGATTGGAACACTTTCCAATAGGCCCACCTTTTTAAATTTCTCCCATATCCCAGCAGCACCATGCTAGGACCCAGTCTTTAAGACACAGGCCTTCAGGGAAGACCTAGGTCCAAGCATCAGCATAGAAGAAGTTGAAAGATCACCAAATAGATTCAACCCAAACGTCACTAGCCCTCTGGAAGTTATAATCAAGCTATCAAATGTAAAGGAAAAGAAGGACCCTGAACTCAACAAGAGAAAAAAGAAAATATCATATAAATTTCTCCCAATATGCCTGGCACAAACTTCTCAGTGGAGACTCAGAAGGCCGTGAGCAAGTGGGGGGATATATTTAGAATGTTGAAAGACAGAGAGGCCAATCAAGAGTGCTGTACCCCACAAGACTGTCCTTCAGAGAAGAAGTAGAAATTAGACACCCAGAAACATAAAAGCTGAGAGAATTCACCACCACAAGACCTGTCCTATAAGAGATGCTAAAGGGAATTCTCTAAGCTGAAAGAAAGCATTGTTGACGTGTAGCAAAAAAGCAGCTGGCAGTATAATATACATTGGTAAAAGTAATTTAACAAAGGGATTCAGACTATGCCAATGTGGTAATTATGGAGTGTAATCCAATTATACCATTAACATAAAGTCTAAAAGATAGAACTATTTAAAAAGATTGTAATTGTAACAAACTGTCAAGGGATGAACTGTAGAAAAAGTTGGAAATAGAAACATCAAAGTTTAATATGCAGGGTGTTAGGCGGGAGCTAAAATGTTGAATATTATTGTTTCTTTTCTTTGTGATCAAAATTGTTTATATCTATTTAGAATAACTTGTTATGACTATAGGACTTTTAAAATCTCATGGTAATTACAAAGCAAAACCTTACTATAGATACACTAAAAGTAGAAATAAAGAAATAAAACATGCTGCTAGAGAAAAATCATCTAATCACCAAGGAAGATAGTAAGAGGGGAAGAAAGAAATAATCTATAAAACAACACAAAGCCTGGCGTGGTGATGCACATGGATAATCCTAGCATTCTGGGAGGCTAAAACAAGAATTTTGAGCCCTGTATGGCAACTTAGTAAGTCCCTGTATCAAAATTAAAAAAAGAGAAAGCTGAAGTCATAGCTTAAAGGTCTTAGATTCAATACATAGTACCACAAAAACAAACACAGAATACAGCAACAATCCCCAATCCCTGTGATAGTTAACTGTGGTATCAATTTGAAACTCCAAGCTGACTGACTTAGCCTAGTTCTGTGTGGGCAATGGATTTACTGAAGAGGACCTACCCTGGGTGTGGATGGCAGCACCCAATATGCTCCTCACCTGGATAGAATAAAAAGGGAAAGAAGAAGGAAGTCTCACTTCTGTTTCTTTGGAGGAGTTGCAGTCTTCACCACTGCCTTTGGATATAGATATCCAGGCTTCCTCCTCAGACTTTTTAACCTTCAAACATAGACACACACATACACACACATTTAATATATATTTAAATCATTTTTCTAGTGAATTCTAATTAGGCCACTTCAAAAACAAACAAACAAAAATCCCACGAACAACAAAATGCCAATAATCAGTCCCATTTATTATCAATTGCCTTAAAGTTAAAAGACATACACTCACTGAATGAAAAAACAGCAAGACACCTGTATGTTACCTATGAGAATATCAGTTCACCCATAAGAGAATGCACAGACTAAAAGTGAAGGGATTGAAAAATAACCCACACAAATGAAAACCAAAAGAGTGCAGCAATAGCTTTACTTATTCTCATCTGTACCATTTGGGGTTCATTAGTAGGCCAGATTTAATATGGAAAAATGATTATAAAGAATTTATTAAGTAGGCTTACAATAGCTGCCTGCAGAATTCCAGATAGAAGATGCAAAATGGCTGTCTGTGTACTGAAGAGTAGGAGGATCCTGGGAAAGTCAATAGCCTGGAACTTGCTGCAAGGTATGGTGCAGTTCCATGTCAGAAAGCTTAAGCCTCTGTATGGGAAGGCTGAAGGAACTGGAGATGAATGTTCAAAACCTATGGCAAAGATGGGAGCTCCTCCTAAGAAGCAAAAGGAAGATGTCCTCTTCTTTTCCTTTTTCATTCCATCTGTGATATAAGCCTACATCCTGGGTAGGTCCTTCTCCAGTGTGCAGGCTACATGTGTCTCCCACACACTCCCAGCTGTGCTCCCTGATCCCACAAACATTTCTTTACCCATTTGGGTTGGCATATTATAATTAACGGTCATACCTTCAAAACGGACCTTAACTCAAAAATTGTAAAATTAGGTAAAGAATGACATTGCACAGTGGTAAAGCCATCAATATAGCAAAAGGGTATAACAGTTGTAGTATATATGCACCTAAATATACAAAGCAAATGCCAACAGACCTAAAGGCAGGGATGCATAATATAGTTATAGAGGATTTAAACACCCCTCTTTCAGCAATGGGAGAGACCACCTGACATGAAGTGTTCCACTGCAGGATGGCTGAGCTCTTGCAGAACCTTCCCATCCAAATCCCTAGAAAAAATAGAAATAACTTAAAATAGAAATAAATCTTTAATTCTTTTGGAAAACAAAACATAATCTTTTGGTGGGTCACAAAATCTCTCAGTGAGGACAAAAGGGAGAATGCTGGAATCTGTCCAAAGAAATGCACCACTGATCAAAACATCCATGGGATAAGACTGCTATAAAATGTGGAATCAGCTCCAAGAAACCTGGGCCTGTACCTGAGTACAGTGATACAGAGACACAAGTACAGGATGGTTGCCCTCAAACAGAATAATTAGTCAGGACCATAGAAGGAAGACAGAGATCAGCCTCTGAATACAAAACCACTAACCCCTAGTGTCAGCAGCACAGTTGATTTGGGCTACTTGGAGTAACTTAATGCAAGAATTGGGATGTGCATAGAACAGGGAAAATGATATGATTAAAGTCAAATTATACCTTGGGTTTATTTTGGCAAAGGTTGTAAAATAATCTAAAGCACCTATATTATGGTGAGATTCAGTGAGACAGGTACTCACAAGAAACCAAAAATGTGGGAACAAACAAAGCTTTATTGCCAGCAACCAACCACCTGAATAGGAGACAAGGAAGATGTCAGCAACCAGAGAACCTTGTACTGGGTTTTTATACATTTACAGGTAACCATGGTAACCACTTTACCTCATTTTGGAATTTAACAAAAATGCCACATCATGGTCACAGTCACAGGATTTATATTTCTCAGGGGCTTATTAATATAGTATCTTGGTTACTTTTCTCTCGTTGCTGAGATAAAATGCCTTATGCCCAGAATTAAGGAAGGAAAGGTTTATTTAGCTTACAGTTCATGGAAGTTTCAGTCCATACTGGTTTCAAGGCAGAGTGGAACATGGCAGACTACCCTCACTCAGGGGATGTGTAGCACTCACATAATCTCCATGCCCTCCTCTTGCATATGCTCAGGACGAATACAAAGTAAGCACCCTGGCTCCCTGCTGAGTCACATAGTTAACCTTGTAAATTTCTTAAATTGACACAATGAACAACATCCCAGAAGGGTAAGGGAATGTCCTTTTCACCCGGATGCAGAATTGCTGAGTCACTTAGCTAAACCTCTCGACTCCCCGAGGTAGCACAATGTATCAACCATAACATACAGTTAAATTTTAGCTTACTTACATTTTGTTTTAACTATTTGTTTCTCATTTTATAGCTCTGTTCTCCTTTTGTGGTTGATGGTTAGCTAGAAGGGAGAAGGTGGAGCAGTGAGTTTGTCTATAGTTTAAGTGAACTTAAGTGACTTATATAATGGAGTTACAAAAAGAAAATAGAGTCTCTCTTACCCTATCACCTACAATAGGCAAGACCTCAAATACATAATTAAAAATAAGAGTGACAAATGGAAACCTGAGCTCTAGTACTTTCATGAGCACAACTATGCCAGCTAGTTTCAGCCTTGGTGTAACTGGGCATGGGTCTGATGAGTGCATGAAAGATTCTTCAGCAAAGAAGGTGGGCTCTGACAGTAGTTTGGTGACACTGTGTAGCCCCATAGTCACATGTAATGTGGTAAACACTTCTCTTATCAATTTGTAACTGACATATGATTGGAATATTCAAAAAACGATGTCTGCATTTAGGGAAAAGGGAAACTATAGAGATAGAAAAAAGAACAATGATTGCCAGAGGGTAGAGGAGAAAGGAGGAATAAGTAGAGCAGAGAGGATTTGTAGGGCTGTGAATGTACTCTCTATATCATAATTGTGGAAGTATATCATTAGGCACTTGTTCAAACCCATAATATGTGCTATCATGTTATGGAATTTGGGAGGTAATATGTCAGTGTATATGCATAGACTGAAATAAATGCCCCACTCCGGCATGGTGCCAATAAGGATCGCTTTGCAAGTGCTGTATATGGGAAATCTCTATGCCTTCCTCTTAATTTTCTGTGACTCTCAAAATATCTTTTCAAAAATCTTTTAAAATGCTATAATTAAAATAGTGTGACCAGTGGAACCAAATATAAAGTTCAGAAACAGATACAAGAATACATAGCTATATGTTGTAAAATAAAGGTGGCATTTTTTTAATTAATAAGAATGGAGTTTATAAGAAATAGAACTGAAACAACTGAAAAACCCCTTGAAAATGAATTGAAATTGAATTAATATGTTCCATACAGCATGATAAACACCAATGTATCAGTAATCTACTTGTACAACAAGCAGCCATAAAATTATGGGAAGGAAATTGGAAAGTTTGGGGAAGCCTAACTCTGTGTGTGTGTGTGTGTGTGTGTGTGTGTGTGTGTGTGTGTTTCATGTACTTTCACAAAATAAAAGAAAATACCAGAAGACTAAACATAAAACTAATAAAGGCATGATGAAAAAGAATGGAGAGGATGAGAAGAGATATGTCTCGAAGCATCCCTCCATGTTTGATTGTTCCAAAACTAAAATGTAACTTAAAAAAATAACAAGTGAGATGAGGGCAACATGATGCTGTGCTGTTGAGAACTCTGAATGCCTTGGCAGCTTCCAGAACAGTGAAGTATGTAGTTTAAGACTAAAATGGCAATGATGCAAATGCAGAGCTTACAATAAGAACAGAGCAGCAGTAATCAGCAGTTTCAAGTTTCTTAAATTTAATTTCTCATTTTTAAAATATCTGGCTGCCAGTTGGACCAACGATCTGAAAAGGAAGAAGCCAGAAAAAAAGGCTGGCCTGGAGATTTGGGGAAGGCTGAAGACAAAGGGCTAAAGTATGCCAATATGTGAAATAAAATAATACCTGGGACATATCCTTTGATATTTGGTGACTTCCTTGGAAGCATTTTTCAGAAAAGGTGAAATGGATGTCAAACTCCAGTGAAAAGTAAATGAAACATGAGAAAAAGACAATAGAGAGTGCATACTACTTTTTTTTTTTTTTTGAGAAATTTGACTGTGACAGAGCATGAAAGAGTAGGGTGATAGTCCAAAGTGCAAACACACCCAATGTGTTTTATTTCTAATATGAGAAATGTTAAACATATTTGAGGTAGAAGGATCCAAAAGAGTGAGAAGAAAGACAGATGCGTGAAGGTAACTCATGAAGCCAAGTCCTGGGAAAAAAGATGTTGGCTTCCTTAAAAGATAAGAGCAGAATTAATGTAATTCCACAGGAGGAAACAGCTGGCCACGCCTCCCTAAGAGAGTAAAAAGGAAAGTCTAGAAGTGCCAATATTGCATACTAAAGATTTCCTATAATCACCACATACCGAGAGCTTCAGAATTTATCCCCATGTCCTTGTTATCCCACTTATGTTCAGCCCATTTTTTATAGCTTCCATTGAGATGTGCCCTCAAAATCTCAGGTGGTTATAGGTGGGAATTTTCAGAGGTGGCTTGATCTATAGTGTGTGATTCTGGGATTAGGCATGTGATGCTAGGATTAACCATGTGAGATTACTAAATTAGTTCACTGATTGGTTTAGCATAGTTTTGGTATGGATAATGGAAAGACCCACTCTGGATATGGGTAGCATCACCCAAAATATGAGTAGTCTGGAAGGGATAAGAGAGAGGAAGACTGTCACTTTCCTGCTTTGCTGCTTTCTGCCCACCCTGCCACACCATGAACTGTTTCTCCTCTGTGATGCTACTCTGCCATGCCACTCTTCCTTTGGAGCCAGCCAAGTACAGACTGAAACCTTTCCAAACTGTGAGGTAAATAACTTTTTCTCCTTTAATTTGTAAGTGTCAGGTATTTTGTGCCAGAAGCAAGAAAACTAACTAAAGCAGATTTTGGTACTAGAAGTGGGGCTGTTGCTTTGTGTGGTGGATTGACAACTAGTGGTCAACCTGTAACACCCAGCTGAACTGAATCAGTGTGGTGCTAGATATGGAAGGACCACCCGAGGATTGTTGCCAACAAAGTATAAAGAACTGCGGCTGTTGATTCTCCTGGAGGAGTTTGTCATGCTGACTTTCCTGA
The DNA here is from genome assembly GCF_000276665.1 of Chinchilla lanigera. NCBI lineage: Eukaryota > Metazoa > Chordata > Mammalia > Rodentia > Chinchillidae > Chinchilla > Chinchilla lanigera. Next base: position 47,757,946 of record NW_004955402.1, read on the forward strand.
TATGAACTCAGCTGTTGTCATTGTTGAAGGAGCTTGGGACCTTGCTGTCTCTGAGAATGTCTATGATTCACTTTGGGATAGCTCTGGTCCCTACTTTGAGCATCACTTCCTGGCTCTGGAGGGGAAGACGGTACACTGTTCAGTCTCCTGGAAAAGCCTATCTTGCTGGATTTCCTGATATGAACTTGGCTGTTCCCATGGTCAGAGGAGCTTGGGACCTCACTGTTGCTAAGGATGGCAGTAGTACTTTTCAGTAAAGCTCTGGTTCTTACTTTGAGCACTGCTTCCTGGTGCCAATCCCTTAGCCTGCTGGCACAGATCCTTCATGCTGCTTGTACTTTCTATCTTCCACCAATGGCCTTGGGACCTTCTTAGTACAGATCCTTGAAACAGGTTTGCATGAGACATTGTCATGGACTATTGGCCTCTAGTTGGACTTGTGGAGGGCACTGTTATGGGCTCTAGGTCTTCAGCTGGATTCATGCACATTGTTATGGGATCCCGGTCTTCAGCTTGATTCTTCGGGTCCTTAGAATATGGACAGATTTCCTGCACTCTTTTGAACTTGACTCTTTGGGTGACTATTATAAAATAATCCTATAAATTATGTGTCCTGTATTAAATTGTTTCCCTTGCAAACCCTGACTACAACACTATGACACTACCTAGTCATGTGGTTAAGCCCTCAATATTAGCCATGGCACTGCCTCAGCATTAGACTTCCCTGAAATTTCTTAATTTAAAACTGGCGTGTGGAGAAAGTTTGGGAAGATTTGAAGCAGCACCCCTAGAATGCTATAAACTGAACTTGATGGGAGACTCTGGTTAGAGCTCAGAAGATCAGAATGCTGATAGAAATGCTACCAGTAAAGGCCAGGCTCAGGAAGTTTTAGTTAAGAACTAGGATTTTATTGGCTGTTGGACTCCAGAACACATGTGTTATGCTTTGGCAGAAAATTTGCTCTTCTCCAGCAAACTCACCTGAGACTGAGATGAAGGCTGGTAGACTAATTAATCTGGGGGAAGAAATTTCAGGGAAGTCTAATGCTGAGGCAGTGCCATGGCTAATATTGAGGGGTTTTAGCCAGATCTATGTTGACAATCAAGAGGAAAGGCCCTGTAGAATTTTAAAAGTTGAGTTTAGCCAGAAGAAAATCTCCAGTAAATTTGAGACCTGTAGAGATGGAAGAGAAAAGAAACTGTTTACTGAAAAGGCTAACAACAACAACAAAAGCCCAGTATTTCAGAAGAGGACAACAGAAAAGATGGCATGGAGGTACCACAGGAACCAGCAGGACTCCATTCTTTACAGCCTAAAAATTGCAAAGATTAAGGACTTTGCTTTGAGACAAAAGCCCAGAGCACTATGCTCCAGAATGACAGTGGCCTAGGGAAGTTGTTCTTCAGGACTCTTTCATCAGTACCTGAACTCTACAGTCAAGAGAGAAGGAATCCTGGGTAGTACCCCAGCTGGTGGCAGAACTTGGCATCATTCACACGGTGCTGGTTCTATGTGCACGCATAATGCAAGAGTTCTGGGGACAAGAAGTCTTCTACCCAGATTTCAGAAGGCCTTAGGAGGCCAGGTAGTGTGTCCCTTAAAGAGCAGTGTGTGGAGATGAGTGTGAAGCTGAAGGTGCAGTGGAGATCCCAAAAGGCTGGAGAAGCCAGGAACGTGAATCGTGTAAGCAAAGCTGCAGAGTGAGCAGATCTGACCCAAAAGAGAAGCCAGGGGAGATAAAACCATCCACAGTGCCATAGAGGTAGAGCCTTTTGGAGTTCAGATTACCCCAGACGCTGGATATGGAACTATGGGACTCGATGTTAGGCCTGTTGGATTTTGGACTTGCTTTGGTCCCATTCCTTTACATCCTCTTAATTTGAAGGAAAATGTTTATCTTGTGTCATTGTATAGTGGAAGTGTTTAATTTTCTTTTCATTTGTATAAGGGCTGGAAGCTAAGAGTTTGCCTTAAATCTCAGAGGAGACTTTGGACCTGGATTCTTCAACAGTGCTGAAACTGTTAGGTCTTTGGCAACTCTTAGAGACAGAGTTTTGCATAATGGTATGTGCATGAGTCTTTGGGAGGACAGGAATGTAATGTTATGGCTTGTATCTAAATGCCCCTCTAAAACCTCATGCACTCATTGAAGGGGAGTTTTGAAGGTGGCTGGATTACTGTGTAATATGGGGATTAAGGGTGTGATGCTGAGATTAAGGCCTAACCTATGTGTGGTTGGTACCACCCAAAAGCTGGTGGCCTGGAAAAGATAAAAGGAAGAGGCAGGCTTGCTGTCGGAGATTATGCTGCTTGTTCCTCACTGCTCTCTGCCCGCCACACCATGAAGTGTTTCTCTTCTTCTATGCTCCTCTGCCATCTCTCCCTGCCTTGGAGCCAGCTAACTATGGAATGAAACCTCTACAAACTGTGAGATAAATATACCTTTCCTCTTTTAACTTGTATCTGTGAATGTTGGGTATTTTGTGCCAGCAATGAGAAAAGTAACTAAGACACCATTCATGTGTCAGTGCTAAGGTTCCTGTAAGCCACCCAGAGTAAGAACCCTCTGACAAGTAGGGATCAAACATAAACCTGGGTAGCAAGAACTGTTCTTCAAAATTATCCCGTGACACTCTGAACTGGAGTGTCTGTCCCATGTCTCTGTTTCCAATGTAGCCTTTCCAGTTCTTCTGGAAGCAGAGCTGTACAGCCCTTGGAATCCAGATGCTCGTTTTGAATAGCAGGTTGGCTCTCTGGACCACTACATACCCACGGAGAAGCCCTGCTCTTTAGTGAACAGGGTGAAGAGTAGCAGCCTCGTGCTCTGGGGGTGCTGTAACTGTGCTTTTCAAAACAATAAGCTGCAACCTTAAATAGCAGCACTGTCATAATGCCTTGTAATCAGCAGAGACCTGCTATCAATATCTTTTGAAAAAACCCACAACATGGTTGTTACCTCACACAATAGTACTTTAAAAAGAGAGTTAATTACATATTTGTAATTACATTTTTTATTTTTAAAAGGACCAATTTCAAATGTGCTGATGTGTACTGTGGTAATAAGTGCTGGTCAATGGAATATCTATCAAATATATTTTTTAAAAATACCATTGATTGCCTTTCAAGGTGCATCTATCCATGAATGAGTCATACTTTTATTTGAAAGAGACTGATCATTTTGAGAACAATTCTTTGGATATTTTTCTATAATTACACGCTTTTAATTGCTGGAGAAGTTAAAATTGTCATATGTGCACATTTTAAAACTTGGAAATGTAAATTTCTAACCTTCAGAAAGATACTCCAAATAGGTGAGGACTGGTGAGCTTCTAAATGTTAGAATTTAAAGCACAAAATTTATAAATAGTATTGGTTTCCATAAACAACTTTTCAAGAGAATAAATAGATTTTACCTAGAGTTAAACAATTAGTATGTAAGTTGAAAATTAAATGTCAGGTTTAGTAGGGAAAACCAATGCTATTACTATTGCATTTTAATCAACTAATTTCTGGAGAAGCGTTTTTCCCAGGATAGTTATGAGTTCAAATTTAGAAATAATCCCAATTTAAAACAAGGTCTTTAAATAACTATTTTAAGACATTAAACTAAGACAACAAACACATTTAGTCATATTGCTCTCATTATACTTTAAAATAACTTGTGGTACAAACGTGTATTTCTAATATAAAAGTTTTCCTTTCGCATGCTTTTCTGCTTAGGTTTTTATGATGCTATGCTAATACTAATATTTAGCACGTTATCACACGGATGTCTGTCCAACACTGTTGGTGACTAATGGCCCGAACAGTTTGGGAATCCTCTAGCTTTAGCAACTTTAATTTCTGGATTTGCTTTAGTTAATTTTCAAGGTTAAACTTCAACTGCTCAGCAAACACAACTACTACACAAACCAACTCAGGAAAACAAGCCAGTCCCCCACTGGAGAAGCCTTCCACCACCTCCTCAGAGGACCAGGCGCTACTCCCACTCCAGGCCCAGCCTCCTGCCCCGGTCACCGCCTCCAGCCGGCACGGGGGTGGCCGGCGGCCGGGCGCTTCCCTGGGTGTCTCTGGGCTTCGGAGGGAGACTGCAGGCCCAGCGCGACCCGACGGCCGTGACGCATCCGCCGGAAGCCTTGCCCCAGATATAGGCTGACGGGAAGCATCCAGGAAGCAGCAGTAGGAGAGCCAAGTAGCAGAAGCAGAATCTCCAGGTACTGGCGGGGAGAAACCAGGTCTTTGATTCCGGGGCAGAGCTCAGCCTGAGCGTGGGAGGGAGGAAGGGAAGGGAGGGCGGCGCGAGGGAACCAGCGCGAAGGCTGCGGGTTGCCAGGCTCCTGGGGTCCGGACGGCGCCCTGAGCGCTGTCGCGGGAGGGAGCCGGAGCCGGAGCCGGAGCCGGAGCCGGAGCCAGAGCCAGAGCCAAAGCCAGAGCTCCGCGTTGGGACTGGGAGCTGGGCGGAGGGGCGCGAGCTGGGAGCGGGGACGGGAGCAGGAGCGAGGCACGGCCCGGCGCCCGCGTGCTCTCCACCCCGGGCAGACGCCGCTCCGGATTTGCCAGCAGAGGGGTGTGGCGGGGAAAGCGGGCCTTGGATTTGGTGCTCAGGGTGGATGGGCGGGAGCCGCGAGTGCCGAAGGAGACCTGCAGCTCCGCCTGCGTTTTCTGCAGAACCTTGGGTAAGCTTCTCGGAGGTGCCTGGTCAGCGCTACTGCCCGCACAAACTCCAGTCTCATCAGATTATAGGATGTGACTTCCCTTCCGCCCTCCTTCCCTGCATTCCTTTGTCTCCCTCTCGCCTCTCTCCCCCACCCTCGGTCCTTCCTTTTTTCTGTACAACTTCAACTTTTCTTCTTCCCAGCTTTCTTTCAAATTGAAAAAACGTGTTTAACTCCTCAGGCTGTAGGAGCTGTGGTTCTTGTATTTACTTTAATTAGTTCCCGCCTTTCCAGCTGCTCGTCACCCTGAATCTGCTCTCCCACTCCAGTGCTGAGGGCCCCAGGCCAGACTGCCTCCCTTCCCCGGGCCCTCCTGCTTCCGTCTGTGGTGGTGTTTGGATATCCGTGGCTTCAGGACCTCAGAACACTTCAGCTGTCGCAGTGCTCTCCTGACTGATGGAGCGCAGTCTGCCTCCCTTCCCTTTCCTACCCCCAGATATTGGAAATTCCCCGGAATTGAGTGAGCTTCTCCTCATGTGCCTCGGGTTCTGGTTAGTTCCATGCAGTCATGCACGCTGTGCTGGAATGAGGATGCTGATGACTTCCACCCTCTTGCCCTAGAACTGCTACTCATCTCTGCCCCGCCTGTATTTCCAAAGCTCCCTGGCTGTCTTTGTTACAGGTTTATGCAGTATGGTATACATTTCAAAAGGAAGGAATCGCCTTCCCCATTCTGAGCTGGCTCCTCATGTACACTTCTCACAGTTCATGACCCACGCTAAATATGAGTTTAGCTAGCAGCCTTGGGACCATCCTTGCGCCTCCTGCTCTTCGCTTTTCCCAGCTATCACTGTGCCTGGACATTCTACTTCAATGTGTGTGTTGCCTAGGCACTGGCAGTCAGTGGCCTATGGTACTGGTCTATCAGCAGGTTTCTCCGTCTTGTTCCACACCAAAGAGTGAACTGTGTCATTTTTCTAAAACCAACATACTCTTATATTTGTTTCAAAACCACATATAGAGCTGGGCATGATGGGACACGCCTGTAATCCCAGCACTTGGGAGGTTGAGGCAGGAAGATCTGTCACCACAAGTTCAAGACCAGTTTGAGTTACATGGTGAATTCAAGGCCAGTCTGAACTACAGAACAGGACCCTGATTCTAAACCAACCCCGTCCTACCTATGCTGGCCAGGCCAGGCCCGGCCCTTCCAGCCAATATATTGCTTTCCTGTCATAGCTTAAGTTCAAACTCCTAAATTAAGCATAAGAAGTCCATTTTTTTCTCACCCCTGCCAATCCCACAGGAAAGCGTTCCCATTTTCCTTGTACCTGCTAATCCCTCAGCCTAAAACTCCTGCTTCTCACCTCTTGCAGGATGTCTGCCTAAACTCTCAGTGCCAGCTTCTCTGGAAGGACTTCCCAGGCTTCCACAGAGCTTCCTTTCTTTCATTTGTGAAGTTCTGCAGCCCTTGGTAACTTACCCTATTTCTAGAGCACATTGTTTGAGACCATGCATTTCAGTGTGTGAACTCTGGCCAGAAAAATTTTGATTTTTTTCTCTCAAAACACAGATGTTTTCCATAAATACCCTGAAAACATGCACTGTTGGGTGTTTGTATGGGGTGACGGTGACAAGCATGGAGTTCGCAGGCATTGGAGGCTCCCAGGAGAATGAGGGCACATACTTAGAAGCAAGAGGTCTGCATCTGAGGCTGAATCCATGGTCTTTCCTGGAGTCCTGTGGACAGTATTTGATTGTCCTTGTTCATCTGGGAAAGGAAAACTAGCTTAATGCAAATTCATTTAATTGACTGAACATAAGACCTTCCTGTGTTTGGTTAGAGTCTAATGAAGCGCTTGCACCTAAAGGTATTATTTTATATTATAGTGATACCAATTTACTTTTAGATGTATTGGGCAAATTCCATTTTGTTTAAATTTCCACCCTTCTCAAAAGCTTTTGATACGAATTCCATTTTAGATGTATTGAGCAAGGTCCACTTTCTTTATGCCTCCTTTTCGAAAGTATTAATATAGAAATGAGACGGGAGCCCCAAGAAAACAGGGCTTTGTGTCATGTCCCGGTGCTGGTCGACATGTCGTGGAGGAGCATCCGTGTGTGTGCCAGCGCGTGCTGTTGCTGGTAGGCAGAGGTGAAGGGGGAATACTATGCTGTTGACTAGCCCCTGGTGCTAACAAGGAAGGCAGGTGAAGGAGTGAGCAAGGGAAGAGGAAAGACAGAAGAAACCAGAGGTAGGAGTTTGTAATTCAGAGCAATTCAAATGTAGAGTTGAGGTTGATGCAATTCTTAAGTTCATTCTTTTGGCCTGTTCAGACAAGCTGATGAAACACATACATGCAAATGCATATATATACTCACAGTCACCAACCCAAATTCATGACTGCTTCCCCTTGAGTCTAAAGCTCCTGTGCTAAGGTAGGGTCAAATTTATTTGTGTCTCTGTCATATCTAGTTTATCTAATTCTCTCTTTCTTTGAGTTTCTTCCTTGCCAACTTCGGGGGCCCAAATTTTATGAAGTTCAAATATTACTTTTTGACTTAGAGGTTCTGAAATTGATATAGGGGATATTACATAGGGATGATTTAGGACCTTCAACTTATCCAACTAATAGAAGGAAAATATTATAACTCTCAACCTGCTCAATGTCCAATATGCCTAGTTCATGTTCTCTAAAATTCAAGAATGGATTACAGGAATAACAGAGGTTAAGAGTAGGAAGTATTTATTGAGAGGAAGAAAGCTTTTGTCTAAGAGGGACAGAAGGGGGTCCCAAGTGGGTAGCCCTGGGGAACCCACATCTCAAGGGAGTTTTATAGAGTAAAGCCAGTAAGTAGCGTGGGTATAAGGTGCGAGAAAACTATAGTTAACTAGTAAGACTACAAATATAGTCACTTAGATAACATTGATCTAATGGAACATTGCAAGGTGGTATAAAGTGGGACAAAATTTTGGTCAGCTATTAAGATTATTAGTATAGAAGCTTAGGTAATACTGATTAAATGGTGATCAAATGAGGAAGCAAGTCACAAGGAATGTGTGTAGCAAGTGTACAAGGAATGAAGAAAGACTTTCCGGGAGGGAAGGAATGGGCTATGGAGGTTTTGGTTCTCCACCCCATGTGACTGATGCCTATTTAGAATATCAGTTATTGCTGTTCATCCCTGGGGAAGTATGTGGGTGAGTAGTTCTTTTTCTCTTGAAGCCTGACCTTCACCAAAAGCACCTCCAGCCACAGTTGTCTTATACACTGACCTCTCTGGGACTCAGCCCTGTCTGACTGCTTTTAGTATTTCTAAGTAATTTCACTATCTATTATAAAATGTAACAAGTGTAGGGTGTAGGGTTGGAAGATTTGCCCAGGGGAGAAAATATCAGTCTTCCAACATCTACAGTACATTTTGTGATGAGGGGACAGTGGGAATTTTGACATTTCATTATGTAATAAATGATCTATTAATTAGAGAGCACTATTGTACAAAGTATGCCACCACTGTATTTTATTGGTTGAAAATGTGACACATTTTTCAAATTTTCAGGAATTTGCATTGGTTTGGACTGTTGATTGATAGTTAGAACATTGCCTTTCTATGTTCTAAGCTGTAACCTGACTTTAGAAAAAACAAAAAACAGAAAACAGAGCTATTCCCTTTTTAAAAAGTACCTTAGGAGAGAACTTTTAAGCAAACTATTTAATGCTCTTGGTTGACATAGTTGTTCTTCCCAGGTTCCACCACACGCTCGAGTCCTCTTTTTTTCTGTGCCTTCAAGTAAGGCCTTTAAGACCTCCCCTAGTGGAACATGATTTCAAAGCCTCCTGGATGAGGCATTCAGTAGTCCACTGGGAAACTGGAAGAAGAATGATGATCATAAGATCATAAAATGACACCTGTGGTTATAGAAATGAACATGTGCATGATGACTCCTATCTCAAGGTGGAGTTTATGGTAGCTTTTTGCTTATTTGCTGCTTTTCCAACTTGGCACATAATTTTTCCATTTGGTTTCAAAGTTTTTGAGTTAAAAATACACATGTGTGTGAAAAAGTGATGACATAATGGAAAAAAATAGTTTATTAGGGTCATGAGCGTGTGTCTTTTTAGTTTCCAAAACATCTTTAATGGTAAGAGCAAAGAAGCTCAGTGAAAGTAGTATTTCATGGGACAAGAGCCTGGCTATCTATAGGGTTTAATAGAAATAAACAACAAATTAGTGCAAGACATAATAATTTGCTAAAATTATAGTAATTACTAGTAACCCACACCTTCTTTTTATCACCTGGAACAAGGTGCCTCCCTGGTCTTTCACAGAAACTAGTTCAAAGGGAAACACAGTCCTGGAAAGTGAGACTGGGAAGAGATTTTTTTAAGCAAGATTTACATCTCAATGGGGGAAAGCTAAACTAACATTTACAAAGTTTACTTTTCTTCTTTTTTTTAAGTGATGTTTAAAAAAAAAGAGGTTAAAGCCCAATTTCAAATTTAGCCTTATTTCTATTTAATCAAGCTTAAGGAAACATTAAAGTCCTCTTGGCCAAGACAGATTCAAAATCAGTGCATCTGATTCTAAGTGTTCACCTGATAGCTCAAGATCTGGGCTTAATATTTTACATAACACACATATATACACACATCTATATTTCTATATGTATATGTATGTATATGTTTCTATAAAGGACTCTGTTTGCAGTTCCCACCACCCAGTTTCAGCAACTTTCATTGAAAATAGTGCATCATTTCTGCAGCGAACCTGACTGAAAATAAACTTTCTATCTTCCCAGTAGCCTATATGTAGGTCAGACTATCCCAAATACATTTTCCAAAATGTGGCTCAATCTGTCCAGCCATTTTCACATGAAATGATGACAGAAATGCAGTTTTTATTTACAAGGGGTTATTTATGACTCTTAAAACATTGTTAGAAATGTTTGGCATTTTCTTTTTGGAGAAACAACACTAGGGAGATTTTGTGTAATGATTAAGAATTCAGTCTCTGGAGTTGAACTGTGGGTTGTGATTATTAATGCTCCTTGTGAGCTCTGGAAGTAGCGGCAACACCCTGATTAGGTTCCTCATTCCCACATGAGTTAATGAGTGTACTGACCTCATGTTATAATTAGGGTAAAATGAGATGAGCTATGGGAAACACTGAGAACACTTCCTGGCAAGAAGCTATGTTGGCCCTTGTTACACTAAGAGGGGATCTAAGCCAGTACTGGAGGGTGTCTTGCCCCTTATTTTGAAGACTAGTACCAGCCTTAGAGTACTGTTTGGCTATTTTGTGAGAAAACAAAAATAAAGTGTTCTAGCTTTCTGTTGGTGCTGTACAACTTCTCCACAAATTTAGTGGCTGCAAACAACACAATTTGTTATCTTACAGTTCTGGAGGTCATAAATTCCCAACATTATGGCAGAGATAATTAGGGCAGTGGTGGCAAACTTATAGCATGTGTGCCACAGTGGTCTCTTTGTATCATTGAAAGCTCTAAAGGGTTCACCATCACTGCTCTAGGGGTAACCTGTTTCTTTTCCTTTCTCAGCTTCTAGAGGTAGCCATAGTCCTTGATTAGTGGCCTGGAATCACTGTGACCTCCGCTTCTGTTTTTGTAACTTTTCTCACTTGCACCACCCTCCTGCCTTCCTCTTGTTAGAAGCCTGTGATTCCATTAAACTTATCTGGGTAATTCAGGACAGCGCCCATATCCAAAATCCTTAATTCGGTCACACATACAGAATGTCTATTGCAATTAAGATGTAGTCACAGGGCTCAGCAGTTGGGAGGGTGTTTTTGGGACACAGTCATCTCACCTAGCGTACTTGGTGTCTGCTGATGGGGCATTAATGACTGTGACTACAAAGGGCTTGTTGATATGCTTCTGAATTGTGCCTTTCATCCAGACCTTACCAGATGGATGATCTCTGTGATGGAAATGGCACTTTTGCCATCAGCTTATTAAAAATGTTGGGTGAAGAAGACAACTCACGAAATGTGTTCATATGCCCCCTGAGCATCTCCTCCTCCCTGGCCATGGTCTTCCTGGGAGCAAAAGGAAACACTGCAGCCCAGATGTCCCAGGTATGCATACCTCTCTCCACCCCCACAAAAAAAGAACAAGGCAGATTTCTCTTCTGCTTCCATAGAGCGGGTCTTTCCATTCTGTCACTCCCCCTGGTGATGGCTAGTGTGCCCGGTAGATTAGGAGGCCATTCTGACAATGTTGTCATGGCAGAAAGGTGAATTGTACAGTGTAGATCATCTCCTGTAATGTTTATGGAGGAAATTATGCCATAAAATTATTTTTCTCTAGGTAAAATTATCAAATCTTTTGGTGAAATAACACTTTTGATAAATAAGGTAAACTATAATTTTGCCTCACACAAAAGCCAACAAATTTAACTTTGTTGTATTTTAAACTTTTCTAACACTTTTTAAAAAAGCTGCAGCTATGAAAATGAACTTTTTAAGGCGTTATTTTTAGGGTATGATTATGCATATATGGATTAAAAATGTGACATAAATGTGAACTTACTTTTGTGGGGTTATTTAGAGGAAATCTAAAATCTGGCTCATTTTCAATGTTTCTGTTACAATCTATATCCTTATCTTCAAATGAAGTAGTGTGTAATACTTCAGGACATTTCTGTGACCACCTGGTGAATGGATCCCAGAAAATTGCCATATAGATATCCTTTTGCCGCTAGCGTCAAGGATGTATGAATGACCTGCAGTACATCCAGCATCCCAGTGAGATCCCCTGTGGTTGCTTCAGCTTACTGAAGAAGGGAGGCTTCCATCTGGGGTGATGGGGTGGCACAGAAAAGAATCTTATTTTTCACTTTGACCTAAGGTACAAACCATAATCTGGTCTGAACAATTACGAAATTACAGATGAAACATTTTTATTTTTATTTCTGTTCCCTTTTCACACTACCTGAGTCATATTAGATTTAGCCCAACTACCTGTTTTTCTGTTCTGCCTCCTGCCTAAGTTATTGCAGACTCCCTTCCTGGTGTGGGTAAATCTGCTAGACCAGCGTTTCTCACCTAGGTGGGCAGTTCCTCTCCTTAGGGTACAGAGTATTTGGTAAGGCTGGAGTTTTAGCTCTCATAACTGAGAGGTGGTGCTGACCTCTAGTGGACAGAGGCCAGAAATTGTGCAAAACATCCTACAGAGCACAGGACAATTCAGATCCAAAGGAACTGTCAGACCCAAAGTGTCCCCAGCGCCAAGGTTGAAGAACTCTATGCTTTTTTTCTTTTCTTTCTTTTTCAGTTCTTGATAACTATTGTTTCTGAATGTAAGGATTGTGTATTGCAAATGCATACCATAAAAAAGATGCTGGTTGGAATGCTCCCAAGGTGAGAAAAGCATTACCAAAAATTAAAAAGGACATTGAACCAAACTTCTTTTAGGACAGAAGCCTGAGTGATTTTCATTCCAGGTATTGGTTTGAAACTTTAGGGGAGTTTTATGGCTGTGTTTAAAGCATGCACTGTTTTTTGTTCCCAGGCACTTTGTTTGGACAGAGACGGAGATGTCCATGCAGGTTTCCAGTCTCTTCTTGCTGAAGTTAACAGAGCCGGCACTAAGTACCTGCTTAGAATGGCCAGCAGACTCTTTGGAGAAGAATCGTGTGATTTTCTTCCAGTAAGCAGTACTCACTCATGGATGAGAAGTTTGAAAATAAGATAAAAGCACAGAAGAGTGGAGAATGAGGCACAATTTGATCAGCTGGAAAATGTGCTTAGAATTATACTTCTGCAGTTCTAACTTTGACTTTTAGGCTTGCTTCTGATTTATGTTCTTTTTGAACTGTTTCTGGTAAATCCCTCTCAGAAATCTTCCTAGATAGCCTAACTGTCTTTTACTTAGCACCAAACATAGTGTCTGAAACATATTTAATGAATGAGAGGCTCCCTCGTGAAACTAAACTATCAAGAAACCATAGATCTACAAACAAACCAATAAGAAAGCATCCTCCTGTACCCAGACCTGTTCTTCCCTTCAGCCCTATCCCCAAGCACATCATCTAAAATATCATACAGCATTCCTCCCTGTTCCCACCTCTGCTTGTTGGGATGGTTTCTGCTGTGGCAGCCTTTGAAGTGTTCTGACACTTGCTCCAACTTCTGAATCACCACTGGTGTTTGCGTTCACACTAACTGTGTCTTTCACATTACTATCAGTTGTTCCTAACTGGACACTATACTTGGTGCTGAGTAAAAGAGAGTTAGGCTACCTGGTAAGAAACCAGAGAAATCAAAGTCAATGAGAGTTTTCTTTTTTTTTCCGGTACCGGGAATCAAACTCACGACCTTGCACTTGCCAGGTAGGCGCTGTGCTGCTGAGCTAAATCCCCAGCCCAATGCAGAGTTTTGACAGGGACAATCCTGGGCTACTTTTTGCATGGCTGGTGACATCCATATAGTTTGTGATCACCTGTGTACATAGACTGTCTTTATCATTAATCTGCGGGCCATCTCATCAGACATCATGTCTTTATCCAGTGACTGTAACCCACGCAGCATAAGTGGTCCAACATGTAGGATAATTGTGTGAATGTGTGTGTCTTACAGGGCAGTGTGACCTCTGCAAGCATTTATGATAGAAACGTTAAGAGGAAAGAAAGTTGTGGGATTTTCCTAGCTGTGGGGACCTTTGGTAAATAGGAACAAACCCAGTGTTTGTGGTTATAGACCTTTAAGGAATCCTGCAAGAAGTTCTATCAGGCAGAGATGGAGGAGCTGTCCTTTGCTAAAGATGCTGAAGAATGCAGGAAACACATCAATGACTGGGTGACAGAAAAGACTGAAGGTGAGCGATTTTCATTCAGAGGGACTTGGCATTGCCATGGAAGCAGAGGCTGAGAGGGGAGAGGGTGGGCACTTTATGGTGTTGTGTGCTATGATACGGTGAACACTGGAACCGGAGGGCTGTTTCTGTGTTTGTTGAGGTTTTAGGGCAGCAACAAAATTCTGTTAATTTTCTTGGGATTATCAGATCACAAAGTGATGATTTTTTTAAAAATTAAACTCATTAAGATCTGAAGCCCCTTCCCCTCTGAACTATGCTGGATAATCCCTGTTAAATGCTTCCTCTTGCGGCCCTAATTATGTTCTGTCTGGGGGCCCCTTGTTGTGCTCTGAGGCAGGAGGATGTTCATTCGTGTTGCAGCTGAGATTCAGCGGTGCAAGTTGTCCCCTTGCCTCTCTGTGTTAGCGTGAACAGCTCACTAGTTTGGCCTGCAGCTCTCTCCCTCCTCCTTGACTTCACTGCGGCTACATTGTTTTCAGAGTGATCTTTCCTGAATCTACTGCAGATTCTGGATGGGGTTAATCTGGAGACTGCAGTGTCCCCTGTCCGTCCCACCAGCAATAGTTTGTCCAGTTCATGATTTGATCAAAGAGAAAAAGAGCTGGGTGTGGCGGCACATGCCTGTAATCCTAGCACTTGGGAGGCTGAGGTAGGAGCATCACCATGAATTCGAGGTGAGCAGTGGGCTAATAGTCAGTGCAAGGCCAGCCTGAGCTACATAGTGAGACCCTGCCTCAAAACAGATGAACAAACTAACAAGAACAACCATGACAATAAAAAACCAAAGAGAAAAGAGGGCATGGTTTTAAACATGCTCAATACCTAACAAGAAATTTAGACTTCCCAAATGTGAGGGAATTAGGTCACTTATTTCTTCAGGTGCCAACCCAGCACTCAGTGTCTTTTATCCATTGCTTATGACACACCCGTTGTGTGTCAGGCAGCAGCAATGCCCATAATTATACTGACAGCCAGTGACATAGCATGGGAAGGGATGGCCTTTTGCATTTTTGCACCTCATCTGTCCACTGTGCCCTCACTGTCCTGTTGACCTGGCAGTACTAAGACACATGGGCAGTTTCTCCACACCTTCTCTCCCCTTATCTATCACTTCTCTGTGCTTCTGACCCCTTCCTTTCTTCTGGCTGACCATCCGGACATTTGCCAAGAATATTAAAATTGGAAGGGAGCTTGGGGATCATCTTGTTCCTTCTCTCACTGGACAACTCAATTTGGGTCCTTCTGTTCCATATCCCTAATTCCTCTCCCCCACTCACTCCTTTCCCCAACCCCTCACAGGTCAAGGTCCCCATCTTGAAGGGACTTCTCCTTATCTAGATAAGAGCTGAAGATTTTTTTTTTTTTTTTTTTTGGTTTTGGTTTTTCTCCGGTACCGGGAACCGAACTCACGACCTTGCGCTTGCCTGGCAGGCGCTTTGCCGCTGAGCTAAATCCCCAGCCCCAAGAGCTGAAGATTTTAATAGAACAGTGATTCTCAAGCAGGAGTGGCTTTGTCCTCAGGTGACATTTGACAATGCTGAAGACATTTTTGGTTGTCACAACTGAGGAAAGTACCGCTGGTTATACATCTTACAACCCATAGGGCAGACCTATTTTCTTAGCCACTTACTACCTATGTGAACTTGACAGAAAAGTAAAAGAAATGTTCTCATCCTGCATTTCCACATCTATAAATTATGAAGACAAAACTATAGCTGCCTTACCTACTTCAGGATCATTCTTTAAAGATAAATGATATACTGTCTGTGAAAGAAAGACTCCAATCTGGTGCTTAACCGTACGTAGACTTTATGTATCAAGGCGATTATAAAAGAATGCTTATTTCTCCCCAAATCACTATAAAATTCTTGCCTCTTCTTTACAGATAAGATTTCAGAAGTGCTGGGTCCTGGGATCATCAGTTCACTGACCAAGTTGGTCCTTGTGAATGCTGTGTATTTCAGAGGAAAGTGGAATGAGCAATTTGACAGAAAGTACACGAGGGGAATGCCCTTTAAAACTGGCAAGGTAGGGAACATTTTCTGATGTATTGCTATCTTCTTCAGGTCATTAGCTGGGAAAGATGATGGATGGAAAAAGTAAATTTATTTCATATTATCTTTGTCTAATGAATTCAATGCCCCCCCGTCTGTCTTTAATTAGAGGGAGGAGGACAGAAAGTGAAATAATTTTTGCATTGGCGGTTTTATTTTTTCATCTTTGGTCAAGTTTGTCTTCCATCTCTGATCATATGATTTGGGTTGGAGGAAAATTTCTAAGTCCTAGAATTTTGTTGATATTAAACTATCATTGCCTATAGTTACTTAGACACCTTTCTGCACTGTCAGTGGGAAATGTGTCTGGCTGTTGCCTCGGAATTCAAGGACGTACAATTCTGAGTTTAAAAAAGCGTTAGCAGATGTTAAGGCTAACTTTGAAGACAGTGTTTTGCATTCCATTTAAAATTTGATAATCACTAGGGTAAACTGTTGTTAGCTTGGAATTTGACTTCTGTAACTTGATAATAGCACATCATACAAAGATATTTAAGTTAAAAATGTATTTAATGGTAGCTTTAAAAATGGCTGACCTTATACATCTTGTCAAGGTCCACTCCTTAAAAAAGTTAAAGCCATAAGACCAATTACATTCTGGGCACCTTTTCTGAATAAAAGTATAATTCCCTTTGGCTTATGTATCTTTTCTAACCAGATTCTTCAGCATAAGACCTGAATTTAGTTAATGTTCCTCTTAACTTGGAAAAAATAATTTTTAATTATAAGGTACATGGGAGTCCTTACCTATAGGTCTTCTCAAAAAAGGAAACACAATTTCTTTTAAAAATAATGTGGAGTTTTATATCCTTCTATATTCATCAAACTATTCTCTTTCACCTGGGTAATACATAATCTAAGGGAACAATACTATGTGCTACTCAATACTAAGATATAGTAATGAAAACTGTATATCTAATAGCATAAATACACAGAAATAATAATTATCTTATCATTTTCTAGGAGTTATATGAATCAGACATATCTTGATTTTAGTAAATTGTGCTCAGTTTTCAGTAGTCTAATTTTACTTTCATGTTTTTATTAGGAGAAAAAAACAGTGCAGATGATGTTCAAGCATGCACAGTTTAACCTGGGCTATGTAGAGGAGGTGCATACGCAGGTCTTGGAGCTGCCCTATGCAGAGGAAGAGATGAGCATGATCATTCTGCTTCCTGATGATGACACTGATCTTGCCGTGGTGAGCCCTAGGCAATGAGTCCAAGTTTCTATGGATTCCAACTAAACTTATTTCTATAAGTCCATCTACCATATGTCATTTGAGGAGTTTCCAGTTATGGGTAATTACAAGTAGTACTGCAAGAACACCAATGCATGCCTTTTGGTATACATATATATGCATTTCTCTTCAGTGTCTATGAGAGACTGGACAAATTTTGAGAAAACTAAGAAAAGAATGTTTCAAAAATGTAACAACATTCTTTATTTTGAAGAGAAATCCCAATATTTCTTGAAGAAAGTACTGAAAGAAGGATAGGGAGTGATCTGGGCAATATTTTTCAATATTAATGTACATATGAACCTCTAGGCAATCTTATTATAAGAAAGATTTTGATTTAGGACAGTATAGCTTGAGGTTTTGCATTTCTAAGAAGATCCTTGTCTTAGTTACTTTTCTCTCCTTGCTGAGACAAAATACCTGATGCCCCAAATTAAGGGAGCAAAGGTTTATTTAGCTTCTGGTTTGTAGAGGTTTCAGTTCTTAATCAGCTGGCTCTAAGGTGGGGTGGCATGGCAGAGGGGCAACCATTCATGCTGGCAGAAGATACCAAAAGAAATAGATGAGGAGAGAGAACAAGCCTCTTTCCATTGCTTATATTGTATGTCGACTACCAACCTAAGATGGGTGTAGCACTCACACCTCCAGTCCCAGCACTAGACCATGAACCAATCACAAACTCCAGATTCAGCTTCCTGTGAAAAGCCTGCCCTCCATGACTGCTTGAGGCTGTAGGGGGACATCTAGACACAAAGCGTAATAATCCTCCATAAAGCATATGCTGCTGGTTCATGGGCCACACTTTTTTATTAGTACATGTTTTCAATGCATAATGAATATATTCAACATGGGGAGTTGGTACATGTACATGTCACACTTTGAGTAGTAAGGTCTATGGTACAGATGGGAGATTTACCTTAGATAGGAGAGAAAAGGCTTCTCATGATAAAAAGGAGAGAGTTCAGCAAAAGAAAAAGCAAACTTGCAAGGTGGGAAATGTAAGATTACTAGTATGCTGATAAAACTGCTCTCTGGGAGGTTAAGGACACTTCCATTTTTAAAGTTTGCTAATTCCAGTGGTACAAATACTCCTACCATTGCTGGCTCTAGGATATCAAATGTTTAACCATTTTATGAGTCAGGGTTTGTACACTGGAGGACAGGATCCAGAGTATGAGGATGCTTGATTTCTTTGGTTTCTCTATGGAATCACAAAGCTATTGGCATAAGTCAAGAATGGCCACCTAAGAGGAAATTTAGACATCTAAGAATAGAGCCAAAGTTAAAACAGCTGTCCTTTGAAAAGCTCCCACACTTTAGCAGCAGTTGGTAAAGGACTGAGGAGGTATAAGTAGAAGCCCTGTCTTACTCCTCTCTTTCCTCTTTATGGATAAGAATGGGTGACGAGTCGCAGAGGATTTGAAGCTAACTGCAGGACAGACAGAGGGCAAACAAGGGTGTCAGATGCAACAGTCCTGTTGAATTCTCCATTTTTGACTTCTTCCTAGAAGCCATGTCTCCTTTCATATTCAGATGACTGCCACTTCTTTCACCCTGAAAGAATTGTCCTGACCCTGCCCTGAGCAGAACCCTGATGGGCTTAGAATCAGAGTTCTGAGTCATACTTTTTACCTTTATTTTATTAATCTCTTCAATTCAGTCATACTATTGCATGAATATTAATATAACCAATTGGTCATATTTTCATTTTAAAGAGAAAAAGTAAAATGACAAAAACAAAACAACACAAAAATAGTAAAAATGATACAGGATTTTTAAAAGAAGATGACAGGAATTAACAATGGTTGCTATATTACATATTGTTATCTTCAACAAAGTTGCTCAGATTACCAGATGTAAGAATGCAAGATTGAGCAAACAATTAAAAAGAAT
Organism: Chinchilla lanigera; assembly: GCF_000276665.1. NCBI lineage: Eukaryota > Metazoa > Chordata > Mammalia > Rodentia > Chinchillidae > Chinchilla > Chinchilla lanigera. The sequence continues at coordinate 47,776,625 of NW_004955402.1, forward strand.
AAAAAGTAACAACAACAACAAAAAATTACAAATGATGCAGAGCTTCATTAAATGAGATCGTAGGAATTCAACAATGGTTGTTGTATGGCATATTGTTGTGTTCAAATCAGTTGTTCAGATTACCAGATGTTCAGCATTCAAAATCGGTCAAGAAAAAAAATTTAGGCATAACTGTTCCTTTCAATAAACCAATAAATCAGAAGTACAATTATCCCAGCTATCCTTGTATATACATATATTTTTTTCCTGTCCTTCTTTCTTTCTTTTCTCCTTTCCCTCATCCCAGTTGTTCCTTTCCGTTGAGCAATTTCTTTCCCTTTCACAATATCTACTGTACCATATTTTTCCAGAAAAACTGAAAATGTCATACCATGGCAATATATGTACACCTCTGTTTATAGCAGTGCAATTGGTCATATTTTTTAAATGTTAATTTTTTAAATAAATATTTGAAACAAGTTTGTTATAAATTGTGTTTAAAACTTTTTCTCTGACATTTTCTAGTTCTTTGACTCTTATATCCATGGAATAGGGATAATACGAGAATTGGGGATGGGGTTGGTGTGTTTCTAACAAGAAAAGTTGCCATGATCTGTGTGGCTGTTGAAGTTCCTAGGGGCAAGGATGGTGAGAGGATGGAGAAATAAAGATAAAAGACAGAAAGCTGAGGTCAGGTGGAGCCCTCTCTCCAGATGGGAGAAAAGGAGCTGCTCAGCCACCATAGCACATTTATTTATACATTTGGCAGGTTGGTGTCATGTGACACCCCTTTGGCCTAGAAATCTATTGCTTGGGTTGTCTCAGGGTTTGGTGTTCTCTGGACTGAGGCAGCTTGTTCACATGCTTGCCTCAGGTTCTCTTTGTTCTCAGACCAGGCTTGCCTCACCCCCACATGTGTGATAAATTTCCAACTTCACTGGTTCCCTACAAAAAATATCTATAGATTGTTTTGGACAATAATTCATAATATGGTTCTATATCACAGAAAGGATAATAAGTGGGTGGTGGGTACCAGCCTGTTGGCCTGTAGATTTTAAGATCTGACACTTTACTATTCCAGGTGGAGAAAGCACTTACATATGAGAAGTTCAGATCCTGGATAAATCCAGAAAACATGAAGAAAAGTAAAGTTCAAGTTTTCCTTCCCAGATTAAAGCTGGAGGAGAGTTATGACTTGGAATCTATTCTTCGACGTTCAGGAATGACTGATGCTTTTGAGGAGATGAAGGCTGACTTTTCTGGAATGTCAACTAAAAAGAATGTGCCACTGTCCAAGGTTGCCCACAAGTGCTTTGTGGAGGTTAATGAGGAAGGCACAGAGGCAGCTGGGACCACTGCAGTGGTCCGGAATACCCGGAGTGCCAAGATAGAACCAAAGTTCTGTGCAGACCACCCTTTCCTTTTCTTCATCTGGCACCACAGCACCAACAGCATCATGTTCTGTGGCAGGTTCTCTTTGCCATGAAGAGTTTCTGTTGCTATACATGCCCCATTCTCCCTTCTGCCTATTGTGCCTTCATTAAAATTTCATGTGGCCAAACTGGTGCAGTGGCTTGAACACCAAAATAAAGTGTGTGCACTGGTGGGATTTGTGAATGTCTCTTCTGAAATTTCCAGTGCCCTTGAGAATAACTGAGGCTTCAGATATGTGGAGTTTGGGGTTGAGAAGGCTGCCCTTGTCTTGGAATATTCAAGATATTTCTTGTCTCACTTATAGTCTGTGCCTACTGTTTGTAAGCATCTTATTGATTAATGACCAGTTCTTCAATGAGATTTTCCATCCTGTGATAGTTTTTAAACTCTGACCACCACCATTGCCATTCTCTCCAGGGATGCCAGAGCCTAGGTCCCCCTGCACACAAAGATAGGCAGGCAGAACCATACTACTATATAGGGTGACTCTGTAGCCACTCAATGCAGGCAGCTAAGATAGTATCTCATACATCATGCTGTGGCCATCCACGTCCCAAAACTCACATAGCTTCTCATGGAGACAGCTTCTTTAGAACTTCTTTTCATAAGAATCAGATATAAGTTCAAGGGCTCAGCAACGAGCTTAAGGACTGTGCTTGGAGACAGATCAGTGAAATATGCCAGGTCATCACCTTCTGTCACTTTTGTTTTGAAACCCCCCTAAAATCCCCAAAGGAACAAAACAATTCTTAGAAGATATGATAAACTTCTTATTAATTGTATATCCTCAGACATTCTCTCCCTATTCTATGTATGCAAATATAAATTCATAAGTATTTTAGCACAAGTTAATCATAACTTCTGTAGCATATGTCTACCCTTATTTACTATAAATTTTCCTTAAGATAGTTATCTTTCCATGTCATCAATTTGATGTGCATAGTATTCTTATGTATGGCTGTATTTCTATATTTGAATCTACTTGAATGATGATAAAATTGTTTATATAATATATGATCATGAGTAGCCTTGATATCTGCTCACACCCTTAATTTTTGGAACAATATTCCTAAAAATGATACTGTCAGGTTAAATTTTTCAGACTTCTAAATTGGTGTCGAAAAGTTTTACTGATTTACATTCTTGTTTATGTTTTTATTTACAGTACTGCTAATTCCTGTCTGCCTTATTATGTTTATGAGTTGGACTAAACAGGGGTTAGTCTTGATTCTACTTTGATTCACAGTTAACAATTACATGAAACATTAATATTATAGTTGTTACTTAAAATTCACCAAGCTAGAATATGTTCTCAAGCCATATTCATTCAGCAACCATATTTTCTAAGGTACATTAATCCACAGAGCTGGAAAGTATACATCTGAGTTTTCATCTCACTGGCACTTCTAACTTAAAAATATACTTTTATTGAGGTATTATTGACCCAGAATAAACTTTAGATGTTTAAGACATACAATTTGATAAGTTCTGATGCATGTATGCATCCATGAAACCATGTCCACATTTAAAATAATGACCGTGCCTATCACATCTCTGAATTTTTTATTGAACCTTTGTAATCTCCCCTTTTCCCTCTTTAACCACTTAGCCTTTTTCCTTAGACAGACAATGATCTGCATTCTATCACTATAGCTTAATTTTATTTTCTAGAATTTTATTTACTTGGAATCCTCACCCTTTTCATATGGTTTCTAACACTCAGTACAATTACTTTGAGATTGTTCAACATTTTATATATATATATATATATATATATATACACACACACACACACACACACACATAACTTCCTATTATTGTAAAGTAATACATGATTATATATATATACACCACAGTTTTGAAATCCATTCGCATTTAGATGGATATTTGGGTTGTCACCAATATTTGCTTCTTGGTGAATAAAATTTCTCACCCATATTGTGCAGCTTTTAGTTTAGTTTTGTTTTCTTATTGTATTTTGATAATCTTTTGTTACAGATACAATATACTTTATAATATATATGTTTTATCACAGACCATGTGTTGCACTTTCCTTTTGATAACAGTGCTTTTGAAAAGCAGGTGCTCTTAATTTTGGTGGTTTAATTGGCATCTGTACTACTATTCTTGTCATACCTAAGGACCTTGCCTAACTCAAGATTACAAGAACTACCTCTCTGTCTTTCAGAATGTTAATAGTATTCAATTTTATATTTAGGCCATGATCCCTTTTGACTTATTTTCTCACATGTTGAACAGTACTCTTTCTCCTCTGAATGTTGATCTTTGTTGAAATTTGATTGATCATACATATGTCATTTTATTTGTGGACTTCATTTAATTGTATTGACCTTATTGTCTGACTTGATGCCAATACCACACTGTCTTGATTACTGTAGCTTAATAACAAATCTTGAAAACTGCTAAGTTTTGCAACATATTCTTATATTTGTAAAACTGTTCTGGCTATACCCAGTACTTTGGATTTCCCTGCGAATTTCAGACTTAGTTTTTTCACTTGTGCAAAAAACTGGACTTTTGAATAAGACTGTGTAGATAATAACATTAATTTTGGGGAAGTAAACATGAACAATATTGAATCTTCGAATCCATGAACATAACACATTTCTTCATTTTTAAGATCTCTAATTTGTCTTACTATACTTTTGTAGTTTTCAGTACACATTTATTACACAACTTTTCTCAGATTTAGTCCCACATATTTCCCATTTGTATGTTATTGTAAATTGTGTTGCACTTTAATTTCAGTTTCTGATTATATGTTGCAAGTATGTCAAAATATAATTAGTTTTTGTATTTGTCTTGTTTCCGGCAGCGTTGTTAAAATCAGTTCTTATAGTTTTTTCATAGCTTACATATCTACTAATAAAGAAAAGTATTCGTTTTTTGTTTTCCATCTGAATTGTTTTCATTTATGTTCCTTACCTTTTTGGGTTGGTTGTTGATTAGAGGTAGCAAAAACAGACATATTTTTCACCTGATTGTAGGGAAAACATATAGTCATTCATCATTAAATGTGATGTAAGTTGTCAATTTTTTGTAAATGTTCTTTTCCAGGTTGGAAAATGTCCTATCCCTAATTTGTTAGGAACTGTTGTTTATTTGTTTATTTTTTTAAATCAGGAATAGATGTTGGATTTTGTCAAATGGTTTTTCTGTATCTTTGAGATTATCATGGTTTTGAGGTAGGAGAGAAGAAATAAAGATAAAAGGAGAAAAAGAACATTGTTTTTTGTCTGTGTAATTACTAAAAAAAAACCCAGTCTTGTTACGTAGTCTGTACAGGCCTTGAACTCGCTAAATAGCTCATGCTGGCCTCTGACTCTTATCAATCTGCCTGCCTCAGCCTCCCAAGTACTGGGATTACAAGTGTGCATCACCATGCCCAGCTCTGTAATTACTGTAAAACTTTGGGGCAGATTCTTCCAACTATGCACGCTGGCATGCTGCATTAGTCAATTTCCCGTCACTAAGCAAAATACCTGACACTTCCAACCTAGAGGAAGATTTATTCCTTAAATGTTTATTTTGGCTTCAAGTTTCAGAGGATCTATTCTATGAAGTAGTCTGTGGTTCCAATACAGAAACAGCTTTGTAGAAGGCGTGATAGAGTAAAGCTCCTAACTCATGGCAGCTGAGGGAGACACAGACAGAGACAGAGACAGACAGGGACAGACAGACAGGGAGAGGCAGAGAGACAGAGACTCTGGGAACAAGAATATACTCTTCCAGATCATGGCTCCGTGATCCACCTCCTCCAACCAGGCTGCACCTCCTAATAGCTCTTTCAGTTATGAACTCATGAATGGATTAATCTAGCAAAGAATAAAGAACCCTCATGATCCAGTCACCTTCCAAAAGCCGCACTTCTGAACAGATGAGGCTTTGGGGGCCACTTAGATCTAAACCATAGGACTCCATTTCTGTTCCCCTAAGGCTCATGTTGAATTCATGTAGAATGCATTTTGTCCATCTGTGAGAATTGCCAAAATCTTAACAGTTCCAATCCACTGTCCAAGTCATGATAAACTCTAAGCTGTGAGCCCTTGTAAAAATAAAAAAGGAAATTAACAGCTATTTTGAGAAGTACCCAAATAGCTGGTGGGTCAAAGCAACTCAGCAGTCTAGACTCACAGGATAGACTTGGGGTATGAGAGCCCTTCACCCCAGTGTTTCCTCTCCAAGCACAGATGAAGCACAGATGGGCAAGTAATCAGGGACAGAAGCTGCTCCTTCCCACCCACATATTTGCTCTCAGATTCTGTGAGAATAAACAACTGATAACTACCTCTGTTAGGAGTCTTCAATATTGGATCCAAGGCATACCAGAGTCAATGCCAGGGACCTGTGATTTACACTGTTATGGCTTGTGTCTAGATGTCCCCCCAAAGCCTCATGCAGTCATAGATGGAGCTTTTCAAAGGTGGCTTGATCTAGAGTGTGTCATACTGGGATTGATTCATGGTGCAATGCTAGGATTAAGGGTGCTAGGATTAAGGGTATGAGGGCTACTGGAGGGTAGCACTAAGGGCTGGTATCCTGGATACAGTATAAGGGACAGAAAGAAGTTTGTTGCTTGAACTTGCTGCTTGCTGCCTTCTGCCTGCCCTGTTTTGCCATGGACTGTTTCTCCTCTGTGATGTCCCTCTGCCATACCATCCTGCCTTGGAGCCAAGTGATTATGAACTGAAACTTCTATAAACTGTGAGCTAAATAAACCTTTCCTCCCTTAACTTGTAGGGGTTGGGTATTTTGTCCCAGTAAGGAGAAGAGTAACTAAGACACACACCAACTAGGACATGCACTGAGCACACAGAGCTAATACTGGTCTGATTTAAATCCATACTCTGCACCCCAGTCTCCCCTGAGCCTACATTCAGCTCTTACTGCCCTATTCCAATCCTACACCTGCCAGAGACTCTCTCTGACATCTGTCACTAGTCCCTGGGCAACCTAGGTTTGCATGGGATGTTCTAAGTCTATGTGAATCTCTGCTTGGTAAACCTAGACTATAGCAGCATCCATTCAGCACTAGGTGTACTGTACCCACTCTGGGCACACTGGTTACCACCCGGCATTCTGCCATAATCCCAGACCCATTTCAGCCTGAAAGAACAGGCCAGTACTTTGCTTGGTTAAGCAGCAAGGGTTTAGGGTCTCCCTGTTTTGTCCGGTACTCTGGACACATGTGAGATATCACCCAATATCCACTGGTGAGACTCTTCTTTTTTCTTCTGATTCTCATTGTAAATTTGGCTGAAAAGCAACTGACAGTACTCATACCACAGCCTAAACTTTGGGTTGCCTTGAAATTTCTTCCACCAGATTAATGTAGTTAGTGAGCACCTTTAAATTAAGCCTTAGACAATGTATAAGGGTGTGGGAAAAATGAAGACAAGTTCTTTGCCAGAATTTTACATACATGGCCTCTAGCCCAACTGCCAATGAAGTTCTTGTTCCCAAATGAAATTACCAAATCCAAAGCTTTTCTCTTCACATTCTTCTCAGCATTCTGCTCTTCTGAGGTTGCTCCAAAATCTCTCTATAAGCTCTGCTTCAAGAATTAGGTTTCTTTACCTTGCGTCTCCAAACATTTCCAAATTCATCCCACGAATCAGTGCTAAAGGCTTCCAAACCACATAGGTACAACCACAGCAATTAATTTGCTTCTCTGGTACCAATTTTCTGTATTGGGCAGCTTTCCTATTACATGACAAAGTACCCAATTTAAAGGAGAATAGATTTATTTTAGTTCATGGCTTCAAAGGGTTCAGTCCATGACTGGCTGGCTGAAAGGCAGAAACAGCATAGCAGAAGAGCATGGTGGAGGAAAGCTGCTTGGCATGGTGGAGAGGAAGCAGAGAGAAGAGAAAAGCTGGGGACAAGAAATAACTATTCTAGTTCATGGTTCCAATGACCCACCGCTTCCAGTCAGCCTTCTAACAGTACACTCAGCTAAACTCACTAAAGGAGTAATCCACTGAGGAGTATAGTGCCCCATGATATAATCACCTTCCAAAAGTTCCACCTCCAAAGACAGGAGACTTTTGAGGGATGTATTAGATCTAAACTATAACACATTCTTACCACCCAAAGAATGTTTGTATTACAAAATTTATTAGCCCTAAACTTAGCTAGTTTATCTCTTCCCCTTTAAGACTAAGGATATTAAGATAAGAGTAACTGAAGTTAGTTTTGGGGACTCTCAATCACTAGCTTTTCCAACATCCAGTTCTGATAAGCAAAGACAATCATGAAAATGGAATTCTTTTCAAGCCGTAAGATTCCTTTAGAACTACATAAACAAGAATGATTAGTTAATTCTTGAAAACAGCCATATGCTTTTCTGAACTGATAAGTCTGAACCTCTGGCTCAGAGTGAGTCCCTTCCAGTTATTCAAACTGGAGTCTTTTACTATTCTTCTTTACTGTCTAACTCTGCCTAATAAACCTTTTTATGTCTCACACTGATGTCCTGAAATACTGTTTCCCTGACACGAGTCAAGAAATTCCTCAGAGGGCAGAATTGAGGACATTATCTCTGCTTTGAAGGCCCTTCTAGGACTCTTCCTGGTGACAGTTTCAGTTCTCTTTAGATTGATAATGTTATAATTAACTTTTTTATGATTAGCTTTTGAATGTTTAAAAAAACTTACATTACTGGGATACACCCCACTTGGTCATGGTATATTTCCCATTATATATAGTTTTGGACTCAATTTATTAACCTATGTTTAGAATTTGCCATCAATGTTTATTAGGGGCAGCAGTCTATGTTTTCTTTTTAAAATTGTATTTTGTCTTTTCTTGATTTTGGTTTCAGGGCCATTGTGAGCTTATAGAATGAGCTGAAAAGTGTGTTCACATTTTTACTTTTCTGAAACAGAACTGAATTACAGTACTTCTAATGTTTTTGTTTGAAGTTTTTCTTTTGGAATGAACACTTCTAAGTGTCAGTCTTAGTCCTTTTGTTGCAGACATGATGTTCTTCAACTGGCTTGTAAATTTTTATGTCCCATTCATGTTTGGAGATGATAGTTTGACTCTTCATGTAGGTAACTGGCTCATGTCATCTCCTATTTCCTCCATTGGCCCCTCTGAGTAAAAGGCTAACTGAAATATTTGCTTTTTATAGACAAAGTCACTGACTTGAATTCCAGGGAAGCCTGGCTGTCTCTTTTTGCTGCTTCCATGCCCCTCCTTTCTTGTCTCAACCCTCTCTCAAATTTCAGAGTAAGATAGGTCCTACTGGGGGCTGGGGATTTAGCTCAGTGTCACAGAGCCTGCCTGGCAAGCCCAAGGTTGTGAGTTTGATAACCGGTACCGGAAAAAATCAACACCCCCACCCCCAAAAGAGATGGGTCCTATTAATGGTTCACAATATTTGTCCATATTAAAAGATCCTTTTCTCTCAGACCCTAGTCTTTATTTTTATTTATTTATTTATTTATTTGGTTTTTCTCCGGTACTGGGAATTGAACTCACGACCTTGCGCTTGCCAGGCAGGCGCTGTGCCGCTGAGCTAAATCCCTAGCCCTCAGACCCTAGTCTTTAAATTTTGTTACAAAAAAGAATTTTACTGTTTCCTTGGGAAGCAATTCTGGATTACTCACCAGTCTCCTAACAGGTAGTTGGGAGTTATGGAGCTAACTAGAACCACAGAAGCTCCATCATCTGTCTGCTTTCTCTTCAGGAGTGTCTGTCGACCCTAAGCCTGTCTAGAAATTCTGATTACCATCATCAGTACCCTGGAACTCTCTTTTGTGTATATCACTTCACATTGTATTATCAATATTCTGCCATATACAATATTTGTTCCAAAAGTCAGTAAAAGTTTGTAGGTTATCAGTGAACTCCCTCTTATCCTTATTTTCATTGGTATATTTCCTTTTTCCTTTCCTTACACTCAATAGAGTTAGATGTAGACATTCCTCATTTAATGACTGAATTCCGTTCTGCGACTAGGTCCTTAAATGGAGTGGTAGCTAAATGAAGAAATGTATTAGTATGTACACTGCAAAATTCAGAACAAAGAAATGGTGGAAAGAAACACTAACATGATGACTTTGCTTTTATTTGGATAACTCTTACATGCAGTACTGTAATGTATAACAGAATATAAAAACTATAGTTCTGTATTGTATAATCAGCAAAAATTATAGTAATATATAAACAAGGTGTACTGTATAAAAAAGATACTGAGGGGGGCTGGGGATTTAGCTCAGCGGCAAAAGCGCCTGCCTGGCAAGCGCAAGGTCATGAGTTCGGTTCCTGGTACTGGAGAAAAAAAAAAAAAAAAAAAAAAAAAGATACTGAGGCTTTGTAAATAGGATGTACAGAATTGTACAAAAAAAACCAAAATGAAAGACTAGGCTGTTATGTCTTAGCTTATGACAACAGCACACATTGGTCATAAATTCAAACAGTTGTTAAACAGGTTGTTAAACAAGAATTATGTAGAGTTAGAGGAAAAAGGAGGCAGAACCATGTTCTTTGTCTATGATTGAGTTCCAGAAGATAACTACTTATGAATTGCCTTCTTAGATCATTCCCTATTGTAAGAGTGAAGACTATAATAATGAACAAACGTGATGTACAACAATTATTATAAGGTAGTCTAATTGTGCAGAAAAGAGGTAAAGAATTATGAGAAGACAATGTGGTAAACTTATATAGCTTGCCAATGAGGGAAGACCACTTTTTCATGGTACAAGTTTTGAGTAAGGCTCTGTTAATAGGGAAGGGTATTCTAGAAAGAAGGAATAGCATGCATAGACTCCTGATGATGAGATACTTATTGAAGAACTGAAATGGTGCCATCACTACAGTAAAGTTATGAACCAGAGCGGAAGAAGGGATGCTTAAGGGGAAGGCCAATTTAGATCATGAAAATGGTGTTAAGCCAGGAAAAATAATTATATTTCATTATTAATGCTATTGATATTTTTAAAAGTTTTTTTCTAAATATAATTTGGACTGTTTCATGGTGAATAAATTAAAAGGAAGTAAGAAAAGAAACAAGAAGCCCAATGGGAAAGCATGTTAGTAGTCTTGGCAAGAGATGAGGGTTCATACAAAATAGTGAGTGAAAAAAATAGTGAGGGAGTATATGTAGAGAAAGGAATATGTCAGACACATTTTTGAAAGATGAATCAGGTTCTGGTGTTGGACAGGATGTGCCAGATATACAAGCCAGTTGTGAAGGTGCACAAAATTACCAGAGGATTTGGGATGAGCCTGGACCTAGAAAGAGGTGCTTTTCTTTCTGAAAGGAAGACTGAGATAGGAGGTTTTAGGTGGAGTGGGGATCAAGCGCTCCCTTTTGATAAGCTGAGCTTCCTACAAGATACCCAGATTCTAATATTAAAGGGCACTTTTGTAGCTGGTTTTGGAACTTCAGAAAAGGTCTAGATGGATGAAAACCCATGGCCATGGCTGGGAAAGTGGAGGTCCTGGGGCCGTGAGTAGAGTGTTCACTCTTTCAGCATTTCTTCCTTATAGTAATTATCTCCATCTGTTCATGCTAGACTCTACTTGCACTGATGACCTGGTTTCATAAATAACACATCTTGTTTTTTGTTTCAGGCAATGTCTGTGCATTATCTTGAGATTCTTCAGGATATCATTCTCAGACTATCTTTCTCTGAGTATTTTCAATTTTCTTCTTTCTTTTGATCTGAGATTGTGTACCTCCACAGGCTCCATGCCATTTTTAAACTTTTACTTATTTCTGAAAAAATATAAAGACTACATCTGAGAGGGAGATGGAGCTACCCAGCTCTAAGTCCTTTTGTCACGTTCTAAAACACAATTGGTCAGAATGTTTCACCTATGGACTCATTTTCAGGACTACTCATGCTAAGTAGAATTGGAAAACACAGCATATATATTATCCTTTGATTCAGTCTATCTTTTCTTCTGCCTATGTAATCCTTAATTTTGTGAGCTTCAATTGTCAGCACACCCAGGCCTCAGCCAGTTCTCCTCTTCTTTCACTCATTATCTTCTGGAGTTTACAAACATTGCCCCTGTCTCTTTTGCATTATGCCATACACATCTAACTTCACAGAGTTACCATCTAACTTCACATCTAACTTCACAGTTGTGGGTGGTAATGAAGTGGAGTCTAGCCAGTCTGTGGCTCAATGGCTACAGCACTGAATGGATCAAAGACACACAAATATGGGGTCTCAGCATCTGGTGAGTTTGAACTTCTACCCTAACCAGTAACTGGGCAAGGGTGAATTTGCAATCAGAAGGCTTCAGAGCCTGGCTCCATGAATGTGGAGAAGGCAGTTGCTAACAATTCCAGAGTCACTAACAAGTTCCATGACCTTGAGCAAGTTAGTAAAGTTCTTCACGCTCAGACTCTCTTTCTTTGAAACATGAAAGGGTTTGCCCGCATGATCCCTAAGTGGCTTCCAGCTCTGACATTTTTGAACAAACGTGCAGCACGATATTATTTTGCTTTACTTTCTGCATTGGTATTTTTTCATTACTTTGTAAGCTTTTGTTATTTCAAAGAGGACTTTTGTTGTTAGAAATCCAAGTCTGCTCCAGTGTGCTTGTTATATAGATACCTTTTTCATTTTAGTTAAGGACTTTGATGATAGCTTCCAGTGAGAGCATGGCAAAATAAAATCATGTTTTCTGTTCTAACATTTGTTTCATCTTCATCTTTTGTCAGCAGATATACTGCTACTTGTCATTTCAACATCTTGCAGAGACACGTCTTTCCTCATTTGGGGCCTTTGAAGTTTCTCTCATCAGAATGAAGGCCTTTGCTAATAGTTCTCTGGGGCTGCTTATGGTATCAGGGAAAGTGGTTCAGGCAAGTTTCCTTCAGTGCTAAGCAAGGTCTCTAGATGATCTGCCCCCCTCCCCAGTGAAAAGGCCCACATTCAAATAGAGGACCAAGACTTGGAAGAAAAACTGCTGCAAGCTTCTATGGCTCATGTAGCTTTCATTGTACTGCATGGTGGGCAGCTCATGTCTATTAGATAGACTATTCATCTCTTCCACAGGAAAGGGTCAATAGCTCAGGGATCACTTTCCCAGGAGAGAGCTGGTAGCAGAGGGAGAGCTGACCTGCCCACTCCAAAGGGACACAGCTAGTAAGTTCAATGTCCTGTGAAGTCCTTCATCTGAGAAAGGCCTTACCTATCCATGGTGTCACAAAGCTCTTCAGAAGGTCTATATGGAAAGTTTTCTAGCTGTCCCTATTGACCCTCTGTTTTCCAAATTCTGAGTCAGGGTCCAGTACAAGCATGCTTCTAGAGATAGTGTTTGAAATCAGCTTTGTTCTGTAATACCCAGGACCTCTGATACTTTTGCTATCTCAGGGAATTTGAAAAAAAGATTGATTTCTTTACCTTTAGGTAAATAGCACAGAGAAATATCAGTGGTAATGAGAGAAAATGCAAAATAAAATTTGTTATTAATAAAAGTGAAATTACAGAATCTGTGTGTAGAGAGGGTTTATAGGAATAATTCAAATCCCATACTTTATATAAGCAATCTAAGACCCAAAGCTGGGAATGGTGGCACATGCCTGTAATCCCAGCAGTCGGGAGGCTGAGGTAGGAGGACTGCTGCAAGTTCAAGGCCAGCCTGGGCTATAAAGTGTATTCAAGGCCAACCTGAACTGCATAGTGAGACCCTATCTCAAAAAGACAAACAAACAAAAATAAAATCTAAGTCTCAGAGTGCCTGTATACAGGCACTCAATACACATTATAGCAGTTTACTAAATGTCTTTCTGTTGTCCAGGAGCACATAACTTGTTGGTGTGAGTCCTGAGTTACAGGTGTGGAAGAATAGGTGTGTGCAATGAATAATTGTTGAAATTTAAATTTTCCTTTCCGTAGTCCATCCTACACTTTGCTGTAGGCCCTGAGCTTCTCATTATTAAAAGTAGCAGCAGAGAAATTTTTAAAGACTTTTTTCTGTATTTGAAGATTTTCATTTGTCAAAGTATAAAAAGAGAAATCTAGGCATCATTCTTGATTTTCATGTCTGGTGCCACCATAAACTCCCTATTAAAATGCTACCTGGTGCATAACTCTGTGACCTCCAAACTCTAAATAGTTCTGCTCCTTTCTTAAGGCCAACATGCCCCCTCCCAAAACTATCCTTGGAAGTATTATAAAGGTTATAGTTTTTAAAGAGTAAATATAGTCACACTACTTCTTACTTTTCAGTGCCTTTGAAAATATGTGGCAAACCTAAACTTGTTGGAATTACATTGCCTTTTATGGCTGGTTCACCACTCATTCTACTCATGCCTTCACATTTCTTCCCACTTGTATATAATGTGCCAGCTGCAGTAAATTTGGGAGTTCATTAATAGTCCACATGTCTTCATGTCTTTGTGTGCATGGATATTCATCAGGTAGTGTGGATATCCTACGTGCTTCTTGTCGTCGTGCACCCGCCCGCTAGACACCTGTAAGCAGAACATTTCAGGTGAACCCTAGGTGAAGTGAAGCTAGCTGCAAATTGTAATGGATCCACTGTTCAGGTCTGGGTCCTTCTGTAACATACTTGCTCTCACAATTGGATTCTTCCTTAATTCAATGACATCTACTGGCCCAATTCAACTGAGGAGTAAAGAGGAAAAAGACTTTTGTCAGCCTATGAACTATATGAGCTAGATTTCTTACCTGCACCTTCCAGTGTTGGAAGTGTTACTCTATGTGCTGCTTGGTCATTGGTGTCATCAAATCAAAGAAGCCTCAGATCAGATAATTGATACTGATCATGATACTGTATAATTTTTACTTCAATTTAATAGCTATCCTGCCTACTTTTCTCATTAAAGCAAAGGTTGGGATATTTAATTTCTGTGGCTAACATCTCAAAGGGAATCCACTGACTTACATTGTCCAGGTGTGTTTCATGGTTCCATGTTGGTATTTTTACAGCACAGAGATGTTCCCTGTAGGCTCTGGGACTCTGTCGGACAACCACAGACTCTAATAGGAGACAGGATACTGGCTGGCCATCAGTCTTCATGGAGTTTCTGATATTCCTTCTTTCCACCCAACCCTAGGCTGAGGATCGCTGGTTCCAACAGCCATGTCCCATTCTAGGAATCTAAACAATACTGTTGATCTAGCCTCACTCCTTCAAAGTCTTTCCTTTAGTCCCAAAAAAGCTTCCCTTAAATTGTACTTTATTTTTCTTTCTCAATAGCTTTGGTTCTTATAGGCAGAATTTAGCCTTGGGAATTGCTGTGGATTATATCTAGATGCTCCCCGCAAAGCCTCATGTGTTCATGGATGGGGCTTTTGAAAGGTAACTGGGTTATGGGGGCGTCAGAGCTGACTCGCTGTGGAGGTGGGACCTGGTCAGAAGAGGTGGCTCCCTGTGTGGCTCCCTCTGGCTTAGATCTAAAATGTCCCTCAAACCTCTCATGTCAGAGGTGGGGCTTTGGGAAGGTGACTGGACTGTGAAGCTCTGCACTCCCCAGTGGATTCATCTGTCGATGGGTGGCTGGAAGTGGTTACTGCTGCATAACCCAGGAGGGTGTACTCTTGTCTTCAGCTCCTCCTTTTTCTCTCTGCCTCCTGGCAGCCATGGTTGAGCATCTTTCCTTCCACTTTGCCCCTCTGCCATCCGGTCTCTGCCTTAGAGCCAGGTGACCTAGACTGACACAGTGAGTCAAAATAAACCTCTTCTCCTGTAAGTTGCGGTGGTGGGTATCTGTGACACTCAGAGAAGGAAAGGGGCTTCGGGACCTCCGTGTATTTGACTTGGGCCTTTAGTCACCTACCACAGACCTGAATGTGTAACTCGAGGGCTGAATCCTCTCCGAGACTTTTGGACTCAGACACGTGTTCTCAGTGCTCTAATCCATCCTGTGTTCAATAAATCCTACTCTGCCCACCATCCATGTATCGTTTTCACTGGGGACAGTCTCGAAGTTTGTCTCGTCTTTGCTCCCGGTGCTTACACTTGTCCATGTGTCCTTGTTATAACTGCATTCCGGTGTGACTTGCTTTTACTTATGTATTTATTCACCCGTAGTAGAAGGATATTATTCCACTGAAGTCCCACTCACCTCTTCTTAGCTTTTTAACTTATAATGGTCCATATCAATAATCACTGAGTATTTTTGAGACATTTTGAAAACTAGAATTTCTCATTCTACTCTTATACACATGCCTTCTGCAATGGAGTCATGACCTTGGTCTTAGACTTCTCAGAGGTCTGTAGATAGATTTTATGGAAATGGAAGCCCCTAAAGTTGTGTTTGAAACTTTATATTTACGTGCATAAGTACATTTTAGTGAGAAGATGGAACATTCATCTGAAAAGAGGAATCATACGCCTTCCAAGTTAAGCACCAATATCTACAGAATGGTATACCTAGAAGTCATCTAGCTCTACACATGATGATTTCCCCTACACTCTGGAAAGGTAAATCTGCTTCAAATATTGAATCTGAACTTTAAAATGCTTTGGACAAAGAGGAAGTCCTCAAAGTATCTGTAGTGTCTCATACTGCAAATTAACAGTCATCCTTACTTTAATTCTACAACTTTTCTGTTTGCTGGGCTGCTTTAACTTCTAATGTCATAAATAAGCTTTAAGAAAATCATGAGACAAGGGGGGCTTGTCAAGAGTGGGGCAAAACCTCCTACATTGGTCACTGTGAGGCAAATATGACACAGCAGAAAACACCCTAACAAAACCATGCTCTCCTCATGGCCACACTTTTTGAGTCCCAGATGCCCCTTGACCCCTCAGCCTGAGTGCATTCTGGTGTGTGAAGAAACTTGGGAAGGGGCCTTCTGTTTCCCTAATCTACTCTTTTTTTATTTTTGAGACAAGTCTCATTAACATTAAGGCTGGCCTTGAAACCATTACAGAGCCCAGGCTTGCTTTGACTCATGGTGATCCTCCTGCCTCAGCCTCCCTAGTGCTGGGATTATAGGCATGTGCCACCACGCCTGGCACCCTGATCTACTCTTGAACTTGTTTGCAAGTAGAATTCCAGGAATCCTTCAACTAAATTTAAGATTAGGTCTATGATTACTTATATGATTTGAAAAATGTTTTAAAACATGATGCAGGCCTAATTTTAGCAGGTAAAATCTATTCTAAAATGATCTTCCCTTATGAGGGAAAGAATTAAGCATAACATTTTTTTTAAAGCTGGGCCGTTTTTATTTTCTATGTTTAATTTAATTGACATATAATTGTAAATATTCACGGGGTAAGTGTGGTATTTTAACGTATGTAAAATATGCAATGATGGCATAAAGGTGATTATCATGTCTGTCAATCCAAGCTTTATCTCTTTGTATTGAAAGCATTCAAAATCCTTTCTCTTAGCTATTATGAAATATTCAATAAATTATCGTTCAACTCTAGTCACCCTAACTTATTTTTAGCCCATGAACAAAGGGAGAAAGACTATGTGTGTAGACCCATACTAGGTCATGCTGACTGACTTGATGACAGCAATGACAGTAACACAAACACACTCTTCAGGAGTGTGTAGTACTGTGCTCAGCACTGCACCAGTGCTTTCTGCACAAGAATTCATTGAGTATTCACAAAAGACCAATGAGTATAGGTTCCTGTCATTTTATAAAGGGGAGAAAAAATTACTGAGCAGTTTTAAACTATAAGCCCTCAATCAGACACCTAGTAAGAAGCAAAGAAGGATTTGGCCTGACTTGGTTGAGGGATTCCATCAAGAGCTCTGATGATATGGCATCAGATGCTTCTACAGCACACATTTCTCTTTCTCTCCAAAAACGAAAGTACTTATGCTCATTTATATATGAATCTTGCTTGTCCATATGGAATTTTTGACTTTTACTTAGGCTGGAGAGAAAATTTTATTACAGAAACACTAACTGTAATTACAGTTTTAAAATTCCACTTGAGTTTAAGCTAGATTACAGATCATGCTGATCACAATTACAATTTTCCCAGCCTGTAATTTTTTTTCTGATGTTCAAAAAAGGACTAAAATCACTTTCGACATGCTACCACTGGGTGGCGATATCAGCCCATATGTAGTTGACTGAGTTATTATATCTTTTTCCTACGCAGTACTCTAGACAAGTGACAATGTTTTCATTTTTAAGAAATACGTTTGAGATAGCCTGGAATAGATCTAGCAAAATTCTACTAACATTCTTGTTTTTAATTTTGATTTTTCAAAGCTTAACAGTGATCAACTTTGAGTTTATTTCAGAAGACGCATATTTGAACAAATAAGTGTTCTCTAATTAAAAATAAAAAGCCTTAGTGACTGCATCCAAGTCTCTTGGCACACTGAAAGGAAATAAAAAAGAACAGAAGGAAGCCTTATAATTGTTGTCAAGGTCGAATCAATGTAAAGTGAATTGGAATGTTTAGAACTGACTTCTTATAACTAGTAATTTGATTATTAATACAGATCTAGTTTTATTCTGCAGAAGATATTGTGAGCACTTAGATCTATAAATGTGGGTAAGAAAAATAATACTTATTGAGTACTATGTGATATGAAGACATTGTTTTGTTATTTACATGTATATAATACACATATAATAATAATAATTATAGTTTAATTATTATGACCATTTTAATTCTTTACTTCTGTTCATTTACAATTCACTTTAACTTACAGACTCCTCTGAACCAAAAGACAAATATTAAAAATCCTCAGTGAAACTACTGGAAGTAAAGGAGAATATATATGAATTACAATCCAGTTACTACAGTTATATGTGTTTCAGTTTATTAGCCACAACTTGATATTTGACTGCATATTTTCCTAGAAATTGCCAAGATTATAAGAATACTTCATAACTTTAAAGAAATACTAAAAATGAATACCATCAAAGAAAAAAATTAATGGCTGGTCTAGGTGTTCATTCTGAGGACTGTAATCTCCATTTAGGATCAAAGGCCAATGGAATGAAAGTGAAGACCACCTGAGCTGCATGGATCTGATACATCATGACTTTCACATCTTTATGCTAGAACACATTCCGCATCTAAGGTTGAAGCATGTTTAGAAAATTGCCCACTGGACATCATCTTCCAGATGTCTTCAGATGTGTCAGGCTTAAATATTTAAAAATAAAGGCACTTCTTCCTGTGATTCCAGTCTCACAGGATGGTACTGCCCTTCCCCTAGTTCTGTAAGCCAGAAGCCTGGCAGTCACCTCATCCTGTCCTTTCTTTTCCACGTCTAGTCACTGGCTCTTTATACCTCTGGCCATTTGTTATGGGATGGCAATGTCACTCACAAGCTGTTTTTGCCTCTTCATGTCCAGGACTCAGGTCTACACCAAGTCTTCACCATCTCTTGGAAAAGGGCTACGATTTCCTCACTCTTGCTGAATTTCTCTATAGTCCTAAAGATTGTTGCCAGAACTAATGAGGAAAATGTAATTGAGCTACAAGCCCACTAAGAATTTTCCAGTAGCTAACCATTAGCTATATGATAAAATATGCTTCCATGTTATATAAGGAAAACCTTGAGTATACATCCAAAGTCTAGTATGACATTACTCTTGAAATTTGTGCTACAGATATATAACTATCAGGTAAGTGTTCAACAAATTTTGGTTAATTAATAAAAATAAGCAACAGTGTGATTTGATAGCTAATGAACTTCTATTATCAACCCCATCTACTGTCACCTCACCATTAGAACTTTCTTCAAGTCCTGAAAATTTGTCTCAGCTCATGATTCTTGAGAAATGAACGAAAGAAATGTATGAGTTCATATATGTGAAAAGATTTGGGAGTATTAGCTTTATTAGTTAACATATTTATTTTTAGTTAGCTAACTGAGGATCTGGACTGTGCAGAGATGGATTGTGTTTAAAGTCTGAGATGCAGCCAGGGGCATGCTGCAAGGTACCCTCGACTTTCTTCACAATGTGCCTTGGGACCATTGCTGAGAAGAACTCTGCAGTTTTGACCACTGGATAACCTTGGGTAAGTTATTCTACTCCAGTTTCTCCTAAGCAAAGTTAAAATAGCTACATTAACCTACCCCCCACAGGCATGTTAATAAGTACATTTTTCCCCAAAGTGCAGTGTACACATTTTCATTAGTCATAGGGCTACAATAATAGTTAATTGTCCCTGGTTTTCCTTGTTATTTACTGCTCACTCAAGCAAAAGATGTTACTGAAGGGACTGAGGGGGGAAAGCTGCAAAATATGCTGATGTACCAAATAAGCTGCCAAGGTAATAAAAAAAAAGTAGTCAGGATTGCACAAGACCTTCTGATTTCCATCCCATCTAATCATTAGGGATTGTATTGCAAACTAATTTTCTTATCTCTTATCTCTAAGTCAGCTCCTTTGCCAAGGACTTAAGAACTCAATTTATCATCTCCCTTAACAGGTGCCTCGGCTGCCAGTGTGCCTGGGCTCTGGACCTACCCAACTGATTTAAAGCAAAATTGATCCTGACTCACAATATTTGTGCTTGGGTTTTAAATGCAAATGCCTAAATGCTGAAGTAACAGACAATGCAACACATTTCACACATATACAGCTTGTGTTCTCCCAATTGTTCCTGCTGGATGATAAACACTATCTCTCTAATCAATCAAAGGCATTATGCTGCAAAAGATCCTCTCTCACTCCCTCCTACAAGAGAAGGAAAAGACAGGTCAAAGGAAACTTTTGGATGTGTTTCTAGAATGCCGAAACTCAAAGCAGCCGACTACAGCATATATATTGTGGTTGGCCCACCTCAATCATTTCAATATTCTTATCAGTCCATTGACAGAATTACACTGACTGATTCTACACAAGAAAGACAAAAACAAATCAGAAAGTGTATTGAGCTTCTCAATAGGGAGGAGTGATCATGGCATCAGAAGCATCAGAACATGCAGAATGAAGGACATTAAAGAGGTTTTTACATTCTTGAGTCGTTAAAAGTAGAACTAAGTAGTGTGTTCTGAGTTTCAGTTTTGGGCTGGTTCAGAGTTATGCCTCTCAAGCAACTTGTCTACGATTTTTCTTTGCAGCCCAGGAATCTCTTCCTAACAAAATGTTCTGCTTCTTGACATTTTGTTTCTCAGTCATATTCAGAGCACCATAAGCATCTTTTTGTTTCTTTCCTTTGTTGCAAATTGATTGAAACTCATACTGATCTACAGTCATTGAACTGGTACATATCAGAGGTAATACAAATAGTGATTTTGCAAATGAGATGACCCCAATTTGGAAGGGTTTGACCACAGCCTACTTCTAAGACTTAGCAGCAGCTGCTGCTTACCAAATCTGTGGTGTATGTTGTATATGGTCATTCAAGATTTGTTTTCTAGGAACCTCTTCCGGCTCACATCTCTGCACCGTATTCATTTTATCTAAACTGCACTATGAGCAATTCAAGAAATCTATTATAAATGTATGATGGTTAACCGATCCTGTCAATCTGAGTAAGAAATGCCCAACTAAATTGAATGAGCATAGTTCTGGGTGTGGCTGAATGAGTTTACTGAAGACAGAAGACCCAGCCTCCTCTGGGACACTATAGTGAGCTCCGGACCTTCGACTGTATCCTTTTGCACTCTTCCACATCTGACTCTGTGGGTGGCCACTGTAAGCCAATCTTGTAAACTCTTGTAAATCTTGTATTTGTGTATCTGCATTAAGTCTCTTCTCTAGTAAGCACTGACTGATACAGTACATCTCCTCCGAGTCCTGGCAATTTTTCTTTCTCTGTGTTGCCTTTTCTCATCAAACTCTTCTCACACTTTCCTAAACTTTATACATCTTTTCATTCGCCTCTTAAATGTCATTTTCTCTAGGAAACCTTCCTGGACATAGAACTGGAATAAGTATATTATCTCTTATGCTTAACCATTCTTTTAAAATCAGAATCATTATCACATGGTTTTGTAATAGTACTGTTTTCCTACAATATGAATTTGGAGGGCAGAGAACTATTTTATAATTATTGAGTTCCTCGACCCATAACAGCAGCACAGTATTAGGCAGTATAAAACATGTTTTATAAATGGTCCGTGTGCATATTAACACTGATATGCCTGTGCACAAAGAGGATTTAACCAGAACGATGGTGATGATCCCTACCGCATGTCACAGTGTGTGAACAACTTCAGGAAGGGCTAGCTCAAGGAAGTTAATTTTCACATATACTGGTAAGTGCATTTTAAAAAAAAATCTGTTTTATAGCTATAAATCCAGAAAATACAAATTCAATGAAACCAAAGTGTCTAAGATTAGATGATAAATGGTAACAATATATTTAGATATTTTTGGTAGAGAAACACAATTAATTTAGTTGTTCGGAGATGAGAAGACACTGTCAGTTTTGGACCTGCTAATGACCGTACAAGAACACAATTTAGGATTCTACAAGGGGGCACTGTCTTTATGCTATCTTTATCCTTCCATGCCCCTTGTATCTAATTTTTCTGTTCATGAATGTGGACACAGGTCTCCATTTTTGAAAATGTGAAGGTAGCTTTCCAAATCTGCCACAGTTATATTTTCCTATGCTAGCCTAGCATGGATGAAGACAGTCTGGAACCAGTGACCTCAGAGTGAGGAAAGCACAGCTGCTACCAGGCCTTGGGCATTGTCCTGGCTCAGGACAATGAAAAATTCATTAGCATTGCCACTGGCTGGGGAACATCCTTCTACTGATTACTTGCTTTTATCCACCCATTTATCTTCTTTAAAGATTTTGTTTCCTTTCAAATACTTGTCTCCAATTTTCCTATTTAAAGCTATGTTCTCCCCTGACTTTGAGGTTTTAGACACACTTTTCTACCCATACCAATGCTGACCACAAATCCCCAGTATAAAGTTTAAAGCCTAAAGTTACTCTCACTACTGAGACATAACTAAATGTTACAAGGTTTGGTCTTGACATCAACAGCAGTGTACAGACTAATGGAAATTAGGCTCTGGTTAACTATTGTGACACTACACTGGAGACTATTTTTATGGAAGATAATTTTCAGTCTTCCCTTGCCAAGAACAGGTTTCAATTTACACAGTTAAACTTCTAAATTGATTAAAGTTATTTGGCATGTTCATGTTTGACTACTCACATGTAAAATTACATATACATATATTCCATAGCCAGTGTAGATTTTATTTTCATTTCTTCAAATTATATCTCAATGATGTTGAGGTGAAAAGAATGACTGTTGCTTTGTTATGTGTGCTTCAGTTTTTAATTGTGATTATCATGATTATTACGGTTTTGGTGCCACTTTTTGTCATTCACTGAGTTTCTAACCTTAAAATTTCAATAGTGATTAATGTATCAGCAGAAAATTACTACCTGGTAATATCTGAGCTCATTCTTCATAACTTTTTTCTGAAGATGGGAACCACGCTGCCAGTATGTGATGTGCTACAAGGATTTTGAAAAATCATGGCAAGTTAATTAAGTTTCTTGACTAATTTCCCTAATTGCCTAGGGCATTTGTCATTCAGACCTATTGCTCAATATATGTCTACATTTCCCAAGTATTTTCTCACTTATTCTTTGTAAACAGCAATTTTTACAAAGTCTTCATTAGTCCCTAATTGTTCATATTTGTCTTCTTCATTATACCTGCTAAAGACCAATTTTTAAAATGAGTTCATGTTCTCTGCTATTTTAGAGGTTTTATTACATCTTATCTCCTGTGTTTATTACAGGATTTAAATTATTCCAGTATATTTCGTCTTTGGTTTTAGGAAGAGCTAAAATATCCTTTCTATGTGTTTAGTATAATCCATACTAAAATTAAGCATTTCCAGAATGAAGACTATTTCTTTTTCTTTTTCAAAAGTGTTATGCAGTAACATTCCATCTACAACCCGTTAAATATGGAATGCATTAAATGAGTTTGGCTGATGAAGCCTGTAACTCACTCAGCATTCATTTTAAACATATCTTGATACCCATCAAATCAACATGGTTTATTCTAGTTTCCACACCAGAAGTCTCTTTCATTGCTCTGCTCAGAAAATCCAGTCCTGTATCACAACCTCTTAATTTCTTAAATGTTGTTTAGATGATTTTTATCTTTATAGAACTATTTTAGTCCTTTGTGTTTTAGATTTTTTTATCTGTAACTTCAGTCTCTTGTCTTCTTTCTTTTTTAAATTGACACCTAAAATTGTACATTCTACAGGATAATATGAAATGTTTAAAATCCTTTCTTCAAGCTTTTTGGAAATATTCACTACATTATAATTACCTATAGTCACACTACTGTGCAAAAAGGACACCAGTCTTTTTCTTAAAGATAAACTCACACCACACACATACACACAACTTGAACCCAGGGTCTTCATGCCAAGCTACACTCCCAGTTGTTTTTTATTTATTGAGACCGGGTCTCGCTAAGTTTCCCAGGTGGGACTTGAACCTCAGTCTCCCAGAGTGCTAGGATTACAGGCCTGGAACACAGTGAGGGGCAGCAGAGCTTCTGTCTGTGGCTATCTGTTAAATGAAATACCTGTATCCACATGAATTCTAACATGAAATAAAGTGTTTTAGATTTATTAGATATCTACAAACTTTGTTTGAGTACTTCACCTCGTACGACCTGTAATCGAGGGGGCCGGGTCCAAACACGCGAGTCTGCTTTTCACACCCGGTCAGGGACCCAGCGGGGCCTGCGATGGCGCCAGGGTCGGTGAGGAGCACCAGGGGTCCGGGAGACACTGCACACGCGCATTCAGCAGAGGGTCCTTGTCCCGGGTTGATTCTTAACTCCCATTCCCCGCGGGCAAGGCGTGTGGGCCCCGGGCGCCGCTCACCGGACTCCACGCCCGGCCTGACGGCTCCGCGCCGCGCCAGGCGTCCCCCTCCCGGGTCCGGGTTCACCCTTTTCCGCCCGGGGCAAAGGCGCCTCCGACGCGGCCGGTGGTGCCGCAGCGAACTCCGTCCGGGCGGCGCGGGCTCGCGGCTCCTGGCTTCCGCAGCGCGCTCCAACCCCCGCCCGCCCACAGCCCCCGCGGGCCGCGTCCTCCAGCTCCTCCATCTGGCCGCGCAGATTCCGCTTCCCTCACAGCTTCTCTCAGAACTGACAGTTTCCCTCAAAACAAACCCCACAGCCCAACGCTACACACAAAGCAAACAAACAAGCAGAGCCATTACTGTTCTCCACAGCCCGCCTGCAAAGGCGCTGGCCAGGCCCGGCCTCGCTCCTGCGCTGCAGAGGCTCCGGGTGCCTCGCCGGGCCGGGCGCTGCACCTCGCGGCCTTGTTGGCCATCCCTGCACATATGCTCTCAGCAGCTGCTCGGGACACAGGGCTTATTAAAAACCCCCTCTCCATATGCTACCTTTCCGTGTTACCATCACCTCTGACCACCCTCAGTCCCAGCCCCTAAGCCTGGCTCAGTCCCAAGGACACTTGTAGTCACAGGGTCTCAACTTGGACGTCCAGGGCAAGCGAGGCCTCTCCACCAAGGCTGGGTTTCTGCCCCTCCCTCGTGTCCCCTGTGGTGGCTCTTGCCATTCTCTCCCTTCTGTGCAGGAGCTGAAGCTGTGGTGTCTAGAGCAGTGGTCAATTGACATCGATTTCCTTGTGAGATGTTTTCCTTCCTCAGTCTTGTGTCTGTGCCCAGACTGCAGTGTCTCCCCGCCATTCTCCTCACATATTGCAGGCAATGAAGTTCCTCAAACTCAGAGGGCTCAGGATGGTCTGATGGTTTCTACTGAGTGGTTATTGTCTGGCGTTCCTGTGCACTTTTTCAGTTTGCTCCCAGAATGTAGACATGGGAATGCTGGACGTTCCTCCAATCACTTATGTCACTTTACAACCATTTGTGCCATTTCAGAGTTATTTAGACCGGGAGCTCAAAATCTACACGTGGAGATGGTGGCTCTCATTGCCCTCATTCTAGGGTGTGTGGTTTTCACTACTATGCTGATCTAGGTCACCTGTTCCTGGGGTCAGTGCTTCAGGTCTCTGCTTTTCATCCAGAATCTGAGCAATTCATTGGAGGGTTGTCCTTCCCTGAGGCGGGGAATGACTGTGTGTAGCCTATGAAATTCTAAACACCTATGTGACAACAAATCTTAAGCCAGGAGTGGTGGAGAGGGATACTTTTTTGAGTGCTATTAATATCTTATAATGGCTGGTAGATGCATTATTTCCATAGATACCACAGGGTAGAAAGTAGGTTAAGAACTCTTTTATGTACATACTAGATATTAATGCTGTTCCAAAGCAGGGAAAGATTATTAACAAACACTAAAGTGGTACAAGATGCTGAGGTTAATGCTTGTGAGAATCAGAATATAATGGAGAAGGCAGGAAATTCTTCATAGAAAGTAGAACCTGCTCTGGATGGTACAAGAAAATGTACAAGAATTATTCCTAAAATATATTGGCTTGGAAAAGTATATACGTCAGTTAGATATGAGGATGTGTGAGATCTAACAGGCTGTTGCAATTGGCTGTATTTTGACTGCCAGCAGCCCTAGCCTTCTCTCATCCATATACTAACAGCATCACGTCACTATCACTAGAAAATCCCAACCTCATCAGGGGACAATGAGGGGAGCCAAAACTGACTTCTTAAACCCATAAGGGCCCTGGTGCACATCTCCCACCACTGTCTTTCTCTACGTTGCCTTGAGGAAAGTTTAGCTTTGGGTACAATCTGTGGCTCATGGCCAAATTCATTCCAGTTCAGTCATGCTGGCACCTTGGGCTTGCCTCAAGGAATCGCTGTGTGTCTGTAAGCCAAAGGCATTGAGCTTCAGCTCAGTAGCACTGGAAACTCATGCCTATATTGGAATGCAGTGACAATATTTGAGTATCACACTGAGAACAAAAGGTCACTCTTTTTCTCCCACATCTAGAGCTGTTTCTAGGCCAGAAATTATAAAGAGTCCTTCAGTCACTGTAACACCTAACACTGCCAACAAAATGTGCCAGCAGTGAAAGCTATAATCGAAAAGCAGGTGATCCTCGGACACTGAGTATACTTTTCATTTCCTTTCCTTGACAGGAAGCCAGACAAAGTAACGCTTTGGATTTGATGGAAGTCTAATGAAGAAAGGAAGACATTTTCTAAAAGAGGGAATTGAAGTTCAGATAAATTTAATCTGAATGGTGAAAGGGCTGACACTTTACTGTATTCCTCAGGACATAACAATGGCAACATCACCAAAGTAATTTTGTTCCTCATATTTTTCTTACTGTGTGGTACTTGCCAAAAAAATCAAATTATGCTATAACTCATGAGATTTTTTATTTTAATACTTTGTACTGGCATGTTCACATCATCAGTGTAAATTTACATTCACGTAAACCTGCCTTACCAAAGTCTTTATTCATCTAGATTATCAAATGAAATTGATAGTTCTCCTTTTCTCACCAATCACAGAAAGAGAAAGTGCTGAAATGAAACCGTGACGTGTTAGTCATTGCTGTGGATTCCCTCAGAGCTCAGTGTTTCTCTGCTTCTTGGCTCTGCCCTCCACTGGGTAGCCTTTCTTCTCTTCTGCTAATCCCCAACAGTTCTAGATTCATGTGTTCTCATGGTAAAGCCTACAGATCTGAGAACATGCTTCTTTTCCAACAGTCCTAGAAAAAAAAATCCCATGTAGTTAAATAACCATGACTAGGTCATATACCCACCCTTAAGCCCAGCAGCATTAAGTGGTAAATTCTCTGCTCTGATGATTTGGACCTGAATCACTCACCATAGCACAGAAGACTAACAGTGAGATAGGTTTGACTTATGTCTATTTTCTAGGCTTCTCTATCTTTAACAATTAACTAATAATAAGACACATCTGATGCAGTTCTTACAAGATTTAAGATGAGGGACAATAGCCTGGGATATAGCTCAGCAACACTGCGCCTGCCTGGCAAGCTCGAGGTCCTGAATTCCATCCCCAGTACTCACATAAAAAAATAAATAAATAAAATGAGGGACACATGGGAGAACCTTGAAAGTTATAAAACAATTAAAAATGTTTAATAGGTGTTGACCTTGGAATCCTTTCCAAAATACTTGGGAGAATTTCATTCACTCAGTTTTGGAATGGCAGCAATCTCTATAATACTGGGTGAAAAGATTTGTGAAAATCATCTCTTGAATCTAGAATGAGTCGCTTTCCCACCTCTTCTTATTTCCCTCTATTTATGTGAGAATAAAGAAATGGGAGTGGAAATTTCCCCTGCTGTTTACATTGGGGAAATTGGACAGTGGTATAATAAAAAGGGGAAACTCCTAGGAAAAGGGTTCATTATTCCCAGCTTCTCCCTGACAACCATATGCAGTATTCGCCTAGTCCTGATATTTTTATTCCATATCACTGCTACATGTGGATTTAAGAAGTAAAATTTTTCAAAACAAAATATAACTGAAACTAACCATAATAAGGAGAAGTAAGAACTCCGAAGTTAAAAACCAGTCACTGAGCATCAACCTTGGAGGCCAGCAGCTGGCTTTGATGATCCCAGCTCTGTTTGCTCTGCCCCAGGCTGGGAATGAGGAGGCTTTTGAAAACTTCTCTTCATACTAGGCACATCTGTCTGCCTGAGGGCCCCGTGGCCTGGGGAAGCAGCTCTGACAGGCTCTTCTTATCCTGCTCAGTAGTAGAAGGGGATGCCTTTTAGTTGCCTCTGGAGAAGACCTGTCATGGAGGTTTGTACCCCCTGTATGGCTGCCTTGATAGGAACATTTTTGACTGTTCATTTGAAATTGAGATGCATTCATGACAAGTATCTTTCATGTGCAGGTGAATGGCAAAGCAGATGGACCCCACAGAAATGAAGATTTGTTTTTCATGTGATGTCTTTAGCAATTAAGTGTGAAGGAAAGCCTCAAGGAAGAGGGTGTAAAGAGAAGGGGACTGTGATTTCTTTCTCTCCTGCACCCCTCCCATAGAACAGAGGACAAATTAATTTCTATGCTAATCTGTGTGAGAAAATGCAAGATGAGGGGCACGGACTTCAGGGTACAGGAAAGGTAGCACACAAAACAGGGAACAAGTAGCATACTGCTAACTTGCTCTATGACCTTGTTACATGCCTTCAGGATCTGGTGTCACTTTCCATACAGATAAATGATAAGATTTGATTAGACAATTGCTAAATCCCCTTCCAGCAATGATATTTTATATGTCCTTTACTTGGAGCTCAGTGTTCTCTTTATCGTCACCATTAACATGTGCTGCACATTGTACTATCACCATTGCACACATGATCCCATTGTTATACTCATTTAAACCTATCAAAGCCCTTGCCATTATTATTATTTTACAAATCAGGATAATGGATCACAGAGAAGTTACACAACTCACTCCTCTGCTTAGTTGTGAAAGGAAAAGCCAGAGTATAGAGCCAAGATTCTTTTGACTCCAACTCTGTGATACTTACCTACAGGAAGTCAATGTCTCTGCTGATGAGAGATTAATGTGTCAAATCCGTGTGTTAATTTATGCCAGTCTTTAAATCAAATAAGTCAAATGAACTCATTATAGTTTAGAACTAGGAAACTCTGGCTTCCTTAATGATGTCTATTTGCTTATCTGACAAAAAGTATCTTTTTGTCATAGAGAATTGTATTATATTAGTCCATAATTTGATGAGTTAAAAGATATGAAGTAAGAAGTGTGTGGAAACTAAGTGACACATTGTTAGTAATCAACAACCCATAGTTCTGTTCTACCTTCCAGGTTGAACAAAGCTAAGACCTTAAAAGATGCTATCCCTTTGATATATCCTCCGAGCCATTCCAATTGGGTTTCTAATAATCTCATTAGGATTTGTGAATGAAAGCCTTATGAATAGAAACAAATTCAGTCTGAAATCAGATATGGTCTAGACAAAGCTCTCAAATCAGTGACAATCTTCGGAGGGTTTGTATTTAGTCACTAAAACCCCGGAGGGTGCAACTGGAATTTGTGGGAAGAAACCAGAGATGACAGCTCGATAAAATAGCAAACTTTCTAATGTAAGCTGTTCTAAGAGGAATAAATGAACTTAGGAAACCGAATCTTCTGTCACCGTAAGTCTTCAGGTTGCACAGGGAAGAAAATTGTCTGCTGTTGAATGGGGCTACTCCCAAGGCTTTTGATCCATAGAGAGGCTGTGAATTTTCTAAGATTTTAGTAGATTCTGTGCAAGAGCCAGATACCTCAGCATGCATTTTTATTTATTAACCCATTTGCTTCACTTTTCTTTTCAGTAATTATATCAGTCCTTGGTCTGAGCACTAGGGATATGAGAAAAGTAAAATATAGTTCTTCCTCTTAATTGAGCTAATAGCATAACAGGGGAGACACTCATGTAAAATGAAAACAAAAATCAATGAAATATGACTGGTGTTATATAAGATTGTATAGGGTATGATAGAGTGCAAACATGAATTTAAGATTTAACAATGAAGGTGGTGTAGTGTAATAGGAAATGTTGAGCTTAGCCTGAGACAGAGAAAGGTGTATAAAACAGTACCAAACAATAGTATTTCATAGTAATACCCCACTGGCCCATGGATATCCTTGAATTTAATTTCTGCAGGTAGAAGCAAAATGTGTCTATCTTCAAAATGATACAGTTTTGGAGATGCAAAGTATAATTCTCAAATAACTACTCTTAATGTAATGCATTCTTTAAAAAGATCTAATAAACTCCCATCACAGAATCTGAGTAAGTAGTGTTATGACCTCCTTCAAATGTGATAAGAAAGAAAAGCCTTCACAGGTAAACTCTGTTCCTCTACTTCATTAACTTTTGAGAAACGCTTTCTCCCTTTTTTTATATTTTGAGACTATTCAGAGAGACTTATTCTTGTTTATTTAGTGTCCATTACTCTCAGGGTGAAGCCAAGGGCTAAAGGTTAATTACAAGAAACTACTTAGCACCCCAACTATTTTTATTCATACATGTACAAGGTCAGGTCCACACTGAAACCCTCATTGTCCCATGAACCTATCAGTTACTGTTAGAAGTCCAAAGCATGTTTGCTTTCTGTTTCTTCTCCCTAAAATATCCTCCACAAGCTCCTCACCTGCTTATTGACTAAAGCATAGAAGAAGCTTCACTTTTTGAATATTCCCACACTCTTCTAGAAGACACTAGTAATTATTCTAATTTCTATATTCCATGGTTCTGCTCACCTCTGTGTCTTGGGTTTGTATTATGTTATGTTCAGATATGTTTTTATATTATTTCTGGCTTTTCTACTCAGTTTTTAATCTCCTGGCAGACTGAGATTAAAGCATTAATTTGTATATCTCTATCGTCTAGTACAATATCTGAAAATATGTGTTCAACATATAGTAAGTTAGATATATTTGTGAAGTTAGTGAAATCCTCCCTATACTTTCACATTATCTTTTTGTCACAGAAAACACCATTTAATAGCCTTACTATGTAATC
Organism: Chinchilla lanigera; assembly: GCF_000276665.1. NCBI lineage: Eukaryota > Metazoa > Chordata > Mammalia > Rodentia > Chinchillidae > Chinchilla > Chinchilla lanigera. Next base: position 47,807,413 of record NW_004955402.1, read on the forward strand.
ATAGAAAGATTGTGGGTGTAATAATCAAGATACTTGAACTTGTTGCAATACGTGTTGTATACTTGTTGAACAAGCTTCCAAACGTGCATTAATTTGAAAAATAAAACAGGAAATACTTCACATTCATACCTTTAATGTTGAAGGAGATAATTCTGAAGGGTTCCATCAACTCAAAAATTCTACAGTCCTTGAAAGTGGCCCATCATACAGTAATAATGTTTAATCAGTGCTACTGAATGCTATAGAACAAAGGATGGAAGTGGAGCCAGCAGACCTAGATTTGCATTTCAACCTACAACTGACTTGTTGTGGGACACTGGGTAAATCACTGAGTAGCTAATCTTTAGTAATCTTAAAAGTGGGAATAAAATTGTGTTTGGGACAACTATGAACATGTATAAAGATAACTCATTTGAGAGAAAGTTTTAAATTTAATTATTAAATTAAGTAGGCATCTGCCCATAGTTACTGATTATGCCATGTCAGCTAAGGCCAAGACAACCTTGTCTTTTTGACTGCTGTGGGAGAAAATGCACTATTGTTCTACTGCTGTAGTTTCCTGAGCACCTTCCCTTCTTCCAGAGTAAAAATTAGGAAATTAAAATTTACAATCTTAAATTTGGTCAGTGATTCCCTTGATGCCAAACTTCCAATGGCTTCTATTTATTTTGAATTTAGAATAGAGGCCCAGCTCCTTGGATGGTTTACAAGAACTTGTGTAGTCTGACACCACAACATCCTTCCTGCTCATTCCCATCTCCATACTCCAGGTCTGCACCCTACTTGTTTCTCACTGAGTGAGCTCATCCTGCATTGTGTCTTTCTGCTTGCTGTGCCCTTGGATCTTCCTCTACCTGAGTTCCTCTCATTGTTCTTCTCTCTACAAACGTCAGTGGAAGGCCTTGTTTGTGCCATATCTCTCTTCACCTCTATGAATGCTGTATCTCTATCCATAGGTACATTATTAATGCATACAAAGACATTAAACTTTAGAATAAGGGCCTGTGTGTTGTTTTAGGACCAAATTCGGAAAGACTGGCACTATTGTATCTCTTTTACATAAAAAAGTACACTTTTTCCAGGTTTGCCGGAAGAAATTTTTTTAATGTGGCTGCCACTGGATCACTGAGAATTATTCAAGAGGAGTGGTAGAAATTCAGACTTTTTTTTTACTCTGTAAAGCACAGGATATGGGATAGATTAATAACTCAGGCATAAAAGGAATATGGCACCTGGGCTGCATTCTCCAAAAGCCATGCCAAAACAAAATAAAACCATTGATTTGTAGTCACCAGATTTTACCTGTAAACAAAATTTTATGTCAGAAACCATCAGCAACAAATGGAGGGAAATAACTGGTAGATACATTTCAGTAATGATAACCATGTGTGGATGGGTAGGTATGAATTAACCAGTGGTTATGGCAAATGCTTAAAATAAGTTCTACTGGTCACACATCAGTATCCAGCTTTCTAGTTTTATTTGTAGCTGCTAGAATTAAGAAGCAGTGTAGGTGCTTTTTAAGTGAGGGGTGGCTGGGTGGAAGGAAGGAGCACACCAGTAATTTTGATGTTACCTGTCCTAGTCTCATTGGTGCCATAGAAAGATCTTACTCCATATTCAAACCAACTTAAAAAATATTTCTTGTGTTTGTAATTGTGCACACATAATTATATAAATCTTTAAAAGCAAGCAAAAAGGTAAATCTGTAAAAATCACTGCTAGAGGTCAGTACAGTAAACAATTTTTTCCATGGTTTAAACTCAAAAGGCTCCCTATGAATGAAAGATCTGAGCTCCAGTGATAGGATTAGATGAGCTCCTGAAAATAGCAGCCTTTTCTTTATTTCTGAAGCATTTAAAGCCTGGTGAGACTCACACAATGTACCCCTGAAACTAGAAAACCATGAGCACTGTCCATTCTGTAGATGAAGGGATGAGAATGTAGGTCATATTACATGAAAGCAGACAATGGCCTGATGAGTGGCCCAGTGAACAGAAGCCTGAGCTGTTTTTCCCTAACACACAGCTACTGTTACTACAACTGTGAAGATTTCCTTTTTAGGAGTCCATGTGAGTATAGTTTGATGAGAAATATGTCAGAAAGTAGCCATAAGTATAAAGAATATTTTCTTGATGTACTATAAAATAAAGAAAATATCCCTATCTTCACTAATAACTGTTGCTTTATAAATTTCTGATAGTCACATTCTTATAATTGTTGAGTATTCTTTGTAATGAATTACACTCAGTCAAATTGTTGTCTAACTCTTGCTCTTTTCTGGGGGTGTGCCTTTTGGGTTAGAAAGACAAGAACACTTCAGAACTTGTTCTTGAAGAGGATAACAATTAAAACTGTTGGGCTTGATATTTTTTCAAGCCTTGAAGTTTGCACAGGTTTTGTTGAAATGAGTAGCAATATATTGTCCTCGTTTGGAAATATTGGCAGGATTGCAGAGTGGTACAGATTTGGTCTCCCCCATGGCCTCATTAGTATTCTAGTCATTTTATTATCTCTATGTAAGGCAAAGCAGTGTTACCACCCTTGGCTTATTTTAATCTTTTTCATAACTAACTAAACCTACAAACATACCATTTACTCTTAACCCATAAATCTTGAATGTTTTACAATCCATAATAGTTCAGAAATAAAACATGAGAGTTGTCATCTTAGACTGTGCCCAGTTCATAATATTTTCTAAAGCTTTAAAAACTGTTCATGAGGTTTTAGAATATTAAACTGGCTTATTTTCAAAAGCACAAAGTTTGATGTTTTTATTGAAAGTCTCTTAAATACCAAAAAAATAGTTCAACTCAAACACAGACTCTACAAATTTATTACTGTATATCAAATTGTGAATGCCAGTAGTGCAGACAGGTAATATATATGACAAATAATTATTCTCCCTTTCTCCAAGGAAGTGAAAAATCACTGAGAAATACAGTCAATAAACATTTAATGAATATCCACTTCAAAAGATCATTATTGGAAGAACAACAATAAATACCAGACAGTCATTATAAAAAGGTCACTTCAAGTAATCATATGTGTGCCCACAACAACTATAAGTTATTCATTTGTATAACACTTACTGAGTACCTGAGGGGTACCAGACACTGGGACCAACACTGGCAAATCAACACAGCAACAGTGATACTACTAGCAATGACAGCAGATGTCATTTGTCAAGAGCCCTGTTTTGTGTCTGACAATGTGTCAAGAATTATCAATTTTGTTTTATTCCTACTTTAATTAAATAACAGAAGACTAGAAAAAATAAGTCTACAAAACAAGTGTTTGCATGTGCTTTCAGAGTATGCAGCTAAAATCTGATGTGTTGGCTCAAAGATTTTCTACTGTATCATACTACTCCTCATACAAAGATGTAGAAGACAAACATGCTTTTCTTTAAAAGTCAGTTTGTGAGCAGGAGGAGGAACATAAATAGGTATGAAACAAAATGATACTGTGTATGATGCAGGGATATGTATAACATAATAAGATCTATGGGGGAAGGAGTTTCTAACTGCCTGATGCGGTCCAGTTATAAAGGAAATAATGCATTCTCTGAGTTGAGGTGTGAGTATGAGTTCACTTTATAATCACAGGCAGAGAAATGTGCAGGGAGAAAGGAAAGCAAAAGGTCATTGCATGAGCGGAAGTGGACAAGGTTTTAGTCAGCCCTTGAAAACAAGGTATTTCTAGGATGGAAAGGAAATTAAGCTGGAACAGGCTGCCCGAGGGCATGAAGAAGACAAGGTATGTCTCGCTAGTACGTTTGCACTTTTTAAGCAGTGAAGAGAAATTAAATGTGAGTATTGCCTCAGTTAAGTTTTACTAAACAAATGGTCATCTTAGAGGCTGCATGGAGAATGAATAAAAGCAAGGAGAGCAGATGCAAACATTCTAAGCAAGAACGGGTGAGACACCTAACAGATGGTCACATGCAGGAAGAGTGGGGCAGGCTGGAGAATATTCATCAGGAGAAATGAAAGAGCCCTACCGAAAACACAGCCATGGGAGTATTTGTCCATTGACTTGAACTACAGTGGCTCAGTGTAAGGTAGTGATATCAGAAATGGAAGTTTAGAGATGGGTAATGTGATGATTAGTCTTGGTTGCAACTTGACTGGCTTGAGAGGTGACTAGAAGACTAATGAAGTACGCTTCTGGGTGTGTCTGGGTGGGTCATGGGGTTGAGAGCCTGGGCACTGTTTCCGGGTTCCTGGAACCTTCCACTCTGTCTCCTCCCTTGCTCTTTGCTTTCCAAGTGCCATGAGTTGAGCACCTTCCTCTGCCATTGTGTTTCTTCTTTGGGTCCAGCCAGCCACTTATCAATCCTCTGATACCATGAGACAAAATAAATCTCTCCTCTTCTAAGTTGCAGATGCCAGGTATTTTGTCCTAGTGATGGAAATCTGACTTGTAAAGGTAGGATAATAAATTCACTTTTAAATATTCTGAATTTCAGAGACTGTGGTACATACATCATAAATTGATACATTCAGTAATAATTAGTAACCCATGGATGTCTGCAAAGGAGAAAAAGTTCTGAGCCATTAGAAGCAGTAGGGGAGTCACCCTCTGGCTCTAGTGTGTGCTAGGAGGTATCGAGAGGTCAGGGGTCAACTCCAATTTACAAAGGGGAAATAAATATGCAAACTATGTGGCATAAAAAGAAGGACCCAATAGGAAGGAGGATGTTCAGTCCAAAAGATTTTGAGCAGTGTCCATATGTTTTTATTCTGTTGAGGTGTGAACTTGTGAAGGTGAAGAAAATATAGCTCTGTCCTGAAGGAAATCATTGTGTAGCGTAGTGGTGAGGGAGAAGTGATTCCCCAGGGGTGGAGGTCAAGAGTAGGTACAGTCACAGAAAACCGGATTGAAAAATATGCATGATTTGCCTTTGCCTTATTCTGTTTGGATGGCTATAAAAGAATGCCACAGATTGGTGGATAAAACCACATTTATTTCTCATGGTTCAGGAGGCTCAAGGCTGAGACCAGGATGGTAGCATAGTCAGGTTCCTTTTAGAGAGATTCAGAGATTTCTTCTTGTAGCGTGATTCCAGAGCATAGATCTAGTGATGTCTTCTTCTCCTCATGAGTGCATCCTAGGAAGTAATGACTCCCTGCAGAAGATGGGTGGTAGGTTTACTAGTGGTTCTATAATAGGCATGAAAGTGCTTGTTGTGGAGTTCCCTGGCTGTGACCATGTCTATGTATGTGCAGCATCACTTTAGGTCAGTCTCTACCAACCCCATGAGACATGGAGAAGTTATTAAGGGACCAATGTGAATGTGAAAGTAACCCTTCTATGCTGTGAGTGAGAAGGGGGGCTTCAATCCACCTGAACACATTACATCCTTCTAAGAGTGTAGTGCTACAGTGGTTGCTGCTACTTAAGGTCTGCTGGATCACTTGACAAAATGGTATCAGGGGAGGGGAGACCAATTATGCAATGGGTTTGAAAATGGAAAAAGATCTTGCTGAATGTGAAGGATAAAGTAGGAGAGAGTAATTATCTAAAAGTAGTATGGTATGGGAAGAATTTTTGGAAGTGGTGATACTTACACTCAGTGCTAACTGATTTCAATGATACAAGGCTAAATGATTAAAATGATGGGAGCTTCTTCAGCATAGATGAGTAAATAATAGATGTGCATGTGGGAACTGTAAGGTAAGAGACAGCTGGGTGAAGAAGAGGTTGGGGCATCCTAGGGAAGGGGGATGTGCTCATTTCACAGGCATGAAGCTCAATGAAATGACGCTGGAAAGCGCTCCCACGAGGCCAGCATCGAAACAGCACACAGGTTGAGAGCACTGGACATTAATTGTAGTTTAAAAATGTTAAGTTAAACTTCAGAATGTTCTTTAGTTGACTAAAACGTGGAGCCTACAAGAGAATATGTCACTTGTTTTTGCGAAAGTTTTGATTGTACTCAAAAGTACATTTGAGACTCTGTTTCTGGAATTCTGACACTTCAACTGGGAGGTTCAGGGATTTATTGTAAAGATCAATCTGTGAGGTAGAGAACCACAATCTGAGCCAGGCCTAGAAAAGAGAATAAAATCAGGGTTAAACAGCTTTTTTTAGGAGTTGGGATCTTTATAGAGACAGAGACACGGTCAGGGGATACAAGTTTATAAAGGAGCTTTGAAGCCAAGCACTTTGAATGACTTAGAGCTGCTTTAGTAATAGAAAAGTTTTCTGTGTTATTTTTTGGCCTAGCATCAGCTCCAAGGAATTTTCCTTTCTTTTATTTTTTCCTTTATTTATTTAATTAGTAGGAATACAGTTCTTCCTTTCAAATTTTGATGTACTGTATTCTATGCCTCTCCTAATCAGAAAAGTCAACTATCTGCTTTGAATTTTTGTATGGCTTATATGAATGTCAAGTACACATATTAGAAATATTTTAGTTGTAAGTGAGGTTCACGTTTTCCTGAAAGAAAATACACACACACACACACACACACACACACACACACATATTTGGGTTTATTACCTTTACTGCAATACAATTATTTTCTTCATTTTATTCATCTTCTGGAAATGTCATTAGCAGAGAAAACTAAAAGCAAATGAAGATGTCCGGGGAAGCATATTGCCCTCAGTTTTCAAACTCTGAATAAATTATGCAACAAGGTTACTCTCCCAATTAGACAATGTCTTGGGACACAACCAGTCACTTTCTAAATACAGGCACATTTGAATTTTAAAATGTTAGTTTTGTAAAATGTGATACTTTTCCATCCTTGTTTGGGCTAAGGAGGAAATACTATAGGCCCATTGGAGTGTGGAAAGTAACATTACATCAGCCAGGCCAAGAGACTTTTGCAATCCAACTACAGATACACACAAATACACAAACACACACATACATAACATTCATATAATGCCTGTTTAATATTTTTCTTTGATCATTTTATTGTTGAATCATTGTTTGAATTTGTTACATTCAATGTTCTTAGTTTTGGGCTAGCAATAATCCCATTAGTGTACATTTTTTAGGAGAAAGGGGATGTAGTGGGAGAATCTTAATAGCTTTGGTCATTCTCAGGTTGGATGAACATGTGATATTTTGGAGATTTGAAATTTCTAAATATTTTAGCATTTAATTTCTCCTGAAAGACATCTACTCTCTGTAGACAATTAAGCAAACATAAATTTAAAAAAATTTGCAACTAAGCTCTAAATTTAATAATGAAAATACATGAATGTGTATATGTGTGTGTACATGTTTAAACTAAACACAAACTATAAACAAAGACTTTGACTTTTTCATTCAAAAACTTTTGTCCAGCTGCTTCTGTAACTTTAATGACTATTAAAATACATTATATACTTTCAAAATTACTTTTATTTTAATGTTATTTCTGGAAACATTTGCATTTTAGCAATATAAATGACAATGCCAGCTCAGGAATATGGAATACAGTATTAGTTTTTGTAAGAATGAATTGACTTCACCATGAAATAAGTTTTTCTTGGTATCAGCCCTGCAGAAATATATTGGTTATAGCTAAAATGTATGGCTGTGCTTATGCTAAAACATACAGACATTATAAAACTGTATATTGGTTTCAGTAACAATGTATTCTTTCCAATGGATTCATGTGGCTTTCAGCAAGAATGTATTGATTTCATTAAAATGTGCTCCTTGAGATAAACAAAAATTCAGTTAAAATGCATTGGTTTCTGTTAAAGTTCATTGACTGAAGTGAAGAACATTATGCTGTTATTGGGTAGCCTCAGGGTTTGGTAAGTATTGAACAGAGACGTATATATAAGTAATAATAAAGGCTGAGGGAAACAAAGACATTATAAACCATATAATGATGTAAATATTCAACAAGCATTATTAGATTGAATTTTCTCACAGGCTGTAGGAGTTGGCTCAGGTATTTTGCACAAAGCCACTTTGACCTCAGTGTATTCCAAATTCATAGGAAGTCTAGTAACTTTATGCACAGAAACTCCAGTTGGTCCCACTCTTAAATCATTCCCCCCGAGGGCATCAGGCCCATGAGGATGTTCTTCAGAACAGGTTTTGTGGGAATCTAAAATAATGTTATAACTCTGAAGTCTTTGGGAGTGAAGTTATGCATGTGGATGTCAACCTGTGTGTGTGTATGTGTGGACTCACATACTCAAAAGCTTTAATGACAAATTTTATTTATTAATGACAGGATGATTTAGATTTATAACTCTATGTGTACCATTTTGATGCTATATCTTTAAGGAATTTATTAATTATATTTAATATTCAAATTTATTGGCATAGAATGCTTTATAATATCATTGAATATTTTAAATTGTTTCATTCTCTATAGGAACTAGAAATTTATCAATTATAACCAAAATGTACCTGTGCAGAGGAATTGTCTGTTGAGCTACACTCGGGAACAGAGATCTCCCCTGTGATCTCCTGGCACTATGGTGTGGCAGTGGTCAGTGGGTTTCCACCTTGGCTGCACACTGGAATCATCAGTTGGAAGGTCCCATTCCAGATCAATTTAACTAGAATTGCTCAGTAATTCTCAAGTATAAGGAGGTTTTTAAAGGTTTCTTCAAGTGTTTCTAATATGCAATAAGATTTGTAAAGTATTGTACCAGTACCCAGAAATAGTGAGTTCATTTCTTACTTACCAGGGCAGGGAAAAATGATTTTACCTCTCTGAACAAACAACTTCATTTATAAAGTAGAAGGACTCAAGTATTGTAACCTCAAGGCTTTCTGAAATAAGGAAAGATGGTAAATATATGCCAAGAGAAGCAGCCAAGATATGAGACAGGTGTATATTCTGGGTTAGACGAAAGAGAGCCTATTTCATCAAAACCACTTAATCTTCTTCCTTCTAATGCTGTGATGGCCAAACAAAACATTTCCAGGGTAAACTTGTCTCTTGACTTTTATAAAATAGTCATCCCTGTTCCCTCTAGCTTCAGCACACTTCATACAATTAGACCCTTCCCACTAGCGAAATGGTGTCTGATTATTCAATGATATTTAGTCCTTTTTTATTTGCTTGAGAATTTGCAAGGTAAGCACACTCTAGATGAGGTGCCTAATACATTTTCAGGGAACTTTATTTTCACATTTTGTTCTCATTTAAGTCAGTTGTGTTCTAAGAAATTGAACAGAAATTTTAGAGTCTGGCAGGTATTTGGGTTCATGTCCTCTAACTTGGAAAGTGTATAAGGGCTTTGTCAAAGAAAAATTTCAGTGGGCACTTGTGAAAAATGGCAAGACAGACCTTATTTGACACTATTGCAATAAGACAGAAGTGTAACTCAAGTCCACTGCGACAAAAAGTGAGAGCATTTGTAAACTCTGGTGAGCGAGCAGAGAACCACAGCAGGGCAGTACAGAGACTTTGATTAATGTGATTGGGCCATTCGTATTTGCCAAGAGTCACTTAGTGTGGATAGGCTCAGATTCTCCTGTAAAAACTGGGATACGGTGCTGCTATCTGTTTTTATGATCAATTTTAAAGGGATGAAGATTCACATACAGAAGAGGCAGCGCAAGTTTTCTGAAGAAAGTTCTCTAAGAGAAAGGAGAGGTCTAGGGCCTATAGTTGGGAAGAAGCCTGTCCAAAGTTAATCTAGCTAAGGTGAATGTCAAGGCCACCTAGGGCAGCTTTTTAAAAGTAAAAAATGAAGGCAGTAGGTATTGAATTTCTCCTTTTATCTGTAGTCACATGGTTATGAGCAGTGCCTCAGACAAATACATCATTTTTCTTGTCTCACATTCAGAAGTTTTCCTCCTCTTTGAATGGTTGTCTTCTTTTGTTTATGCATTCTTTCATGCCGGAGAAGTACTTCAAATGCAGAGCCTTTTTTGATATTGTTATTGCAGTATATGGGTCAAAAGCAGATGTAAGCTCAATGGAGCCCTAGAAGTCTATGTTTATGAAAACTGTCACCAAGGCAATGCCATTTACTCTCTCCCCAAAGGGTTTTCCTTTAATATGAAGTCTCCAAGTGTAAGGTTTTGCTTTTGAATAAGCATCACAGATTAAATTTGCCCATGCCAAGTTCTAATATTGTTTTGCTTAGTTCATATGTTGGAATCTTGTTTTAAAGGACTTTTAGACATGCAAAACCTGAAAATATTTATCACCAGCAGACACACACCACCAGAAATGTGAAATGTACATCATTAGGCAGAAAGGACCTGGACCCACCCATTAGAATGAAGAGGTGGGAAACCTAACCCCAGAGGTAATTATATGGGACATTTTTCTTTTTGAACACTTCTTAAAATAGAATTTGTTGTCTTAATAAACATAGTAACTTTACAGCATGACATTTGTATACTTTGTAGAAACAACATTCATGACAACAATATCACAAAGTCTGAGAAAGACATAAAATTATATCTTTACAGATTTCTTTTATTTTATAGAATGTGATGTTTAAGCTATATATTATAAACTCTATAGCAACCTATACAATACCAAAACATATAATAATAGCATATACATTAACTCAGAGTGGATTGTAAGACTAAATGTAAAGTTTAAAAGTACAAAACTTTGTAACGAGAGGAAAAATTCTTCTTGTTTTTGAGCTACTCTTAAATACTGCAACACCAAAAAGAATGATTCACAAAGAAAAATTAATAAATTAAACAAACATATCAAAAAGTTATGCTGTTTGAAATGTACTATAAAAAATAAAAATGATAATTTTAAGCCTGGAAAAATTTCGAATTCTGTCCCTGCTAAAAAACTGCTATTCAGAATGTTGAAGAATCCCTAACAATAAGAAAACAAACACACCAATCAAAATAGGAAGGACTTGAACAGATCATTCACCCAAGAAGACATATAGGTGACTAATAAACATACAGAAGAGAGACAAACTTGACTAATCATTGAGAAAAAGCAAACTTTTTTATAATGAGAAGCCAGTATAAACCTAACAGACTTGTTAAAATAAAAAAGGCTGTCCATACCAAGTGTTGGCAAAGATGTGGAAAAACTGCAGTCCTTCAGAATGAAAAATGCTGCAACCATTTTAGAAAAACAGTTTGGCAGTTTCTTAAAGAGGTAAACATGTACCTGACATATTTATATCTATTCTACACTTAAAATTTGTCCCAAAGAAATGAAAACACGTGATTCTATCTTACTTATTTAGGACTGTTCATAGCTTCTTATCTGTATAGCCAAAAGCTAGGATGAATCCAGATGTCCTTCAGCCAGCGAATAAACAAGTGTGATGTATTTGTTTGTATGTTGGAATACCTCTCGGCAGAAAAAAGAATGAATTATTGATAAATTCTATAACAGACAAATCTCAAAATAATTTTACTTAGTAAAAGACGCCAGAGCAGAGACGAACATCTATTTGTAAACAATTCTAGAAAATGCAAGCTCATTTATAGCAACTCTCTGTCAGGATGAGGCTGGGAGGGGGAAAGAAGGGACAAACTACACAGGCGTTTACATTCATTGTCTTGATGCTAATCATGGCTTCAGGAAGTATACATTACCTTAAAGTCTATGAAGCTGAACATTTTACATGCGTATAATGTACTGTTGATCATTCTCCAAGGAAATTGTTGGCAAGTTTTATTGAAAAAGAAAGTCACAATAAATCCATAGTGAAATGTGAAAACTTTTTTCAGTTTGTCTGTAGGACAACAGGGGAAGTGGAAAAAACTTTTGACTTTAATTTTTTTTTAAAACACAAACTTCTACTTGCTGTAGCTAGGGCATTTATGCTGCATGAATATGTTCTTTTTTGTACCTTAAGTTTAGGTCTTTTTTTCCACACTTTATTTTCCTCCAGTAGCTAGTTTCCTTTCTGAATTTTACTGACCTGTGGCCAGCATTATAATTTCTGGAAATTCCTTTTTGTAGAGACAGACAATTATTATAAGTCATATTCTCTAATTTAATGTAGCACTTAACTGAATTTCATTTCTCATTTGAAAATCTAGTAAGATAAGAAAGCTGGCAGATAGAAAATATTTATCATGAAATAATAAAATTTCATCATGACTAATTGAATGCAGCATTTATGGCAATCAACAACAGCAAAATTGTGCCTCACTTTATATTTTTGGAGGGAAAATACTATTATTCTCTAGATTTTGAAATTTTAATTGGAAATACATTTATTTCGCCCCAACTGGTTTCTTATTTATGCCAATAATTTATATTTATTTCTGATTTTCTTTATTGCTACTGTGTACAAAAGAAAAAAGCAAAACTTCCTTCTCTTCTATGCATAAATTTGGAGAATGTCAGTGAAATTTAGTTTCTAGGCCAGAAAGTTTCATACCTACTATCCTATGCTCTGTGATTGTAAATGTAAAGAGAACAGAAATTTTGCTCCTGGTTATTGTAAGGCTAAAAAGCTTTCTGTTGTCATGGAAATTTCTGGGCGAAAGAATAAACAATCCTGTTTTGCTAAGGTGATGTAAGATCTACATGAAATTGAGCCCTGAATTCAGGTGCCCAGCCTGTGAGCACTTGTGAGCTAGGTGTGTACTTTGTGCATGTGTGAGGACCCTGCCAGTCAAGTGAGGACACAGCAGAAATTCCTGTTGCTACTCAATAGCAGTAGAAGAATTCCCTGTTACCCCTGCAAACTTCTCTGGGCTCAAAGTCCCACTCGCTTTGTGCCCTGAATCTCTAGCTGAAGATCATCTGTGACAAGGTGATGAGAAACCCTAAATTAGTACTTCTAGTAAAGAAGCATCAGTGGCAACCAGAAAGGGCACTAGAAGCATAATGGGAGTTCAAGCTGTGTTTTTGATAACCACCTACACTTGCTGCTGTTTATGCAGTGAACTATTGACTGGGATGAATGTTTCCAGGAAGGGCCGGCCTTGTAAAATTTCACCAGAATTTAAACTCTTCTGATGCTGACCCACTTACATTTCTCTGTTTAGTTTCAGACTCTTATTTGACAGTTAATTACAGTAAGCCTGAACTGTTGAACTGCCTCGCAGACCAGTTCAAATTTTCCAACAAAATAAATTTAGCCTCGCTTCAACTGAATTAAAAGGTTGAAGCTCTCATCATGAAACTGGACTCTGCCCCCTGCTTTGGAAAATGACGCACTCTTTGAGACATTATTTTTCTCTCTCCCACACGCAGTTGCTGCAATTGTGAAAGGAAAGCAGAAAACATTCAAGCAAAGAGAAAATCATGCACTAATTACTGGATGTGCTGTTCCGAAGTTCCAATTTTAAGAATCATACTGCCAGTATTTCTAATGGGAAATGAACTAACTCTGAGACCGGCCAGGTTTTTGCATCAGTAATTTGTGCTGGGTGCTTTTGATATTTCAAGCCTAGAGAGATAAAAAGCAGTGGAGACAATAGGCAGGTGCTGCGGTCCTTTTCAGGTGCTGAGCTCTCCCTAGTACCCTAATTACAGACTCTTTACATGAAGAATTCCTTTTGAAGGTAACACTGAAGGTAATGAGAGTGAAGGTACCCAGAGGATGCTAATGAAAGAGTTGGGAAATCTCTTTTGAGGGATGTCTTAATTATAAGGTTTGTTTTTCAAGGGAAAGAGAACAAACATTTATTATTGAGGACCTACTATATGCCAGGCTTTGTGTTTAATGTTTTACATTTGAGATCTGAATTCCTCCAGTCTTACACTCACTGTGAACACAGAAATGAGGTTACCTTCTTAAGTTCACTGCAGTTGAGCTGTATTCTTTATCCTTTGCACAGAGAGGAACATAGGCCCATTCTCAGAGTCTCTTCTCTTTTGTTACACAGAGAACCTTGAAGGCTGTTTCCCAAGCCCTTGTGATCCTGCTTGCAAAACTGTGGGCTTCTGCTGCCCACTTTGGTTCACCCTCCATTGTGCAGTATTTTACTCATTTAAAGGGGACAATTTTGATCAGAACAGTTCTGAAGTAACTCTTCTAGGCTGCCCATCTTAGCTGCCATTTTGTGCCAAATTTCCTTCCCGGTTGTCCTGAAAGGGCAGCTGTGAATTTAACTTTGGTCTCTATTTCCCTCATACATTGCTATGAAACCTATGAACTATCATTGTGAGAGAATTCCAATTTATTTTCCACGATCTTTCTCAACTCTTTCTACAACAAATCATTGCTTATAGTACTTACCTTCACAAGCTATGTTTATCCAAATTTCAGGTCTGCCCTAATAAGAGTACTCTGCCAGAGGAATATCATCTCATTAAATTCTTGTAATAACACTGCAAGGAAGCAGATATACTCATGTTTGACAGATGGGGAGCCAATTAAGTGGCTTCCCTCAAGTTTACATCTTGAACTGAGATAATAACTCTAACATCTATATACATTTTGCTATCAAGTGTTTTTGGATAAACAGACTCTCAGTTGGGAAAAAGCACCAGTGCACATAATTTAGCCAAATAAGTGGTAAGGAAACTCTTATCGAGTGCTTGATGATCATGATTTTCAACTAAATAGATGTTTAGCTTTTAGTGTCAGATTATTCATTTGATATTCTGCATCATTATCATCATCATCATGCTTATAATGCTCAGTATTTAAAGTTTACAGAGCACAGTTTTCATTCTGGTGGGGGACATGTTGCAAGGAGGAACCAAGAATACACATGATCTCCTATGCATGAAAAGAGTGGAAAGAAAGCATAGGGGGAAAAGAGCTACTTAACACCACAGTCAGCTGGACATGGCGGTTCATATCTATAATTCCGCACTCTAGGGGGCTGAAGCAGGAGGACTGTAAGTTCCCGCATAGCTCATCTGGAAAAAAGACCACGGTCAAATGTTAGAGCTTAACGTAATAAAAGAAATACCCTTAACCCAAATTATGATTAAGAGTGGGTCCTCTTTCCATTTTTCTCCATTATGAGTGTTCTAAACATTTAAAATTCCCCTACATGTATATAAAGCATGAAAGTGCTGTAACATTAAGGTGGGAGTTTGGAAGACACTCAGGAACACCCTGGAATTTTACACTTTGTTTCTCTTTATGCTGCAGTTGGATGGGGGTAGGTGAGCAAGAGAAAGTGCTACTGAAAGGCAAGCTCTGGAAGTCCTTTGGAATGATGTTTTCAATGAATTTTTTCTTTTGAAAGAACTCATGCAAAGCTGTAGCACACATTGTCTAGCTTTGGACTTGTAATATTGAGAGAAGCATAGTTCAAACCAAATTTAAAATTTCTTTTCAGAGCAGTTAAGAGGTTTCAGTTGCTTACCCCCTCAAATCTTACTAACTAGACCTCATTCTCTGGTATACTAAAGCCCTTGGAGACTTTGAATCCTTTGCCTTGTATGAAACGGCTCTCACTTATACCTGTTACCATTCTGGTTTTCTGAGCTTCTCTCCCCTGGTATCATCTTTAATCCTACACATCAATACTGCCTTTCCTCCTTCACACATAGCTCTCTTTGCTTCGCCCTGAAAAATGTATACATGTAGCTTTTCTATGATTTCTTCCAAAGGAAAGTCAATATGGATATATGGAAGATGCCTCCTATCAGCCATCACTTAATCCACCCTGGGTGGCTGTAGAGGGAAGTTCCTCATAGTCTGTAGAGTTCAACTCCCACATACGATGGCTGCTATATGGTCCTCAGTGACCCAGGTGTCCATATCCTTATTTATATATCCCTTTCCAATTTATTTTCCTTAATGTTGCATGCCTCTGTGCACACAAACACATGATAACATGAGGTTTAAAATAAAATTCTCTATATCCTGTTCTCTCTAAGCCTGATAATTTGTATTTTTGCTGTTGCTATTCACACAAGTGACTCGCATCTCTCTAGCATTGATAGTTTGCAGTGCAGAGTATGTTAAGAACATGCAGTGCCAGCAAGGGCTGCTTGCTGTTAAAACTTACTAAATGGCTTAAGTCCAATGCCTACAAGTTTATTTCTAGAGTTCTTTATTTGATGTAAAGCATGTTACACCAGAATTTCTCTCTTAACATTCAAATCACACAGAAGAAATCAGAAACAGTTAATTCTTTATACCAAAAAGTTAAAAAGGAACTGACAGGAAGAGAAAGTCACCCCTTTTACTATTTCTATTTCAGATTTCAAAGGGTGAACATAATAGCCATGGCATATTTCAAGGAATTTTAGTCTCCTTTTCCTCATTTCACCATACAGAACTGTTTTTTAAATCCAGGAAGATGACTTCCTCAAAACCACACAGGGTAAAATTTGGGTCTATTGTCACCATCTCACTCTGCAAGCGCTGGAAGCAAAGGCGAAAAGAAGAGAGGGAGGGAAGGAGGACAGAGGTTTCATTGGGTAATTGGTAAACTTTTAATATTTTACATACTACTTAATATTTGATCTAGAGACAACTGCTTCATTACCAAACTTGATTAGATACCCCTACTTCTCTTTTCTCTCTTCCAACGGCAGTAAGAATCACTGACAACAGATCTGAACTAAGGAGAAATATGCATTTCTTTGTTTTTCTTTCTTATTTTGTTAGACTTTATGTTAGTAACTGTGTGAATTTGTTGTTCTCAGATAATCTGTACTTTTATGTTTTGCTTTCAGATGATTCTGACAGAGAACAGAAATATTGTGGCTTGAAACCTCAGTGACAAATGTTTTTTCCTATTGGCTAAGGCTTGAATCTCAGTAATAACAATAATAGAGCTTAAGGGCTGAAGTCATCATCCATTGTGAAACCAGTGTCTCTCATTTTAATGGACATGATTGCCTTCGATAGATTTTATTCCATTTCATTTGGTGAACCCCTATGGCAATTCATCTCCCATGAAAGTGACCAGAAAAAGCTAGAATGAAAATACAGCATTAATCATTAGTGAAATAACTTGAATGAAAAAATAACACTAATCATTAGTGAAATAGTGAAAAGTAAATCCCTTATAAAATTCATCATGAAATTGACTTGTTTGAAAAAAATACTTGTAAATAAAAGATTATCTTTTAGTAAAGAGAGATGTTCCTAGCAGATTTAGTTGAAAGATTATTTTTCATGACTAAATCTATTCAGTTTAATTCTGCATGTATCCTTTGGGTAGTTACAAGATAAAAGACATTCAGATAGCTGCTTCAGTAAATAAAAATGTCTAATCAGTGTTAATAAATATGTAAAAATCCCTTACTTTTTCCTGTTTTCAGAAATGATGTATTTAAATGCACAAATCTGTATAAGAAGTAAATTTTTATAAAATATACTACCAATTTGTCAAAATTCTGTAGGACTATATGTCAGTAATAATTTGTTATTTACATATTGGAGAAAATGCCCATATTCTGCAGTGGTAATTATTATCATGGAAGGGCAGTATTCACTCAAATGATGGATCTGGTTTAGGAACTAAAATAAGATTAGGAACTAATTTGGCTACAAGTATTAATGATTTTGCTTTTTTGACTTTTATATATCAGGTTGATATCGATATTAAGACATTATTGGCTTCACTAAAATCCACTTATATTTAAAGGACCATTTAAGAATAATATAATTCTAAATTATTAATCAAGGCATCAAACATTGCCAAAAATTGCTCCTGGCTCTTTTTTCATCCATTTCAAACCATATGACCTTAATTTGAAATGCAGACACCACCTAAGCCCTTCTTTTCCATTCAATTTTTCTGTTTCTATTTTTTATACTTAAATTCAGAAAGTGAGTTCATAGTACAATATCCTCATTCATCTTGTAAAAGTCCCTCTCTTTCTTCCTTTAATCAATAATTTATTTATGGATTTTCTCCTGTGTTTCATTTTATCATCACTACTCATTTTATTCTCATTTTAAACATAAGCATCTATTCTAATATCTTGGTCTTTTTGTGTGCA
Organism: Chinchilla lanigera; assembly: GCF_000276665.1. Lineage (NCBI taxonomy): Eukaryota > Metazoa > Chordata > Mammalia > Rodentia > Chinchillidae > Chinchilla > Chinchilla lanigera. The sequence goes on from NW_004955402.1 coordinate 47,825,202, forward strand.
CGCAATTTCAACTGACACAATTGCTTTTGGGTTATGTATCAAATTCTGTACTTTTTACACATTGCTACTCAACATTCTGTTTTTAAGATGCATTCACACTGCTATATGTACATGTAGTGTGCTGCTCTTTTTACTCTATAGCATCCGGAAAAGGGCATCTGACAACCCTGATGTATCCATTCTTTTGGCTGAGCTCCCCCAACCTTGTCTCCAACTCCCTACTTCCCCAAACAGTGCTGCAATAAATATTCTTACACATGTCCCCTTTGAAGTCTGTGTGAGGGATTCACTGTGATATATACCTGGGAGTGGAGTTGTTGTATCAGACTGCAGGCTTATGTAAGATTTAACTCAGTGTAGCAGATGGTCTCCACAGGGGCTGCCACAGTTTACAATCACACCAGTAGTGCTTCAGGGCCCCTACATCTTGACATCCTATCAACTATCCAGCTTTTCAATTTTTGCTAATCCAATAAGTGTAAAATGATGTCTCTTGATTTTAGTTTCTATGTCTTTCATTTCTAGTAACTCTGAGCATTTCTTCCTAGGTTCACATTCTTGCTAGGGTTGGGTTTCCTACTCATAGCCCTTGCCATTTTTCTGCTGTGGTTGCTGTCATTTTCTTATTAACAGAGTTTACGTGATATTTTCTAAATAGATTACTGCTTTGTGTAAGACACATATGTAATCTTCCACATTATCTATTAGATCCATTTATAATATGTCTTTGAATAAAGGTCTTCAATTGTATACAATAAATTATATAATGTTTTATAGTTTTTACTTTCAAAATTTCAAGTCCTTTTTTTACAAATATGCATACGTGTCTGCACGTATAAATACAATTTGGATTAACTATAATAGCTATTTTCTCTCTCACGTTTAGTCTTTAATCCATTTTTATGTGTGTAAGATAGGGATTTCATTTTATTTCTTTAAAATAGGTCTATTTTACAAATGTATTCTTTTAAACAAAACACTTTCCCCAAGGATTTGTGAATCATTTTACCAGCTATTGTATACCAGTATAGAGAAATAAGTATATTTCTGAGGTCTCTAGTCCATTTTATTGGTTTGTTTGTTTGTGTATACATCCATGTCATTTTTATCATTATGTCATTGCATTACGTTAATACTGGGTAATGAGTGATTCTCCTTTTACTTTGTTTTCAATGTTGAATTGATTCTTCATGGACATGATAGCTTATAGATTAAGTTCACCAAATTCCTACTGGAACTTAGATTAAAATCTGTATTACTTTCTTATTATTGCCATAACAAATTCCACAAACTTGGTAATTTAAAACACAAATTTATTACCTTAAGATTAATTCTGAAGGTCAGAAATTCCACATGATTTCATATGATAAAAAAAAGGAACATCAAAGTTTTTCCAGGGCTTCATTTCCTTTTGGAGGCTTTAGGAGAAAAATCTGCTTCTTTGACTTTTTTATTAGCTTTTAGAAGATCCCTACATTTCTTAGCTCAAGTCCCTTTGTCCATCTTTAGAGACACTAACCTTATCACATGTCTTTCTGACCCACCTGCGAAAAGTCCTCTGATTTTTAAGGTTTTGTAATCAGTCCAGCTGAGAATCCAGGATAATTTCCCAATTGGAGGAATTTCCCTTAATCACATTTGCAAATCCCTTTTGCCTTGTAAGGTGACATATTGACCATAATTCACATATTCCGGGGTATGGATGTAGACATCTATGAGAGTCTATTACTCTGTCAAACACAGAATTACATTTACAAATATATTTAAAGATAATTTAAGGAGCCTACTGTCTCCTACAGGATAATTTGTCATTTTTTTTCCCATAGAAGAATTGGGTATTCCTGGTTATAAGTCAGATTCCCCATAACTTGTGCTACTGCTATAAGTTCAGTAAGTCCCTGACTTACAAACATTGGGGTTGCAAACTTTCATGGACAGCAACCGACTTCCCTTTAGGAACATTGGTTGATGCAAACAAATTGCGAAAGTAGCTTACGTGTCTGCTGAGCATTGTCACAGTTGTGCTGTTGTGTGCTCACTGTACACTCTTCAATCCTAGAAATACGGCGCTCATTCAGAGCCCAGGATGTCCAGAAGCAAGACGAAGAACAGTGGTGATATGAATGGAGTACTAAGAAGCAGATATTTCTGTCAAAGTTATCACTTCGTCAGACTTATGAATGAATCCGACTTACAAACATTCTCCATGAGCAAAACTCACTCAAAAATTGGGGACTTAGTGGTAATGTCTTGTATAAATTGCATTCTCTGATTATTGATAGTGTACATAAATGTGCTTTTTAAAAAACTAATTCAGGGTCTGGCAGGTTTGCTAAAATTTCTTATCAATTCTAATAGTTTATCTGTTGATTCTTTTGAATCTCACCAATTTTTCTATCTTCCTCATTTCTGTAATCCAGGGTCATTCAGCTGTACCTTTCTTGTCAAATCCAGCCTGATACAAGCTTTTGTAAACAAAGCTTCATTGGAACACAAGCACCCTCACAGGTTGACACATTGCCTATAGGTGCTTCTTTATTACATCAGACTTTAGTTGTTGTGACATAGAGTGTAAGTGGCCCAGGTAGCCTAAAATATTGCAGTTTGGCCCTTTACAGAGCAAGTCATCAAGCTGTGGTCTAAGCCTCTTGTTCCTTCTTCATGTAACTTGCACAGGAGAGAGTATTTAATATACTTTATGGAATTATTATTTAAAAAATAGACAAAGATCCAGAATATTTACAGCTAACACTATCTAGCATCCATTAATTCTTACAAAACCCTCTGAAATTATACATATTATGTACAATAAGGGTTACTACATACCTTTTTAAAATTGCACCTCTCCTACACTGTAAAATGTAATTTCTAATGTATGGCAGAAATGACAATGACAGGGATACTTTGAGTAGTTATTTGTCAAGATGAGATTCTGGGCTACATTTGGAGAACCTGCAGGCGAGATCCCATAGAATTGGAAAATTGACCTCTCTAGTCTCAACACCTTTGATATTTTGCTTAGAAATTTCTTGTGCTCTAATTAGGAGCAACTAAATTTGTATTGCAGAGATGCCTGTGTGGGAAGAATGCTGATAATGCTGAAATAGGTACTGAGAGAGGTACTCTTGGAAAAGTATGCAATGTATCTTCCATGTCCCCTAAAGTGATAAAGTTGAAAGACACTATTTCTGTATTGCTTAACCAAATCTTGGAAATCATGAAAGCATTTTAAATAAGTAACTCTTAGTTTTTGTTTTCTTTTGTTTTTATTTTTTAAGGGAGAGTTTAGAATATGTGCTCCTGAAGTGAGTACATAAAAGCAGAGTTTAGAAGACAAAATCTATCGGACATGTGCCTAGACAAACTTGTTTATCTTTCAGTTTTTGGCTTGGAGGAAGCCAAGAGACAACCTGTTTTTTTCGGCTGCCCTACATCTGAGTTCACCCTACAGTGACTGCTTTTACCATGCTACCTAAGTTCAACTTCAAGGAGATCAGAGTTGTTGATTTGAGGTGCACTGGTAGGGAAGCAGGTTCTATGTCTGTCCCCATCCCAATATTGGCCCCCTGGATCTGTCTCCAAAAAATGGTGGCAATTACATCACCAAAGTGATTGGTGCCTGAAGGGTCTGAGAAAGTGACCATTTGGCTCAGGCAGGCTCAGACTGAGGGGCTACTTTTTGCTCTTGCTGTGATTATTTCAGCTCTCAGGGAACCACCAAGCAACAGAAAACAGCAGAAAAACAAATTCAGTGAAGTAGAGCTTTCCTCAAATGAGATTGTCAGTGCAACCTGAAAGAGTACCCCTACTCATGTCTAGTCAGAGAATTTTCTGGAACCAGTAAAGAGACCTGGAGATTGTTTAGTCATGGCTTGTGGCTGGAAAAATTGATGATGGCATCACAGATGGCATCAACTGTTCTATGGCAGAATGTCCAGCTAGCTATAAAGTACAAAGGAGAGTATTTGAGTGAAGCATGATTTCACACACACACACACACACACACACACACACACACACACACACACACACGCATTCATTTCAGCCTGACATTTAAAATATTCCATCATTTTCTCATATGTTACCCATTTCCCAGTGCTCCTGCATACCAGGATCATCCACACTGCTCTAAAATCACAGATTCCTTGAGCTCCAATTGTAAAGGAGGTGTAATTCTAGAGTGTTTCATTTCTTAAAAGCTTGCCAATGGATTCTCATGTGCCCAACCTTGCATAATGTCCTAAAATGTCCCTTAAACTTGCTCTCTTGCTATCTATTGCTCCTCCTCAGACAGCTGTTGGTTTGTCTTTGCCTCATCAGGTTTTTCTTTCCTCCCTATTACCATGCATCTCTTTAAAATTCTCTCACCTGTATCCATCTGCTTTTACTACATGGCTAAGGGAAAACCTTTCCTGTTGAATTTTTCCTCTTTTTGGAAATGTGAGGAATGTGGCCAACCCAAAAGTTAGAGAGAATAGTCCCCCAAAACTACTCTCACCTCTGACACCAATGCAGGTTCAAGCAGTTCCTGCAAACACTGTCAAGTGTGATAATAGGCTAGGACTCCAAGAATTCTCTGACAGCCACTATATTCATAGTATAGGTTATTATAGCTAGAGATATAGACAAAAGCTCATGGAAGAAGTGCACAGAGCAGATTTCAGAAGAGGTCCAAATGCAAATTTTTGACTGTTCCATCCCTGTAATGTCTATTGCATCCTGGCCCCAGTGTTGGGAAACTGTTGGAGCTTTTCATGTCCAGGCTTTTGGTTTGGGTCAATCACCTTCTGGCTGCGTGGCTCCAGCCCTCCTAGAGGTAGGGCTAATACCTTTAGTCATCAATTTCTTTGGAAGCTAGAACTGATGGCCTGGCCCTAGGTTCCCATAATCTATCACATTGTTAGACCAGCTGGTGGCCAAAGGCCATAGGCAAAGACATTCTCATTAGGCAGGGCAGCCGTGGTCATGGACCTAGAGCTGAAGGCAAAGGCCCTGCTTTGAGTAAGGGTTAATTCCTCATCCCAAAGAAGCACCAGTGTGCTTCTAGCCTGTGGTCTCTCCTCTGCCTCCTCATTCCATCTAGAATTTGATTTCTTTGAAGTAGGGTTATTTTTTAAGGAAGAGCTGGCAGCAGTTAGGAAACAACAGGTCTCTGGCAGGAAGAGAGGGTATTAGCACAGACTCAAAGCCTCATATATTTTCAACAGATATTTGCAATTTAATCTTTACAATAATCTTTAAAATCTGGTAATATTTTCTTTATCTACAGGATAAAAGATCAAAACTGCAAATTGATCAAAAAGACAGTGAAAGAACGAGAATATGAAGCTATGACTTGCTGACTCCCAAGTCTGTGTTTCTAGGCACTAGACTTCTGTACTGGGTTAGTTTTCTCTTCGTCATTGTGAGTGGATATTTCAGGGCAAAGCACAACCACTGTTTCTCAGAAGGATGAGAAGTAGGGCTCGAGGTCAGCCAAAGATCAACCAAAGCCAGAGGTTTGGTGTGGGAGCGCCTGAACTGGACATGAACTTCTCCTTCCCCTCTATCTACTTCAGAAGAACTGAAAGACCGTTAAAAAAACTCCTTTGTCTATCTAGGACTTTGTGCTTGTAGTTTCTATTTACTGGAGAAAATTTAGAAAATAACAATTATTAAAATTCACCAAATGCTTGAATATTTGTAATGCATTTATTTCCAATATTAAAAATAGGTTCAAAGGATCATTGAGCAGTAGAGGTGTGATGGAAACCGAGGTGTGCCTGGCTCCCCCGCCCTTGCACTTTGCTGCTCCATGCTGCCTTATTTTATCACCACACTGAGGGGTTACCTGAGGCACTGGAAATAACCACTTACACTTCTTTATCTCATTTATAAGGGGAAGCACCAGAAATGTTCCAAGTGACGTGTATTCTTTCTATATTTTAAAAACAATTCCAACACTTGGTACCAAGTTTTCAAATTAATGAAAATCCTGTTCACTGTGTTGAGTTCACTCAGAAATGAACATTTTCTGCAGAGAGAGTTGGTTAGACATGTTAGAGGAAGGAATGAAGGCCACAGATCTATTTTTTCATGGCATGATCTAATTTTAGCTTATACCTATTCTATTACTTTACTTTCCAGTGGAACAAGACTTCTGCACTTTTGTTGAATTTGTAATTAAATTTGGAATTTAATACCTCCTTAGAATGTAGTTCCAAATTCAGAGGAAAGTAAGAAAAACAAGTACTCTGAAACTCATAAGAGTGTTACAGAAAGTAATCATTCTTATCAAGTTTGAGGGCTCAGAGCCCAGAGAAGGGTCCAACGCACTAATCCAGGATACTGGATGTCTGCGAGTCAGCCAGCTCATCAGTGTCGTCCCATAAATCACCTATTGCCCCAAGAGGAGGCAAAGGCAGCCAAACTCTATATTTAGTACTTTCTGGACTCATAATTAAATGACAAAAACAGAAGCAGTAGACAAGGTGACTAGCTAGAAGTATGACTCAGCAGGACACGTACTCCTTAACTTTGGGAATGTCAGATCTCTGCTATTTTGAGAGGAAAAATTGATTCAAATTTATATAAAGTTCCCAACATTGGCAACTTTAAGAACCAAATCATACTTATTTTAGAGACTAAACATGAGATCAATGCCATAGATATTTTTCAGAAAATAAAATTTTCTGGACAGGTACATATTCTCTCATACTAAAATGAAAATAATATAGCACAAGTTATTTAATTAACCTTGAGAGAGGCTTTGCTGGAAACCATTATTTTCATTCTTCGTGAGAGCCTCTCATAAGAATAAGAACTGTATTTTATACATGTCCCAAATATTTACATGTAAGAAATTAATATTTTATACTTAATTACACTAGGTGATATGTATAATTTCAATTGATACAGTTCATGTGATACTTTATTGTGTTGCAATACCAGTACAGGTTGAATATCTTTTCTCCAAAATGCTTGGAGCCACATGTATTTCAGGTTTCAGATTGTTTTGGATTTGGGGTATTTCTACATACATTGTAAGATAGCTTTGGAAGAAACTCAAACCTTGCCTTTGATCTGTGTTGTAATTTTAGAAGTGTGGATAAGTAAGCAATATATCAAAGTTATTGCTTATAGACATGCTGAAATTTCCTCACAATTCAATTGACTTCCCTTCCTTTTTGGAAGAAGCAAGGTTCATCTCTATTTATAATTGAGTTCAACAGTCCTTTTTTACATATAATTTTGTGATTTGACTTTTCTCTTGAGGTGGTTATGTCATCTTACTATTCTCATCAATACTGAGTTAAAACATTTTTTATATGGATTCATCAATTTCAACATGAAGCCCATGGTTCTATTCTATTTTTGAAAATTATCTTGTAACAGGTCACATTCAAATATTACCCTTGTAAAAAGCCAGAATGGTGATAGATATGGGTCAAGTTTTAGTTTTCAACATATGGAGATCCAGTTTTTCCAGCACCATTTATTAAAAAGATTATTGTTCTTCCAGTGAACGTGTTTGGCTCCTTTGTCAAAGATAAGGTGGCTGAGTGTGTTTGGGGATGTGTCTGCATCTTCTAATGTGTTCTGTTGATCCTCAGGTCTGTTTTTTTTTTTTTTTTTTTTGCCAATACTATGCTGACTTTATCACAATAGCTTTGTAATATCATTTTAGGTCAGGGATTGTGATGCCCCTTGACTTGCCTTTTTTGTCCAGCATTGCTTTTGCTATTCTAGGTCTTTTCTGATTCCAAATGAATTTTAGGAATGTTTTGTTCCCTAGATTTGTGAGGTATATTAATGGCATTTTGATTGGGAGTGCATGAAATCTGCATAGCAGTTTTGGGAGTATGGCCATTTTCATGATGTTCATTCTTTCTATCCATGAATAAGGGATGTCTTTCCACTTCCTGATATTCTCTTCAATCTCTTTCTTTAAGGTACTATAATTTTTATTGTACAAATCTTTTAAATCTTTTATTAGATTGATTCCTAAGTATTTCATTTTTTTGGATGTTATAGTGAAGGGTGTGCTTTCCCTAATTTCTCTCTCTGTGAATTTGTTAATTGTGTACAGGAATACTTTTGAGTGTTGACTTTGTATCCCACTACACTATTAAATTGGATATTAAATCTGCAAGTATTTTGGTGGAATTTTTAGGGTCTTCACCAAACTAAAGTCAAAATCAATCAAAGATCTAAATATTAAGATATAAACACTAGGGCCTGCGATGTAGCTCAGTGGTATAAGTGTTTGCCTGGCAAGGCTGAGGTCATGAGTTCGATTCCTGGTACGAAAAATAAATAAATAAATAAATAAATAAATAAATAAAATAGAAACACTAAATTTACTGGAAGTGAAATTACACAGAAATCTCTAAGACTCATGATCAAAACCCAGACTGCAAGGGAAATACTACAAAGAATCAACCTATAGGATCTTACCTTACTAAAAAAGCTTTTACACAACAAATAAATCTCCAACAGAATGGAAAGACAATCCAAAAAGTGGGAAAAAATTATAGCCAGCTCTCATACAGACAAAAGCCTACTATCTAGAACATATAAATAATTAAAAAAATCAGAATCCCCAAATTCAAAGACCCAATCCAAAAATAGGCATCTGCAATGAATACAAACTTCTCAGATGAAGAAATAAAAATGAAAAATAAGTACACGAAAAAATATTCAGTATCATTGATCACTTGAGAGGCACAAATTAAAACAACACTGAGATTTCAGCTCACCTCAGCAAGAATGGCTATCATCAAAATATCAACAAATAACAAATGCTGGAGGGGCTGTGGGGAAAATGCAACACTTCTCCCCTGCTGGTGGGAATGCAGACTGGTTCAACCACTGTGGAAATCAGCGTGGAGATTCCTTAAGAAACTGTGATTAGAAGTCTCATTTGAACTAGCTTTTCCTCTTCTGGATATGTTCCCAAAGCATTATAAACATCATACCACAGCAATATATGTGTATCCATGTCTGTAACAGCATGATTTGTAATAGCTAAATCTTAGAAATAACCTTCATGCCTATCAACAGAGGAATGGATAAAAAAATGTGTTTATTTACATATAATGGAGTACTACTCAGTCATAAAGAAGGATAAACTTGAAACTTTTATAGGTAAATAGATGCAACTAGAGATCATATTCATGTGAAATAAATGAAACACATATGTGTGAATATTGTTTTGTCTCTCTAGTGTGAGAAATTGAACAAGAAAATAGGGTCCAAAACATACAATAGATATTGTGAACTGGGAAAAATTGTGCAAAAGAAAAGAAACTGTGATGGAGGAAAGGTGAAAGGAAGAAAGGGAGAATGAGAAAAAATATATATATACACAAGATAGTCAAAGTTTTACAGTTCCTTGAAAGGAATGTTTTGTGCTAATATTGTTTAGACAAGATATGCCTGTATTTTGTACTCAGATTGACTCATACAAAGACAACAATATGCAGTCTATCAACTACTGTAACTGTTCTACTGACTGTTTTGAAACTCAGTTTCGTTATTTATCTCTTTTCTCTTTAAGATAAAAAAGCCAGAATGGTGTCTTTCTGTCTTTACTATATATTGAATAATATTTACTATTGATTCTACTTTTATATCCTCTAGCAAATGCCACTGTTTAATCTGTCATTTTACTGTTAAGTATCCGCAGGTATACGATTTATTTTCTTGTTCTCATTTTAAGCTTTTCTATACTTAATGCTTTTCTGTATCCATTGCCTTGCTTAAAATAAGATGCTACACATAGTAAGTTTCCTCTATTCTCTGTACTTTCTCTGTGGTCCTCTGCAAATCATACAGGACTTATAGCTGCATATATTAGCCTGTGAACCTCCTAAGACTCTTATGCTTCAAGTATGAAAAAGGCACCTGAGTACTTCCCAATGGCTCTTTATTTGAATTTTTATTATTTTTCATAGTGGTTTTGTATGAAAGGTGCAGTCAGTGAAAATCTGTTATACATTACAATAGATTCCAGTCTTTCCAGATGCCTACCTTGTGGTTTGGAATTACTTGGAGAAATTTCATCCATGAAGAGTCTTTGCCTCCCTGGCACAGAGCTGGGACTCTTCTGCCTAATAAGCGAGTCAGTGGATCATATAGCCCCATGAGGAACCTACATGTAATGATTGCTTGTGTGGTTTTAGCCTTCAATTGATTGCTGTAACGTGAATCATATTTGGCTTTCATAGATACTATATGTAAGATTAGCCTTCCATTTCTCCATTTTACAGCTGAGTATATTAAGGCTTTTTCAAGTTAAATGACTGGGACTTGAATCTTTTGGTAACTCACTTAGTGAAATAGCTTCTCACATCCTGGGAAGGTCTTACCCTTCAGAGCCATACCTCACGGTATAGTCATTCCAGCATGCTGTGGATCACTCTACACCGTGTCCTAAAAATTATAAAGATACAAAAAGCATTTTTGGAGCACACACTGTAAATGTCTTTTTTTCACAAGATGAGAGCCGGTGTTAAACTCAGCTAGTGAGTTCCTCTTCATCTCTTGTCTGAATCAAGATACAACAGTTTCAGGTTGACCACCTCCACCTTGATCACTGACTGACTGCAAAACCCATTCCTATTGCTGTTAAAATTATGATGAGAGAACCTGGGTCTGCTAGAAGATGGTGGCAGACTGAAGATTGGTCTTAGTCTTTCTCAAATTTTGCTGCATATTTAACTCCAGATTTGGGGATCAGAAATCTCTGCACATCTTTTGGAAAAGCTGCTCTAGGATATTTACTTTGGGAAAGATCTAACAGCCAAGAGACCAAACCCTGCTGGATCCAGAGGACTGTAAAATGTCATTGGATGGAGTAATATTGTTCCAGAAAGCATTCATGTATTAATTACTTTTCTTGTTGCTGAGGCAAAATACCCCATGCCCAAAGTTAAAGGGGAAAGGTTTCTTTAGCTCATTGTTTGGGGAGATTTCAGTCCATAATCAGCTGCCTCCATGGCAGGGCGGCACTTGGCAGACAGGTGGCAGTTCAAGGCTCAGAAGACAGCAAAAGCAAGCAAGGGAACAGAACCAGAGAGAGGCAATCCTCTTTCTGTCCCTTATGTTGTACGCAGGTTACCTGCCCTAGGGTGAGTGCCCTTTAATCCCAGCACTCAGTCCCTTAATCCCAGCATTGACTACAAATCAGTCACAAACTCTAGAAACTGGCCCCCATGACTGAATGAGGCTTTGGGGGTATGGCTAGACACAAACTATAACAATTCCTTTTTTTTTTTTTTTTTTTTGAGCATATTTAAGAGTAGTTTTAGATCCACACCAAAATAAAAAGAAAGGTAGAGCTCAGATGATTGTAATGTGCATCCATCTGTCCTCTTAACTCTTCTGAGGTGACTGGAGGAGATAAGAAGTCAAGGTAATCCCGGACCATTCTCCAAAACTCCTTAGGGGGTTATGTTCTTTTTCTGGATCTGCAAAGCACAATAAAAGCATTAGTACAACATCAAACTCATAGAACCCCAGAATGGAGTACTAAAGGATACAGCAAGATGCTTTTAGCTAAAATACTAATATACAAATAATGGTAGTAAATTTTTATTTAGCCAGGCATGGTGGCACAGGCGTGTAATCCCAGCACTTGGGAGGCTGAGGCAGGAGGATCTTTGCAAGTTTGAGACCAGCCAGGTGTACAAAGTGAGCTCAAGTCCAGCCTCAACTTCATAGAGAGACCTTTTCTCAAAAAGACAAAAAATAAAATAAAGTAAAGTAAAAAAGTAAATTCTTATTTAGAAGAACAATGAACTAAAACAAATATGTTATAAAACATTTAATAAGCATATACTAAATATAAGACATACTACTGGAATATATAAAAGACAAATTAATAAATGTAGAATATATCTTATTTCAGGGAGAATATAGTAGAATTTTTAAATGAGTTTTGTTACACTTTTGCACAAAATCTTCCAGTGGATTCTTATCGAACTCAAAATAAAATCCAAAGTGCTTACCTATCCAAATGTGCTTCATAGCATGACCTCTGACCTTGTCTTGGTTTCTCACCCTTTCAGTCTCCGCCTCCTCACCTCTAGCCCTTCATAGCTATGTGATTCTGTTCCTTGCTTCTGCCAGGCTCTGGTTAAACACTGACTGAAAATGCCCTCCTAAGGGCCACATGGGTAACACTATTCCTGTCACCCTTTGTAATTTAACACCCACCACTCCCTCACTTCATTTTATTTATGCTTTTATCTACTGGTTTTGACTCTTTTATGCAAATGTTCCATGGTATATGCTCCCCCCCATCTGTACTACTATATTAGGACCTGGAATGTATAGTAGGAATGTGATATGAAAGTGTCAAACTAATGAGTGATTGATTTTAAACCTATATTACATATTATTCAATGAGATCCCAAACTCAAACCAAAGGATTTTCAAAACATTGATTCAAAATGCATATAAATTTAAATTAGAATATGTATATATTTGGAATAGAAATTCTGCTTGCAGGTAAGTTTTTCAAATAAAATTGAATATCTGTGAGAGTACAATCCGAATTATTCATAAAGCAGAAAATAGAAAATAATTTTAAGTCCTTTAAGTGGAGCTAGCTTTTCAAATTTATGGTGTATGAAATTAAAAGTTAATTTTCTTGATAATGGTACTAAAATAAGTAGAAGATATTATTAAACAAGATAAGAAGTTCCTGATTGCTTAAAATATGTGTGTATTTTCACAGATACAAAACCTGTCTGTAGCAATACATATGAATATGGTAACAATAATTAATTCCTATAGGATGACCTTCAGTTATTTTTAATCTTTCTCTTTCCTACCATAGCCATGCATTATTTGTAACATATAAATATATTTTCATCTGGAAAACTAAAAATAGCATTTATCTCAATGCATTTATGATACAGATAGAGAAACTGGTCTCCAGATACAAATTGTATGTCTGTGTGCAGAAGTAAGAAAGTGGAGATAAAGAAGTTTATTCAATCCATCTGGAAAAGTAGAGCATGTTTGCTTTTACTGAGAAATAGAGAGTTGTTTTATTTTTCCTGTTCCACATATTTTTATGAACCCCAAGCTTAACTGTCAAATTGCCTTTTGGCAAGACACTTGATTCAGAGGTAGATGTATTCTGCAAATAGAATATATCTATCACAGACTACTAACACTGCAAAATGAAATCACAGAAATAATCCCTTTAGATAGATTCTGGTGAAACTTCTGGCTCATTTTATTACAAATCAAACTTATATTAAAATGTTAATGTAAAGATTAAACTATATAAGTACAAGGTAAGCCTGGAAGCAGACTAAAAATATATGTATGCAAGGTTCTTAGGCATCAAGTTGTAACTTCCGGGTATGAGCCCTTGAGAGATAATTATTTGCATAAACCAACAGACATAAAGAAAAACAAAGTTCACAAAAGATAACAACATTAATAATTCTTTGGGTTTATTTCCTGAAAATGAAAATATTTGTTGTGAAACTTAAATGGCTTTTGTTTACAAGAGTTGTTTGAATTTCATTCCTCGATAATTGGAAGTGAGTCCCATAAATCAAGTGAGTTAAAAGATTTGAATAGTCAAGTAATCATGAAGTTTAATTTTGAGAAGCCCAAGCCATGAAAATTTTATGTGAGATTATGTGGCCAATGTAAGTGTAGCATCAACAGTCAGCTGAGAGAGCCCTTTTATCACAGTGGAGAAAGTGGACCCTGGGTGGTCACGACCCCACACAGAAGCATGGTTTGACAGGCTTATTTTCTGAGCAAACAGTAATAGAAGCAAGATAAACACTGCATGACCACGGTTAATAGAAAAGGCGCCTTCTTAAATCTGGGTGCTGAGGTTTCAAAGTGCTGTGTCTGTGAGAAACATAAACAGAAAGTGGGTTGCACAGGTCCTAGCCTGGGTCTGCATCACCAGGCAGCCTGCAGCGTGAGTTCCCCGTTCTCTGTGTCCTCCACACACACCTCGGCTTTGCTCGTTCTTTCATCTGCTCTGTTTTCACGTTTCCTTAGAGCTCTATTCTCTTTTCTCAGTTTTTCAGTGCAGTTTTAGGATTCTGTGTGGCCTCACCATATACTAATCATTTGATTTCTGTTTTCTATTCCTGCTTTGGCTAATCTCATCGGTCCATTCTTTAAGGGTTGTGCTTCTCCTTTTTCTCACTTTTAATGTTTTTTTAAAAAATATTCTCATTTCTAGCACATTTGAAGAAAATGTTCTACTCTTGCTCCATATAAAAATTCACAGCTTCCTAAATTTTGCTGGATTTGTTTCTTAAAATTTAACTTTTTAATATTGCTAGGTTTCTACCTGTACGACACTTCGTATCATGTAATTTTCTCTTACTTTATCCTTAGTCTTCCTTTAGCCATCTTCTGTCTCTTTGTCACCCTGCTTTAACTTTTTGTTTTTTCTTTTGTCTCCTATCCCCCCAGACTCTCTTCATAAATGATTTTACAGTGTTTCACAGGATGTGCAGCAGAGAAGTGGTGGTAATGTGGATCTTACCCACGACCGACAGGAGCCACTGGATGCACTCACTCCCACCACTGACTCTGCAGCTTCCCCTCGCCTCCCCCTAATGTGTTTCCTGGTCCACTTAAGGCTGGTTTTCAAAACCCTCACCATGATACCCCAGCTTCCACACTGGCTATAATTCTATTATTGTATCTGACCTTCTCATTTCCTGGAATAGTGGCTTTTCCTAAATTCTCTTAACATTTGATCTTTTCCGAAGCAGTGCACACTTCAAATCTGATTACATGCTGTGAATTTTGAAATGAACAATCTAGAAAAATAGTCTATGCACAGCGTTGACAGGTCCCATCAGAGATGAGACTTCTAACAGCCCTGTTTGACAGAGCTTGTTCTTTGTGAAAACAAACAAACAAACAAAAAACAAACAAGCAATGTATAATTATACAAAAGTTCTTAGAGAGGAAGAATGCCAGTCCTTTCTAATACCTTTATCTTCAAGTGAGCTTAAACTCTTCTAGTTCTGGACAAATGCACTGCACTTTTTAGCAGCTTCTAGAGCTCTTCCAAACTTCTTGGTTCTCATTGTAATGCTTAATGGGACTTTGCTTTGAGCAACTTATTTTTAAAGTAATAATTATAAATCTGCTTGATGATATTCTTAATTTTGTTAGGATTTGTTTTGCATTTTGAATCTGCCTAAAATGTTACATAAAAAAGAAATTCTATTCTCTTAGACTTTGTTCCCTGTGAAAGTTCTTATAGGAAAGAAAATTGTATTGGACTTCTCTTATCTCCAAGGAACTACAAATCTAAACTTGTGATTATCCTTCACGTCCTTAGTGGAATACCAGCACTGAAACACTCCCAGGTTTCCCTAAGGGAGTTTTTACAGCTTGAAGTTTCTTATTTTTCCTAATTTATCTGCTAGTGTCTCACATGTAGACAGTAATTTAAGAAAGTTAATTTTCACTTTTAAGTAGTGAAGTTACTATCACTTTCCTCCTCTTATACGTATGACATTAAGTAACAACTTAATTTTAAGTTTCCTGGAGAACGAAGATCTTCCTTCTATCTTTTCTACCTCCATGAGAATCCAGTTCCATAAGCTATACACAGTGTGTGTGCATAGATGTTACTGATCTCTTTGTAACTTTCATGTTTTTAGATACTTCACTCCTTATTACAAAAAGTTAGAGAGCAGCATCATTTGAACAGTGTCTTGCATAATATGCCAATTAATTTTTGCTCTGCAACCAGTAATGACAGAACCTCAGTGGCACACAAGAAAATGCAAGCATTTCTCATGCAACAGTGATTGTCTGGGGTGGGGCGACTGCTGATTTTAGTTGTACTTCCTTAGACATCTATGGGGAAGCTAGTGGTTTCTGATCTCAGCAAATTTGGCTTATAAAACTCAGCTCTACATATTTTTCATCTGCTGCAGGCCATCCTTCTCAAAGTGCTGGTGAATGTGCAAGAGAATAAACCTCAAGTGCAACTCTTTTCAAATCTTCTCTTCTTCTCTATGTTGGTCAAAGCAGGTTCATGGCTAAGCCCAGAACCAAAGATCATGGTGCATGGCCCTGGCCATGTGAGAGTGTTAGACAGCTGTATGGAAAAGAGTATGGTTGTGAGTCAAAGCCAAATAATGAACCAACCACACTGCATGTGGAATACTAGTGACTGAAGAGAAAATTGTAAATGTGTATTCTTGGAAAATTTATGTTGATCACATGATACCTTCTAGTAGTCTGCTCAATAACAACTTTACTGACTTCTAGATTGGCTCCTTGTGTCCCCGGGTGAATATAATCTCTCATGCTTTTGAATGAAATGAATATATCATGTTCAATACCTGACTATTGCCCTTCTTATTCAAATCTACCTATCTAAATCTGATCCTCCATTCTTCGAAGTACAGATCAAGAGGGATGTTACACGTGAAGTCTTTCTCATGCATCATAATCAAACGTTCTTACCAGTTTTCAAATTCCCACTGTATGCTGTGCATCTAAAATATCACTAACTAAAGCCTGCATGCTATTTTTTGTTCTAATTTGGATGTATGTGTCATTTATGTTTGCCCAGAGAGAATGCAAATTGGAAGATGTTGGGAAAACCCTATCTCTGAAGATTGGAAATTTGAGTTTGTTCTAGGCTCTCCCATGAACTAATTAGAAAAGCTGTTTTAGTCTGTGTCTGATTCTTTAACCTGAGAAGATAAAACCAAACTGCATCTAATTTAAGGTACTCCATTCTATTTTTGAAGTTTCTTTTGGACACACATAATGCCATGTCATTTAGCACACTGTTAGTTAAAAAGTAAAATTTTAATATATACTGTTTGTTGATTGATGTTAAAGTTTCAATCTGGAATGTTCTCCAAAGGCCCCATGTTAAAGGTGTGGTCCTTCACTTGGTGCTATTGGGAAGCAGCAGAGGTTTTTAGAGACAGAGGGTATAGGAGGAGGTTAGGTCACTGGGGGCATGCCCTTGAAGGTGATCTTGCCGTTCTGCCCCTTCTAGTCTCTTTCTTTGTTTCCTGGCTGCCCTGACATGAACAACTCCTTGGCTACATGGTCCTACCATGGTGTACCCTGCTGTGTACACTGCTACCACAGGCCAAAATCAATAGGGCTATGAAATCATGAGCCATTTTCCTCCTTTTAGAATGAATATCTCAGATATTTTGTTCACCATAATGAAAGTTTGCCTATCATGATTGGTAAATGATTATTTTATATAAATAGTCAGATCCATGCAGCCAAAAATTATTTATATCTCATCCTGCATGAGAAGGTAGGATTGAGTAAAAGGCAGTGCAGAAAGTTACTCACTGTGAAAAACTGAGCTGGCTTGTAACATTACAGTTGGTTCAAGTTCTTACAACCAAACTGTAATCCATAAACTCCCAAGTAATAAAGGTCTCATTATATTTTTCATCAATGGATTGATTATCTTTAACTGGGGAAAACTGGATATTACAAATCAAAGTACGAACCATAGCAAACCTTGGCCAGTGTGGAAGACACTGAAAAGTTATAAGGAAAAGAGTGTCTATTATGAGATAATGTAGACAGGAACTGTGCTATATTTTCAAAAAATTGAAAAAAATTACAGCCTCTCTGATATACTTTCAGCAATTTATAAATTTCCTTGTAAGGGTCGCAATGTTTGATTTTTAATTTAGTAAGCCTGCCCATCAGAGCAAAGAAAGTTTGTATGCTGCTGTCCGTGCTTTATTGACAGCACGCATCTCTCCTTCAGCTGCACACTTTGGCAAGTGACCTGTCATTTTACTCCAGGTGAGATTGGTGGGGCTTGTTTCAGTATGGGACAGTCTCATCTCAGACTACTTTTGCTTGGATTGTCTCCTTGCTCTCTGAGCAGGTTACACACCCTTTTTGATTGTTCAGGTGAGTATGATGTGTGCAACAAACGAGATGTGACTTCTTATCTATCAGCAGAAGCTGCCTGATAAACAGCAGGGCTGAATAATTTATAAGGTAGCAGTATGGAAAGTGGCATTTTGCACTTCTTCCCATGTAAAATGTCACATGAATTCCAAACAGGCTAAACAGTTTAGTGGCAAACAGCAACCTAAAATCCCTAGCAAGATAAAGGAAAGAGTGGCCCTATATTCTTGTAATTATGGTATTACTCAAGATGAATCCTGATCCACATATTGCTCTCCATTGATTAAACATGAAAGCAAATTGCAATTTCTCAAATCAATGTTAAGAAATAATTTTTATACATTTGGAATAGCATCGATAAGGCAAATAGGCTTAAGTTTTCTTCCACTCAATTTCAGTCGATTTACAGTAAATGAATCCCAAAAAACTGCATTTTTCATTTTCTAATTGTGCAGTAAGCCTGCCATTTAAAGAGAACCAAAAAATGGGGTTTGATATATTATTGTGCATCATATTGCAGAGTTAACATTAGGCTTTTAATCAAGAAATCTAATTACTAGCTCTTTACTACTAAAGATAGTAAGATTAACTGAAACCAAAGAAGATCAAATTATTGAAAGTAAGGCTGCATTTTTATTTTATTTGATAATTAATATTTAGTATGTTGACACTTTGGAAAAAAATTCAGTTACCTTACTGAAGACTTGCAGTTGTTATTTAATTTGGCTTACAGCAATATATCATTTTAGGAGAACATTTAAGAAATCTATATTCATCCAATAAATCCATTAAATACTTTTACATGTGAAATAGTATGAGGAGGATTCAGATGATAGAAAAATATCAAGCCGTTTCTACTGTTTTGAAGGTCCCATCATTCATTCTGGGTGAGAGCTGGGCACAGCTGAACACCATAAAAAATGAAATGAGGTCTGTTTGGTGTTAACTACTGATCATAAGATTGATAGAGAAAAGAGATCAATTATCTCTGGAAATGTCATGGAAGACTTCATAAATGACCAAAAGTTTGTAATTTTTCTTGAACTTTCCCTTTCCTACTCCAGTCTTCCATTTCCAGGTGATTCTACTGGCCAAGTAACTTTTCTGCCTTAATGACCACTTTGCTGCTGCCACCATCTTGAACTGTGGCAGTATCTTTCTAAATCAGTCAGATATTTCTAATGCAACCTAAATACTCCTTCTTGGGCTGTCTTTCTAAGTCTTTCCCTGTTGTACAAAGAGCACCATCCAGTCTACTCTTTAACTCAAAATACAAGTCTTTTTTGAAGGACTATATACCAGTACTGGCCACATTCACACCATTGAGGGGTTGCTCCCGGACTGATGCTTCCAAAATACAAGTACTTGTGCAAAATATCACACTTGTATTTATCGGTCTCATACTCTCTTCAAGGAGACTATGTGATCCTTGAAGGCAGCAACTATCTCTTCCTTGTGTCTGTGTCATTGGTACAATGCGCTCCTAAGACATTCTATAATTATCTGCTAAATAATTTTGGAAAAGTTGGACTTTGAAGGTGCAGAACTCCATCAGGAAGACAGAACCTATAGCAGAATTATCAAAAGGGGATGTTTAATAGTGAGGTGTAGTTGCAAAATCTTGGAAAGAACCCTAAACTAATGCAAAAAAGAGAGAGGGACGCAATAAAGTTAGCATTAACAAAAAGCTAACGAGTCTCAAGGGTACCAGGAACAGGGAAGGTAATGTTGCTTGGACTAAGAAGACATAGCTGTCTGTGGCAAGCTTTGGTGAAAGAAGAGACTGTCTGGCAGAAGCTAGGGATGTGGAGAAGATACGTTATGTTTCAGAAATGGAAACAGCACAAAGACATCTTCCGACTTCTCTTCCTCCACTCTGTAGTTACCCTATTGGCCAAGCCCGAGGGGGATAGTTAGCAATATAACCTTAAAAATGTTATTTTCATAGTCCAGCATAGTGCATGCCTATAATACCAGTTACTTAGGTAGCTCTGGCAGGAGCATACCAGTTCAAGGCCAGCCTGTGCAGCTTAGTGAGACTAAGTCTCAAAATAAAAAATAAAAAGGGCTGAGAATGTAGCTCAACTGTCTCTGGGTTCCATCTCCAGTAATGGAAAAATAAATGTCATTTGCAGAAGTCAGGAGAAATGGGAGGGAAAGAATTGATTTATTTAATCAGAGCAAATAGTCCCCCAAATTACAGAGGTATATACTTAGTGGATAAATAGTATTTAAAACACGAGTAAGAATAAACATGACATTTAAAGGGTAAAAATAAGAAACTGTTCAGGTTGGAGATATACAAATATGTGTTTAGAAGAACATAGGCAAATGTTTCAATAAGAAGGTGAGATCAATTTTGGTGACATCTTTAAACTCAGACAGAAATGTTAATAAAAAACGTTATTAAATGTTTAGAAACAGAGAGAATTAAGTGTGCTCCTTTTTCTTCTTGTTGTACTGGGGACTGAGCCTAGGGCCTTCACCATGAGCTATGTCCTCAAACATTTTTTACTTTCGATTTTAAGATAGATATTGCTCATTCAGTCTGGGCTTGAACTTACAGTCCTTCCGTTTCAGTCTTCCAGAGTGCTCTGGTTATAGCTGTGCACCATCATACCTGGGTAAGTGTGTTTATAATATGAACAGATATGAAAATATCATTGGTACAACAGAAAAAAGAAGTAAACTAAAATAGTGCTAAGACCAGTTAAAATATAAGAATTAAACAACAGAAAGATGGGATATTATTTCTTGCAACTTTATTCTTCTACAGAAATATTTTCTTTACACACTTGATAATAGAATTCCCCTGGTGCTTCTATTAATCAGGTAGATATGCACCTATTGGTTATCCAGAGAAGAAATTTGGATCTGTACTATTAGTAGTGCTCAGGGTGATTTTTATGAGAAGGCAAACAGGAGAACTGCTGCACAAAGTACTTAATTATAAAAATTACTCATTTTTTAAAAGTAGTCAATGTGTACCACTAAGGATGACTACATAATTTGTAGGGCCCAGTGCAAAATAAAATGTGAGTTTCCTTACCGAAAAGAATGCTGGTAGTGGTATTAAAATATAAAAATTCTTCTTACCTTCTGCATTCTTTCTTGCTGAGTCATGGTTTTTTAATTTCCTATTTGATATTGTTATAAGGAAAAGATTTAAAAATGCAAAATATCTTCATAAATGTATCACTTATCTTCATACATGTAATCCTAGTTTTAAAGGTAAATATTAAGCCAATTAACTTGTTTGTGGAGTCACTTATACTGGATTACCTGTATTTCATAGCTTGTACAGGTAGTGTGTATTTCTTTCTGTTAGGCCAGTGGAAAGCCTGCACAGTATTAATTCAACTATTTTATTTCCCTTTTTGTTAAGCTTTCTACCCATACTCCATGTTTGACTTACTTATGAGTAAGGTAGGGCTCATATGTGTTGCCCTATCTTTTCCTTTTTTTTCCTTCTAACATAAGTATTTGCTGTGAGTAACAGGAGTTCCTTGGATGTTCATGACTCTTAGAATACTGTTGCCTCTTCTTGTATGGGAAGCAAGTTCTGATTCAAATATCTCCATGGGTTGTTAGTCCCCTGCTACGCATCTCTGCTTATGGATAGCCATAGGATGTTACCCTGTGCTCAACATTAGGTCTGTCCTAGCTCCCAAATATCTTGAATTCATCAGAATTCTGAGCTCAGGGAGCACTGTCAGCATAGTATGCAAATGGAGGAGGAAGGAATGGCAGACAGCATATGAGTCTCTCTGCCACTCACCTGTGTGCTCCCTTGTCCCACTGGTTTCACTTCTAAATGGCAGACTCAAAGATATCACGGTTAAGAATTTCAAGTGGACTACACAGAACTTTAAAGCAAACATGGGCCTTTTTGTGTAATGGCACGAATGTCACAAAGCTGGTCCTACATGATATCCTTTGACTTTTCATGCAGTATCTCTTGTTTCACGAAGTAAACTTTGAGGAAGGTGTTAGGTGGCTCAGTTAGCTTTTAGGTCACTCACATGGGATGGGAATGAAGCCATTGGTCTACAAAGACCGTAGGATCTGCTTCCTTAATTTATTTCACTAAGCCCGCCAGGTGAAATATTTGGAGATTTCTATAGACATTTGGCAGTGTGTCACTAGAGACACTCTGGTAGTGGCATTTATCTAATTCAATCTATCATTTCCAGAGCAAATCACTCCTCTGCACTAAAGTGTGACAGTAAAAACACTTTAGTTGATAAGGAACACTTTCTATTCTCAGGGAACTTGAACATGTTTGAAAAACTAAAATTCTCCTGAGGAGAAGTTTCTCCTATTTCTCCCCTTTTAGCCCTTCTTCAGAAATTTCATTGTTGCTAAAGGATCCTTTGCTCTGATAAGGTGCTTTGTCTACTTATTTCTTTCTTCTGTTTTTGACATTCATTGCACGGTTGTAGTACTGCTCATATTTCTTATGGCTACCACATTGTTCTGGGTGGAAATCTTTGGCTGATTGATCTAATTCATCGACGCAAGCATGGGAGGATGCGCCATTTTACCATGGACTTTGATGTCTGCAGTAGAGGTTAAACGAAGATGAAACTTGGTTGGATCTTCATCAACCATCCAGGGGGTCATGTCCCCTTCAGTGAACTCTCTGTGGCTTTTGTGTGGCGATTATTCTGAGAGAAAGACCTTTCCTCCCTATTTAAAGTCACTCAAAGTCATTTTAAGATATGAGAAACTGCTCAGAACATACTTTATTAAGGATGCACTTGGGGTAATTTGGGCTTGCTTAGGGAAGAAGTAAACAGTCACAGCTCTCAGCTGCTCCTGAACAAAATCTTCTTTAGGATAGAGAACATGTCTCGAAGCAAATTTGGTGTATTATTACACATCCAATAGGTAATTAATTATAATATGTTAAATGGCTGTGGAGGGCAGCCTGAGGCACCAATGCTTTTGAAAGACAGATTTTGCATATCCCCTGAATGGCATAATAATAAGTCTCTGAAAATATTAGTCTCAGAGGAATCATTCAACTCATACTTTACTCTTTGTAATTATGACAAACTTCTACAGTGATGAGTTTCTTTTAATTTGTAAGTATCTTGAGATCATGAGCCAGGTTACTTTATTTATCATGAAAGTTAACAATTTCCCCACATGCATATACATGATCTGCTAGTTAATTCACTTAGTTGTTCTGGTCAGCAGCTGTAGACTGTGATCCTAACCTATACATACATTCTTATAGTCTCTGGGAAAAAGAAAAAAATAAATCATTTTATGTCTACATTATTTCCATCTGCTATGGGCAAGACACAGTTGGAAACAATGGCTATGAGGTGCGGCTTACAAATAAAGCCCACAATGACCTTGAAAATGGTAATTACTATCTTAGCTTACCTGGGCGTGAGATTTTTGGAAAGAGGAGATTGTTAGTTTCAAATCCATAGAGGTCCTAGAAAAACTAGGGATAGTTGGGGTCACTCTACTCACACTTATAAAATTATACTGTAATTGGAAAGAGAGGTTTATAAATAATTTGAGATATTTTTAGAAAGTTCTTTCAGTTGTAAACAAAACTCAGGTGCTTAGTTCAGCTGAAGAGATTCTGTACTGGTGGAGTGCAAATCCTTGCAACACTTGAAGACTTTTGGAAGGGAATTAAATGAATGACAGACATTTGGGTAAGATGGACCTTGATAGAGTCTAGGTATTTCTTTCCTTTTCTAGATTTGCTTTGAAATGGTCAGTATGATTTAAAACTAGTGGAAGAAGTGTTGTCACTATTACTGGAACCTAGGGAGCAGAGCCAGCCATCTGGCAGAAACTCCAGAGTTTCTGCTGGGTGGGGAGCAATGGGAGCCAAGTTGAAGGAAAGCACCAAATGCTGTTTCACAGTGTCCCCTTCTTAGAAAATGGGGGACCAGGGATATAGCTTAGCAGCACAAGCACCTGCTTGGCAAAAGCAAGGTTCTGAGTTCAATTCCTGGTACCAAAAACAAAGTACACATGTGGGAAATAGAAGGCAAATCCTGGCATCACTGCACAGATACTCCTCTATTTGAAGTGGTGAAGGATAGTAGGGGAAGGATTGACTAAGGGAAGAATGAAATAGTGAGGGATGGAGAAGCAGCTCCCAGCAGATAATCAAGGATGTTCAGAGTTTCCAGTGTCTCTGTATCAAATTGAGAGCAGTGTGCCTGTCCTTGGTTCAGCAGTTTCCTCCTGAACTAGCAGCTTCCTAAGGAGAAGGCCGCACCTGTGTACCTGTCCTGCTCACCCGTCCTCGAGACCAGGACAAGAGAAAATGCGGATAAACTGCCCTGCCCTTGAAGCCACATGGAGAAGAAACCTAAGAGTTTGTCCTAACTGCCACAGTCATGATTGTCTCATTTTTTGGTCTTATTTTGTTACCACTAAAGTGGTCAAGCAAATTTAAAATAAAACATCATCATCAACATCAACAAACCTCTGCATCTTAAAGTTTGACAGCTTTCTAACAGCAAGCAGGTGGCCAGTGCAGACATGGGAGACAAAGCCTACAGCTCTGTTTACTTGCAAACAGGAGGTAAGGAGAGACTTCTCCCCTCTCAAGGATGTGTAAACAGGAACACCTATTAGGAGGCCTGTGAATCAATTCTGTAGCTCTAAATAAGGAGAGGGACACAGGACTTGACATCTAGGGAAAGAGCTAGTTTTGAACAGATTTACTACAGGAAATAAATTATATTGGGGCAATACTGCTTTATGATCTCAATAAAATACAGTGTAAGACAAGAGTGACTTTTTATGTAAGAAAGGGAAGATGACATGAAATCCTGTAAGCCTGAAGAAAAATAGGAGCTATCTGAGTTAAAAAGTGAAGAGAAGCCAATGGATGTGAAATAATTAAAGGAAAATTAAATCTTGGAATTTAAAATGTACTACAAGATAGGAAACAACAGATCAATCCAGTGGAATTTTAAATTACTGAATGGAAAACATCTGACGAAACTAACAGACCACAGGGGAAGATGGAGAGGGAAATGAAGCAAATGAGGGAGGTGTAGTGGGCAGAGCAGATTTGAGTTGTGATACACACACCACTGGTAAGTTTGAACCAAAAGCTAGAACTAAGGAATTCTCAAAGATACAAGTTAGTTTTTTTGAGCTGAAAATATACCCAACTTCACATGAATAAAGCTCCTTGAGTACCTGGGAAATGTTATAAGACATGCAAAATGTTTTGGAAAGAGACTGAAATCTACATTTTCCTCATAGACATTTGGAATTTCAACAATAAAATGGAAAAAATGCTAGAAGAATACTGACAGAGTTTTGTAAAGGATGTGATCAAAAAATAAATAGTACAGAAATGAGTAACCTGGCTATATACTAATCAAAACAAATTATTAAAGGTGAAGCTTACTGTATGACTCATAACAATATTATGACATAGCTGGGAATAAATTTAAGAAGGAACTGCCTGTTTATGAATCATTATCCATAATATAAAACCTGAATGAGTGCAGCGAATGAAGAGTGGAGTGGAAGATTCAATTCTTACTCTTGACTGGAGTCTCAGTATTACTTGAATATCATTTTCTCAAATTTAATCCAATTCCAGCTAAAATCTTGGCAAAACTGATTAAAATTATGTAACCATTCATGTGGCAAGGAACACAAATATTTTGAAAAGGAAGAATAATGAAAAGTAAATTTTCTACTGGATTGTTAAAATGAATAACAGAGATGATTTTAGACTGAGAAATCAGTAAGTAAAAACAGATAAAATGGAAAGAACAACCAAGTTTTTAATACAGTGGATATTAAAATCAATGAGGGAAATAGGAATTATTCCTTAAATATTTTTAGGAATAATTTTTAGTAAAAAGTAACATTTTTGTTATATTACAAAATTAATTTTGAGTGCATTACAACTAAGAGAAAGAATGTTATAAAAATGAGTATATCTTTACAGAATGTGAATTTTATTATAAGACATAATAAAACCTTATAAACAGAGTTAAAGAATACAATAAGAAAATATTTAATTGGAAAAAGGATGATCTATTAAAGAACTAGTTAAATTCATAACACAATCTTAAACCCTCTTCATAAAACGTTTAAAGGGAATTTGTAGTTTAGAAGAGAAAAAGATGTTTATATGATTCTGAAGAAAATGTAATTTTTAACAACATTTGTAAAATGTAAAATTTATAATTTAGTAGATATTTAAAATTGTGAAATTGGCCAGGGTATGCAAAGAACTCAAATGCTGCTGAAGGAATTTTACATTTGTCATGTGTATTGGGAAGAAATTTCTAAAAGGTATGTGAGTGTTAGTATTTTCAGAGTTCTACATATTTTAACCCAGAAATTTTATTTGCAGTTGTTGTCTAAAAATAATGAGGAATATTTATTTAGAGAAAATAACTGCACCATTTTTTATAATAATGCAAAGGCTGAGGCAGAAAGATGGTTGTGAGTGTGAGGTCATCCTGGTCTACATGAGCTTAAGACCATCATAAACTACATAGCAATACCCTGCCTCTAAAAGAATCTAACTAACTAACTAAATACTTACAGTGATGCAAAGTGGAACTAATCTAAATAAGCACACTTATGCTGTTATTTAAATAAGCATGGTATATGGGTATATATAAGAGCATGCAGTCATGAAAGGTGTGCTTTCAAGACTCTAACAGTTAAATGTGCTGTGAATTAAATCCATTTGTACATTTCAAATTTCTCTGTGAGGTTATTTTGCTTATATAACAAAAATTATTTTATAAAACCGAGGGTCTTGCCCTACCTCTGTTGATTCAGTAACATAATGTTTGCAGCTAAAACAAGTGTATAATTACTTCTTAAGACAACGGATTTTGGTTTCTTTAGAGATACTGTCTATCACTTTGAAGAAAAACTTCAGGCTTATAATTGCTATGTTTTCAGGTGAGCGATTGAGCACAAACTGTATTTTGTATGACACCAGTTTTTCTTGTTCATGAGATTTATGAGAGATTTTAATACAGAATATATCAACAATGTATTTTAATGATAGAAAAGTTATGCAAAAAAATGTGAAAAGAAAAAATAAAAGGAATTTCTTCACATAGTCAGAAGAGGGAGCTTGGAGATTTAAAAAATGGTGAAAATTGAAGCACTATTATGTGAAATATTATTTCAACTCTAAATATTGAATATAATGAAAATATGTAAGTATGACACATTTTATGAAACCTTTAAAAACTGTTTTATTTTATGATTTAATGACGTGTAAAACTTTACCTGTATTCTTTTTGTATTGGAAATCGAACTCAGGACCTTGCGCTTGCCAAGCAGGTGCCTGTGCTGCTGAGCTATATCCCCAGCGCTT
This sequence comes from Chinchilla lanigera, assembly GCF_000276665.1. NCBI lineage: Eukaryota > Metazoa > Chordata > Mammalia > Rodentia > Chinchillidae > Chinchilla > Chinchilla lanigera. Next base: position 47,852,455 of record NW_004955402.1, read on the forward strand.
TACCTCTATTTTTAATCACGAGAATGTCACACATCGCTTTAAGCATTGCCCTCAAACCATTTCCGCATTGACTGTTGTAAGTGCTGATGAGGAACTAGAAGGCTGGCTAGTGGGAGGATTTACCTGTGTGCTTTATCCTCTTTGCATGCAGTAGAGTAAACTAATGGCCAATGAAGAAGATAGCAAACAGCAAGGAGTTAAGTTAATCAACAACTAATCACTAAAAATTAAAGATCTACTATATACCATTTAATAAATGTATGGGGGTAAAGTCTTTTGACTAAAATTCTTCATTAAATATAATGTAATAAATATAAGATTTGCAAAGCATCAATTAATTCAAGGCTTTTTTCCTATATCTACATTCAGTCTAGAGCTAGTATTTTTTTTCTTAGTGTAAATTCTTTATAATCCTAAGGTTGTTCAAGATGTTACAGTAAATTACAGTAAACTAAGACTCAAAAGTGAATTTTGTTATAAACATCATCAGTGTAAAGCAGAATATAATAACAATGGAGATAATTCTTTTCAAAGTTGCATTGATCAAACACAACTTTTACATGAAATTCTTGGCCCTTTATGTTTAGGGAGAAACAGAAGATTTGAAATGGTTGGTACCATAGTTACAGGTAATATATAAATTTAAACAATAAAGTATGATAAAACTCTATACATGGGGTTAATTGTTAGATTAATCTCTTTAAAATAATTACTCAGTCTTTTTATTATATGAAGGTTGACCATACTCAGGGGATGGCATCAAATGTTTTCCATCCTACAAATCAAAAAAGAGCATAAATTGTTAATTTTAGTGAATGCTACAAACAATGACAGTGAGTCACCTAGGAATTTTAAGGGATTGCCATTCTTCTATGTAGATCAGTGCTTATTTGATATGAAACCTGGACCAAAGCAGTTTTAATATGTCCTCTTATTTATATATAGCCTGGCTTAGATTACCATATTTTTTTTTTAAAAATATGCTATTGATTTAAATTGTCAAGTGAGGTAAGAGATTAGGGGATGGCAAGGTGGCTGGACAATCAGTGAAACTTGTTAATCACAGAGACCTATCCAATCAGTGATACACATGTAGAGTAGCTTCAAAGCCCTATGCAGGATAACTCAGATCTGATGTCTAAAGATATGAAAATGGTGACCATCGCCACTGCTCACTTGGTCTTGCATTGGCTCACCTGCGTGCAGAGCAAATCTGCTCTTTTCTTCAGACCACTTTTTCCTCTGGAGAGCTTCTTTCTACTTTCCCTTTTCAATTCTTTTTATTTTCTTCTTCTTTTACCTTAAATAAATATTGAACTTTTACATTCATTGGTTTTCTGCTCCAGTTATTTGATCAGAACAATAAGAGCCTGGAAAGGACCACTGGGCACCTCACTGTCTGATAACAAAGCACTAAGGTAAGTAATAAGGACCACTGAGGTTTCTTACAATGTAAGGAAAAATGAAGAGATGGGAAACTTGAAAGCGAATCTGTCACCTGATGACTAGAAGAGAAGCAGGGTGTTTGGGCAAAAAGAAAATAAAGGGCTGCTATTCAAATTAATATAGTAGGGGAGAAGGTATTTGTCTCTTAGTTTCATTCTTCACCTCGTTTCTATTAGAAGAGGAACAAAGAATCCTAACTATATTTTAAATACTTTTAATAAGTATTAAGCATTGCTTTTATTTTTTGTTATTTTTATGAATATCTGCTGCTTATATATGAGTATAATTCATATCTGTGTACTCTCTGAATCTGTGATTTTAAACATTTATTGAAAAGCAACATTTTTTAAGCTCTGACTTCATGTCAAACATTGGGTGATGTGTGATGGATATAAAACTGAATGAGACACACTTCTAAGAAAAAGCCTCCTAGGAGAAGCACACCTTCAGCACACAGGTAAAATCTGCTGAGAATTGGGTACAGGTTTCAGAGGTAAGGAGCAGGAGGCTGTGGCCACGGGTTTGGGTGTGGAGATGAAGAAGTCCTAGCTGGTACAGAGTCGCTAAGCTTTAAAACAATCTCTCAGAAAAGCAGCTAGCTTATCAACTGAACTTGTTGGATTTTCCTTTTCTTTTGAATGTAATAGGGTTTTGAAGAGGATTTACAATAGAATGGGAAGAACAATGCCTTCAGAGTCAGAAGACTTGGATTACACTGGTAGGAGACAGGACTATAAGACAGTTCCTTGACTTGATTAGGTCTTAGGATCCTCAATTCTAACTGTGGTCGATTGATTTTGTAATAACTGTGCCTTTCAAAGTTATTAGTTTCCCTTTCCAGAGTACTTTCCTGATGCTCTACACAACAGCCTGCCGGTCAACATGAAATATAAGTTCCGTGGTTCCTTGTTAACATGTATTTGGCATTTCAGCTTACAAATAAGTTCAAAGTTCAGCAAAGCTATAAGATATCCCATCTTACTCTGTGCAGTAAGATAATGAGAAAGAGAAAGAGAGAGAAACTGCATTTTGTGACTGAATTAGTAGCTTTCTCTATAATATAATCTTACTTGACATCGAACACATATTTTTCAAAGAAAGACTTAATATTGAATTGTTTTTCCAAGAAAGTTGGCTTTCTACTTTAAGAAATTTTAGGTTTTGGTTTAAAAATATTTGATAGAGGGAGCAGAGGATATTTATGATAGATTTTTTTGGCTATACAGGAAGTCCTGTGTAACAGATAAAGTAATTAGCTACAGAACAAACTAGTGTTTCCTCTGTATGACTCTTCAACACCCCCACAATGCCGTTCAAGCATGGTATTTCACTTAATTAAATACATACAAAGTAAATTAGAGCTCTCCACTTCATGAAACTCCGTGGGTGTGTGACAGTCTCACAGAAGGGCTGGTCTTTGTTAATCTAAATGGTGAGATGCTCCTCTCTCCCCTTGTTCTTCCTTGGGAGACTTCTCAGAGCAACTAGGAGGATTCAGGTCAAGGAGAGTTGTCATTCTATCTTCATGAGTAGGCATCAGCAGAATTCAGCCTAACCTGTCTTCTCCACAAGTAAGTACAAAATAATGGAAATGATTCATCAAGTCTTTGAATGAATTGAATTTTTCTTTTTAATCTGGTATCACATATAAATATTCTTTTTTTTTTTTTTTAACTTAACAAACTTCCTCCAGTGCAGTTATAACTTGTGCATTTCTCTTGGGATGTGGAGTATTTTCAACCAGCACTTGAGAGACTGTGCACATGTGAACCATATGTGGTTTGCTGTTTCATCACATCAGGTACTTGCCCATTGTAAAGGTTGATAGATGCATTATGTCAACTTGAGGAGTCTAGAAGCTTAACTAAGTAACTCAGCAGTTCTACATCCTGGGATGCAGAGGACATGCCCTTACCACTCTAGGATGTTGTTCATTGAGTCAACTTGAGAAGTTTAGAAGTTTAACTAAGTGACTCAGCAGGGGGCCAGGGTTCTCACTTTGTAAGCATCCTGAGTCTGTACAAGACGAGGTCACACTTACCCAGGGGCGGGTAGCCTGCACACAGTATAAGGGAGGGAAAGAGGTTTTTCCTCTCCCTCCTTGTGCTCTTGCTGCTTTTGCTGTCTTCTGCAGCCTTGAAATGCTGCTCCTGTGCCCTACCCCCTTGCCTTTGAGCCAGCTGATTATGGACTAAAACCTCCACAAACTGTGAGCTCAATAAATCTTTCCTTCCTTATTTTGGGTGTTGACAAAAAGATAACTAAGACACTCATTAATTTCAGTGTTTTCTGAATAGGAGATCAATGGATGAATGCTCCTTGGGAGTCTACTGGTGAGAGTATCCTGACGGTTTTGTTTGAGATAAAGTGTATTTGTGTTCTCCTATAGTTTATGGAGGGAGCAAGAGCTTCCTTTCCAGATACTCTTGGAGGAGACCTTTACAAACACCTCTGAAAACTCCAGACTGTTAGAATGGTCACTTCATCTTCAAGAGCATAAAGCTGGACATCTTTGTAGGAGCTGTGGATAACAGGACCTCTCCTTTTGCAGAGTACTGTTTATCTCCATTCTAATTGGCACCTCATGTGGATTTGTGTCTGATAACCTCTTCTTATGGTTGCCTCAGTTTAGAAGAGATTGATAGGTATTTTCAAAATAAAATGAAATGGAGCCTGATAATTAAGTCAGAGTTAAGAGACTATATAACAGGATACACTGCTATTGGAAATGTAATAGTGCTCACATTGATGGAATAACATCTGCATCAGTTTCTTGGGCCTGTTATATCCAAGTATCACAAACTGGTTAGCTTAGAACAATTGAAATTTGTCCCCTACTTCTGGAAGCATGTCTGAACTCAAGATTTTAGCAGAACCGTGCCTTAAAGGCCCTAAGAAAAAATCTTTGTAAAATTATTAGCTTTTTGTAGTTGTTGGCTTAACTTAGAACAATTGAAATTTGTCCCCTAATTCTGGAGGCAAGTCTCAACTCAAAATTTTAGTAGAATCATGCTCTGAAGGGTCCTAAGAAAAAAATCTTTGTAAATTTATTAGCTTTTGGTGGTTGTTGGCAATTTTTATCATTCTTTGGTTTGTAGATGTATCACTATTATCTCCTGTATCATTGCCATATGCTGTTTTTCATGTCTCTGTCTTCACATTACTTTCTCTCTGTACATGTGGCTATGCCCAAGTTTCCTTCTTTATAAACACATGAGCCATTTGAGTAAGTTCCAATCTAATCCAGTGTCACATCAAGCACAGCTCTTGAAACTCCAAAGGGAAGATTGTGAGGGATGAATAAGACTGGAATCAATATACAAAAGCTGAAGTCACAAGGATCTCCTTCTCCTGAGGAGAGAAAGGAACTGCCAAGCACCTTCAGTGTGTTTATTTATGCAATCAGCATATTAATAAGTTCATGGGGAGTTTAAGAGGAGGGTAGACCCTGGTACAGGAAGAATATCTAATCTACAACAGAACAGTATGCCTTGGTGGCTTCAAAGGGAACAAGAGGAAATTGTCTATACTATCTCAAGTGAAGGTTAAGTCACTACATGCATCAGCTCCCTCAGCTATGCCCACTTCTCGTGGGACCAAACTCATGAGAAGCAGGGGCCTTGTCCTGGATACCTGAGGTACAGACAGCTTAGCCCCCCACAATCCAGTATGATATCATCATTAATTACATTTTTATATACTCCATTGCCAAATGAGGTCATGTTCTGAGTTTCTGGGCATCATGTACCTTTGAGATCTTGCCACCAAACTCAATCTCACAAACTGACAGAACCATCCAGGCACAGACACCCTCACTGTGACTACCATTCATTGCAGAAACATTTCACATTTATCCTTTACTCCCACAAAAACACGTACACACTAAAAGTGCTTAGTGGAAACCAAAAGCTTTCATAAGAAAATGCTAAAGGTCTATTAATTACATGCTCTTTGCTATAATGTACTCATTCACTGTTATTTCACATGCTCTAGTGAGATTAGATATATTAATTTGTGTTTCAAGAATGGGAAAATAATAAAACTTATTTAAATTTCAAAATACAATTTAATGTGTACGTTTGTGATATGTGGTAGTTACATTAGTCTTGGAAAATTGAATACACGCACGCACACACACACACACAAGCACATATGATTTCGTGTTTGTTTTGAGTTTCACTCAACTGAATCTAGAAATTATTTTGACTTTATATTCTGTCCAGAACATAATTGATTGCATAATTGGAAAATTTATATGAGTCTTCATTCTTAGTCACTTTCTCTTAGAAAAGATTTAGCTCACAGTTTGTGGAAATGTTTTATATTTCCTACATTCTCACTTCTCAGCTCCACAATGCCCACCAAATATATGTTTGAACTTTTTAGTCTAAACTCCAGGGCTCCTACCCATCACTAAATGGTTTAAAACAAATGTGCCTACACTGTCCTGAAGGAAGTTTCCTGATTTTCTGAGTAATTTCCTAAACTACTTGTACATTACCTTTACAAACTTTGAAATTCTTTTCTTAGTGTCACTTAAATAGCAGAGTGGATGCTGGTAGTTTTAACTTCAAAATGCACTGAAGTTTGTGGGCAGGGGAGGTACCACCATCAAGGGCATAGAAAGAACCACAAAGCTTTCAAGTAGCCAATATTTGTATATCTGCCTAGTTATTTAAAAGTATATTTCTCATGCCAGCCCATGTCTTGATTTTAGAATCTAGTGTAGTTTTTATTTCTTGACTGAAAGAAATACATTAAGGGCAATGACCTGTGGACATACATGGTACCAATATAGAAACTCATTGCTCAAGATCACGTAGAGTAGGGGAAAAGTTCAGAGCAAAGTTTTATTGTATGTGGAAGGTGGCAGGCTTTTCTGAGAGCTAATCTGGAGGCATATTGTTATGGTTTGTATCTGGATACAGTCATGGGGCAAAGCCCCAAAGCCTCATACAGTCATGGGGCGGGCTTTTAGAGTTTACGATTGATCCATGATCCAATGCTGGGATTATGGGTGTGAGTGCTACATCCATCCTGGGTCGGGTAGTTTGCATACATAAGAGAGAGAAAGAGGCTGCTTACTGCCACTCTTCCCTTTTTGCTCTTGTTGCTTTTGCTATTTTCTGACACCATGAACGCTTGTCCTGTGCCATGAGCCACCCTGCCTTGGAGCTAGCCAAGTATGAACTGAAACCTCTACAAATTGTGAGCTAAATGAACCTTCCTTAATTTGGATGTCAGGTATTTTGTCCCAGCAATGAGAGAAAAGTAACCAAGACACATATGGTGAGAAGGAGGTGTGGAATAATCACTGGAATCACTCCCCCATCCTCATAGAATGATAGCCAGGTTTTTGAGGTTTTGCTTTTTCTCTTTTCTTTTGCTCAGAGGAAGGAAGCAAGGACTCCACTGACCTTTAAAGACCAGTGCCTATTTGGGAAATATGGATGTAGCTTGCTTTGCTGCTCCCTTCAGGGATGGCAGTAGTGGTGCTCACCCTACTTCCATACCTCATTTCAATGAGTGGAACCTGTTCTCAGGCTGTGCAAAGTCCTGTCTGCCAGCCAGTCACTGTGTGATCATTTCTTCTGGCTCAGTTCAGCTGGGAGTCTGTGGCCTCGGTGTTTTTCCAACTTCCTGCTGTAGCACCCATGGAAATTATTTATCTCTATTGCAGAGGCTAAAACACCCTCTCCTGTGTTCTCTTTATGAAATCAGCACCCCAGCCCCAACTCCTTTACTTCCTTCACAAGCCTCTTGCGTGCTCTAAGACCAAGAAGCAAAACTGTAAGAAACAAAGAAAAAGCTCAGATCCTTTCTGCCTCCACACTGCTATGTAGCCTCTCCAAGGTAACATTATGCATATAAGAAATATCATCTAGAGAAATGGATCAGTAAAAAATCCAGAAAAGACCTACTAAAACCATACAACGTTTTATGTTTGTGTGTATATCTTTTCTTCATCCTATGTTTACAAATATGGGTGTATATAAAATATATATCTATACAGATATAAAATGCATATGTTTTCTGAGCAATGATACTTTTCATTGACTCAGATCTAATAGCAATGATATACCTATTCCACAACGTTTGTATTGAAGTGAAAGTTTGATCCATGCAATTGCTCAATTCATGTTTTCAAAGAGGCCACAGTTCATCCAATAATATCAATACTAGAAGCAGTATCACTGATATAACACAGGGAGAATTTCAATCAGGAGATGAAAGATATATCATAATTTTCAATAGCTCACATTTACTTTTATATAAAGCAAATTAAATAGAAAGAGTAATTATGAGAGTTATGAGATAATAATGTGAAGACCTTTCCTCCCTGTGCTTTCTCATGCCCTGCAATTTGCTGTTCCTGTAAGCTAGTGTGTGGGAATGCATGTAATGTTGCTGTCAATGACTTCTGGCTTAACCTAAGGGAGGAAATGCTAGCAATTTGTCAACAGAGTTAGCCGTTGAGATTTCTGCTTTTACAAACTGAAGCCCTGATTGGCACCTGAACTTTAGAAGGTTTATTTAATGTTGCAGAACTCTAGTGTTTTCAGGTTATCCTTCAATTCAGAAGGTTTGTGTATGTTTTATCCAGTGACCCATTGCTCACCTCTGCTTAGCCCCCTAATCCTTTTGCTCTTGAGGTTAGAGTCTCCCTGTGAGTTTCTTAAATCTGAGCCTGAGTGCACTTCCTGGAAGCATGGGGCTGGCTGAAGAAGCACCTGGACTCTGTCTCTCCTAGTGGTGATATCCTGACCCCCACCTTGCCCTGGCTGCTGTCTTCTGCTTTGCAAACAGTCTTGTCTTGTACCCTCTAGAAGCTTAAGGTTCCAGTGATGCCTTCTTCTGCTGCTCATTCCTTTCTTCCACTCATCCTTCTTTGTTCCACTGCAGTGTGGGATGTCTGGGTTCCATGATGGTGCTGCAGAAATAGAAAAACGGACACTAATTTGTCATGTAAACCATGCCACTTTGTCAGTATTTCAATAATCAGCCCATGGACTGGCATCTCTTTATGTGTACCTGGAATGTAATACACCAACCCAGGTAAGTTCGTGATGCTTCTGTGGGGTCGGATGGAGAGAAACAATTCGAGAAGATCTGAGATTAGACACACAAGTGGCAGAGGAAATGAGATAAGAAACACAATCTCGTTTTACTCTTGCTATTCTTAATTGGTGGCTATAGTCACAAACTTGCCACTTGGAGTAGGTTGCACACTCACAGAAGACTAATCCTCCTAGATATCGCTCAGAACGACACACCAGGAGCTGCACTTTGAGCCCCTGAAATGGTTAATGTGTAGCGAGAGCAACAGTGTAGCTAAGAAGTGGGACAGGACTGATATGTACCAATTCCAAGTATGGATTTTAAAATATATTTTTAAGTCCTCTTTGCAGTCTCACTTTCTCTTCTCAGCATGGTTGAAAGAGAATGAATTCAAGATGCTGGAGACACACGGTGAAAAGGACTTGATCCCTACATCATCACTGACAATAAGGGGCTTTGCTGCGGAGATGCAGAGAAGTGCACAGCAGACATGATGGTGTTGATTAAAAGTGCTTAACCTCCTCTAAATTCTGGGTGCAAATTTGGGACAAACAGTGAAGTAATGGACTGCTTGGTGGGAGGCAAATACTACTATATACTGGGACTATCAGAGGTGAGAGATTATTCATGACTAAAGAGGATTCTAGCCGAGCGTCATGGCACATGCCTGTAATCCTAGCACTCTGGAGGCTGAGGCAGGAGGATCCTTGGGAGTTCAAGGCCAGCCTGGGCTACAAAAGGAGCTCATGGTTAGCCTGAACTGCATAGCGAGACCCTGTCTCAAAAAGACCAAAAAGAAAAGGATTCTTAACTTATGAGACATATTTTCCACAGAGATGATAAATATTAGTAGCTTTTCAAGTATACGGAAAAGAGAAAGACTGATGAGAAAACCTCTGAAGTCTTTCAAGATTTGGGCATATACAAGAAGTAGGGTCTTTTGCCTTCTACAGTTTTGACTGATGAAAAAGAATTTATGAGTCCTCTTACACCACTGTTGAAAGAGACTACAGTGAGAATTCATACACTGAAAATCAAGCTTGCCCAAGTCCAGAAAAACTCTGCAACTTGTAGCATTGGAGATATAAAAGTACTCTGGATTATCATGTTATTGGAGTTAATTTAGGAGAGGATATAGGGAATGTGTGTCTTAGTGTAGAGTATTATAATGTGGAGTCTGACCTGGAGGGAGGTTAGAAGTGAAGCTTCACATCTGAGAGCTGTCCATGATATCTAGGAACCTGAAACAATGCTATGCTGGATCCCCAACTCCAGGCACAAGGCTCCTAGAACAGGTTCAGGCCATTGCATGTGGCTTCATTGACCATTCTGCTTAACTATGGGATCAATGAGCATATGCAGGAAAATGAGGAGGAAAGAAGCAAGCCTCCTCTAAAAATCTACATTTGTATGATAAAGTTAAAAGTACAAAGCTGTGTATTCATGTTTCTGTCACTGGAGTAGTGCTCCAGACCCAGGTTGGGAAATCAACATCCTCTAAAAAAGAAAAATAGATTTCTCATTTATGAATGTCACTGGACTCTAGAAATTAAAGAAACAGAATTCTGTACCTTGTCAGGATTAAAAGGAAGGTAGTATTTTCCTGGAAAATTGCCAGTATTCTAAGAACTTGCTTAATTCTATGGGGGAAGTATGGGATGGCTTAGAGTGCTTGAGAAATGAGGGAGGCAGGTCACAAAAGAAGAAGTGAAACCCCTGAATGGTCTGAGTTAATACAACACATTGACTGTGGTCTTTCTTCTCCTTTCAGGCAGAAGAGGAGAGACATTGGAAAGCTGAAAATTAAACTACTGTGTTAGCTACATTTGACCTTGATAACTACTGATGCTGTTTGAAGGCAAAAAACAGTAGATTCCCATTCTTTGGTCACAAACTTATTGACTAGAGTTGTGTCCAGGAATAGTGAATGAGAAACAGATTGCTAGATGTGATGTGGTGATGAAATAAAGGGGAAAAAAAGAGAAAGCAAGGAATAACTCCTTACATTGATCATCTATACAACCCCAGGGTGGAAAACAAGACAGTCACATCTGAAATATAAAAGTATTCCATATTTGGTAGATACTGTCCCTCAGGAACTGACCTCAGAGATGTATCCAAATAGACCAAGCAATTTGTTTCTGTTGCCTCACCCTTCACTCAGTTAAAAAAAATGCAGAGCCTTGATAATTTATAAATTCTTTGTGAATGGAAGATCAAACAGGGAGAAAGAAATATCTATGCAGAGATTAATTTTTAAATTTTTCCCCAATTGTGTGCACAAGAATAAAATTTTGCCTAAAAATTATCTAGAATGTGTTAAATCACATCAACTTTCCTTGCACTCATCTGAAAACTTGCTTCAGTAACTGTGTAATGGGGGCTTGGGATTTAGCTCAGCAGCACAGCGCCTGCCTGGAAAGCACAAGGTCATGAGTTCAATTCCCAGTACTGGAAAAAAACCAAAAACAAACAAACAAAAAATTGTGTAATGGTATGAAACGGTTTTGTAGAAAACAGTTTTAAATGGGATTTGAGAAAAATGGATTTGATTCCATGAGAGGTACTCTAATGAATAATAATATTAGCAAATTGGCTAACAAGGACTTAAAATGGGGACCAATGCAAAGTTGCTTGTTTAGAATTAGTCCATAGGAAACAGAATTTAAAAGCGTTGCCATTAGTGAAAGTCTATTGTAGCCCAGGATGATACAGATTGCCTATAATGCAAGATAGGGTGAAAGGCTGGAGAAATTAGATGGAAAAGATTCTGATTCTCCTGAAAGAAGATAGTCTCTTTAATAAATGGTGCTGGAAAAACTGGCTCGCCACATGCCAAATACTGAAAGTAGACCCATGTTTATCACCATGCACCAAACTCAAGTCAAAATGGAATGTAAATCTAAATATTAAAACAGAAACACTAAATCTACTGGAAGAGAAAGCAGGTAAAAATCTTGAAGACATAGGGGTAGACAGAGAGTTCATGAACAAAAGCCAAACTGCATGGGAAGTACTTCAAAGAATCAGCAACTGGGATTTCATCTTATTGAAAAGTTTTTGCACATCTAAAGAAATCATCAGCACAGTATAAAGAAAACCCACAAATTGGGAAAAAATTTTAGACAACTGTCCCTCAGACAAAGGACTTTTATCTAGAACATATAAAGAATTAAAAAAAGATGAGCCCCCCAAATTCAAAGGCTCAGTCCAAAAATGAGCATCTATGATGAATACACACTTCTCAGATAAAGAAATACAAATGGCAAATAAATACATGAAAAAATGTTCAACCTCATAAGTCATTCAAGAAATACAAATTAAAACAACAAAGAGATTCCATCTCATTCCAGGAAGAATGACTGTCATCAAGAAATCAACCAGTAACAAACGCTGGAGAGGCTGTGGGGAAAAAGGAACTCTTCTCCACTGTTGGTGGGAGTGTAGACTGGTGAAACCACTGTGGAAATCAATTTGGAGATTCTTCAGTAAACTAAGATTAGAGGTCCCATTCAACCAACTTATTTTCCTTTTGGATATTTTTCCAGAAGAACCGAAAACATCATACCACAGTGATATATGTGCATCCATGTTTAAAGCAGCACAATTTGTAATAGCTAAGTCATGAAAGCAATCCAAATGCCCATCAACTGAAGAATAGATAAAAAAGTTGTATTTTTATGTAATGGAATATTCCTCACCTAAAAAGATAGATAAACTCAAGGCTTTTATAGATAAACGGACGCAACTGGAGACCATATTCATAAGTGAAATAAATCAGACCAGCATGTGTAAATATTGTATTGTCTTACTAGTGCAAGAACTTGAAAACGTGAATAAAATCTAAAAGATACAATAGACTTTGTTTTGAGAAAGGGTCTCACTATGCAGTTCAGGCAGGCCTTAAGCTCACTTTGTAGCCTAGGCTGGTCTCAAACTCGCAATGATCCTCCTGCCTCAGCCTCCTGAGTGTTGAGATTACAGGCATGCACCACCACACCCAGCGACAATAGATATTGTGAAAGGGAAAGAAACTGCTCAAAAGGAAAGAACTACTGGGGTGAGGGAAAAGAGAAAAGAAAGAAGAAGGGAAAAAAATATATGTACATACAGGATAGCTAAGAGAGTTGTATTACTGATTTTTATTGCTTTATTGAAAGGAACAGTTAGTGTTTAATTGTTTGATCAATCTTACATGTCTATATTTGTTTACCTGAGTAACAAATATGAAGATATCAATATGTAATACAACAACTATTGTTAATTTCCTATCACCTTATCAGAAATTCTTTATTTCTTGTATTTTTTTGTTAATTTGTAAATGTGTGTGTCTGTTAATATGTTTTCATTCTTTTATCTTTGAAATTAAAAGAAAATTCTGATTCTTTACTAATCAGGACAGATTAATTCAGAAGGCTAATCTTTCATGTGCAGTAATAGGGATCATACTTCATGTGATAAATCATATAAATATTTGAAAAATTAAATAAGTCATAGTTTACCTATGCACTGCTCCATCTACTCATTGTCAAGGACATCACCATCATGATGCTCTGCATTTATTTACAGTCTATCATTTTTAGGCATATGTTGGAGGCTTTTCCATATACGATTTCCTTAATCTCAACAATTCTAGTAGACATAACTGTCATTAATACTTACTAACTTATTTTTTCCCCTGGGCACACAAAAAGCTAAACTTCCCAGCCTTTCTGCTGCTTGATGCAGTCACTTCTGTTCTATGCCTTGGGCAGGGAAGGAAACTGATGTTTTCAGAACAAAGCATCAGTCCCACTTCCAGTGTGAGACCCTCTACTCATTCTCTCACAGAAACTGGGGAGGAAACTATGTTGGGACAGTAGGGTTGAAATTACTGGGTCGTTCACATCCCTAGAGGCCTTCTGGCCCCAGACAGGGATTTCATGAAGAAGAAGGCTACCGCGTAGGGTTATTTGTTATTGCAGCAAAACCTAGCTTCTCCTCACCCTGTAAAGAACATCTGCCTATGAGTTACATTGTACAAATGAGAAAAGCAAGGACTTCCAATGCAAGATACCTTACCTTGTATTACATGTTGTGTTATCAAAGTGGCAAAAAGATTTTGGGTGTAAAAATAAGACACATTATAAAGAAGAGATGGTTAAAACTTGTTTAGTGTTAAAATAAAGCTGCCCACACAGAAGACTTAGACACCTCCTTTTCACAAGTCTGTACTTGTATTACTGTTCATAGGTGAAGTTCCTTTTCTCATGAGTGATTTAAAAGTTTAAAAAGATCTTTGCTGCCCAGTAAGAAATGAAGAATAAAATAACAATGACAAAAGTTTCTTTGCTTTGGCCTGACACCAACACTGGCTTCTGCATTCATGCTACTCTTAGAAAACATTAGGAATAAGCATAGCCATTATTACCTGTGGCAAAACGCTTTGCTGTGAATGAATGCGATGCTAATGACCTCCCAGCATGAGCTATGGCTCCAAAAGCATTTCCCAGTTTCCAATGCAAGGTTGCTGGTATACTTTTTACATTCTGATTAGTGCTTTAGAACCTCTGAGAGCAAAATGAGATTCTGTTTTGTTAAATACTCCAGGAATAGATGACTGGCAATTCCAGATCAAATAAGCACTCGGCACTGTTAATCCATCAGAGAAGAGATTAGAAAAAAGAATGCAAACTGCGTAGATGTGTGTGTGTGTGTGTGTGTGTGTGTGTGTGTGTGTGTGTAAATATAGTATTTTTGGATTTCCTAGCCAGGACATTGTCCTTTTCATGATATACCTTACTTTCTGATTTCCTCCTCTCTGAGAATGACCAGCAGGTCTGAAGCTCCCTTTCCTACAAGTCTAGCTGTCAGTGTGAGATAGGTACAATATTTTCATGAGATTATAAATTCCTTGGCAGCAAGGATTTGACCTTACTCATTTTGATGCACAGACTCTAGCCTAATGTTCAACACATTGTTAAATTCTCTACCAACACTATATGAAAACACAAGAATTGGCAGGCCACTGAGCTCAGCTCCAATGCACGGTGGACTCCCTGGTACATCATCATCAGTTTTAAGTGTGAATTCTCACTTATAGAATTGAGTAGAAGGGGAATAAATAATTGTAGTATTATAGACAAAATACACAAGGACTAAGGTCAGCTAGTAGATTAAAAAGTAGAACAAGGTATCTTACTGTGTGCTGCTGCCTTGAAGAACTGGGTGGTAATGTGAGGAATCGCCCACTCAACAGCCACTTTATTTATCCCCTTCAAAGACTATCTGGTTTCTAAAGCAGACTGAGTAAAGTTGTCCAAGCTCCTCCAGGGAAGTGTTACTAAGGCGATGTACTTCCATATCAAGTTTCCTAAGGATTATGAGAAGCAGGCTTTAATACTTTTTAATAGTAAAATTTAATTAAAGTAAATGTACCTCGGGGAAGAATACTGTATGCAAACCTATCACAAAATCAAGCGCTGTGGTGAGAAAAAGTGAGAGCTTAATGTGGATGAATTCCAAAATATTTGGCTTAAGCAAGAAAACCAGCTTATTTTTTTATCTCCCTTTAATATTTTGCGTGGGTCTTTTAAGAGTTCGTTATTTAATAATAGTAATCTTCAACCTTATTTCTGCAATCAGCGTGCATGTCACAGTCCCTCATTCTCAGTAAACAGTGCGATACAATCAGTCTGCTGCAGATGCTCCTTATTCTATTACTGCAGCATAATCATTTGGGGAAATCTGTGAAACTAATGCAAAACCTCACAGAGCTATTCAGAAATATGGATTGAAAATGGGAGACTGGAAAAATAGCTTGTCATAGCCCATTAGCAACTACACACAGCTATTTAAGTAATGATTTTTCAAATGTTTCCATTTTGTACATGGCTTAAAAAAAGACACCCACCTTGTTTATACTCAAAGAACAATGGGAACATTTATGCTACAGTATTAAGTCCGACTTCTAAGGAAAATATTCAATTTTCATTGGAAAAATATGTAGCTTACTGAAGATTAGCTTCTGGATTTTTCTCAGGCAGAACTATACTTCTGGTTTTATTTTTACTGAGTACTAAAACAGTAAAGTGATGCAGTATAATGGTGGAACTTTATCTCTTGTGAGCAAGATTCTATACGGAAGATTGGCTAGTATCTTGGTAAGCTGGTGTTTAATTCTTTCACTTTTTCTCCATTGCTTTATTAATATTTATTCACATATTTTACTTCTCTTTAATTTCCTGGGTGTCTTTCCCTCATTATTGATACCACTTGCCAACAAGTTCTGTTGTATTTTATTTCTCAATCAATGCTTTTTTTGGCTTCATATCTAGTGGCATTCTTCCTCCTTAAGCTGTCAGTAATTTCACTTGGTTTGTTTCAACTCTTGGGTAAGTAAACAACAGACATTTTTGTCCCCTCTCTCACTCCCTGTACTTACTTTAGGAAGAAAAAGAGGTAATAGTTACTGTGGGTCTATTAATATATGCCAGGCCTTCTACTGAGAGTTCTCAAAACAATGTCTTATATTTCATAGGATGGAAAACTGACAGTAAGAGGTGTTAAATAACTTGTATAGGTTATACACCGTGTGTATTGCAAAGTCGGCTTTCCAAACCATTTCTTCCTGACACACAAACTCCTGGTGTTCCCGTTATTGTACAGTATCCTAGAATTAACTCCTGCCTTTTCTGGTGGATCTTTAAGAGTAAAATTAGAAGCAGGATGAGTATGAGCCAGAAGCCAGCAGGACAAGGGAACACACCTTGCTGTGCCATGTACTGCCTTGGGAATGTATTTAGTGTTAGAGCCCATTCCAGTATCAACCCACTTGGCGAAACTACCAAAGCCAACTCTGCCTCCCTGACAGACATCTCTAATCTAACTGCCTCTCACAAGACAGGTGTAATCTAATTTACCCCCTGACAGGCATCCTGTTCTAACCTAACCCCCAATGTCAGCCCGTCCCAAAAGTGTCCTGACTCCTCCAAGAAAGCCAAGACTACTCCACCAAAAATTTCACGCCACTCCCAACAGGGTCCTCTACATGCATATATACACTTTGAGGAGGGGGTTCATTTTCTCATTCCACATTCTGCAGCAGATGGTAACAGGAGAGACAAAATGGTCAGTTCACAGGATGTTATGAATCAGGTGTCTCAACAGTAAAGAAAGTGAATTTCTGATTTAACTTCTGACATTTTAAAAAATCTAAATCTATATTAGAACTTTCTGATATCTCCTGTTGTGCTTATCCATATCGTGAACATTCACAAAAACATTCACCTTATGTTTTAATGAGTTTGTATGAGAAGATGGTGGGTGTGGTGATAACAGTAAGAGAAAGTATACAGAAGGAAAAGAGTCTGAATGTTTTGAGCAGTTCCATTTTCCATCCCACCTTTCCTGTTCACTGCCGGGCAGGATGGGGTGATGTACAGCTGGTCGGTCATCAGGGTGCTTAGATGCCACCACTGGTGGTGAAAGAACACCTGGGCCTGTCATTCGGGAAAAGCGATACGCTGACATGTGGAGGAAACTGGATCATGATGCCCCATCTTACCTTCAGTGCAAATTGCCTTCTTTTCCCATACTGCCCAAGTAGTAGTTTGTCCAATTCTAGAGGTCCCATCTCGTGAGTTAGGTACTCTGTGCCCCAGTTTTCCTTGCACAAATGTAGGTACCCACAGAAGGAAGCACATTAATCTACCCCAACTTCAACTAGGCTCTGAGCACAGCGTTTAAAGTGCTGGCATCTGTCCAGAGAGCAGACAGCCACACTGAGCAACAGAGGACTTCACAAGGAAAGAGGAAGTGGAGGTTAAGAGACTTCTTACAGGTGTGTGTGTGTGTGTGTGTGTGTGTGTGTGTGAAGCAAAGAGGGGAAAAGTTCATGTCAGATGGGGCAGTGAAGGAGAACCCAAAGAACACCAATGTACTAAAATATCATAGGGTACACTAAAGTGCAAAAAAGCCCAGGTTTTCTTCATAAAATCTCAATATGATGAGTATGAGCAAGGTCTGTAAAGATTTCCCTGTTTTGCTAAATTTAGACAGGCTTTTCCTGCCTCTAGGCTCCTGACCTTCCTTTTCTAAAGCATTTATGAACTTCCCAGTTGTAAATTTTTTCTCTACCCCTTTGAGATGGTGAACACATTAAAAAGCCTCTTCAGTTTCCTACCCCAGAACGAGGACCTGGGGAGTACCTCCTGGAAACAAAACATCAAGGAAGATAGCATCCTACCTCCCAACTTCTGTAGGAGGAGCCTAAATTGTGCCAGTTTGTAAAATCACCTTCTGTCAGGAAGATAGGAGAAAACTTACTTTTCTTCTGCGGAGCCAATTAGCAAATGCAGATGCCCTAAGTTCCCCCCCACTCCTCTGCTCTCAAATCTTCCACAACCCTTCTTTCAGTGGAAGAGAGGACAGATCTCTCCCCACTCTCTCTCCCTCCCTGTCTCTCTGCAAAAGGCTGAAGTGAAGCCTGTTTAACTGTGGCTGAGTCCAGTGCAATTTCTTTTACCCTCAGGCAATTAATTTTTTGATAAATAAAAATTCATTAAAAGTTCATTTATCTCACTTTGAACCAGTTTACAAAATATAAAATGAATATTAAAAGGAGATAAATAATTTTTTTAGAAGGATTGACCAGAGGAATTCCCTTAGAATTATTTCTCTTAGTATGACAAATATTTTAATTTATAAAAATTACCTTTGCCCATCACTTTCACAAACCATAACTCCATGTAAATTCTTTGAATACTTATTTCACAGCATTGCAACTGTTGAATTCCATTTTGTCTACAAACTTGAAGTCAGTGCATATGCAATTACATCCAATATTGTACAAGATACACCAATTGCCACTTTCTGCTCATTATTGTTTTTCTTTTTACCCTATCTTTACTGAGGTATAATAATTGTATACCTTTATGGTATACAATGTGACAATTTGATATGTGTATGTATATATTGTAAAAATAACTACCATAATCAGGCTAGCTGGGTGCTGGTGCAATTTTTTGCAAAATTTTGCAAATTTTGCTTTGACAGTCTGATGAAAATGCTTGCCATTCTTTCACACACATTTTTTAAATACAAAAAGTGCTAAAATCACCAGCTGCTCTAGGTATACAACAGATCTTCCCTGGAAATGGTTTCTGAGACAGGCACCAACCCCTTTAGGGCAGTATGTTAAAACCCAGAGCCCCGAGTTTTCATTAAAACAAAGAGCAGCAAAAGTCACACAGCTCCATTTTAAACCTACATTTGTATAATGTTGAATTTAATTCTTTACACTGCCTCTTTGTTCCCTGTGGTAATTTGTTTCAGACATTCAGTCCTTGCCCACTTTAACACATCAAGTACCTACAGAAAACTTGGGACCCTGTGTTAGTAACAAAGCTTTGTTCAGCCCTTCCACTTTATAACGAATGGACCTACACTCAGATCCCTGAACAGTTTTCCTCTTGAAACTTGTGACTTAGGTGAAGCACCTGTCCCCAGGGCTCTCCAGGTTAGCAATAATTAGACACTGACTAGTTGTCCTACCTGGGTAGTTTCTTTATATAGTAAACTTATCTAAGCTTGTAAACTCACAGGATGGATGCACTGTTATCTCTGCTTGTGGGAAAAAGAAAGTGGAAACATTACTCATCACGTTCCAGGTTTCACCAGCAATAAAGTTGACAGAGCTTGGTTGCAAAATTCATTCTGGTTGCCTTCAGAAGCAGTGCATCTTCTATTTCTATGGTTATTCCCTTATCTGTAGAACTGGAAGATTGACAACCACTGTATTAGTTGCATTCCAGGCTTGGAATGGAATTCTATAACCTTATCTCTCAGGGTTACGGCCCTGGTAGGGAGCCTCTTGGGCCCAGAGAAGGATGACTGTCATGGTTTTCTGAAGAGACCAGCAGGAATATTTATCCTTTGTGTGAGATTTACAACCCTTTGTGATACTGATTCACTACTAAGAACAGTTCTTTAAAAGAGGCTGGAGCATTCCAAGGGTATGGATCACTTGTGTTCAACTGAAGAGTAGATCTCTCTGTTTCTCCAGCAAGCAGATCTAGTCCATATCTTTGAGTTTACACAAGTTTGTTTTTTCCCCTCCGCGTTCAAAAAACTGGTGCTTGCAGTCAACCTCTTTTTGAAAAAAGTATATGCCACAGCAATGAAACCTTCCATGTATGTTAGGTTCATTTCCAGCTCCGCCTGCTTCTCTTTTCTTTGGCTCTCCATTAGTAAATAATACCATTTCTCTAAAATTCCATTTCTTTTCCCAAAGAGTAGTGATAATAGCACCCATCTTATGTAGATTTTTTTCCAACAATAAGGTAGAGTACAAATCAGAAAGCCTTGAGTCTTTAGGCTGAATATATTATGTAAAAGTAATTACTTGTTGTGAATAGCCAAGAGGCATTTTACTCCAGTCAGGGGGTGCCAGCTGGTATTTACTCTGCATAAATAGAGCAAGCTTATAAGAAACCTCAGCATCACCTTTTCTAATGTGGCTATTTTACACATGAAAAAAGTATCATTCTGTGATATTTCACAACTGAGGTCAGTTCGGTTGTCTTCCTGCAGGTCTTGGATAATGAACAGGGTGTGTGTGCAGACATGCATGCACCCCAAGGAGCTAAACGCCTCATTTTGCTTGCAAGAGGCAGTTCCTAATCTTTGTTTTGCAAAAAGATTGTGCCTACTTTTCCCAAGAAGTATATGAAGATATTTATTTTAATTGTTTTTAACATACCTATCTTAAATGCATTAATCATATGTATAATGCAGTTGGCCGCTGTGTAGGTATGTATATCTATTATATATATTACATATATATAATATATATTACATATATACATAATTATGAGATTTTGTTTTGCTACTAGTGCTTATAAAATCATTCAAGACTTTAGGATATAACTCCAGAGCAGGGGCTGGGGATTTAGCTCAGTGGCACAGCACCTGCCTGGCAAGCATGAGGTCATGATTTTGATTCCTGGTACTGGCAAAAAACAAAAACAAAAACAGAAAAGATAACTTCAGAGCAGAGTTTGTGGTGGGATGGCTCATCATATGATGACAATGTATGAAGACTGCGGCTCCCCTGCTTTAAATATTCCATTTACACCATATCCTCACTAGTGATATAGGGGAAAGAAACTCCCAACCTGCTAAATGTCTGGTATGAGTTGATGTTCTCCAAAACTGAAGAATGAATTCTAGGAATGGAGGTTAAGAGCAGAATATACTTATTAGGGAAAGAAATATTCTGTCTGAGAGAGACAGAAGGGGCCCTGTGTGGACTGTTCAGGACACTGTCTTTTCTAGGAATTTTTATAGAGCAAAACCATGAGGTAAGGCGGTCCAAGGTGGGGAAAATAGGAAATCACAGGTGGGCATGAGGTGGGACAAAACTATGGTCAACCAATAAGATTATGAGCATAATAGCTCAGGTAATATTGATTAAATGGGGATCAAATGGGGAAGGAAATGACGTAGCAAGCAGGCATGAAACAGGACAGGGGCTTTTCCTGGAGGGCGTGGGTCAGTGGCTCTTTCTGGTTTTCCAGTATCAATCACTGTTGCTATCCTTAGGTGAAGTATGTGAATGCATTTCTTCCATTGTTTGGCTTGAGGTCCGGCCCTCGATGGATGTGTCTGTGTCTTCCCTCCATTGCAATGTGTCCCATCTTCCTCACTGGCTCCTTGGAGGGCCTGACTTTTGCTGACTGCCTATAATATTTCTATCTAATTTAGCTGTCTATCACATTAGGACAACTGTCAGCCCCTCCTGTACCAGAAACACTTGCATCCTATAGTGATTTTCTTCTTACTGTCTCTCTTCCAACTTCCTGCCTTCCTTTTTCTGTCATCCTCCCTCCCCTCTTTCCCATCTCTCCCTTTTCTTCTTTCTCATTCCCTCCCTTTCTCTTTCTCTCTCTCTTTCTTTCTTCCTTCCTTCCTTCCTCCCTCCCTCCCTCCCTCCCTTCCTTCCTTCCTTCCTTCCTTCCTTCCTTCCTTCCTTCCTTCCTTCCTTCCTTCCTTCCTTCCTTCCTTCCTTCCTTCTTTCCCTCCCTCCCCTTTTCTATCTTTCCCTTTCTGACAATGTTTACCTTTACCTGAGTCTTGCATGCCTTCAAAAGAGTAAAGGTCAATTTTCCCCACCTTTTGTGTTCCAGAAATGCTTGCTTCAACTAACCCTTCTTCCCCAACTGGTTTAGATAAGATTCACAGACAACCTTCTGTTTTATCTGTAACAAGGTGGGATACAGACCCTCCAACTCCCTGTTATGGTCTGTGTCTAGATGCTCCCTCAAAACTTTATGTGGTCATAGAATTTTTTTCAGAGGTGGCTGAATCTAGAGTGTGCTATGCTAAGATTAATTGCATGTGATCAGTAAATCAGTCCACTGACTGATTTGGCATAGTTCTGTCTAGGATTAAGGTGTGAGTGTTACACCCACCCTAGGGCGTGTAACCTGCATACAATATAAAGTCTGCATACAGGTGTTGCTTTTGCTATCTTGTGGGCATCATGAGCTGTTCTCTTCTGTGATGCCCCTTTGCCAAGCCATCCTCCCCTGGAGCCAGCTGTTTGTGTACTGAAACCTCTACAAACTGTGAGCTAAATAAACCTTTTCTCCTTTAACTTTGGGTGTTGGGTATTTTGTCTCAGCAATGAGAAAAGTAACTAAGACACTCTGCATGCTGTTCCTCATTAGGCTGCTCCCTTTCTCCAGGTCAAAAGGCTGCACAATGCAGCCCTTTGCAAACAGACCCTCCTGAGAACCAGCTGACCTCTAGGGAAAACATTCCCTGATCAGATCTCAGCTCCAACTAATCTCACCCACTGACCAAACAATTCCTTCTAGGTTTGACCTTTCTCATCTGGCAGTAGAAATGTCCTTCTTATTGTGATAGTTTCCTTTCCTGGTACAGTCTTTTTCTTTTTATTGGGATTATCTTCAACCCTATTGTAATTGTTCCATTTTTGCAAGAGGAAAAGTCTTTTCAGATAAACTCTCCTTTTACATGAGTCCAGATTTGTTTGTTATTTGATATTTCCATTAACACTTAATGTCTACCTATTTTACAAACTGTTAACCATATTTTTATCATTGTTTATTTTGTACTTATCTATGCCTTATTGGTTACCTTTCACCAATGCAGGGTGTTATGGTTGATACATTGTGTCAACTTGGGGAGTCTAGAGGTTTGGCTAAGTGACTCAGCAGGAGGCCAGGGTGCTTACTTTGTATACATCCTGAGCCTGTGGAAGAGGAGGACATGGAAATTATGGGAGAGCTATATGCCCCTCAGGTGGGGGTAGCCTGTTTACAATGTAAAGGAGGGAAGGAGGCTGCTTGCCACCATTTCTCCCTTTTGCTCTGGCTGTTTGCTGTTCAGCTGCATTCCCCCCTTTGCTCTTGTTGCTTTGTTATCTTCTGCCTCGGAGCCAGCCAAGTATGGACTGAAACGTCCACAAACTGTAAGCTAAATAAACCTTTCCTTCCTTCATTTTGGGCATTGGGTATTTTGTCTCAGCAATGAGAGAGAAGTAACTAAGACACAGGGTTTAATTTATTTATTTATTTATTTATTTATTTATTTATTTATTTTGGTTTTTCTCCGGTACCAGGAACCGAACTCATGACCTTGCGCTTGCCAGGCAGGCGCTTTGCCGCTGAGCTAAATTCCCAGCCCCTGACACAGGGTTTAATTTATTACAGAATAAAATTATTTCACACTGATTATCATGATTGACAAGTTTGGAAGAGAAAAATGGAAAGATAAAAAATATAATAGTATGTATGTAAGATGAATCAGTTTAACATGATGTGTAACATGATGACTAAAATCACTATAATTATATTAGGGCTTTTTAATAGATTTTAGTTGTTCTTGTCACATAAAAACATAACTGTGGAATGACAGATATGTTAATCTATTTTGCTATGATAATCATTTTACTATCTATATAGCTGTATCTCATAACATCATGTTGTAAAGCTTAAATGTACATAATAAAATTTATGCAAAAGTATGTGAAAATAACTTACTTGAGACCCTGGTGAGGATGTGCGTTTGTGTGTGTGTATGTGTGTATTTTTGTGTACAGTGGGTTATACTTTAAGGTATAGAATTAATGAATATGTGCTCTTTGTTTATTGGTTGATTTTTTTAATATTGTTAATTCATTAGTTGATTTGCAAAGCAAATATCCAATAATTACCACTTTTGTGGAGATATAGAAAAAATGAATTACATTTCCTGATTTTTTAAAAACACAATTTAGATTTAGCTGAGAAAATTACAATTTTTATTAAGAAATTAGTAGGTAAATGATAAAAAGTTCATATATACATATAAATATACATCTGTGTATAATTATATATACAGTTACTCTAAATGAAGGCAAAAAAATACATAGCATCCTGTGCATAAAGAGTTCCTGAAGAAGGATTTTCAGTAAGCACTGAGGAGAACTGAGAGACAGGAAGGAAGGAGGTAGTTCTAAGCAGGTGGGTTGATAGAATACAGACTGCAGGTACCCCAGCTGGTTGAGAAGCACTTAGAAGTGATTAAATAGAAATTCTGAGAATTCTGTGAATTTTAGATGGAAGGGTTTGATTTTTCACTTAGCCCACTTGTTATCCAATTTATTGATATTTTGCAGTGAATCATAATTATATGTCAAGAATCACGTATTGAATTTTACTAGCCTATGCATCGTAGGGACCAAAATGGTAAGGTGGATTAGATACAAGGGTTTTTACTAATACAAATGGCAAAAATTTCTAGTTTAGTTGTTAGAGACGTTTTACTTTATTAACACAAAATTCATCTACAATGCTTTGTCACATTTGATTTTGATTGAAAATTTCCATAACATGATTCCTCATAGTGAAGGAACTTAGTGATGTGGGAGCCTAGAATTCAGGAGAATGTCTTTTAGAATGTCTATACTAAGCCAAGCGTGGCCCTGCATGCCTGTAATCCCAATACTTGGGAGGCTGAGGATTTCTGTGAGTTTAAGGCCATTCCTGTGCTACATAGTAAGTTCAAGGCCAGCCTGTACTACATAGCAAAACCCTGTCTCAAAAAAAGTCTATTCTAATACCTCTGTCTAATGCAAAATGGATAGCTGCGTAGAGTGAGATTGGATTAAAGGTTATGACTATGGTAATAGACCAAGAAGAGATCCTGCAAGTTCTGTTGGTCTAGATTCTTGACCTCTCAAGCAGCATCCCTGCCTCTAAGGTTAGAGTAACAAGGGTGCAACAAGGGTGTGAGGTGGACCACCACACAAGGTAGGTCAGAGGACTTCTTCATGGTTAGGTCTTGCATAGAAATGCAGGGAAAGCACTGAGTAATATTTCTACATTTTATGGCTGGCTTTGGGATAAAAAGGGTTTTGTTTTTTATGACCCACTTATACAAAAAAGAATTCTAGCTTTTATGGACTTCCTAGAGCAAGAAAGAGTAGTAGGAAAGAGCAGAATAAGGTCAGAAAGATCTTGGTCTGAGTGGCTTTCCTTCAGTTGAAAGTATTCAGCATATCAAGGCCCCATACTTTGTGTCATGATCTTAACTCTAAGATCATTAAGCAAGAAAATGAAAAACCTGCATTACTTCAGCTCACAGAGTGATCTACCAGTCACAACTTTTTTTCGATTGTTATTTCTCTTATTATAGTCTTGAGACCCAATTTTGATTCTGAGTACATTCATCTAATCTGGCAAGTGGATGTCAAAGTTGATAGTGATAGTTTTTGGCTATGTAGGGAAACAACTAAGTGGAGTGAAAGAACAGCTAACACACACACAGACACACACACACACACACACACACACGCACACACACAAATCTGCATGAAAAATAGTCTTAGGGTCCCAAGTATTTTTATTGCTCCCCTATCATTTTTTAAAGTTATACCTGATTATTATTCTTTAAAAATAGATTCATGGCCACCAGGAGGGCCACCTTCCTGCACAGAAACCAGAGAAGTGAATAATGAAAGCTTAGCGGTTAAAACCCCCAGCCCGATGTGGCGCATAATTAGCAGAGAACTTCGAGAATTGTGATGGTTTTTTTCCTCAGAACAGATGCTTCTCTTCCATCCTCTCTAAGATGGCTTTGATTTTTTTGTTAATTTAAAGAGATTTTAAAGTCTGAATGATAGTTAAATTTAGAGGAAACACTGAGTTTGACTGACATACCAAATTTTTCTATTAACTGCAAAGCTGGTTCAGATTAATGATCTAGTACCCCTGTGTGATGTGCGCACTGTGATGAATTAAAGGCACACTTTAACTAGGGTATTTTTTAAAGGCACTGTAGAATTCAGAGACAAATTCTGGCTTAATGTATTAGTTGTTGAAATTGTTAAGTGTAATGTTTATTTCAGCATTAACTTTCTTTTTGCATTTGTAAGATGTCTGGGGGACATTTCAGCTGTTCAAGGAGAGCCCATTTACTGGGCTATTTTGTTTTGTTCTACAAGAAGAAGCTGTAGCCTCTTTAAGCCTTCATTATCCAGATTCTACAGACCAAGGCACGAATGTTAGCAATTTAGTATCACGTTCTATTTCCATCAGAATTGTTTGTAGTTTAGCTGAAAATATCCATCTTCTTAATTTTAACTGGTTCTGCCAGTTGCCAGTTAAACCAGATTGCAAGTGAAAATGAATATCATCAACACACTTAAATATTTCTGTGCACGATACAAAGCAGACTGTAGATGATTATAGACTACTGGAAAATGTGTTTCCACAGAAACTTCTTCTAAATTGCTAGGAGTGTGTCAGACTATAAGATTAAATCTAGTCATGTACTCAAAAATTGATAAACTTAAAAAAATTCATTCTACTTTAAAAATATTAAAAAGACAGTAACATTCTCCAAAGCAATGATCCATACATTCCCTTAATGTTTAAAAATGTTAACGTAACAAACTTTGGATAATGAGAGATCAGTGTGTGTGTGTGTGTGTGTGTGTGTGTGTGTGTGTGTGTGTTATTGGGGATCCAACCCAGGAGCATTCTAATTACTAATTTACTTTCTCCCTATTCCTTTCATTTTTTTTTAAATTTTGAGGCAAGTGTTCTGAGTTCCCCAGCTGGGATTCAAACTTGTGATTCTTCTGCCTCAGCCTCCCAAAGGGCTGTAATTAAACTAACAGGACAAATTACTTAAATTCTTTACTTTAAACCAAATTACTAAATTTTCTGTATGAAAGTCCTGATTAGTCCTGGATGGTCTCTGAGAGCAACTATCCTAATTTATTCCTTCATCGCTTTCCACATGGATTTTGGCTACAGATCACAGAACCCTTTATTTCCTCTGACCCCTTCATAATAAATTTAGAATTGTATTCTGATAATGTACTTCTCTTTTGGATATCTTTAAGACTCACAAATTACAAACCAGGTCTGGCCACTTCACTCACAAATGGCTTTCCTGCATTACCAACTCCTCTCAAAATGTCCGATATTTTTAAAAAATCGCTTTCAATGTCTTCAGTTAATAAATTTACAGTAACTACGTTTTAATATATATATATTCCAATAGTTATATCATAATAAGTATTCCAATATTCCTCTTCTCATGTTCCTGAACTTTGTCCTTTAGTTATCTTGTTCCTTATTTCCAGAATAATCTTTGCTTTTACTTTTCTGCTTATTTTCTGTTATATTATTCAGGGTCCCTGTAAATGCTACCTCCTCTAGAAAGATATCTTAAATATTCCCCTTGCTCCTCCACATACACATGTACCAGATGTGACTTAAAATTGTTCTTCTCCAAAAATGACATTCCCAATATTTAACCCCTGCATAGCATGGTCACGCCAACCAGAATCTAGCTGACTACAAACATCCAGTGTGTTCTGGTCAAATACCTCGCCCCTTTTGGCTTTAGGATATCATAAGTGGTTTTCCTTGTCCTCCCAGAAGACTTCACAGAACCTTTCATGGCTAACACGTCTCACTCCTGTGTTCCTGAGGCACCTGCATGTATCTAATCACAGTGCGCTACAGTCACACTGTGCAGTTGCCCCCAAACTCTGCTCCCTGGGACCCCTGGCCTATGTACGTGCTCAGCAAAAGCTTGTTGGCAATCTGATTATTTTAGTGAATTGAGACTACAGACCAGCTTTAGTCATCTTTCTATGACTGTTCATAGCAGTTACATCCATGCAATGCTCAAAATATTTGTCATATTTAAGCTCTTGTCCTCTAAAGAAATTCACTAACCATTTGAGTAACAATAACTACAATAGTAATGGTGATATCACCATACAATTATGTAACATTCACTACGTGCTATGTGCCACATGAAGTACTGTACATGTGTCTATTGAAATCTTACATTTACTTTGAGCTGTGGTTCTTCCATTTTTCCTGATTTGTAGACAAGACCTGAAACGTGGAGAACATAAATAACATGTCAGAAGTTCCACATTTCATCAGCGGCATGGCTGCAGCTCCATCCTGGAATGTCTGACTCCAAATCTAATGGCCTCTTTGTTCTAAATCAGTGGTGGCCCACGTTTTAGAGATAGAGTGCCAAGCTGCAACACAAAACTCACTTATGTATTGCAAAGTAACAACACTGCAATTAAACTGGGACACTGATATTTCAATTTAGAGAAAACAACTCGCACCGTAACACTTCTTGTCTTAAAGGAGAAACACAATAACCAGTGTGCCATAGGTTTGCCACCACTGCTCTAAATTTGTTTTAATGAAAACACCTTTTGATCTAATGTACTTATGATATCTATTCATTGTCTTTCTTCCTCACCTTTCATTCTTTGCTTTAGCCCTGACACTCTGTCCCCCACCCCAGTGCCCTGTGGTGCATTTTCAATCAAAAGCTTATAAATAACTGTTTTGGCACCAACATTCATCTTTGAAATCCTCTTGCAAAGACTGGCGATTGTTGCT
Organism: Chinchilla lanigera; assembly: GCF_000276665.1. Classification (NCBI taxonomy): domain Eukaryota; kingdom Metazoa; phylum Chordata; class Mammalia; order Rodentia; family Chinchillidae; genus Chinchilla; species Chinchilla lanigera. The sequence continues at coordinate 47,880,894 of NW_004955402.1, forward strand.
TTCACACTTAAACGACTTCTTTCATGAACTTCATTACATTTTCTTCCTGTGAGTCTTTGTCCTGTCGTGGCTTACAGCTGCGGGTAACTCTTGAAAGTCCGTCCCTCCCTCCACCCTGCCTTGGACACTCAGCTTTTCTGTGGTCCATTCATTCCTTGGGCTTCTACTGCCGATGCCCAATGCTCCCAGGGACTTTTTGTCTCATTTTTTTTCGCATATTTCAGTTCCAAGATTTCAAAAGAGATGTCTGTATTGTGCTTGTGATATGTTGTAAAATGTTGTATGTCTGTTAATGTTTCCCTCCTTTTATCCTTAAAATAAAAAAAAA
>NW_004955402.1:47881321-47932401 GCF_000276665.1 Chinchilla lanigera
AAAAAAAAAAAAGAGATGTTGGCTTTTCTTTCATAATTAAAAAAAAAACATAAAACTTATCACTCTTATCTTAACTCGTCCTCTCCAATATTGATCCCTTGATTATATTAGTAACATTGAGAGTCAATCTCTTTAACTGAGAGACATTGAAAATATCCCAATAGTAATTTCTTTTACACTAAAAATGAAGGATACAAACATACATTTGTATGTTTATTTGTGTATCTTATATCTATATACATATTTTAAATCTCTTCTTTTTTTTCCACCCTTTCTTTCTCTCCTTCCTTCCCTGCCTCTCTCTTGATTTACTTTCATGAGCTTCTTTTCTCAGTCTTTTTACTCTAAGTCTCAGCCTTATTACCCATACGATGACTTGAAGGTGTTCACCACAATGCACGTGTTGGAAGCTTAATCCCCCAGTATTTGCTGATGTGACCCAATGAAGGCTCTACCCTCAGGAATGAGTGAAAGTCTTCATGGTGAGAGTGGGTTTGTTATAAAAAGGGAGTTACATTCCCTTCTTTCTGTCACCTTCTGTTTTGGTTCCCATTTGTACACAGGCAAGGAAAATATTTCAGACATAATTATTGATTTAAAAAGATTATCTGAACATAATGCTACATAATATCTCTAGTTAATATTAGTGAAGTAGTGAACACTTTGAAACCAAGCAAAATATAAAATACTTAGAGTTCAAAATAATATCAGAAATAAACAGTTTCTCCTTTTTTGTACACCCTCATCTGAATACTAACATGTCTTCCATCTCTGTATCGCAATATTGCAGGTATAATGCATTCCTGTATTTCTGTTTTCTATAGTACTTGATTTACATACATGATGCATGCTGGACTTTGCATATTTCACATGCATCACCTCATTAATTTCTCACAGCAATGCAGATTACTTTTATCATCCATGTCTTGCACAGGAAACTCTGATGCTTTGAGACATCAGAGCTTGTGTCAGGGCCACAGGACAAGTAAGTGAAACTTCACTGGAATATGAGCTCTCAGAGACCAAGTTACTGCCTATTCCACTCTCCCACGTCACGTGGTGATTTTATGGTATTTGAATGGATTGCTAATCTGGGTTCAACCTTAAGAATGTGGGTGATGTCTCTTCTGGTAAGAGTTTAGAACAGAGTGTGTGTATTTACCCACGGAGTGTGCATATTTATCTATCCTCAGATTATGTCAGAATAATCAAAGAAGCAAACACAAAGATTTTGGAAGCCAGCCTATGATCCAACCATTTGTTTGTAGTCTTCTATCTGCTGTGTGGGGGTAGTTTTTTTTTATGTCTGTGTCATTGTGTTTCTGCATTAATAACCTTCTCCAACCTCTTTTAATAATATAGGGTAGTTTTTCTTACGGGTTACTATTGCTCAAAATTGTATTCTATAGAGTGGCCAGGACATGCTAGAAATGAAGAAGATTGTGGTTTGGTTACTGAATTAATTTGGGGAGCAGGAAGCCAAGGTTGATTTCACATGCTGAGCTCTCCAAGGTAGAACTAAGTTTCTCTCCTAAGACACACTCTTGCTTCATTTGGGGCTTTTTCTTTTTTAAAGTTGCTGTCAATGACATCCAATGTCACTGGATGATTCTAATGTTAAGTGTCAGTTTAAATCAAATAATCATGTCTAATTGATTTGGAAATGAACAACTCAAGTCACTTACATTCAATGCAGCTTGGCTTTATAGAGATTTAAGTAAAAAAGGCGACTCTCTGGAAGAGTGATCCTCTTGCATTTCCTAAGCTGCTTGTGCAACACAGAACTTGCACAGCTATTCATCAGCTTGGCTTATTTGACTTAAAGGAAGAAGAGAGAAAAGACAGATATTCTTAGCTTGTGACACCACCACCTGTCACTTGTCACCTTCAGGTCAGGATTTTGAACTTTCCTTTAACATAAACTGAAAAAGGAAGTCAGGGAAACTACCTACTGTAAAATGTTATTTTATTTAAAATTTTATACCAGTCTTGAATGGAAGTGTTCAACCTGACTGCCAGCTGCACTTGATAATTTTCCTGGGAGCACTGAAATGAAATCTCAGCCAGCCGACATGTAAAAATTACTGGGGTAGAGGATTAGAGGAAATCCTTTAAATTTATGATTTATTTTCCTATTGGTCACAGGTAATGCTCTATATTCCAACGCAGATTGATACACAGAGCTGCATGTACAGGTATGCAGTACCAATTGTTAGAATTGTAAAATTCTTCCAGTCAGTTAACAAGTAATCACTGTACTCACCCCCAACCCCTCTCTCATCAAAGACCTTCCCGTGGACCCCAGGGGACTCTTACACTCGAGCAAGTACAGCACTGGAACTCGGCACCAATATCTAGGTCTGTTCCATTTGGCTGTAAAATGTTTTAAATATAGTTTCTGAGTTGAGAAGTGGAGAACTTGGGTGGGCTGACTTTTATACAGTGTCAAAGTAAGAGATATCTTTTTATTGGATGCTTTGGATCTTTCATAAAATTGCAATGACTGATCCTATCTGTTGTGGATCCATTGTCTCTCATTAGAGGATTCCAGTGGTAACTTTTAAAATTTCTTTGGGAGTGCCTTTTTTTCTGAGAATATAATTTATTTATCAAGGAACAAAAAAGCTCTGTTTTTTAATCAGGTAGAGGAATACATTATGATGTAGCTCTTTTTTTTTTCTTTGTCTTTCAAAAAATCCCTGCACTCAAATTAATACTTAGTAGAACAAAAAGTTATACAAGCTACTTGGAATGTTTCTTTTTTCTCCTAAAAGATTGATTTAGTAATTTTAGAATTTTGCTTACTTCAATGTGATTTAATGTTAGAATCTACATCAACTGAAGAGTGTGGGTACAGGTGTAAAGTAACAACGACACAGAAAAGGAATGCGCCTTGTGCTCTGCTGTGACAAGTGCCTGAGGTAGCATGAATGGCCAGAGACAGCCCTACATCCACGCTGCTTTCCTGGACCACCTGCTTGTATATGGATCATTTGTTTTTGAAGCCAGGACTAAGTATTCTCATTACTAAAAGAAAAATCTGTTGTAATGCACATTGCACTTAATTGTCCATGTCCTATAGTCATGAATCTTCCTCTGAGGTTTGTGTGATCCTAGAGTTGATGAAGCTAGATATGAAGAAAAGAAATCTTGAAATTGTCTAATATATTATTATTATTATTTTACATTTTACCCTATGTGTTGAATTATTTTATCCATGTAGATGTGGTCCTAGATATTTACCTAGTCAGTTCGTGGACAGTTATGGTCTTTCCATTGCTTCTTTTGCTGATCTTCCTTGTAGCCATTTCACATGAATGTGTTGAGTTTTGTAGAATTAGTAAAGTCAGAAAGAAGTTAAACAGCGCCTGCCTGGCAAGCATGAGGTCCTGAGTTCAAGTCTTGGTACAAAAAAAAAAAAAAAAGAAAGGACAAACTTAAATTCAAAACCATCATTTCTGTTAAGGGTGATTTATACTTAATATAAGAAGAGATGATATGAAATATTAAATGCTGAGATTAGATTAGATTAGATTGAAAGTCTTACATGATCTGTGCATGTTATTTTCCATAACATTCTTTTCCCGCCTATCCACCATAGATGCCAGTCCTAAAAGAAAACAAAACCAGCTTTAATAGCCTCTGTGTATCTTCAGTTGCCTGTGTATTACATGAATTTGGAGACAATATAGTTTTATTTTTATAATTTCCACTTGCTGCTTAACACTCGCTCCCCTGACTTGTCCCTGTGGTGTGAAAAGAACCCACTTGTGACTGTTGTGTGTCAATAACAGTGTTGTGTCACTGGTGGTCATGTTGATTAGTTGAAGAGAATAATATTTAAAAGAAAAATACTCTATACATGATTTGTGTTTGATCAAAGTTTACTTAAATTTATTTTATGATATTTTATGTATTATCTGCTTAGCATGCTTGGCACATTGGAGAATAACTAGGTCCCTTTTCTTTATAATTTCTGTGTGTTAAATCTCTTGTTCATAAGTTCTACCATTCTCCTGATCAAATAAATAATTATTATCATACATCTGCCCTATCTTTCCAGTTACTCAGTTAATCAACAATATATTACTGTGTGCCAGGCACAATTTTAAAAGAATACGTAGATAAATAAAACATTTTTCTTCTAGTAGACATGCTTGTCTTACCATATATTTGTAAGTATATATTTTTCAATAAGATGTAATAAAATAAGAGTTTGTATAAACTCTAATGAGTAAGGATTCAACACTTGCACTCAAATTAACAAAAATCTTTTCAAAGGTGTTACTATTTGCTCTGTGTTCAGTTGATGCATGTGGTGAAAGGGAGTGGACAATAACATTCTGGATAAACTATCTTGTTCAATCACTTGGCTTTTTATAAAACATTGAGAAGTTCATGAAGTATGGTAGAAGAGGTGATGGGCTAGCTTGAAGAGGTAGGTGAGATGCTATCAGGATGGACCGTCCATACCACCCCAGAGAACTTGGTGTTCAGTCTGTTAGGTAAAGGACAGCTGTCCAAAGTGGTTGGACAAGCATCTGAATCAAAATTTCACACTTGTGTTGATATACCTGGACCAATGGAAAGGAGGAAGGCACCTCACATAGGTTTTTGTTTGCAGATTTCTTATCCTGTGGGGTCTTATGCTGTGATGTCATGCAGCAGGCATGTAGCAACAACGTGTAGGGACAAATACGTTAGAGGATGGAAACAATACATTCTTCAACTAATATCTGTGATGACAAAGATTCTTTTTTACACAACTTGAAATGAATACTATTCATAAATAGATGTTAGGAACTATATCCTATTATTAATTTAAAAAGTATGATAGTCATGCCTTTATCTTCTTAGATTATAATAGAAATTTTGACTTCTATATACATCACCACAAATGTAACTTGTACCTAGGAAGCATTCATGTTAGGATTATATGACATCTGTTGAGAAATCTAAATTACCCATTGACAAAGATCGTTCAGATAGGACGAGTTAAATCTATGTAGAAAAATTGAAAGGAACTGAATTGGGCAGCTGTAGGAAAGAGATGATAAATCATCCATTTATGTCAGAGGAAAGTGCTTGCTTCTGTATTGTTGGTATGTCATGTGGTTCAGGTTTGAAATACAAAGCTAATAATTTTTCTTTATATATAGCATCCATCCATGAAGGACTGAAACAGCACTTATGTAATGGTTTCTCATAATATTTCAGTGGAATAAGGGATATCTCAGAAGGTAATTTATAGATCAGAAGATGGCAGTGATTGCTGGGAGAGTACTCGAAAGGTTGCAGCATCAAATGTTAGGGATTTGGTACAACAAGCAGGCAAGAACTGTGCACAAGATTACTGCAGGTGGTTGCCCTGGGGAAGACAATAACCCAGGTAAGCAAAGGTGGTCCAGAAACGTCAGCATAAATGGGGATTGTATTCTGTCAAGACAGCCAGCATTCCTATCTTATTTGAAATAAACGTATAAGAAGTAAATTATCTTCTCCAAATAAAAAAAATTACTAATTTTTCTAGCCTGACACACTGTTCACTTGGTTCCATTGTGTTTTTTTATTGACCATTGTTTTCTTTGGTGTATTTGTAATACAACATATTTTTCTTTTGTCATATAACAAAGGGATAATGTCAAAGTTAAATAAAATGCAAATTAGTTTGTTCATTACAAATAATTGTTGTGCTAATTTAAATGAGGATATGAAGGGAGTTGAGATGGTATCCTGTGATTTGCCTGCTACTCTGTAGAAATTTCAAAGTATTCAGAAAAGTATTGTTTTAAATGATCACTCCAAATGATAGAACTACTCTGCAGCACTGGTGTGAACAAAGCTGTTAGCATACATATACTGTTAAATAGATGAATACACAGTTAGTTATTAACAGCTTGAAAATTATTTTATTCTCCCACAGTTCCTTGCATCTATGTATGTTGTTAGAAAGGGGGGACTGCCTCATTATGTTAATCATTTGCATATGTTGAGTAATGATCTGTTTCAGGCATCGTGCTGAATTCTTTCCATGCATCATCTCATGCAAACTTTAATTTTTTTCCTGGCAGGTATTTTCATTCTCCTGCTCTATCGAATGAATGCAAAAGTGGGGCTTAGACCACAGCCCTAATGCAGAGTCTAAATTAGAATGCAGTATAGTCTGGCTTCACAGTATGTGAATTTATTCCCATCTCTGTCATTTCTCCTGGTTTTGCCCGGCATCTTTGGAATCAGGAAGAGTAGAGAAAAGATCTCAGTTCCTGCCAGAGGACAGGAGGCACTTGCTCAGGGCATAGTAGTGAGTTAAGAAGTGGCTGTGATGTAGCCTGGAAGCACTGAGAGCTTTCTGGGTGGCATCTCCTTTAGCCTTATGGGGGGTGGCATCAGTCCAGTGTGACATCAGACTCAGGATGAAGTCAGGAGGGATGAGTACCCTGGCTGTGAGATCAACAGGGATGGCGAGAGAAGTGGAGAGAACTCATCACCCCCCAATAAGCTTCAAGGACACATGGAGAGACTGGCATGTAGAGGACCCCTGACATGGTCCTGAGCAGCTCAGCTGGGAGAGCATTTTTAGAACCATTTTTGTGACATTTATATACCACTGCCCATTGTCTAGGAAGCCAGAGAAAGTAGTCTATGAAAAGAAACTAATTCTATAGAAGACAGGTTACCTTTGGAAGACTGAAGCCTTCTGTTAACATTTCTAGCTGTATGTTAGCAAGTAAAGGGGATGCAGTGGAGAAGACACAGAGTTTAGGGCAGAAATGATTTCACCGACTTGCTCTACTTAGGTGAATTACAATGGGGACCCATGCAGGACATGGGTGGAGAAGGGCAGATGGTTTTGAGGGGAGCTTGGGATATTGAATGAATTGACTTTTAATTTCTGAGAAAAAAGATGCACAGTGTGCAGTTTCCATATTTCTTCTTCTTCAGTCCTTTTCCACTCTGAAGCCAGAGTGATGTTTAAAATGTGAGTCTTGTAAACTCAGGGGCAGAATCTAACCCCAAATATTCAGGAGACTGTGGTCAGGCTCCTAGGACCCAGCTGGTGTTCAACTTTTCACCTTGACCTCTTGCCACAGACCTGGAGTTTTGTTAAGTGAGTGTCTTTTGTTTTTCCACTTCAAGTGTCTTGCACAGGCTGACTCTTGGAGCTAGCAGCACCTTTTCCTTCCATCTCAATTGGAAAAAATTCTATTCAGCTCCCTCTACCCTTCCAGGGCAGGGTACATAGCACACTTTGGGAAGTCATTCCTGACTTTCAAGTTTTATATAACAAAAAAGGGCATTTATATTGGCTTCTCATGTAATCTTTCAAAATAGATACAAATAAGTTATAGTTCTTTGTGGCTCTTAAAACATTCACTGGTCCTCCTTTTCTGAAGAATAGAGTAGGACTTTACCTCATATGAAATCTAGACTTATATTAAGTAGTAAATACTTGGCTAATTCAACATTTAGCAATGATGTTCAGACAAAAAGTGTGTGTGTAATAAATATTTGTTTAACTGAGTGAGAATGTCACAGTTTGGATGTAAATTGCTCCCCTCAAGTCTCATGTGTTCAGAGATGGGGATTTCAGAAGGTGATTGGGTCATGAGAGTTCTAACTTACATCGATGGATCAATATATTGATGATACTTCTTAGAAGGTGGGGCCTAATTGCAAGGATGGGTCATAGGGACATGACCTTGGGGTGTATAGCTTGTCCCCAGCTCCTTCCTCTCAGGCTCTATTCTTCCTGGCTGCCCTGAAGTGAGCAGCTTCCTTCTTCCATGCCCTTCCACCTGAGGTTGTTGGCTCACCATAAGCTTGAAAGCAATGGAGCCAGCTGATCATGCATAGAAACCTCTGAAGCCATGGGACAAGGTAAATCTTTCTTCCATTTAGTTGTTTTCCCCAGTTATTTTGTCATAGTGATGGAAATCTGACTCACGCAAAGGACACAAAGAGAGAATAAAATATAGTTTTTAAGCCATTAAACATTGAAGTTGCAAGCAAAAAGGATTTTATTTATATTAGATTCTTAAAGTTAAGGGATATGCAAGATTGTTTCAATATAAGTACATCAAGCATCCAGTGATATTGTAAGAAACCATATCTCTCAGAACCACTGAGGTAAATCCAACTTTGGTGTGTGGAGGGTAAACGTACATGGAGAGTCTGGCAAACAGAAATAGCAGGAGGTCATGGAAGTTGTCTACAGCTGGCAAGTGTTAGCAGAGGAAGGAAAAAAGTCCCTATTAGCAAGAAAACAGCAGGCAAATTACTGTTTCATAATTATATCCACTTTTAGTATAAAATAAACAAATTTTCTTGGGTTGATCAAGATTTCTTTATTATTGGGAAAAAAGAAATTCTCTGCTTCCTTGGCTGGAGTGGGAAATGCTTTTTAGAGAAATTTTTTTTTCACCTAGAGTAATGGTATAAAATCTCACCAGCCCAGCATGGAGTCTGACGTGTTCTGCATACCTTTTAGTCTATCCTATTTCTTTTCTTGAGCTGTTTCTCTGTGAAATGACTCCTCATAATTTATGTAAATTGGTTTTAAATGAGAATGTTTAACTAAAAGATTTGATCTTCATATTATGACAACTGTTATAAATATAAGTGTCCAGGTTATGTCATCTTTTTTCTTATAATTTATTTGCTTTTCAGATTTATTATTATATTTTTAATATCTTCCTGAAATGAAGGTATGTGTTTGAAATTTTCATGAAAACTTTTGGGCTAATACATATGGTAAAATTATGGAAATGAGCACTGAACTATAAATTATGATGCTTGTATTCGGATTCTATCTCTTTCAACATTAATTGGGGCAGTAAACAGGCCAAACTCTCTGGGCCTCACTGCTTCGCTTTGTCATTGAGGAATTAGTAGGCAAGCTCTGTATTAGTTTCCTAGGCCTGCTGTAACAATGTAATCTAGCTCTTTTTATTCTTGGATTCTCAATCAATGCATTAAAAAAAAACTGTGGAATGTAAATATTTAAGATTTATTTTATTTACACTGACTATATATGGACATTTGTTTCTTGTTATTATTCCCTAAACAATGCAACAACTATTTACATAGCACTTCTATTAGGTGTTTTAAGTATATTTATAGATTAGATGATGATTTACAGTGTACAAGAGCATGTATGTAAGTTATATGCAAATACTGTGACATTTTATATCAGAGAATTGAGCACATGCAGATTTGGGTATCTGTGGGGAGTTCTGGAATCAATCCCCTGTGAATTCAAAGACAACTGAACTAGGTGGCTTAAACAGCACAAGTTTATTGTTTCACTGTTTCCAGTTCTGGAGGCCAGAACCCAAAATCCAGGTGTCAGTGTGGCTTTTTCTTTCTGACGGTTGTGAGAGAATGACCTCTCCCAGGTCTCTCTTGAGTTGTAGCTGTCTTCTCTCAGTATCTTTCTACATAGTTTTTCCTCTAGGTAGGTCTGTTTCTGTAAAATTTCTCATCATGAAGACAACAGTTGTATTGGATTATGGCCCACCCCAATGATCTTATTTTAACTTGATTATCTTTATGAAACCCTATCTTTCAATAATGCCACAAGCAGTGCCTCAGAATTAGGTGTCCAATATATCTTTTTTTGGGGGGGAGGGATTCAGTCCACCCTAATGCTCTATTTCTTTCTTTTATCTTTAAGTTTTTTCCTTGGCCATATCCTATATGTGTTGGTCAATACCTCTGAGATTATTCATAAAAGAAATATGATTGCAACTTGATTTCAGCATAGTGGGAGGAATTTGTTCACAGAATAGAGACAACATAGCACAACAGACCTGCACCCTTAAATGGTATCAGGATATTCTCGCCACTTGGTTAGCTCTGCTTTGGTTCACTGTGTTTTCTTTTTTTAAAAATAATAAATGTTTGTGATATATAATAATTATATTAATCTTGGGTAATTGGTATGTGTACATACTTCATTCTAATCATTTTACCTCCCCTTTTATTACGGACTTACTTCATTATAGATTTGCTTCCTATATAATAGAAGACTTGACTGCTAGCAGGCCAGACTGAGATCACAATGCTTATAAAGCAGAGCTAGGGTTGTAGATAATGTCCATGAAGTTGCAACAATCATAGGGCTGAATCTGAGGACCCAGCTATGGTCTTATTGTTACCTGAATTTGCCTTCAGTAAGAAAGCGGCCTTGTGGCTCTCCTCACTCCCTGGGTTGGAAATGTGGACATTTCCCAGGTAAATAGTTTTTTATGGGGTAGACAGTCTCATAGACTTTAACTATAGTCATGAATTTAAACATGGTCTGTGTCCTCACTGATTGTGCATGAGTGATACAGAGCTTTTTCAGATATCTGCCTCCTTGCTATAGATGAAGGATTTGTACTGTGGAAAAATTTTGGCCATGGAAGCTGAAATGAACAGAGGTTAAATAACAACCTATTGAAGATATTAAGACTATCAGAGGAGATAAATGAAGAAGAAAATATACAGTGTGGTGGATGTGTATATTTTTGAAGTGGAATAACACTATCTGAGGAACAGTCCAGGATGCAGAGCTAAACACTGTGGACTGAAAGGCACACCAACTCCATCCCAGTCTGTGTCAGAACTAAGAGGAACAATGATTCTACTTGAGGCCTTGATTCTACTTGAATTGTGTCTCTCTTGCCCCAAATGAATGCCATGTCATTGTGATCTTCTTTGACATTAGGTTCTCTGCAGATGTAATCAAGTGAAAATGAGATGCTATTGGATTCAGATGGGCCCTAATCCTGTGACAGGTAACTTTCTAAAAGAAAGGTGTAGAAAATTTGGACACATGAATAAGAAAAACACCCTGTGATTGAGAGGAGGAAGCTAAAGGGCACCCAGCTTTGCTAGCAGCTACCAGATGCTGGAAGATGCAAGGAAGGTTCGATCCCTTGAACTTGTGGAGGGAGCATGGCCCTGATCACACCCGCATTTTGGACTTCAGACCAACAGGCCTGTGAGAGAACAAATCTTTGTTCTTTTCAGCCGTCCACATTCTGGAACTTTGTTATAACAGTCCTAGGAAACTAGCACAGATATTAAACTTCAATTTTGACCAAGAATATGAAGACAAACATAGAACACCTCAGAGGCTTACAACTTACTTCAGAAGTGAAGAAGTAAGCCACTTAAACACCTAAAATACAGAATTAAAATTCTGAAGTGAGCTTTGTGAAATGATGTCTGTTTGTAACAGTTTCTGAGACATCCTATATCACAGAGATGTTCCTATTTTATACCTATGAAAAGGTGTAAAAGGTTGAAACAAATCTACATTATAGAGGAAACACTGTACTCATGGCTGTAATTACTAAAAAGAACATTTCTGTGAGGTTTCATGTATGTAGCTGAATAACTTGAAAACAACCCAAACCACTAATTTCCTTCTATTTACAGCTACCTCATGTTTTCTTTTCCAGATCCCTTACAGTTTTCTTAATTCTAGAGTATTGCATGATATGGGTGGGTAATATCAATTTCCTCTACTGAAATTCTTCCAATTGCTTCTCCAAATGTCACTGGTATTGGACTTTCCCTGAAAAAAATATTGCTGTCAGGGAAGCAGTTTGCAAATCAAGTAGATAACAGAAACCAAGATGCTATTATTAGCTATAAAGCAGGCAGTGAGTTTGCAGGTTACATAAGCGAAGGAAATGGTAGCATTGTGGGAATGAGGAGAGAAATGGAAAATTGATCAGTAAGAAAGATCTGAGCTTTTTTCTCATTACTTTTTTCTTTCCACCGGAAAAAACTAGCTCACCATTGCACCCTGGTCTTTCTGTCTGTTTACTATCATTTGAATTCAATTCATTTAAGAATAATATTCCATTAATTTAAAATGTTTCAAGGTTGATTATCAAATTCCTCATTCAGGTCAGTGGGGACAAGTGAGAAGTAAAAAGTCAAACACATTATTATGGAAAAGTTATTTGTATCACACCCTGCCTCTACTGTGTTAGATAAAATCATAGACAGCTGATAAAATCATAGACAGCACCTTCTCAAGTTTCTGTGTATTTCTTCACAGTTCATAACAATCTGATTGTTGGTTTGCAATTTCTTTTCTAGTTAATTTTTTTGGCATGTGAAAACGCAGACTTGTATTAGTTCTAGTCCTTTTGCTTTTCTTCACCTTTTCCCTCATTTTCCCCTTATTTTTTATTCTGCATCAACTTTGGCTCTTGTATGGTTATTTTCTAAGACTTGGCCATGGTATACTTACCCCTTAATTTCTGGCAGACTCTTTTCCCTGATGCTTATCAGCTTCCGTTTTACCCCTTGTGCTTTATGGTATATAAAGCTCACCTATTGCTCATTGTTTTTTGAAAATAATGTTGGCTGTGAGTCTGGAACGACTTGAATGAACTTGGAATAAATGACCCCGAACAGATGCAGAGAAGAGAACACACAGGGCACAGCCAATACACAGTGTGTGCAGGCCACATCAGTAAGAGCTGTCAGTCCCCAGCAAAAACACTGAGCACTGCCACAGGCAACTCCTTGTAATAGAACTTTCTCAGGAACCAGCCTCTTTCCAGTGACCCTACCCTTAACAACCTCCAAACATTCTCCCTCTGTATGCATTCTATCACCAATCAAAATTGAAATTCCAAATCAACAGTCTGAATTCTTTTCAGCAAATGACTCAATTCTTAATCTCCCAGAAAATCAAGGAAGCAAATCTCCAGCGTGGATAGATTCACAGTGGCAGCGTCTAAACAAGGTTGTCTTCAAATCACACTGCTGTGCTTGTTCACATAATTAAGGACAAAATGATTCTAGGTGGGGAACATGTAGAGGTAAAGTCATACACAAAATCTGACTGCATGAAAAGGGTACTAGGTAAAGCTTGACAAAATTCCCAGGATGGCAACTTGGCTGTTACTAGTTTATGGTTAGACGACAGCAGTCCTGGCGGTTTATTGATTTTCGTTGCAGAATTTGAGCAGTGTGCTTGCCTTGGACAAATTATTCCAGCATTTTATAAAGTTTACATAGAGCCTTTGTGTCTGGAAAGTTTAAAAATCTTCCTCTAACAATAAAATGATCGTATGTATGTTTTAGTCTTGAAAGATCTTTTAGTTTGGGTAAACATTAAGCTCACTGCTAAATAAACATTAAGTCTTACCTAATACAACAATAAATGAAGCAAGGATACCTGGATGGAGAGAGGGGAGGAGAGAGAGAAGGTAGTAGGGAGGAAGGATACAATCAAAGAGTGACATATGGTGTGCGGAAATGTCAGACTGAAAACCATTAATTTGTCTCACTGATATGCATTAGTAATTATAACTTTAAGATATTTCCAAAGAAGAGGGAAAAATAATGAAGTCAACAATCAGTAAGACATACAGTATAAATCAGCTGGTCCTTATTCTACAGGATAAGTTTAGCTTGGCTTCTAGGGGCTCCAGTCATAGAGGTGTATCCTTTCATCTTCCCAGCTACAATTCCCAACCCACGCGTTGAGGTGATTTCTTTAATGAGTATTATTCCATGCCAATGCTTTACTCTAGACACCCTTTGGTTCTGTGTTCTCTCAGCCCATCCTGCCTCTCTCTTACCTTCAGGCTGTTCTACTACACTGACCTTGCTTTCTTTAAATACAGTACTCACAGAATGCTTCACTCCAGGGCCTCGTTTCTGTTGTTCCCTCCACTAAGAATGGTCCACCCACACATAAACAGCCTTGCTTTGTGTGACCCACTCATGAGTCACAAGGCATTCTCTGACAGTCTGATCCAAATTATTTCATGTTCCTTATCCTCTTTATCCTTCACTTTGAAGAATGGAGGATAAAGTAGTTTTATTTTAAACCTTAATAGAGCTCCACTCTTAAGTACTTTTCCTCCTCCTTTCCCAATTAGGACAAAGTCTTTGTTTCATTGGCTACCTGATCTCTAGTGCACAGAGCACAGGCTGACTCATAATCAGTGGCATAAACAGGATTTTGATGTTTCTGCCATGGCTGTTACGTTTTATGGTGAAAGAGAACTTGCAGATGGGATTAAGGTTGTTAATCATCTGATCTTAAAAATAAGGGTGTTTTCTTGGATTGTCCAGATTATTTTTCACTCTCAAATGTGGAAAGGGGAGAGAGAGGAGTTCAGAATCTGGGAGAGGTGCACAAGGAAGAAAGACACAGAGACACTGTGGCTGCCTTTGCAGTTAGAGTGGGGCCACTAGGAGGGTGTACTGTAGAAGGTGAGATCTGCCCTCAGCTGACATCCATCCAGCAAGACAATGGGACCCTAGTTCCTAGGAACTGGATTCTGCCAACAACCTGACTGAATAGGGCAATGAGTTCTCTCACAGAACCTAGCCAGGAATGTGGCAATGGACACTCTGACATTTGGCCTGTGAAACTCTAAACAGCGACCTAACAGAGCTTATCAGACTTTCAGCTGATAAAAAGTATGAGGCAATAAATTTGAATTGTTCTAAGTATGAAATAATGAAGAAAAAATTAGAAAAGCATAAAATAAATTGCCCAAAGAATATTCTACTATTTAATATCCAGATGAGAGAGGATTAAATGGTACTTAAACTGCTATTCAAGAGAGAAGGTACAAGGTAGGGTATAGACTTAAATGTCATGAAATTGAATGGATTTTTAAGAAACTTGGTGAACAAAAAATGTTAATTCCATTTAAATTAAAAGATACTGGTTAATGTTTTAAGTCTCAAGTCCATCTTTAACTGGCCCATTGACCTTGGGCAAGTCACTTAAAATTGAGATAGTAATAGTATCTACTTCAAGGGAATTGTAAAGACTCACACAGACATCATATAATAAAAAAAGTTTTGCAAATATAAAAAATTATAAACTATGAGTTGTTAAAATATGATAACTCATTCTCTTGGGTGTACTGGAACTGTTATCTTTAGAAGAAGGATTCTATTCTGGTAATTCTGAGATTAGTTTGTTTTTCAGAAGTGCATTTTTCTGTGAAACACTTTGGCATGATACTCACGCATAGGAAACAATGTGGTTTAGCGTTATATGCATACTTAAAATGGGAATATTCTCACTTCATGATTAATGTGAGGGTGAGAAGCTAGCTCAAAATATTTATGGCATGTTTAGGGCTGATTAATCTTATGATCTCACAAACCTGATCTGTTTCACAGTTTCTAAGCTAAAATAGAATGTACATTACTGAGCTATAAAGGTCTTGGAAAGCAATTTTCTCCTACCTTCATACTTGGGTATGAAAAAGCCTAGAAAATGTCATTTTTCTGGCTGCACTGCAGCTTGCACTCTGCTGTGTGTGTTTATCAGTAGGTGGGAGCTGATCACAGTGGCTAATCAGCTGTGTGTGTGTGTGTGTGTGTGTGTGTGTGTGTGTGTGTGTTAACTGAGTCAACATTTTCCCCAACAGCTTGAGGACATTACAGAAGATAGGTGGAGGGGGCGCTGTATGGATTCAGTAGAGTAGATGACAGCTTCTTGTTTCTACTTTTGCCCTTGGATTCAAAGGAGGAAGGGCTCAAGGCTGCTGCAATTACATTTACAAGACAGTTGTGAGCTTCTTGTCACAAGCAAGTGACAAAATGATACAAAGCTGAAGAAGCACTTATTCTTCGTTTTCCTGCCATATCTGATGCTTAATGAGCCTATACAGACCAAATATAAATGAGACTTAAGTCACAGGGCCCTCCATGTGCTGCTGGCAAAATTATATCCCCAAAGCAACCCCTACTTGGTAAAAGAAAGATCTCATATTATACCTTGAGTGTCCAAACCCTACCTAGGGCCCTATCCCATTTTTTATATATGATCCCAGAAATCTTCTTTAAGTTGGAAAAGAATAAACGAAACCAGCTTATTTCTCAAAACCAGGACAATGAAAGAGTAAAATGGGATGGATACACACTGAGGAATGCTACCTAACCAGCAGAAGTACCAATAGCAACATAGACGAGTTTTATGCAGTGTTGAATTTAAAACAGTCTGAATAAGAACTAGGGCTTATTACCAATTATGGAAACAAAATCACTGCATATTTTAGAGTTAGACGAACACAAAATATATACCAAGAGAAGTGAGTCCCGTGAGAAGAAGGGCAGAAGGGCAGGGACCAAAGACTTAGGGTCTAGCATAGTGACATCACCATTGTGAAATTCATCAGAATCTAGGGCAGAGAAATACATCTGGCCTTGGTTATTTTATTGTAATATCACTAAGCCTTCTATTTGAAATGATTGACTTTGTCTTCATTTTGTTTACTTATATGGTTTTCCTACTTGCTTAACAAATAGGGACAGATTTTAAAAGCTGGTAGTAAGAAGATTAATAAATCACCAAGATGAGAATAAGTACCTATTGATACCTAACTTGCCAATTTTGATTTTAGTATGTAGTATCGAATAACCCAGTATCTGAAAAACATTGATAGTATAAATGAAACACTTAGCTAAGACATGACAGAAATTTAGAGAATCTTTGAATTACAGTGGATCAAAAAAGTCAGATGTGAAAATTTTTTCTTTTTTTGTGATTTTGCTGGTTGAAGGTAGGTATATTCCCAGGTTATTTATTTATTTATTTATTTACTTATTCATTCTAAAATTTTCAGACAGGGTCATCCAGGCTGGCCACAAACTAATGATTATCCTACCTCAGCCTCTGAGTAGCTAGGGTTATAAGTACGTACCATGTTGCCCAGAGAAAAGTGTTTTTTGTTTTGTTTTGTTTTGTTTTGTTTTGTTTTGGTTTTTCTCTGGTACCGGGAACCGAACTCATGACCTTGTGCTTGCCAGGCAGGCGCTTTTGCTGCTGAGCTAAATCCCCAGCCCCAATGTGTTTTGTTTTTTATGAACACCAGAAGTATCTCCTTTTCATGAGTTTAGTCCAGTGTGTAATAATTATGCAATGAATAGTTTCCCTGTCAGTTTCAGTTTATGCTTTCTTTGGTTTCTCGGGGTCATTGTTGCTAGGAGAAGGAAAAACCACGTCCTACAGTGTAGCTTGCTTAATTTGAGTTTTAGTCCTGCCCAGTCAGGAGATTAAGCTGGGTGATTATTTATGCTCCATAGTATTAGCTTTTCCTGCCAGTCACTTAAAGTGCTTTACTTTCTATAGGCAGATTATTAGCCCCCAAAGGTATTTACATCTGCACTCTGGAATGAACTCTGTGAATCTGCTACCTTATATGACAAAGGAGAATTAAAGTTCTAAGAAGAAGGAACTGAGATTGCTAACCAGCTATTATTTAGGCAGGGAAGTTAGCTTGGAATAACCAGATGGCTCAGTATAATCATATGGGTCCCTAAAAGTGGAAGGCAGAGACAGAGTTCAGAATTAAAGGGTTATATCGCTGTGGAAGAACGGTCCTACAGCAAAAGCAGTGCCTCTGCAGATGGAAAATGGGGATCATGAGCCAAGGACTGGGGTAGCCTCGAAGAGGAACTAAGAAAGACTAAAAAATGTGTTCTCCATGTGAGCTTCCAGGAAAGGATGCAGTCTGGATGAAGAAGTGATTTATTATTATTAATATTATTATTTTTGCCTCCTGCCACCTGTCAAACATCTGATTTACAAAAATGTAAGATAATAAAATGATGTTGCTTTAAGTCACTAAGTCTTTGATAACTTATTTTGACATAAAAGAAAATTAGTACACTCTCTTTGTGTTGTTTTATATATGTGTATAAAACGTGTGCCTCATGTTAAGCTGACTCTACCTGCTGAGGAAATCATTTCATTTTTGGAAAGATCTATTTGCCTTTTTTTTTTTTTTTGGTACAGGGAATCGAACTCAGGACCTTGTGCTTGCCAGGCAGGCGCTGTGCCGTGCAGCTATCTCCCCAGCCCATCTACTTACTTTTGAAAACCATTAGTTTTGGACTCAAAAGATAGATTTTAGAGTAAACTATTAGAAGAGTTTAGAGTACTTATTAGTCTTTCCAAAGTGAGGAATAAAGTCAATTAATTGATATTAATTATTAATATTTTATAAAAAGAAAAAAACTCAGGCGATCCTCAATAATTTAAAAAAACTTTGGGAGAGAATTAACTTTTTAAGTTAATATTCCAAAATTTTAGACACTCCTGGAATAATTTTGTCCAAGATTATACAGTAGCCATAGTTGTGTGGTGCCTGAGTTAAGAAAGTTTTGGAAGTGGTAATAGCAGATAATTTGTCAAGAGTAGTGCAAGTGTTTGATTACACTGAAAGCTGTTTTTTAGAGTACAAAGGGTCCCAAGATGAGAATGTGAGCTTTCTCCAAAATGGCTCCAATTATGAATTTGCCCCAAGTTTAAGAGTTTTTCATTTAATTAGCTCAGTACGAGTGTGTGTAAGTTTGTAATCAAAGTTTATGACCAGTCTTGTGGTTTTATGAAGCATATAAGTGAGTGCTATCCTCCTTGCTTGAATTCTGGAATTTTGTAGAGATGAAATAACATAGGTGTCAAAGGCTTGAACTTGTGCTTTCACAACTGTCCTGAAGAGAAGTAGTGTGGCACAACTAGAGCGAATTAAAAAACAGACTGAACAGACCTCACCAGGTAGACCTCCATGCACAAACACAGACTCAGTTTACCTTCCCATGCTCTGTTTGAAGTATGCATTAATAGAAGAAAACTGGAAACCACCAAACTGTCTAAATCTTTTTTTAAACTATCCATATCATTTATTTTGATTTTCATGTGTATGCTGCTGGGAACTGAATGCAGGACCTTATGGATGTTAGGCAAATGCTCTACCACTGAGCTACATTCCAGCCCCAAGATAAGTCTTTTAAGAGGTTAGAAAGTAGATTACTAAGCTTCAGCAAGTGATATTTTAACATACACTGTGGAGGAAGAGAGCAATGGAAATTTTGGGGTTCTCTGGAGAACCTGGACCTATTTTGAGAGGAAACTTTTAAGTGTGTGTATTTATTATATTGAACCATGGCTATATAATGATTGGTGAGCCTCCTGGTATAAAGTAAATCTTGTTAAATTTATTTTTTATTAGCACATGTTTGCACTGCATAATGTTTACATTCCTTGTCTGGGGTTGGTGCATGCACATAACAATCTTCATTCCTTTTTTTCATCCTATTTCCCTTACTTTCCCCTCTCCATCGCTTAATCTCCTTAGAACCTTTGCAGTTAAGCTTCACATTTAAGCAAGTCAGTTATATGTTTTTTCTGAATGTTTCTTTGAAAAAAAGGGAATTTTTTTTTACGCTACCTTGCTAAGTTTTTTGCTTCTCCAATAGCATACATACACAATGTGCAATGCAAAGCTATATATTTAACATAAAGAAATCATAGCAGTTACTGGAGGTTCAATAATTTTGAATACTTCTCATAAAAATTCTTTGGAATACTTGAGCACTGTATGGCTGACATAAGACTATAATCTCAGTATCATTACTTTTCTTCAGAACATAAAACTCGTAAACATCTTTAAATCAAGTAGATTCCTTATAATGACTTTAGGAAGTAGGTATGGTCGTATCATATGGTAATATGAAAATTTTAGCCATGGAATGAACTACCATGATTCTATATTAGGGTTCCATGTGGATAAAGTATATGGAATGTATTTATGTGAACTGAAATATTGAGGAAATTTACATAATTTGCATATGTGTAGTTTTCTCCAAATAACGGATATAGTAATAGATATAGCTGTATCTATTCCCTCTCCTATTTTTAACATGGCAAGTGAACTGCATCCAAAATGTACTGATTTGTCCAAGTGATACACAAATATGTAAGCTTATGTTTGTAATCTCATCTCATTCTCTCCCATTCTTGCTGGGAATGTATGGCTTTTTCTATCAAAGGTGTGTTAAACTTTTAAAAAATTAAATTACTTTGATTTAATTACACAATATTTTAGGCAATGACCTTTGTTTTCATTCTTCCTGCACTGCATCTGGACACAAAAGGAGATGTACAGCATCTGATGACATGGGTAGATAAGCAGAGGGGTTTTGGAGGAGTGTCTAAGTATCATGATTTTCTTACCTAGTTCAAGGACCAGCTGTCCTGGGTGAGTTCAGCCAGGTGTTGTATCTTACCCAAGTTGGTCCTTTTTGCTCATCCTCCTTTTAGTTCTTGGCTTATGCAGTGTATGCCTCATCCTCTACAATGATATTTTGTTTCTATACTTGGTAACCAGTTAATGTCTTTCATAATGCTTCATTTCCCATCTGGGACAGTTGGCCATATACCAGATGACAATTTCTGATGAACACACCTAATGCTTCCACATGGCTGACCAGGTACAGCCATGTTTTATCCAGGGCAGTGCTGACCATGGGGCCTCCCAACAGGCAGAGGATATTCCTGGGTTGCCTTGACATGCAATCAATCTTCTAAGTGGTGTCCAGAGAAATAGGAAATTACCTTCCTGTCTGGGATTCCACACCACTTCCACATGTTTCCTGGGAGATCTGTGTTGCAATTATTCTTCTGAGATTTAATGTTTTACCTCATTCTTCTCTCAGGCTCCAGTTTCTGAATCTACAATGGTAGAAGAAATTTCTTCCTGTAGGGTACATGCTGTCCTGATTTTTGGTATGTTTATATCTCTTCATAAGGACTAAAACTATGCTCAGAAGTGAAAGCTTAGCTTTTAATATAAAAAAATGAATTTCTTGCTACTTACATAATCTGCCTGAACACCCACAACTCAGCCAGGCTTGCCACTCACTGTCTTACAAGGAAATGCAAGAATATCTAGTGAAGATTCCAGAGCTAAACAAGGATCTTTGTGTTCTGGGATTTCTTCACAGAAGTGAGGAGACAAAGTGGGTGGTGAAGAGTTCAGATTTTGTTCCTTTTAAAAGGTGGAAAAGAAAAAAGAAACTTTATCCTTCCTGTATATTCTTAGAGTCAGACTTGAATGTTTCTACATAGAGGAGCCTTAGGTGGTTACTGGTTAATGTGTTTCTTTACTTTCATAATCAGTGAAAAGAGAAGACAAAGTGTTTTTGTAGTTCCCTTATGAATGGAGGATTGATTGGTCTGACGTAATCAATTTTGGGCATTCAGGATGCCAGTATCCAAGATAGTTTCCAAATTCCTGGAGCCTGACCTAGGTGCAGGGCAAGTTGGTATGTTCCTTGTGCCACACCACTGGATATCTGAGAGGCAGTGCCACGGAGAAGCTAAGTTGTATGGAAAAAAATCTTAAAGACTAATCTGGGACAGGTTCACAGGAGGAAGAGACACAAAAATCAGGGCACTTCCTATGCTAGCTGGTCTATGAGTAGTGTGGGTGAACTTTGGATGGCTGTGGGATGGAAGGGGTAGAAATGTTCTGAGAAGTTAAAGAATAGACACAGAGCAGTAGCTACATCAGACACTAAAATAAATTAACCATATTCACTTTCATGACCACTGGAGGGAACAATTCATGGGTTGAATATCAAGTCAAACATGTTCACCATTCCTTGAAGAGTGAAGGAAAGGAATTCTTCAGCACTGAATGAAAGGGCACAAAGGACACAATCTGTAGCGAACAAAACACTTAGTTCATCCCTTTAGCAGGGAGTGCTTACTCAAGTCCTTGAGCTTCTGTGAAACCTACCCCTGTGTCACACATACCTTCTCATTGCGGAGACAAAAGTACCAACACCCAAAGTTAAAGGAAGAAAAATGTATCTTGCTCACAGTTTGTAGAGGTTTCAGTACCTAATTGGCTGGGTGAAAGGCATGGTGGCACTGCAGACAAAGCATCATAGAGGACTAACAGTTTATGGTGGGTAGAAGGTCCCAAAACAAGCAAGGGACAAGACAAGCCTCTTTCTGTCCCTTGTATTGCATCCAAGCTACCAGGATTAGATAGTGCCAAACCAATCGGTGGTCTGATTTAGTAATCAGCTACCCTTAACACTAGCGCCCTTAATCCTAGCACTGCACCGTGAATCAGTCACACACTCTAGATTCATCCATCCCTGAGGAGGCCCCACATACGACTGCATGAAGCCTTGGGGGAAACATCTAAATGAAAACATAACCCTGGCAGCCATAGTGATACCTTATAGAAACTTATGTGTATGTTCCTTTGTGTGTTTGGTCTCAGCAGAAATTCAAGTTTCAGCAGATTCTTGAATCTCTGATTCTAAAATATTAAGGGCCATTAGATTAAAATAAACCCCACACTCACAATTAACTTGTAACAAGAAGCAATAAAAGCCTTTCCTTTTTCTAGAAATTCCAGTCAAAAAGAGCAATGTCAGTGATCACAGAGTTCATTTTATTTTCATAAATCCTTTTCATGATAAAACTCATGCAAAAATGTCCCCTCAAAAGAGAACAACTTAAACAACAACAAAAGAACAAAGACTTGCTTGGGTCTCTTTTGAACATGCTCACAGGGCCCTTTACTACAAATAAGGGATGAAGAATATATGTAAATCATTGGCATTTATCATAGGGAATCCAGCTTTGGAAATTCACTTATGAGCCAAGAGGTGTGTGGGAAGATGAACCATAGCTTATGATGAATAACTTACTGTAAAGGGCAAGTTTCAGTGAAGAATTAATGGTTCATCCTCAGGAGGACCTTATTTACTATTAAAAACTTGAGCGCCTTTTGCTGTGATCAGGCAGATAGTTACAGGGAAATTGATTCTCCTCACAGAATTTCTCGATGGCCTCAATAAACCATTAAATGCTGCTGGCCTTACCTTCTTAGGTTTAGTAGCTGCTCTGCCGTGGTCAGCATCATTCTCTCTGCAGCAATTAGTGGTAATAAGTAGGAGTCGCACAACTGATAGTGTAATACGCCCGGACAGTGTGGAAGCAGCAGTTATGAAATGCTTCAGTGAGTGGAGCGCTTGTACTCGAAGCTTCCCTCCCATCAATTTTCCAGGTAGCAGAGCCTAATGAAGCCACAAAGCCGGTGGTGCGGAGACGACAGCAGCTCAGATGCAGAGCTGCCGTGCCTGGGCAAAAGGAACAGGCTTTGCTTTGTAGAACTGCCCTGAATTCACCCAAACTGATGCTTTTCTTCAGTAAATACCCAAGAGGTTTTCATGCCAAAGGGCTCAGAGCACCCCCGTGGTAGAAGGGTGGTACAGAGCATGCGCATGCACTTTTCCTACTTCTCCTTCTGTTACAGGGGTTTCCTTTTCTTTTTGTTTCCATCTGCTTAGAAACCCATTTGTTTCTGCTTGTTGTGTATGTTTTCTGTCAGAGTCTTGAGGATGTTGAAACGTATGAATCACTGTTGTTTTAAATTAGTGATCTAATAATTGCAATATCACTGCATATTTATCTGATTGTAGTCGCAACGTTTGTGGGTATCTCTTCAGAAATCTGAATTTTTAAAATTGTGCCTTGTGTTGTTTTGTTTTTGTTTTTGTTGTTCAAAGTCAGGCAGGTCTTAGGTCAAAGAAATGCTGGTCAATGGGCCATTAGTGACGTGGTGAAGATGTAGTGGGAGAGTTCCACAGTCTTTTTTTTTCTTATACCGAGGATCAAACCTAGGGGCTCCTGCATGCCAGACAAGCGCTCTACCACTGAACAGCACCTTTAGCCCTTCTAGGGTCTTTCAGGGAGTCTATGCCCTTGGGCTCTGAATTCCGTTCTCCTCAGAGACAGAACCTGTAGTAAATGTGCAAAACTGCACTGGCCCCTGTGACTGAGCTACCCGTGTCAGGGAGTTTTTAACGCTCAGACTTGCCCACAGCAAGCCTCTTGCAATTTGCCAGCCATGCTTAGCTTTGGTTTTTAGAGGTTTTTGCTCTGGTAATATCTTGGTCACTTTTCTCATTGCTGAGACAAAATACTTGATACTCTGATGGAGACCACTCTGAACAAGCTACAAATCCGTAAGTTGGATGTCTATATTAAATGTCTGAGTCTGTCCTAGGCCTGTGTGCCTTGCCTGAGGAGGCAGCAGTTGGCGCAAGGAAACAAAATTCCCTACGCCACTGGTCTCAGTTGGGGTCTCTATGACCTGTGATGCTGTGACATCTCAAAAGATGAGGTAGTATTTCAGCTGGGGACTTTCTGAGTCTGGTGCAAAATTCTATAGAAGTAAATATGAACCCAAAGGGAAAATAAGTTTGCTATTGATCAATGGCATAACACTTTGTCTCTTACTAGACCTTGCTTGCCTCAATGCACTCCACTCTTCTGCTCCCAGGATCTTCCTCCATGCCCCCTGGAAAAGCTGTATGCATTCAATAAAGAGGGAAAAGTTCAGGGATTCTTAGTCAGCCTGATAAGAGCTCTGACACTCTGGACCTCCTTGCATTCTGAACTAGCAGCTCTGTCTCTTTCATCCTTTGTCACACCCAGGTGATTGGGGGCCTGATCAGCCCCTGATGACACCCAAAGTTAAAGGAGGAAAGGTTTCTTTAGCTCACAGTTTGTAGAGGCTTCGGTCCATAATCTGATGGCTCCAGGCAGGGTTGCATGGCAAAGTGTTATAGTGAACCTTGTTGATCTCTCTTTGTACTCCGGAGAGAAACGGCGGTGGGTATGAGAAAAATAAAGACAAGAGACAAGAGCTGGGGTCAGGTGGAGTTACCTCTTGCCTGATGAGCACCAGGACTGACTTCAACAGTAGCGGCATTTATTTTATACACTTGCAAAGTAGTATCCTGAGAGATAACATGGTTTAACGACTAAGACTGTAATTGTCCAAGCAGGATACCTTTTTCAATACTGAGGTAGTTTGATTGCCTGAGGCACTCTGGCTCTGTCCCATCCTCACACACATGATCAACAACCAACTCCAGTGGCTCTCAATAAGGCATCGCAGATGAAACAGTTCATGGGAGGCAATAGGTGGCAAAAGTAGCAAGCAATGAGCAACAAGCAAAGTAGCAGCCCTCTTTTTGTCCCTTACATTTTATCCAGACTACCTGCCCTTAGAGCAGGTAGCACTCACACCCAAGGAGGGCCTTCCCATTGCTCACTCTCACAACTGTGCCAAACCAATCAGTGGGATGATTTGTTAATCACACACCGTAGTCCAAGCATCACACACTAGAGCCAGCCACCTCTAAAGAGCCTCCCCAAGACCACATGAGCCTATAGGGGGACATCTGGATACAAGGTATAGCAAGTGATTGTGATTCTTCACATCTACAAGTCTCCACAATTTGGGGAGGGCAATGATTTGCCCTGTGATGTCATCTTTCTGATGGATGTAAGGAGAGTTGTTTAGTTTCCATTATATTCAGACATTTCCTTGTTAAAATGGAATAGTAACTTCCAAGCTTCTTGCATGCTCACTGGAAGCCAGAAGTCAATCTCTATCATATGACTAAAAATATTTGACTAATTCATTATGCTCTATGAAAAGATTTTGGGAATAATCTCCACTCTAAAAAGATTTTCTCTAAGCACTTCCACCAACCTCAAGGTTTAATTATCCAGAATATGCAAATAGATTCCAAAATTATGTCTTTGACTCTGGCTTCTCTGTATCACTTTAGATTTTCATTGCTGTCCTTTAAAAATAGATTGCAATAGAAAGAGGACTATTATAGGACAGGAGGAATGGAAGAAGTGGTAGAAAGGAGTGCAAGAGTGGTCTTATGGGGCAGGAATATCATCAAAATACATTATACACATTCAAATCTCCCCTAAAACATATAGAACTGGTGTGTGTGTGTGTGTGAAGGCTTTGAGTATAATGATTAAAATATGTTATATACATATACAAATCTGCCAAAATAAAATGTATTAATTTGCATTATAAATATGCACTAATAAAAATGTCAGAGAAAATATAGATTGCAATACAAATACACTGCCAGGACCTAAAAATCAAGTGGCACCTAGATCCTGCCCACATCACCACAAGTTTATCCTACTCATTTTATTCATAGAACTCATTACCATCTGAAATAATCTAATCTGCTGACTTGTTCATGCATTCATTATCTGCCTCTCGCTACATCATCCCCACCAGGACACGAACTGTATGAGAACAGGGACCTAGCTTACCTTCTTCACCATTTTATTTCTAAGTTCTAGAACCTCAGATGACATAACTTTGCCCTCCATAGATACTTGTCCAATGAATTAAAAAGTCTTCACCTTTATTTTTCCCTCCTTCAACTGACATGTAGTCCATCGATGAATCATATGTTTTTGCCTTCTAAATATCTCTAAATCTGCTCATCTCTCCAGCTTCACTGTTCTTAACATAGGTTAGATCTTTACCATCTGTCATTTAGGTTGTTGAAACAGTCCTCTTTGTCTGCAGGCGTATTTGCTTTCAGCCAATTTCTCAAAACACAACCAGAGTAATTGCTCTACAATGCATACATATTTGTGCAACTGTGTACCTTACATTATCACATTGGGCTATTCTTGCTTTCTGGACAAAATCCTACTCACTGAGTGCAATTTCTGAGGGTTCTAGGATCAGTGCTTCTTTAAGTATCCCCTTGCTCCTTACCTTGATCTTTGAAGTGTGCTGGTCCCTCTTCCCTTTCAGCTCTTCTCCCCCATGCTTCTTCACCTGCTTCATTCCTACCTGTACTTCAAGTCTCAACTGAGCAAGAACCTCCTTCAGAAAGTCTTCACTGATTTGCAGTACTGTGCTGAGTAGTTCTACAAGTGACTGCAGAGGACTGTATAGCAATTGACAGGTGGCTTTTTGACTATAAGTACATAGAAGAGTGCACTTGTTGAGAATTGACACTCGTGTTGGACAGGATTAATTCACATTCAATAAAAATCCAACGCTGCCCTTGCTGACGTCTCCTGCAGAGTGATTCAGGGGTTTCTCATTTGTTCTTTCCATTTCTAGTTTTATTTTACTTACCCTGTATTTTCCAGTGCCCTGCTCAGGCTATGCCAACCAACTTGAGATTTTCTGTACATGTCATGCTATATGTTGAAGCTATGTCCTGGATGAATATGGCAGTCATGGTAATATGAATTTTTCTCTTCCATCTACCTACAGTGGTTTCCTTATATTTCCTCCCCACTGTGAGCTGCACCTGTCTGAAGAAGCCACATCTACAATGAACAGTCACATATTGTTTGATCTCAGCTGTGAGATTATAGAGAGAGGGAATGTGGCAGCTCAAGAGTCAAAGTTCTCTCAGCTATCTTTAGTCTCTTTTAGTAGTCACTTGCTATCAACCTCTAAATTTGACTAATATCTTCCTGCTTACTACATCAAACTCCTGGGATGTATAGCTAAGCTTGACAGACATCTACCCTCTACCAGTCCTAAAGCTAAGAATGCAGTAAGATAACATCTGAAGTCTATAGAATTCATGCTTTCCTGTAGCCTGTCTAACATGGCTCGCCTCCCACTCTTTTTGGTAAATACAATGATTTGTGATTTTCTTTTGTTCTGTTACTATAGAAGTTCACATACGTCCTTCCTGGTGGAATGTGTCAGTCATGGTGACATGAATTTGTGTTCCCAGGCCATGGTCATTCATACTTGGCTCAGAATAAACTTTTTCCTTGCTACCTTTAAAGCACAGTCATTATCTCAGTCAGATATCGTACATCACGTTATCTCTTCTATGAAAACTCTTGTTACATCTGGATAAACAGAAACCCTGGTGTAGACTCTGTGGGACGTGTAGCTCATCTGTTTCAATGCTCATTGCCATTTGTAGGCTAACCTTTCAAGAGCAAGGACTGTCTTATTCACCTTTCCATTCAATGGTCTCAGTACCAAACGCATGTTAAATATTCATTAAATGGCAGTTGAACAAAAGGAGCAAGAGAGTGGCATGGAAACTTATGAAGTATGAGGTATTTTGCCAGGTTTTTGCTTGAGGAAATTATATTTAAATACTAGGGAGTGAAATTGTGTCTTACCCTCCTCTCACCTCAGATATTGTTTTTTGTTGTTGTTCTTATTGTTGTTTGTTTATTTTTAAGTGGATACACTGGTTTTTCTTTTACTCTTGTATATACCAGCTTGGCTATTTTTCCTTCTGTGCCCCCATGTGAAGATTAGATAAGTATGTATGTCGGTCAGTTCAACCTTTGGTATATCTAAGGAACCTTTGTCATCAATATTTCTCTTGTGAATAACACTTGCTACTTTCCCTTCAGCATGTTTTTCTCTTTTCTTCTCTTCATAATTTGAATAAATCTAAGATTTGCTGCTATACTTTGTAGGCTCTCAGGAGCAGAAAGAACTTCTCCACCTTTCTGATTTTCCTTTTCCAAGTTTCTGAGCATAGGAAAAGTGTTGGGCTAACTCAAAAGTAAAGTACAAAGTTCCTTACTGTATTGTTAGAAGCTAGAGTGGATAAAATTTTGAAGTGTTACTTGTAAGACACTGTCTACTCTAAGGAGAAAAGGTTTAAAATATGAATTCATAAATAAATAAAGTGAATAATCCCATTTCCCATAAGAGTCAGATAAGAAACAGAATTTTTTAAGGCAAGTCAAATTGCAAAGAAGAGGATCAATTTTGAATATAAATGCATGTCCAAAATATTATAATTATAACTGTATTTCTTATAAAGAATGAAGTATTTCTGAAGGATTACAGATTAAATTTAATTTCCAACCTCCGCAAGGATAATTTATTGAGTAAATGTTGCCATTTAAAACAAAATGGCTTATGTACAGAGGGGTTACCCCTACCCTTTGGATTTTGATATTATTCCAGTTGATTTTGGATGAAATTTTCAGAAAAGCTTCTTTACATGCAAATAGCTTTTTAAAAAATTCACTACACATATGGGTTTGGGAACTGTTATGGTTTGGGACTTATATTTGCAAAGGAAAAGAATATAATACAGGACACATATTTTATATGATTATTTATAATAGTCACCCAAAGAACGATACACAAGAGAGTTCAGGAAACCTGTCCACACACTATAGACCAAGAATCCAGCTGAGAGCCTGGATCCCACAATAATGTCCTGCATGAGTCCAACTTAAGACCTAGCACTCATAACAATGCCTCCCATGAATCCACCTGGAAGTCCAGAGCCCACAACAATATCTCATGTGGGCCCGTTTCATGGATCTGCACTGTGAAGGCCTAAAGGTCAGTGGTGGCATCTAGAAAGTCTATGCCAGCGGGATAAATGATCTGTGCTATCAGGCTGAG
This sequence comes from Chinchilla lanigera, assembly GCF_000276665.1. Lineage (NCBI taxonomy): Eukaryota > Metazoa > Chordata > Mammalia > Rodentia > Chinchillidae > Chinchilla > Chinchilla lanigera. The sequence continues at coordinate 47,910,367 of NW_004955402.1, forward strand.
GGATCTACACTGGAGCCAGGAAGCGATGCTCATAGTAAGAACCAGAACTCTGCTGAGAGGCACCACAGCCATCCTCAGCAATAGTGAGGTCCTGAGCTCCTCCAGTGATCAAGATGGCCAAATTCCTATCAAGAAAGCCAACACAGCAAGCTCCTCTGGGAGGCTGGCAGTGCACCATCTTCCCCTCTGGTGCCAGGAAGCAATGCACAAGTAAGGACCACAGCTCTGCCAAAGTGAACCAAAGCTATTTTCAGTGCCAACAAGGTCCCAAGCTCGTCAGAGGATGAAAACAGCAAAGTTCATCAGGAAAGCCAGCATGACAAACTCCTCCAACAGAATCACCAGCTCCTTACAGCTTCTACCAGCTCCTTACAGCTTCTACCAGCTCCCAACAGCCTTTCTCTGCTCCCAGCAGCCTCCTTCTTCTTCCCCAGTTCTGCCTCTTATGCTGCTGGCAACAGTCCTCAGGTGGGCCTCCTGCACACAGCACCATGCTTACTCAGTTCAGCTGGGGGTTATAAGTTGACCACCAGTTGTCAATCCACCACAGGGACTGAGAGAGCCAGGTGGATGGCATCACTTACTAAATGTTGGATTTATGAACTGTGTTAATAAATGTTTCTCAGATACAAGAAAGCATAAATTGAAAGTTAAAATCACCAGCGCTTAACTGCCAGTGTGGATGGGGACAAGAATATTCCAAATTCATAGTTATGATTATTTTGTCCTTGATAAATATTCAGAAATATATTTTGAGAAAACAGAATAGTATTTAAATACAATAGCATGGAGTGTTTAGCTAATATTGCTTCTTTTATGTTTTTCTTGAAGAAGAAATAATCTAAATTGTTCTACAGCTACCTTCCTTTTAGGAAGTTCAGAGAAGTTTCTCTTCAAAAAGGCTTATGTTATTGAATGAATGGTTTCTTTCTAGAAGTGGATCAAGAGATGGAGGGAGGGGGAAAGGGGAAGTACTACAGATGAAAAAAAGAATTGGCGTGTGTTATGTACATGTACCAACTTCACACAAGTAATGTAAACATTATATATGACAAACACAAAAAATGTAAAAGAATCAAGGTATGGGTGGAGGTGGGAGGAAGGGAAGGGATAAGGCCTGAGAAAAGGAATGTGTTATGTACATGTACCAACTCCCTACAAGGAATGTAAACATTATGTGCTACACACATGTACTAATAAACTTAAAAAACATAAAAAGAGTTGTTATTCTTGACCTCATTTTGCTGGCACTCTGTATATGATAACTGCCTGTCAGAATTTGTATATATTGTTCCTATAATAAAATCTTATCTTTCTAGGATTGATAGCAAAGTTGCCTTAAGTTCCTTTAACATGAATGAATGAAACACAAAGTGCTATGAGCTTCCTCACAAGCAGGCGACATCTAGATACCTGTCTATCACCTGATTCATTTGTTGGCTTAACATTTGTGATCATGTTAACTAAAAAGTGGTAGTGAATGAAATCAGTGACTCCTCCTACTTTCAGAGAATCCAGAACACCTAAACTATTGAGTCAAATCGAGCTTTCTTCTTTTCTGTGTTCTCTTTGAGATCCTGTCAAGTCATTTGTGCTTCTATGTTTCATATTGGCTTTTGTAAAATGGCACAAAATATCTCACCTATCTCCTGCACTTCGGGGTGATTAATAATTGTTTGGAAAGAAATGTCAAAGCCTACAGGGCAGGTTGGGAGGTTGCAAACCATTCTCAAAGATCCTATGATCAACCAACAGAGAAATTTTTCTAAATTTAAGGATATTCTAAAAATAGAGCAAAGTTATTGTACCCCTGGATATTTTTAAAACTGCTTTTCTTTTGGAAACATTTTGGGAAGAAGGGCTGCTCTACTTAAAGGTCATATTTTAATTATGCATTAGGCATCTCCAGCTATTGAAGGGAAACTATGCTCCTTTCTTGGGGAAAGAGGGGTAATGTGGCGGCTATCTGCTAGCTGTTTCTACTTTTGACTTAGTTGTCATAGGTCTCTTTATAGTGGTAAAATTATAACATAAAGCATATCGACCCATGTTGGAGAAATTGAGGAAAAAGAGAGGCAGAATTCATTTTGTTTTTAAGTTCTTATTACGATAGAATTATCATGTCATTGAGAAGAGGACATTAGTGAAACATCTTAATATTTCCATTACTTACTGTGGGACTTTAGCTAAGTTACTGATTCTTTTATGAAATCCTCTCATTAAATGGCTGTGAAACAGTAGCTCAGACTCATTGGCCTTTTCTTTGAGATAATATAATTGAATGTTAATAGAGATATTCTCCAGATAATGTATTGATATAAAGTAATGAATCTTATGTGGACATTAAAACCATTTGTCTAATAGGTGGGGCAGATATTTTAGACATAGTGTGTCAGTGATCTTCAGATTGAGTTATGTAGTGGATAGTCCCTGCTTTGGCCTTTCAGTACAGTGCTATGGTTTTATACCCATTCACAGGAATTTTTGGTCTACTGCTGCTGAGTAATTGTATGACTGATAAAAATGACCAAATTGTCTTCATTTAGGGCTCCTGTTCCTGTGATGTCAATGCCTCCCAGAGATATTCACTGGCTGTGCCAAATTTCTGGAGCTTAATTAGTGAAGAGCAAGTTACCACTCCTCAGAGCCTCAGTTGAGTTGTTTTACCTGTGAAGTAAATTATACTTTAAGGTTCCCTTCAATCCTGATGTTTTAATGTTTGTCCTGCTCTACCTGGCTTCGAATCAACTCTAAAAATACCTCACATTTCTGGGAGATGGAATGAACAATCCTGCATATGAATTCAGGGGTGAGAAATCCCATGCCTCGAACTCCAGGCTCTACTGTGTAATGGCAACAGCTCATCTCTGGCCTGCAAGCCATTCTTGGGTGCTGTGGAACTGATTCCATTAAAGAGATTTGTTATAGCTGCAGTAACTGTGTCTTTGGAAGAAATAAAGTTCTTCTGCCTCACTTCTAATCTTCAGTTTATGGTAGCACTAGAAATCTTGATTTCATCAACTCATTTGTGAAAGAACTTACCTATCTCCCAGTAGTTAGGCACTACCCAGTCTGATGGATGAGGAGCTGAGGTCTGGGCCTTTAGTTCTCTTGGAATGATGAATGTAGCTTACTACATCCATCTGCCAGAGACGGAGGCATCAGCAGGATGGAGAGGGAAGTGGGCCATTATAGTGCACAGGATTCACTGGCTCTTCTTCATGATAATGTGTTTTTGACTGCTGAGGGTAATCCTGACTCCTTTTTCATTTGGCCCTCTTCCGTCCCCCAACTCCCTACCCTATATTTAAACTGCTATACATTCATAGAAACCCACAATTTTTCTTTTTTGAGCTTAGTGCAGTGCACATTTCTACTCATGCATAAAAGATGCTCTGAAAATTCCCATCACTGCTGTATAAGTGTTTATTTATTTTTTACTTTTTGAGAATCAGGCTCCAAGGTAGTGACTTCAAGAGTCCCGCATTTATAGTTTTGTTATATGCTTTGGCTCAGGTTCTTTTTCCCCTTCTGCCCTGTTTGTTTATCGGGAATTAAATGTTTTACAGAAAGACTTTCCCTGAGTGTATAATTTTAGATAGTTTGTGAACAAAATGGGGCTTTGAAAAGAAGTAGAACTAAATGAAGGAGGATGAATTTTATATATATATATATATATATATATATATATATATTGGGCAGGTATTATAAGAAAAGGCATTGAAAAGATGATCTAAGTAATATTTAATCATTAATTTCAAATTAAATACGATGTTGATATGAATTTTCCAATTTAATCAAAGTTTCTATATTTTGATTTATGATATTGATATAATCCTTAGAGTAAAAAAATTAGTCATGTTGGTAAATTATCTAAACTATGTACATGTATAAATGAGGCAAATAAAACAAACAGTTTTGCATCATTTTGCAGATTTGAAGTTACTGTTTGCCTCTGAAACACTAGTGGTCTGCTTTTCAGAGATAAAATGAAGAATATTTATTTTTTATTAATTTTGAATAATTTTTAAGTTATACCTTATGTGGTGGCACATGCCTGTAATGCCAGCCCTTGGGAGGCTGAGGCAGGAGGATTGTTGTGAGTTTGAGACCAGCCTGGGCTACAAAGTAAGCTCAAGACCAGCCTGAACTGCATAGTGGTACCCTCTCTCAAAAGGATAAAAAAAGTTTTTTTTGAGTTACTCTTTAGTATTATTGTAGGTCCTTTCAGAAGTGTACATTTAAGAACCAGCCTAGGCATCCCTCCATAGAGTTTTTGCAGATGAAAATGACAATCCAATTGTTTTGAAATGCAACTATGAAAGGATATATGTGACACTTATGAATGAATATTATTCAGGTCAACTTTTAACATTTTAAGTGTGATGTGCTGAGATTTCATGAAAAAAGTTGGTACATGTGGGCGGAAGCCTTGGCTTAATGCTACCTAGCTTATTTATAGCCAATCCAGATGAATCACCTTCTTTAGCTTTTAATCAATACCACTCTGCAATTCCACCATTTCATGTTTGAAACCTTGGATTAAGTCAACAGGCAGAAGGCATCCAAGATCTTGTTGCCTGAAGAAAGCAAATTTCCCATGCTCCCACAAAATTATTTCACAGATATGTTCATCCACAGAACATTGACCTAATTAGATTTAATATCCTTGCCCCTCCAGTATTCCAAACTACCCCCATGTTCCTTTCCTTTTTCCATTCCACCTTATTAAGCAATCTTTACTTGGCCATGATTTCATAGAGAAAATAAAAATTTGAACGATTATTTGAGATCATACAAGGATTTCATTCTGACATCTAAGATTGTTTAGACTAACTGCAAATCATCCAAATTAGTTATATTTTTAATAAATATTTGACTATATTTATTTTTAAATTGGACAAAAGTACAATAGTATAATATAGATGTGTATCTCACATGCTGCCATTTTTGTCTGGTACATTTGTACATAAGAGTATGATAAAAAGCAGACCAGTCTGTAGCAGGGGTGTGGTTAACACAATTAGACTCTACTGACTTCTTAACAGTTAAAATAATTGAAAATTCCTGAAAGAGAGGTAGAGGATACATCTTTATAGATCTAACATCATTCTATCAATAGAAATCAAATATTGATCAGGAATACTATTTTTCACAAAGAATAGCAGCTTATAAAAAGAAATTCCATTACTTAGTTTATACCTAATTAACCAGATATGAGAGCAAGAATTTTAAGAAGTTCATAGAAGTGCTTGATTGAATATCATTATAGACACTCCTGGAAGAAAATTTGCATTATATTCCTTACCTAGTGGAAGGAGTCACATAGCCAACATGAGACTTTAGGTAGTACAGTGTTATTTTTCATATGCTTTCTGTAGTCTCAGACATACTCTAATCCATTCAGTTCCTATATCTTGGAAAGGAAGCGGTTACAATAGTGGTTAATCATGATCCAGCCATCAACTACTTAGTCAGAAAAGGAGAGAAATAAGTCCTTTATTGATACAATTTGCTCACAAAGCTTTCAAAAGAGGCAGCCCTAGAGTTGCCTGGAGTGAATGGAATCAGAATCCGATGTGATGTAGATGCAATAATTCTCTCTTTCAGCACACCTATCCACCAGGTTAATGTACCTGTCATTTGTCACAAAGGACTTTTGGGAAAGCAAATGCAGAATTTTTCCCTTTAGCTAGAAACCTGCTTGGCTAGAAGGAAAATTACTGGGGAGGGTACAAAATATCTAATTTCCATTTTTCCCTCAGAAATATGCTCACCTTGCATTCTTGTATTAAAATAGAAGAAAGAGAATGCTGAGTATTCAGGTGATCTATCCTGTCCTTGGGGTTTGGAATCCTATTAGAGATGCCTTTGCAGTTTCACATTAACTGCAACACTTTCAAAAGCTCTCCAGAGATTGCCTCCTGACCACTGCTGTCCTCTATCCTGGGCCCCACAGTGTAACTCATAAGTGATTTTTCAAGGTCCATAAATTTCTCACTTCTTTTTTAAGCATCGATAAAGGTGTTTTGAGGAATTAGTGAAATATTGCATTTTGGGGTGAAAATGACATAGTGAACTAAAACAGTAGAACTGAAGGCTTGCTCAGTAACTCTGGCTTACTTTTCTGAATTAAGAAACAAATTTATGAATTAAGAAGTAAATTTACCATGTTATAATATTTCTCCATCACTTTTTATAATTTCTTGCCCCCTGTCTCCACTACAGTCCAAATTTTATGAAGTAGGAATATTGTGTATCCAGTTCAACCTTATATCTTTAGATGCATGTAAGATTAGTTGATGCTTAAATATTTTTAAACAATTTAAATAATAAATGAACCCAAGTAAAGGACATAGTACGGGTCCTCACAGGGTAGGTCTAATTTTCTCTTCTGTTTAAGATTCCTCAAATTTGATTAAAATAGGGAATATTGCTTACTTAAGTTGGGAGAAACTTCTTTCTCTGAGTGAGATCAAATATTTAATCATTTTTAGGTAGACAATGGTGCAGAAATTGCAATATAATCAAAGACCTGAACATGTCAAAGGTTTCTTCATCTCTCTTTTAAGGACTATTACACAGCCTGCTATAGTACCCTGGTGACCTCAGCTTTCTCTTTAGCCTTTGCCTTAAAAAGGAAGTTTTTGAAAACCTACACTTTATAGCTTTTGGGCGTTAGACATAGGATTATACAAAATAAGAACAACAAACTAGCCATCTGTTTCAAAATTGGGAAGTCTCAACCTATGTGACATTAAACCTATGGATTGAAATAATTGGTTTGATAACCTCAAATCATAATTATACGACTTTATTTTTACTAGTTTTATAGGCCTTTATTTGTTAATTATAATATTAAGAGAGTCACAAAAGGTTATCAAATAGATATTTGGGAACATGTCAACTAATATTACATGTTCAGTTTGATGTAAAAATTTGCACTAGTTTTGAAAAAATTCATAGCACTTTACTTACTAAGTGACTTGAGGGACTGGGGATTTAGCTCAGAGGCAAAGGGCCTGCCTGGCAAGCTTAAGGTCGTGAGTTTGGTTCCCAGTACCAGAGAAAAACCAAAAAAAAAAAAAAAAACCAAAACAAAAAAAAACCAACTAAGTGACTTGAAAACAGTAATTATTTTGCTATTTTTTCCTTAAGAGAAAGAAGGAAACAATCAAATATATGCTAGATAGCAAGGGCATTTTATGTTTCTAAAACTCCATGTTTCCCATCAGCAGTAGCAGAAGAGATGCTTTTAGCATCTCAGAAGTTCAGAGAACTTGCTTTAGGATAAGCAGTTGCTGGGGCTGTTTGGAAAGAAGCTGATGAGAGGCCATGTCCTCTCATCAGTGCTGGGATTCTTGCCAGACCCTGGGAAGCTCTGTGGCTCAGAAGCATAGGTGTAGGCAGGAAGGCAGATGCGTGTGTGTGCACAGCCTGCTGATGGGCCAGGCAAGGGGCTGGGTTTGGGGAACACAAGTTAATCAGGCTAGGGCTGAGAGGTATTCATAAACAGACTAGTGAGGGAAAAAAGCACACTTCTCTCTCTTTCTACACACACACACACACACACACACACACACACACGCACACACATGCACAGCACCCATATGTATTTTCTCAATAATTTTCCCACAATTCTGTTTCACAAACAGAAGCACTCAGAAAAATTTTGCTTTCAGTAGTGAATGCCACTTCAGGTGACACACACAAACACAGACGTCTGCCCCTCATGAACATGAATGTAGCCATCTTCCCCAGAATCAAGGAACAAATTAAGTGTGTGAAGTAGAGTAAGTCCCCAATTTACGAATGAGTTCCATTCCAGGAGAATGTTTATAAGTCAGAATCATTTGTACATCTGACAAAGTGAGTTCACTGGCACCGCAGACGTCACATATTCCACGATCTAGTCTTTGTTCTTTAGCATTGTGCCAGCAGTTGAACGATCCATGTTATAAGAATGAGCGACATCTACCATCTTTTCACCTCAGTCCAATCTCTCAACTGTTTTTACTTTTCCTCCAGATTTATTGCCTTGTGCTTCCTAGCAGTCCCCTCCACATCACCGCTGCTTTTCCTCCTGCTTCCCGACATCCTGGGCTCCGACTGAGCGCTGTACTACTGCACGCTATCGCACTGCACAGCCAGGACACAGAGCACATGTGACAATGTTCGGTAGACACGTGAGATACTTCCGTGATTTGTTTCCATCAAGGAATGTTTGTAATGTTAGGTCCTTTCCTATTTGTGGATGTTCTCAAGTTGAATGTTTGGAAGTCAGGGACTTCTCTATCTACTGATGACCACAAACAGTTGAGCACACACTCAGACTGACTTTTGAGAGGAGGGCTGTGAGATACCAAGGAGCACGAGCAGAGCAGATGCAATGGAAACCTCATTTGAACACTGCTGAGTTTGTTCCTCTACATTAGGCTTTGCTCTTTTTTTGAGCCACAGAAACAAGGTTCAATAAAGCAAAATGTAGCAAGGAGGGGATAAAGTCATCTCAGGACTCGGCAAAACATCCCGGTAAAATTTCAGGAGTGAAGCAACGTTTACACCGTAAGCTTCATGACCATCTCCCCAAGAAGACCTGCAGTGGCCTGGGAATACAATACCCCACTAGATCAGCTTCAACCGGGCGGTTGCTCGCCTCTATGACATGGCTTCCAGCACAGCGGTAGGCACATCATGAACTGTTAGCCTCAGCATTTGTTTAGTATATTAATAAAGGAAAGTCTCATAGGAATACACAAAGGACACTGAATTATACTGCAGGAGGTGAGGGAAAACAGAAGAAATTTATTTTTGAAAAATCAATATCAGCTTATAATAAAAATTATAAGATCCTCTTAAATTTTTAATTTTACTTATTGGATGAAAATAACTATCTTACTTCTGATATTCCTCCAAAGTCTTGTGGCTATGTTCTTGCAGTTTAAAAAAATCATATTCAGACCGATGGAAAAGATAGATGTCATACTGAAATAACAAGCACTGCATAAGAGATGACTGAAACTTTCTTGGCAAACATGTTCATTTGCAGTTTGTCCTCTTAAAGAAAATTTATACTTAACACATGACTATTTGGGGTCTGATAGTGTAGATATAAATTTAAGTTATTTTCTATTCCCCAAATGTTTTGAGGTTAGTCTATTAGTAATAAGAAGAGTTCAATGGTTGTATAAACCTCTTCACTAAATTTAGACTGTTCTCCTCCGGGGAAACTTTAATTAGGTTTTAGTAGTGATGGTGAGTTAAATATGATTATTAAGAGGACTTTCATTCTGTACATAAATATGTGTCAAGGTAATTAGGTATGTTTTAGGTATTCCAAATATAGATAATAGAGAGGAGAGACAGTTTCAAGTCAGCTGTTATCAATATTGATGAATTTCTATTTACTTGTTGGAAAATACACTTTTTATTGTTTACATATTTCATGATTATCACCAGATGTGACTTAATCAGAATGGATTATTTCCACCCAAGTAACTCCTTGCATTAAAATGAAATGCATATGTGGCATGCCACAGTAAAAGTATCATCCTTCCTTCCTTCCTTCCTTCCTTTCTTCCATTTTTCTCCTTCTTTCCTGCCCTCCTTCCTTCTTTTTATTGTTTTTTGTTTTTTTTTAACGGATTTATTACAGACTGTCTCAACATTCAAATATGTAAATCACTTAGCACTCAGCAACTTCTGTTAAGGCAAAGCTTTGCCAGTGTTGTGTAGTAGCTCATTCAGCAGCTCAGGCATATATGTTAAGAGTTAATAAGAGAAGGATGAAATTAGTGGTTTGGGAAAAAAAAAAGGAATTTCCTCCCTTTTCCCCTGCCTCTTTCTGTAGCATTTATTTATTTATTTATTTTTATTTTATAAGTAAAAGCACAGAAACATATTAAGAAATAGACAACCATTTACAAAGTAGCACAAGAATAGTACAAGCAATACTGAATTACAGACAAGGTGACAGGGAATTAACAATGGTTGTTGTATTACATATTGATAACTTCAAAGTGGTTTCTCAGGAAAACAGATATAGACATGCAAGATTGACCAAAATAATTAATTATTAAATGTTCCTTTCAATAAATTGATAGAAGTGAGTAGTACAACTATGTTAGCTATCCTGCGTATACATATATACCTAATTTTACCCTTCTTTCTTTTCTCTTTTCCTTCATGTCAGTTGCTCTTTACTTTTGAGCATTTTCCTTTTGTTTCACAATGTCTATCATACCTCCTAGTTTTTATTCACTCTTTCAGGTTCTTACACTGGTGAGACAATACATTGCTTACACATGCAGGTCTGATTTATTTCACTTATGAGTATGGTCTCTAGTTGTGACCATTTACCTACAAAAGCCTTGAGTTTATCTTTCTTTATAGCGGAGCAATATTCCATTATATAAAAATACCACAACTTTCTTATCCAATCCTCAGTGGATGGTAGCATTTACTTATTGATAGATTGATTTTTGAGACAGTGTCTCACTGTGTAGTTCAGGCTGGCCTTGAACTCATGATAATCCTACTGCCTCAGCCTCCTGAGTGCTGGGATTACAGGTTTGTGCCATCATACCAGGCTTCTGTAGCTTTTAATAAAGAGCATTGTAAAAACTCTTCCCCTGAATCCTGAGAAAGGACCTTGTCTGCCTGACTTGAGAGATTATGCCTGCCATATACTGAAATTATAAAGTCAGAAAATTAATGAGACATGTCTGAAAATGAGACTGCCATTTTCTTTGAGTGAAAGTAATTCTACTATTTCTTCTGTTTTCCCTCAACCACTGCAGCATAATTCAGTGTCCTTTATGTATTCCTAGGAGACTTTCCTGTAGCAATGCACCAAACAAATGCTGGCACTAACAGTTCATGATGTGCCTACCCCTGTGCTGGAAGTAGGCCACACAGGCGAGCAACTGCCCTGCTGCAGCTGAGTCTAGTGGGGTGTTCTATTCCCAATCTACTTCTTCAATAGTGAAAAAAAATGGCTTTATTTTGATTAATGATGCATTACAAATTAAGTTTGTACTTTGAGTACCTAATGTTTTGTGAGAACTTGCAATTGATATGACAGATTTTAAACCATGTTATGCATTTTTTAGAAAATTTTATAGTTATACTATACCAAGACATTTTAATTTGTCTTAGTCACACTTTACATTTCCAACTTTAGATTAGATAGACATTCTTAATTCTACTTAAAATATTCTATCTGCAATGGAACTGAGAAGTGATACTGTAAGGAAATAAATGGATTGCTTACGTAAGCGTCAGCACACTTCCATAAATACACTTACTGGAGAAACTAAGCTGGTTCAATGGTCAGTCAGGATGAGCTGTGGGTGTGGGTTGGACAAAGCAGATGGTGACAAATGACATGGTCTGTGTTAGCAGGCCACCCTCAGTGTCAGATGTACAATGGTGACTTTCTGAATCCCTGTGTACATCTCTATCTGTGAAGAATATTGAACAGGTGGTGAAAATGCCTCTTTCTTTCCTTCTTTTTTTTAATGAGCAAGGAAAGAAGCATAACAAATGGCATGAACATAAAGGGAACAGGCTCATTGGTGTCTATTTTTATTGGATGAAATAAGAAAGGCACTTAAGTTGAGTATCTCTCATCCCTTTAGGGTTGTCTGTCAATATTTTTTATGTGTTTTTGCCTTTGTTACAATCTAGGGAAATTAAGATAAATCAAGCTGGTGAAGAATGGTATTGGTTATGATTGGTTGTGTGCTATGTGTGAATCAAACTGCACTGAAGCAAGTTTCAGCTATTTCAGGGAAGAACAGACACAGTAAGATGTAGAGACATAATCCGTTCTATTTCTCTACCCATGATAATAAGTCTGATACTTATAACTTTTTGTGACTTTTTAAAAAAATTGCAGTTCCTACTCTGATATACCAGATAGGGGGTTAAGATATCTTGGTTAAAAAATAACACATTCAACATAAATTGAAAATTCCCTTTAATCCTTCATTGTTGGATTTTCTTCTAAAGTCTTGATCATCTTTTTCATTGATTGTTGCAATAGCTTCATGAGTGATCTTCCTGTTCCCTGTCCTGAGATTCTCTACTCTGCTGTCCTTAAAGCATCTGGGATGATTTTTAAGTAAAAATCGGATCACATCAAACTTCTGCTCATAGCCCTGTAGCTGTTTTCACTACAATAAACATACGTGTGTATCTTTCCAAGGGCTCAAACCTCTTTATATCCTGGTTCCCGAGAAGTCCCACTTCTCCAGTGTGATCCCTGCTCGGAGGCTGAGGCACATGGCCATTTGGGTGAGCCTACAAATGCTAACCTCTTCCTCATTTAAACTCACTACCCTCTAGGAAATAACTACGTTCTTCTCACTTAGCTTCTTTCAGGTAAAGGATTGTATAGTAACAACAAAATCCACTAGTGTATAAGTTCTTTTATCCAACTTTAATTATTGCATTAGAAAGCCCAGGAAGCCATTCCAAAAATTATTTTGTCCTTTTAAATAAAATTATTGCAGTCATTTTGAGTTTTATGCCCTTTCAGCATTCAAAAATTTATTTTATGATAGGAACATTATTTGAAGGTTTGAATTCATTGCTATTCTATCATTTCTTATATGCATACCTCAGAAAGGCTTTGAATTAGCTTTTAGAAATTAAGTCCACTAGAATTTCAGAAAATGTGCTACATATAGAGATTTCACCTTTTCTTTCATCAGCAATTCTGAATCTGTTCACATGGGATCATGATACAGTAATTATCACCATAGACTGAAAGATTGAATTCTATCTATCTATCTATCAATCTATCTATCTATCTATCTATCATCTATCAATAACTTTACTTTTAGCATCAAATAGATAACAATAAACCTCCAGTTTTCAGAACAGGGAATATGTACTTAGGAGAAAAAAATCCTTTCAACTGTCTCCAACAGCAAAATTAAGTAAGTCTCTGTGTATGCTTTAGTTTTCCATGGTCATCTGCAAGAAGCTGATATTTGTTAGTGCCAATCCCTTAGGAAGATCAGGCAATTCATTTGATAGCATCTGTGAAATGTTCTGAACAGCAGCACAGGATGTTCTACAAACATGAGGTATTATTATAATCATCCTCTCTATCTCTTCTGCACCTAGTAGAGCATACTATTTGCCATCCATCTCACATTGATGTTGTAGGGATTAATGAGATAATATCTAGAAGGTACTTAAAGCTTCTTGGAATCAGGGGGGTATGTAAGTACAAGGCAATCTGATTATTATGAACCCAATGCATTATGTTGCCTCTTTGCTCTTCCTTTTCCTCAAGAATAGAAATAAATGATTGATCAAATTCACACTGAGAGAAGAGTAGTTTAAAATTAAGTTGCTCTGGAAGTGTGTGTGTGTGTGTGTGTGTGTGTGTGAAGGTGTGTGTATTTGAAATGCCTTTTAAATCCAGTCTTTTAAACAAGTACATTTCCATTTGAAACTATATTGTTTATGCTTAACACATACAGATGTGATTAGAAATCTAAGATTTTGGTTTATAGAGCTAAGGGTTTTGAATTACATATTCTATTAGGAAAAAATAGAAATATCACATCATTTTAGTAGGATTATGATTAGATTTTTTTAAAAATTGGTTTTACTAAGGATTTTATTAAATCTAAAGATATTTTGGCAATAAAAGCATAGATTGATATAATCTTTCCCCTTCCACTGAATTTTTAAAAGAAACCTGAATTTTGTTTTTTTATTAATCAAATTTATTTTAGGTATACATAATAGCACATTTTAGGTATGCATAATGATCACATTCATTTTAGGGAATTTGCACCTGTACATTATATATATTGATTCTTTTTTTCCCATTTCCTTACCATTGCTTCAATTCCTCTTCCCCTCCGTTTTTTATAACAGCTTAGTTTCCATTTTTTCCTTCATTTTGTTGTTGTTTTTCTTTCCTTTTTCTTCTTTTCTCCTTCCCCCTCCCTGTTCCCCTTCTTATTTGAACATTTTCTTCCTACTTCTCAATATCTATTATACATTTTGGTTGTTATTTACACTTCCAGTTTCTCACACCAGAAAAACAATGTGATATTTACCCATGTGTTTCCAACTTATTTCCCTTAACAGTATGGTCTCACAGTGCATCCATTTACCTAGAAATGTCTGAAGTTTATCCATTTTATGAATCAGAAAGAGGTTGTAAGAAGTATTAAAATCAATCAGTAACAAATCAAAGTATGCATAATGAAAAATTAGAATTACATATGTGGCATTTACACACCATGGAGTTCTAGTGTCATAAGAAAGATAAATTTGAATCATTTGTAGGAAAATGGATGCATCTTGAGACCATAATGTTAAGTGAAATAAATCAGACACACAATCTTAAATACCATATGGTGTTTCTCATATGAAAAACCCAAAATATAAATAAAGAGCAAAGTAAAAGTTAAAAGGAAGTAGAGGAAATGTATTTCTGAAAGGAGAAGGTTATAGAGGGAGGGAGAAAGGAGGAAGGGGAAGGGAAGGGATGAATAAAGGAATGAAGACGTGTATGTATATGTACCAGCTCCACAGGAGGCATGCAGAGATTTGTACTATAAATATGTACATGAAGGAATGGATCAAGAAATGGGTGGAAGGGGGAAGGAAGGACAAGAAAGGGGATGAAGAAAAAATGAAGATCTATGACTGACATAGGTTACCAGTATGTGTCACCAACTGCACAATGTGTGTTAAGTACATCATGCATTACTATGTACAACATGTGTTACCATCGTGTACAAACTCCCTGAAAGGAATTTAGTATGCACATGTACTAATAAATAAAAAGTAAAACTAATTAGGTTCAATACTCAATTTTGAGTAAGCTATGTGATGAGTTCTGCATAACAGATAAATATTTCTTCAATATTTTCAGTACCAGTGCTTCCTAGTATTATTTATTTATTTATTTTTGCTCCCTAGTATTTAATTCTCTTTCTCTTTCTTTCAAGCTCTCTGTTCCTCTTTCGATCCATCCTTCTATCTCTTCACTTAACCAATTCATATTAGGGTTCTCAAGATGCACAGAATCAAAGGGATAAATGGATAGATAGATAGATAGATAGATAGATAGATAGATAGATAGTGTTATGGTTGCTATATTGTGTCAACTTGAGGAGTCTAGAAATTTAACTAAGTAACTAAGCAGTTCTACATTCTGGGGTGAAAAGGACACACCCTTACTGCTCTAGGATGCTTTCCATTGTGTCAACTTGGGATGTTTTTGTTGGGTACTTAACTTTGAATACAAAGTTAAAAAAACTTTGTATTTATCCCCAGCCTGTGCAAGTGAGGACCTGGAAATGGTGTAGGTGCAAATGACCACCTCCCTCAGGGTGGATAGGCTGCATACAATAAAAGGGAAATGAGGAAGGACTGATTCCTGGTTCTTCAGAGGAGCTCCAGTCCTCACTGCCTTCAGCTTGGTCATCATCTTCTGGATTCTGGTGCAGACTGTTTGGCTTCTGCCCAGGACTCTTCAGCCTCCTGGTGTAGACTCTTCAGCCTTCATTGTTGATTCTTCAGCATTCTGTCGCAGACCCATCAGCCTCCTGATAGGGACTTACATGCACACTGCAGTGAGCTCCAGACCTTGGATTGGCCTCTTGAATCTCCAGCGTGCAGACACCCTCTGCATGTTTCCTCTTCAAACTTTGTGACTGACCATTGTAAGCCAAACTTATACTTTCTTATACATTATCTTGTGTTGTATCTATTTCTCTAGTAACGCTTGACTGATACAGATTTTGGTACTGGGAGTGGCACAGATAGATGCTAGATAGGATTTATATGGAGAATTTACTCACATAATTATGGAGGCTGAGAAATCCTATGATCTGCCCCATCAAGCTGAGGACCCATAAGAGGCAGTGGTATACTTATAGTCAGAATCGGAAGGCATGATAACTAGGAGAACTGATGATGTAAACACAGTTAAAGAGCAGAAGAAACCAATGTTCTTACTCAAGGAGACAGGCAGAAAAAGTATAATACTCTCTTTCTCAGCTTTTTGTTCTATTCAGGCCCTTGATGGATTGTACAAAAACTATCTGGGGTGAGAAGGGCTGGCTACATTGTTCTGTCCACCAATTCAAATGCTAACCTTATCCAGAAACAACCTCAGAGGCACCTCTGGTTTTGTATAGGTACCTTGTGGCTCAGTCACATTGACACATAAGATTAACCATCACACATTTCACCTAACCATCTATTTCTCTCTCTGCTTTTCATTTATTTACAAATATTTCCATGGAAGTTAAGACTAACTGCAAGATTGCACAGTTGTTAGTAAATTAATCCCTGTAGAAAGAAAGCATTTGTCGCAGAGCCTCCACTTAGTTGCTAGATATCCCCCATCAGTTATGTTGTGGTATTGTGCCTTAGTCTCCCCATCAGAAAAGGAGAATGACCATAGTTCATTTCATAGTGTTGTTGTGAAGCTTAACTTTAAAAGGAAGCTATAACTGAAGTATCTAAAACAGGCTTTAGCACAGAGTAAGTACTCAGTGTTACTTGTTAATAGTAGTGCTAATTATTTCCTTCCTAATTTCTCTAAATCTGGCCTGCTTTGTCATTCCTATATAACATTTCCTATTTATTCATTCATTCAGCAACACTTGCTGAATATCAACTGGTGTTTATTCACTGGTCATTACTTTCAGTGGGTACCTTGAAAAGAACAATGGATTTGAATCCAGAGGACCTGTTATTTAATCTAACTCTACTGCGAATATTTTTATCACCTCAAAAATGTCACATATATTAAGCCTATTTCTCATGTCTAAAATAGGAACAAAACCATTTTTCCTCCTTGCCTCATAGTTGTGAGGGTCAAACAGTGTACCAGACATGAGACATTTTGCAAATTGTGAAAATCTGTGGAAATGTATTTGTGTTCATGCTTTTGCTGTCTCCTTGGGAGTGGCACTTCTCAGCATATTAGTCAGGTTTTTATCACTAGAATGAGATACCTGAGACATATTACCTATGAGGAAAAGAAGGAGGTTTATTCAGCTCACAGTTTTGGAGATTCAGAGTCTAAAAGATGTAGCTCAGGCTTTGTGCCCCTTCACTATAGCACTTATAGCACAGACAGCAATAGCAGCAATATGCATGTGCAAGTAATGATATCTTGAAACGGTAGAAGAGGGTGAGGAAGACATATGCTTTTATACAGTTTTGAATCTGAAAACAACCAAGGACTCCTGAGACAACTACTTTCTGAGGGAATGCCCCACAATGACCTAGGAACCTTCCACTAGACCCGCCTCCTAAAGGTTCCACAGCACTTCCTGAGGATCAAACTTTTTAATCATAAAGAATTCTTGGAGATCACCCAGATCACACTCAAAACACATCACTCAGTTTTATGCTTTACTTGTGGTAAAAGCCTGTCAATTCATCTCCAAATGCCTATATGAAAATCATCATTGATACTTCCATATATACTCCAAATTTACATTATTTTATGCTACACTCTAAACTTAATTTCCCAACTCATTCCATTTGCTGTCAATCCACATCAAGTTTAGTTAAAAAAAAAAAAACCCCGAGGCGATTTAATAAAACAAAAGTTGAAAACATTCTCTTCCTACTCAAATAATTTCCATGATTCACAGTTACTTAATTCTTCACTTTGATGGTCAAGGCTTGTATATTATACAATGGTTAACCCTTTCAGTTTACAGAGTTAGGAATACTGTCCCACTTGTCTGTTGCATTCCAAGAAACTAGAAAAGTTGCACACTTATGCCTGTGCTTTCTCTCTCTGTGAAATCATGTATTCTTCACCAATTTCACTCTTGGTCCTTATTTTCTACCCATAATTAAGAGACATAATTTCTGAAAAGGTGGTGAGGAAGTGTAACACATCATACATAGAAGTTTCTCTCAACTGTGAATCCAGTCTTTTTCCCCTCAACTGAATATGCTTTCAGTTCTTCAAATATCCATTATATTTTTTCTAAAAATGTAGTACCATATCCTACTTTGCTTTGTAATTGGCTTTGATATAATTATCATTGATTAGATCTGTGTACACCCAGTTCTTTGAGGAAACATCATAGTGTCACATAAAGAATAAGAACACAATAGGTATTTTTGGAACAAAGTTGGGCTGCAAGAGAGTGTGTGGATAGTTTAAGGAAGCAAATGAAAGTATGCCACCTTACTCGGGGGATATGTACTCCAGCACACAAATTCCAAATGCTCTTTCTCTATCTCCATCCTAGAGCACAACATATTTTTCAATATAAGCCCTTTTTCTCATAGCTGATGTTATAGTAGTTCTCTTTCTTTTTTTAATGTGTTCTTAACTATGAATGTTTTGAATTTTGATACCTTTGATCAATATTCACAAATTCTGCTTTAGTCAGGGAGCTACAATTTGAAAATATTTACAAGTCAGAAGTTTTGGATATGGTTATGTCTGATCCTACCACTGACTCACTTTGTGGATTTTAGTAATATGCACATCTATGACTCAGTTTCTTTCCCTGTAAACCAGGAATATTACTTGTTGTGCGTAACACTAAAACTAGTTTGTATATACCAGTGCACATGAAGGCATTTTCATTTAAACCACTCATCTGATCTATCACTTCCTCTTAAAGCAATTCTTTCTCTGTCACACGCTCAGCTGTAATTAATCCACTGTGTAGCCTAAGTTAAAAATTCTCTGTTTTGCTGACAGTTACTGAACATTGGCTGCATGTGAAACTTTTTCACTTTTTTTGGTATCAGGAATCAAACTCATGACCTCAGCCTTGCCAGACCAGCACTTATGCCGCTGAGCTTCATCCCCGGCCCTGTATGTGAAACCTAACTAAGTGGTGTCCTGTCTTCTACTTTAGAGAAGTCAAGCTGTATATGATAAGACTCATGGTCAAGAGGAACTCACCAAAAATAAGGGAGACAGACACATCAATAAGTACAAAACCCTAACTTTTTCTCAAATCTTTCAAGATGATTATATCTTAGTGTTTTATGTACTCACTTTTGCATTGTTTCATTTTCAGTGGCAGATTTGGAGTTTTTTGGTTATTAAATAATATAAATACATGGTAGAGACATAAAACATTAATATATTTTCTCCTTCTGGTTATTGGCTAGAATAATAACTAGCATTCTTTGTCTCATCTTTAAAATATGGTGTTCTCTGTTCTGCTTTCTGCTTTCCCCCATCTCTCTACTCTTGCCCTGCCATTTATATGGTTTCTTCTTAAATCTGAGTCTTTAGTCAAGACCTGTCTTCTGTGTTCCTGATCTTCCAACTGAGCTCTTCAGCTCAGGCTGGGTATTTAAAGCTTGAATTACATATTAAGCCAAGCTAAAACTGAATATTTGGCCTCCCCTCCACGCTTTGCTCCAGGTTACCCTAGCTGGGAATCTGCTCTACCCTAAGATCCTATCCACCTGTAATTGTACTTGTTTGCTTCAGAGGAAAAGCTCAGAGGCCTGCTCCTCTATCTCTTCTTCTCCATTTCCAGTGATCAACTTTATTCTGCTGCCCCCCATTCATCTTATCAACTGCATTAACCAAATAATTAAATGACTTCTTTTTAGTTCTCAAATCTAAACTTAATTATTATACATGTTTAGCTTTGTTCTTTTCAGAGAATTATAGCAACATTAGAATTAGGTGATCATTTTCTTCTCTTTTTTATTTTAAAGAGAGTAGTACATGAGAAACAAGCAAACAAAAAACTAGAACAGTAGCAGCATACCAGTATCACGAACATAAACAAATCAAAGCAAGAACATTCAAAGTGATACAGGGTCTTGACAAACTAATACAAATCAACAGTGATTGCTACATTGCATATCGCTATCCTCAATTACATTGTTCAGATTATCAGATGTAAGAATGAAAGATTGCTCAAACTATTAAAGAGAATAAGAAAATAATTATTGAATAAAACATTAGAGATAATACAAAGTTTCACTAGACAAGATGGTAGGAGTTCACCATTGTAATTCCAGTGCATATTACTACCTTCAAATCAGTTGCTCAGACCACCAGACACAAGCATGCAAAGTCGATCAGAACATAAAATTTGTGAGTATTAACTGTTCATTTCAATACATCATCAGACAATAGCAATACAGTCATTGCAGCTGTTCATATATATATTTATGTTTTGCCTTCCTTCTTTCCCTCATCCCAGTCATTCCTTCCTTTGAGCAATTTCTTTCTCTTTCCTATCATCTACTGCACGTTTTGAGTTTTACCTAATCTTTCAGGTTCCTTACACCAAGGAGACAATATGATGTTTACATGTGTGGGTCCGATTTATTTCACTTATGAGTATGGTCTCTAGTTGCATCCATATACCTACAAAAGCCTTGAGTTTATCTTTTTAATAGGTGAGTAATACTCCATTGTATAAAAATACCATTACATTTTATCCATTGCTCAGTGGATGAGCATCTGGGTTATTTTCAAGATTTAGCTATAACAAATGGTGCTGCTATAAACATGGGTGCACATATATTGGTGTGGTATGATGTCTTTAATTCTTCTGGGAAAATACACAGAAGGGGAATAGCTGGGTTAAATGGGACTTCCAATCCTAGTTTTGTGAGGAATCTCCAAATTGATTTCCACAGGGGTTTCACCAATCTACACTCCTACCAGCAGTGGAATAGGATTCCTTTCTCCCCACAGCCTCTCCAGCATTTGTTATTGGTTGATTTCTTGATGATAGCCATTCTTTCTGGGGTGAAATGGAATCTCAGTGTTGTTTTAGTTTGCATTTCTTGAATGACTAATAACCCTGAACATTTTTTCGTGTATTTACTTGCCATTAGTATGTCTTCATTAGAGAAGTGTGTATTCATCTCAGATGCCCATTTTTGGATAGGGTTTTTAAATTTGGGAGGCCTGATTTTTTAAAATTCTTTATATGTCCTAGATAGAAGTCCTTTGTCTGAGGGGCAGTTGGCTAAAATGTTTTCCCAACTCGTCGGTTTTCTTTTTACTTTATTGGTGATTTCTTTAGATGTGCAAAAACTTTTCAATAAGATGAGATCCCCTTGTTGATTCTTTGAAGTATTTCCCATGAAGTTCAGTTTTTGTTCATGAACTCTCTGCCACACCAATCTTGTCAAGATTTTTACCTACTTTCTCTTCAAATAAATTTAGTGTTTCTGTTTCAATATTTAGATCTCTGATCCAGTTTGACTTTAATTTAGTGCATGGTAAAAGACATGGGTCTAGTTTTAGTCCTCAGCATGTGGAAAGTCAGTTTTTCCAGCACCATTTATTAAAGATGCTATCTTCCTTCCATTGAACATGTTTGACCTGTTTGTCGAAGATAGGGTGACTGAGTGTGTTTGTTGTATCTGTATCTTCTAATCTGTTCCATTGATCTTTAGGTCTGTTTTTGTGCCATTACCATGCTGATTTTATCACAATAACTTCGTAATATAATTTTAAGTCAGGAATTGTGATGCCTCCTGCCTTTTCTTTGTTTCCCAAGATTGCTTTTGCTGTTTTCTGCCTCTTCTGGCTCCAGATGAACTTTAGGAGTGTTTTCTCTAGATCTGTGAGGTATACTAATGACTTTAATTGGGACTGCATTGAATCTGTACAACACTTTTAGTAGTATGGCCATTTTCACAATGTTGGTTTTTCCTATCCAAGAGCAAGGAATATCTTCCCATTTTCGGATATCCTCTTCAATCTCTTCTTTCAGAGTATTATAATTTTGACTGTATAGATCTTTTACTTCTTTTGTTAGACTGATTCCTAAGTATTTCATCTTTTTAGATGCTCTTGGGAAAGGTGTAGTTTCCCTAATTTCTCTTTCAGTCTGTTTGTTACTTGTGTACAGGAATACTATTGACTTTTGAATGTTAACTTTGTATCCAGCTATGTTACTGAATTTGTTTATTAAATCCATTAGCCTTTTAGTGGAGTTTTTGGGGTCTTCTATGTAGAGTATCATGTCATCTGCAAATAATGACAATTTCATTTCTTCCTTTCCTATCCTTATTCCTTTT
>NW_004955402.1:47933746-47980185 GCF_000276665.1 Chinchilla lanigera
TGTGTATTCTGATGCTGTTAGGTGGAACACTCTGTAAACTTCTACTAAGTCCATATGTTCACATGTTTGGCTAAATTCTATTATTTCTTTCCCAATTTTTTGTCTAGCTTATCTATCTCTCTGTGACAATGGTGTGTTAAAGTCCCCTGTTATGATTCTGTTGCTACTTATTTCATTTTTCATGTCTGTTAGAATTTGTCTTATAGAGGTGGGTGCTCCTATATTTGGTACAAAGATGTTTAAAATCATTATCTCTTCCTCTTGAAGGTTCCCTTTCACAAGTGTGTAGTGACCTTCTTTAGCTCTTTTCATTGTTCTTGGTTTGAAGTTCATGTTGTCTGCAAACAGAATAGCTACACCAGCTTTTTTCTGGGGTCCTGCTGCATGGAGTATTATTTTCCATCCATTAATTTTCAGTCTTTGAATTTCCTTTTGAGTTAAATGTGTTTCTTGTATACAGCATATAGTTGGGTTTTGTTTCCTAATCCACTCTGCTAGTCTGCTTCTTTTGGTTGGTACATTGAGACCATTTACATTGATGGTTATAGCTGATATGTACTGGCTTGTCTTTGTCATGCTATTTTCCTGCTGTTGGATCCTCCTTTTTCCCTCTGTTTAATTGCTTGCTCTGCTTGCTGATTCTTTTCTGTTGTTGCTCTTGAAGTTGCAGTCTGTTTTATCTCTTTCTAGTATATTTTTAGTGCTCTTTGTAGCATTGGTTTGGCACTCATGAATTTCTTCAGTTGTTTTTTATCATGAAAATATTTTATTTCTCCATTAAATTTGAGAGATAGCTTTGTAGGGTACATAAATCTGGGTTGGAAGTTGTTTTCTTCCAGTACCTGAAATACTTTACTCCAAGCTCTTCCTGCTGTGATGGTTTATGTTGAGAAGTATGCTATAGTTCTGATAGGCTTTCCTTTATAGGTGATCTGTCTTTTAATATTCTGAGCTTTTGTTGGGTTTCTGGGATCTTGAACACTATATGTCTGGTGGTAGATTTATTTTGGTTATGGTTAACTGGAGTTCTATGTGCTTTACTTATCTGGCTGTCTGATTCCTTTAACATGCCTGGGAAATTGTCTGCTATTATTTCTGCAAATAGTCGTTTTATGTCATTTTTGTTGGCACCTGCTGTTTCATTAATACCTATTAATCTGACATTGTTTCTCTTTGCTAATTGTTATTTCCTGGTTCCTTGTTGTTTTTAGGAGATCTTTCCTTTCATGCTCATTAGTGGCAATGCTATCTTCAAGGTCTGAAAGTCTATCTTCAGTTTCATTCAGGTGGTTTTGCAAGCTTTCAATGGAATTTTTAAGTTCCTGGGTATCTGTTTGCATCTGTTTCATACCTTCTAGTTCTTTTCTATGTTGCTCCCTGAAGGTTTTATTGAGTTGTCTATGCTCTTCTATTTTCTTGTCTATGTCATCTTTGGATATGCTGAACATTTCTTTCATTATTGTTGTCATTTGTTTTCTCACCTGAGACAGTATTTCTGATCTGATGTCTTCTATGGCTTGATGGAGTTGTTTCTTTACTTCAGTTGCTATCATTTCAGAAATTTCAGGTGTATGACTTCCAGGCTTTTCTGTGTTGATGCCTCCTGGACTTGTTTTGGGTGGTGTGGAGGTCTGGGATTGCATTTTGCTCCTTCATTTTGTTATTTTTGGAGAACCAGAGACTCCCTGTGGTGCAGTCTTACTGTCCTGATTGTGTGTGAGTGGCAGGGTGAGAGTCTGAAGATCCTCAGTGCTCAGTGTAAGTCCTGTGCTGGTGAGTGGTGGCAAGGTGGGGTCCCAGATGATCCCAACCTTTCTTTCATTCAGTTGGCTCCCAGGAGTGTGGGGGAAGTTTGGGAGAGGCTCGCCAGTGTTCCTGAGACTGTCTGGGATTTGGCCCAGCTTCTACAAGAGTAGGGAGGGATGCAGGTCGAGTTCACTGAGGCTTCAGATATTGCCCAGGACAGAGCCTGCTTCTCACACTGAAAGGGAAGGGCTGAGGGTGAGCTCCCTGAGGCTGCTCATTATGTTCAGGTTTCAGCTGAACTACCAGGGGGTGTAAGTTGTTCTGGCTGTGACCACCAAGGCCCTAAAAGTTGTCCAGGGATCCATGTGCCTCACACTCTAGTGGGGAAGACACCAGAGTGGCTCACCAGGTTCCTAAAGGTGTCTGACATTCGGCTCAGCCCAGGAAGACACACTATGGATGTGGTGGGAAGCTTCCTAGGCCCCAGAGGTTGTCCGAGGTTTCTCCTGCCTTGCACACTGGTCAAGGATGCAAAGCTGTGACTCACTGGGCTTCCTGAAGATGTCTGGGATTCAGCCCAGTCCGGGGCCACACCCTACGGATGTGGCGGGTAGCCATCGAGGCCCCTGAGGGGGTTTCGCCTGCCTTACATGCTGGTCAGGGAGGCAGAGCCCAGACTCACTAAGCTTCACAAAGATGTCTGGGGTTCAGCCCAGCCCAGGCCAACACACTATGGGTGTGATCATTTTCTTTATAGGACTAAGGGGTCAGTAGTGGATTTGATATATACCTAGTGGTTAAAATAATCTCACTTATGTACTAAAGCCAGGTAATTAAACATATTGCACATGTGTTTTTCAGATAGTTTTTACATGTGTGCTAAATCTTTGAAAAATATTTGTCAATTTTCTGTAGCAATGAAATTTTCATATACAGCTTTTGGTGTATAGTCAGTTTCTGTCTGGGGTGACAGATCCTGAGAACGAAGTGCTGTAGATGAAAAGAAAAATAAAACAGACAAAGTTATGGGATCAGGGGGCTGCAGCCTCCCAGACTGAAGGCTCTATTACTATCCTCTTGGACTGAAGGCTCCATTATCATCCTTTTTAGCCTTTTATTGGGACACAAACAAAAAGGAGCAACAGGGAAAATGAGAGGAATCATTAACAGGACTAGCGAGGACAATACAATTTAATTATCACAGGAATGAGACTGGACTTAGTTAGCCATCATGTTATCATTCTTTTTGGGTATATCTCAGCAAAGGATCCAGTGTTGTCCCAGCAGCTTTCCACAGGGACACAGATCCTGCTATCATTTCCTTTTACACTAACGCTTTTGCTACACATCTTCCAGAACCAAACAATCATATGGCTTAGTCAGGCTCAAAGTCCCACATAGGTAATACATTGAAAGGTATACTAAAGAAAGTCCTTCTCTACATAGAGTGATACACTCTCTTCTTAAAGTAACCTGAGCATAATCAATAAATTAATATTTCCTGGAGGAGTCAGGACCAGTATTTTGGATATCAAGTATTTCATTAGTGTCTAAGAAATCGACACCTTCTTCTGAGGTGAGGGGACCTGTTGCCCCTTCACTAAGTGGCCCTAGTCCTTTATACTTTCAAAGCTTGGGCTTCTTTTACTGTCATGTTCATGTTTGATCCAGTGAGTGTGTCTGTATAAAATCATGTTTCTAGAGTCAAAGAGTGCATCTCTAAAGGTTTCCTTACATTGTTCTTATCATGGAGTTTGACCAAGTCAGTTATACAATTACTTCTGAAGATTAAATATTTGAAAAAATGTTATTAGTACATGTTTGTGATACATAAGGAATGCATTCACCATGGGAAGGTGATACACATACATATCACATGTTCATCCTTTTTAATTCCATTTTCATTCCCCTCCAGCCTGCTCCTTTCTAGATATCCGTTCCATCTACAGAAGGTCTACCTGCCTGTTTCCTATCCTTTGTCTTTTATTTTGCTCTTTCAATTATTTATATGTGGGTTTTTCACATGAAAAAAACCATGTTATATTTACCTTTGTGCGTCTGACTTATTTTGCTTAGAATTATAGTCTCAAAGTATGTCTGCTTTCCTTCTTTATGGCTAAGAATACTACATTGTGTATAACTACCACGTTTTCTTTATCCATTTTGATGGACATACAGACTGTTTCCAAGATTTAACTATTGTGAATTGTGGTTCTGCAAACATGGGTCTACATATATTACTATAATATGAAATCTTCAATTTGAAGATAAAATGTTTTAAAAATAAGTTATATTTTAATTTTAATTCCATTTTGGATAAAAGAAATGTTAATAAAGCTGACATAAATTAATAATATCATATTATATTTTATGTGCACATAGTTAGGTCTTGGAAGGCACACTTTAATCTGCAGTGTATTTTACCAATGGAATAATCATTTGAAAAGAATACTTTTAACAATTCCAAATAATTTGAATAATCCTTGAGTGACAAACCAACCCATTTCATGTAGGCTGAAATATATTTGGAGGCTGGTAGTTGCCCTTTGCTCTCTTCTCTCCCACATGCCATCTGTAATATTGTTGGGAGAAGTGGTTGCTTCTGAAAGCATCTCATTCAAACAAAAGAGTCTCACATGTTGATGCAAAGGGAAAGAGAGAAGCAGCAGCTATTTTGACTGGAAAAAAAAGAAGACATTCTGGGAACTGCATCCTCTTATCCCATTATTTTCTCTGATTTAATGGAAAAAAGTCAGTGTCCATTTGAGCTGGGCTGATAGGTGCGATAGGAATTTAAACCGACTTAACTTTCCTTCTCTTCAGTTTTTCCCTCCGTATGTTGCACAGGAATCAGCTTGGGGTGGCCCTGGGGTGGCCCTACCCTGAGCTTAGTGAGAGTGTGTTTCTTCCAGAATGCACAAATTCCAAGTGTACCAAAAGGGATGCTATGTAACTCAAGAGTATCTTCCTTGGAACAGCTGTAGAGAGAGTAGTGGGATCTCTAAGAAGGGAATAACATGAGAATCACATTTCCCTGACTACAGCAACAGTGAGGAATACTGCCTCCCAATATGACCTTTGCTTGCTCACAGTGGTTGATTGTCCAGATATTCATTCTAGGAGTTGTCCATAGGTAAACCTGACAGAACTGTCAACAATCCCCCTGTAACTCCTACTAGCAACAGTGGCAAGTTGTGACAGGTTGGTAAAACGCCATAAGACTCATTTGTTCATGTCCTATTCCTCCAGCCTTTCCCTTCTTCCTTCCTCTCCAAACCCCTTTCATCTTTTTCAAATTTTTGGTTTTAAAATATGGTCACAACATGAGCTGTTTTCAGGTAGAAATAACAGGGATTCAAACAAACACAACAAAAAATACCCTGGGATACGTTTGCTTGAAATATAAATTGTTCTGTGGGCATACACCAGGGTGGTTTTATTTTTTTATTTTTTTGTCAGTCTTGGGCTGTCATTTTGGGTTATTTTTGCTGTAGTCACTGAGGAAGTTAGCGGAAAAGCAAGCAACTAAGAATGAATGAAGCAGAGAGTGAGAACAGCAAAGAAAGTGCCTGGAAAGCCCAGAGCCAGCCCCGCACACGGGGGAGTATCTCCCCAGCTCACTCGATGCACACACGCAAATACACGCAGCCATACATAGCATGTGTGCTCTAAATTCTCAGTTTTATTTTCTTCAAATGTACAAAATGAGGCAACAGCGCCAGAAAGTTCCCATGAATTCTCAACTGTGAACAGAGAGAGAAATCAAAATCTTTTTTTCCCCACACTCTCAAAGTCTGAGTTAAAAGAGATGGATGATATTCTGCTCTTCACCTAAGTATCCTGAGCCCTGCTCCCCTCCATTTTCCTCTTTGCCTATTGGTCATCATTAGTGTGCTCCAGCTTCAGCTGCAGGGCAGAGTGGTGCCCAGCCTACTCCATTAATCAAGTAACAGATGGTGAATTAAGGCTCACAAACCTGAAAAGCTGGAATCCTTTCTCTCTATACTCTGAGATTTATGTACATCATCCAGAGGCCAGAGTTGCTGAGAGATGATTGTGTACTAATAGGCTTTACAAATGGTGGCTCTTCTGCTGTGTGTGTGTGTGTGCGTGCATGTGTGTGCATGTGTGGTTTGATGTTTAAGCACCTGAGCACAGAGTATTGACTGTATATTCCAAAGTGCTTTGAAAAAACATGTCTCAAATATAAGCTTTGTTTAACATACCAGTGGTATTCCAATAGCAGTGCTTAGTGAACACTCTTGGCTCCCTAGTGTGCTTTTGAATTTCACTTAGTGCTTGAACTAGGAGTGCCTGTTTAATATTTATGGAGACTCACAATGTGTTAAGTACCAAATGGGGCTGATAGGAGTAAATGTTCCGGGATGGCTTCATTTTGTTTAAGTTCTAAGAAGTAGGAGGGTTAGGAACTCACTGGTTAGGAACAGACGTCAAGCAGGCATTTTGTAAGGACATTTGATCTTGTCTGACCGAAGACTGTTAGTGGTGGCATCCACCAGAATCAGGTATCCTTCCACAGTTTGTAAAATTGCATAGAATTTTACTGTTGCTTTCCAGTCGATCTGTCCCACTCCCATACCTAATCACTCTCTCACTCCTATGAACTTTCTCACTCCTGTGCAATTGGAACTATTAAATGTTGACTTGTGGGTGTATAGCTTCTTTCACTCAGTTATGATTTGCTCCATCAACGGTGTTCACTTAACTTAGAGCTTTCTAAGGACAACAAAAAAATAACATAATTCTTTTACACTCGTTCCTGTGAGTTTTACTTTTGTTGTAATATTTTTTTTCTGTATAATTACCAGTTCTCCTCTTTATGCAGTAGTATGGTCCTGAGCCATCCTTAACTCTGTCTCATAGTTCTTTATTGCTAATTGCAGAAAAGCTTCACTTTCAGGCTCTCCAAGTCACATCTTAAGTATGGAATTTTCCTGATTTCTGCATCTTGTTGAAATGTTGAAGCATTGCCCACCACGTTTCACTGGCAGCTTCCTGACACCGAGGAATACCCTCTTTGGCGAGGGAGGGCACCCTTGCCATAGAGTTGCTCTGTTTTGTGAAATTGCAGCAGGTAGAATTATGCAGGTCAACACTGCATTTGCTCCGTGTGCGGACTTCTAGGTTGAAAGCTACCTTAGAGGCATCTCTACTACTGTGTAGAAGTTACTTTTGGTTAAGTTATACTCTTTCCGTACTCTGAAATCTGATATCCTTCTATCACTTTTAACCTTTGACTATGCTGTCAGACCCATTTTAGGGTATGAACATGCTTGGATAACTTTATAATTTTTTTCAGTAGGCTCAAACTGCTGAAGAGATGGAGTTGTAACTAGGTCTCTTCAGTAAGTGAGCTCACAGGTTTTATTCATGTCAAGGTTGATGAGATTCTTTGCTCACACCAACACACCACGTACAGGACACAGCTGTGTGTTGACTCTAAAAAGCCACACAAAATAATGTTCCCTGGGAAATCTCTGATTTGCCTTATGGATACCATACATACCTGCTCTCCATTCTGTGAAATCATCCTGAATTCTGGAGCAATGCTTTATCCATAACACCAGAGAAAGACACCTTCACATCTTACTGTGTATCACTGCTTTGGTGGCCAGCCAAGTAGCAATATCTAAAGTAATTTCTGCACATATCCCAAAATGGTAGTCTAGACTCATATTTATCCAGATGCTCAATTCCTGTTCTGGAAATTGTATCTTCTCTTTCCATGGCCTTGTAAGTTATTTCCATACATACCTTGGTTAGGCTATTTGGATTTATTCTAGACTGAGCTGTCAAAGGCAATTCAACAAAAAAAAAAAAATCACTATTGTATCTTTGGTATCAAGAACATATAATTTTTAAGCATTAAAGGTAAGAAATTTAATGTGCTCAGAGGAAGCAAAGGAGATAACGCTTGCAATACAAACAGTAAACAAGTTTCCATTGCCACCCTTTGGAATAAAGTGGCATAGATGCCAGAAAAGCTGACAACATGTGTATCATGTAAACATCATAACCTGTTCAAAGCCTTTAAGAAATACAGAATGTGATCTGCAAGCATAGGAAATCCTGGTCTACAAATATAACCTCAGATTCTCTCCCTCACCCTCTCCTATCCTTTTAAAATTTCTTTCCCTGCTTCCCTCCACCCTTCTTCCTTCCCTTGTCATTTATTTCTTTTAGTATTTGGACATACCTAGTGTATACTACATATCATTCTAGCCCTTGATGAGAACCGTAGTAAATAAAACACAGACTTATAACTCAAGGGACCTTTTTCATTCTCCTGCCTCTTCTTTCTTTCTGATTGATTTCATGCTGTGCCATTTGACTAAAACTAGAGTAG
Source organism: Chinchilla lanigera (assembly GCF_000276665.1). Lineage (NCBI taxonomy): Eukaryota > Metazoa > Chordata > Mammalia > Rodentia > Chinchillidae > Chinchilla > Chinchilla lanigera. Next base: position 47,941,860 of record NW_004955402.1, read on the forward strand.
CTTAGGAACAATAAAGTGGAGCCACTCAATTTCACAAACCAATCCAGGAAGATCCAGTATGGGAAATGATGTTGCTTTTATAGTTCACTCTGAGCCTGGGCTAGGAACACAGGGCCATGGAAAACCCATTGCTTATAGTTGTATTTAATAGTAACAAGGAGTAATGTAACTAGTTATGTACATCCATCAGTTCCCAATGTGTCATCAAGGCCCTTGTTAGCTGTTGATAAGGCTTCCTGGGTGTCAGTGATTATATTTCTTAAGCACTAGCAATACGCTTTCCCAGGGGTGGCAATCACTATTTCTGAGCATGTCAGCTTAGGAGACTAATCAGATGACTGTTATGAGATACTGAGGCTGCCTAGTCCTCATGCTGAGATACCGTTCATGGCTTTTAATTGCCTTACATTCTCATTGTTCCCTGGGAGAATCTCCAAATCCTTAGTTAATCTCACTGCATTTTACTTAATCTGAACTGCAGACATTTCAGCATCTACCATTCTGCATTGTAAAGATGGGGCTGGGGTGAGCTTTTACATTGCCCTCCATAATAAGAGAATCTGAAAGCCATGGGGTTGATTGGAACATCTCTTTCACTGTGAACTTTTAGTTCTTAAAATGAAAAAAAATTGCCTGACTTTGATTGCAGTTATGTATTATATATACAGAATGTCACTTTCCATGTTCTATCATCCTGGCCCAGTGTTTTACATGGCAGAAGCACACTAACAATTGATGGATTAGATAAAATAGGAATATTATTGCACATACGTCATTTGATTTTTCTATATGTTTTTGATTTTTTATTTAATTCGCCATGCATAAATCCACAAATCCACCAAAATTTCCTCTAAAATGCACAAAAATCTCTGTGTAATAATTAAGAAAGGAAAATTGGGGAAGCAATAAAATATTTTTATAATATGTAAGGTTTTATATAACTAATCCCTACATAAATTCAGGCATAGTTATGATATAGGAGAACTATAACTCTCAACCTACTAGAGGTCAGGTGTGGCAAGTTGATGTCCCTGAAATCAAAGAATGAATTCCAAAGGTAAGGGAGGTTAACAGTATGAAAGTTTTATTGAGAGATAGCTCCTGTGAGGTAGGAAGATCAATTGAGAGATAGCTCCTGGAAGGTCCTGGAAGTGGGCTGCCACTGAGGCCCTTTGTTAGGGGTAATTTATACAGCAAAGTCACAATGTGGGTACAATTTAGGTCAAACTATAATCAACCTATACAATCACAAGTACAGTTGCTTAGCTAATACTGGTCCAACAGACAAGTGGATCACACAGCAGGGGTACAGAGAAAAAAGGCATTCTGCCGAAGAGATGGGTTCAATGCTCTGGTCATCCACCTGGGTGACTGATGTGTATTTGGGCTTCCAGGACCAGGTAGTGCTAATTATAGTATATTTCCACACTACTGCCAGTTCCTTAGGGAGGCATGCAGGCCTGGCTAGTGCATCTCTATCTTGAGACCTGGCTTGCTTCAGATGCACCTCCAAACACAATTCTGATGTCCTTATTTTTTCCTGCTGACTTCCTTGAGATCCCAGTTCTTCTCTGACTGTATATGAATTTTCTATCTAACTTAGCTGCCTATAGTAGTTGCACAAGTTTTTAACATAATTTTTATCAAAGACAAAATTGATAATAGTATATTTGCAAGAATCCACTTTCTTAATACTTCTGGAAATACAATCACAACACTTTATTAAAGAACCATATTAATAAGTCTATATAATTAAATACAGTCATGTTAGTGGTTTATGCAGGAATCTCATTAAAGTCTTATCTTCTCCCTTCTACTTCTAGACTTTTCACCCTGGTGGGACCATTGCCTTATTCAAGATTTCTAATGATGTAGTGAAATTGTCCATTCAGGAATACTTTCTTCCACAGAACATTTTTTTGATGCTTACTGTCTAAGAATTATAGAGAGCTACGTTTGTTTTCTGCATTCCAGGACTCAAAGTCTTATTAGTACCTGCTAATTATTCATAAGTTGGGTCTGTGAACTATCAAAGAAAAATTGTACCAGACAAACTTAAATAAGCAAGGAAGATTTCATTCAAGACTCCTGCAATAGACAGAGAGATCTAAGTCAAGTTGGTTGTAACAAAAGGCAGAAAGAGTTTTAAATACTGGAGTTAGTGCAAAAGTACTGGAGGACATAGTGGGAGGAGAGGAGGTTGGCCTATGTTCTCTGATCCTCTCTGTCTTGCTAGTTGGATTCATTAAAGTCAGGCTCCAATCCTGTCACAGAAACTGGGAGATGGATGTGGTGGATTGGAAACTTGTGGTCAATTTATAACACCCACCTGAACTGAGTCAGTGTGGTGCTGCGTGTGGGGGAGGCTGACCTGAAGATTGTCACCAGCAGAATAAGAGGCTGTTGGGAGCTGGGGGAGACTGGTAGAACTGGTGGGTGCTGTTAGAAGCTGCAAGTCACTTCTCTTGGAGAAGCTTGTCATGATAGCTTTCTTGATGAATTCAGCTGTTATCATCCAAGGAGCCCAGGAACTCATTGTTGCTGAGAATAGCTATAGTTCACTTTGGGGGAGCTCTTGTCCTCACTTTGAACATCGTTTCCTGGATCCCAAGGGGAAGATGGTGCACTGCTCAGTCTCCTGGAGAAGCTTGCTGTTTTGGCTTTCCTGATGGAAACTCAGCTGTCCTGATCATCAGAGGAGCTCAGAACCTCACTGTTGCTGAGGATTGCTGAAGTACTTTTCAGGGGAGCTCTGGTTTTTACTTTGAGCCTCACTTCCTGACTCCATTTCATATCCCTCAGCCTGCTAGCAGAGATCCTTCATCTACTGGTACACACTTTCTAACTTCCACCACTGACCTTTGCGCCTTCCCAGTGCAGATCTGTGAAACAGACCTGCATGAGACATTGTCATGAGCTTTAAGCCTCTGGTTAGACTCATGGCGGGCATTGTTATGGGTTCTAGGTCTTCAGCTGGACTCTTGCACAACACTGTCATAGGATCCAGGCCTCGGCTGGATTCTTGGGTCTTTAGTGTGTGGACAGATTTCCCATACTCTTTCTGTATATGATTTTTGGGTGTCTATTATAAATAATCTTGTAAACTATGTATCCTGTATTGTTTCCCCTTGTAAAACCCCCAAACTATGACAATGGGCAAGCCAACTTCTTTTAGGATCCCACACCATGAAGTTTTCTCCTAGGCCTTTGAGAAAGATATTCTGGCAAGAGGCTGAAGATTTACCTACATTTGAAAAGGATAGGCATAAAAATTGCAATTACAAGTTTTCAGAACTGAATATTCTAAGAAAAAAGAAGTCAGAGTTTTAGAGTCAGGAAAAAAGATATCTAACAGTTTAAAGAAGCTAAAGGTATTGCTAAGGTTGTATTCATTCATTCATTCACTTATCAATACTCATCCACTTACTTTAAGCTGCTAGTCTCCTTCCCTAAATACCTATTGTTTTTGTGAGGAAGAAATATAACATTAACTTCTTTTCCTGGGAGGGTCATATTGTTTTCTCTGCTCACAAATTTCTGCTCTTCTAGCTGCATGTACCTTTAATACTCCTGGAAAATTTCCTTCATTTGCTGCCAACCTAATCTGGAATAGTGCATATATTTATGAATTCTACCCCACTTTCTCTTCAAAAGAAGGTCAAGATGCTCAATTTCATTATCTCTGGCCTTTGTAGACTGAATTTAGTTTATGATGCCCAAAGGACGAAGACCATATCATGATTGAGCTTTGATTTCTACACGTAAATGGGTCAGTAAGGTCTGTTTTGCCCCCAGCAAAGAAGCACCCATTCACTGCTCTGTGATCAGACTGCTGATGTCCCTGAAATCCAGAGAACTGTAGAATGTGATACTGTCTAAACAATGCATGTCACAGCACTCTATTCTTCAGCACTCTTTGAAGCCTGAATATTCACTCTGTGCATATGTTAAATGTCAAGGGTAATTCACTGAAAATTTCAGCTCTGAAGAAAACAGGTATTTAGCTGTTGATATCTACAGGGAAACAACGAAGGAAGGCTTCCCACAAAGGTGAGGAAACACTGTATGATTTGAAGTTTAAAGAAAATAAAAGTGTCAACTGTGTAAACCAAGACAAGACAAGTTCACATAAACATAAACCTAAAGGAGAAGAATGCATAAAGAACCTGACAAGAAAGGATCTTAAAATGGCTGTGGATTAAAGACTGCAGAAATCAAGTCCAATTTAACTTGCCCATTTCCAGAATTTTGTGTGACTTTCATCTCAGAGGGAGACAGAAATCTGAATCGCTTTGCAGTTCTAAGCGGTAGTCACTTGCCTAATTGTGTGTGTGTGGGGGAGGACAAATAGAAGCTCATGGAGAAACTTGACTAATAAAAGATTAGGGGAGGACTTTGGAGAAAAAAAGCAGAAAAATATGGGCTTGCAGTGTACACTCTGTTGATCTTATTTAGCAGGAGGTCTGAGTTCCCAGGTAGGAGTTCACTGGCTGGGTTAATGGAGGCACAACATGTTGATTTACAGTGCAGGTCTTTGCAACAATAGAGAGAATAATTGTTGACCTATTGTCTTAGTGAGTTCAGGTTCCTTTAACAAAATACTATATAGTGGATGGCTTAAACAGGAATTTTTTTCTCTCAGTTCTGGAGGCTGGGACATCTGAGTTGGTGGGAACGGTATGGTCAGGTTCTGAGGAGGACTTGGGACTTGCAGATGCCCATATTCTTGCTCTGTCTTCAGAAGAGACCAAGCCACAACCTTTTCTTATTATAAGGAAACTAATCCAGCACTGGGGCCTGCACTTTCAAGATCTCATCTAAATTTAATTGCTTTCCAAAGCCCCACCTCCACATACCACTACGTCACATTGGGGGTTATGGTTTCAACATACCCAGTTTGGAAAGACACAACCATGAATCCATATGCCTCTTAAAGTAAAGACAATGGGCTGATCTATTGAGTTAGATAAGCAGGATCTAGAATAGATGTCATGATCTCAGAAATAAAAAATGTCAGAAACATTGATTATTTAAGGAATGCTTCATTTTTGTCTATAATGGATGGAGAGTGGTTTGGGATTGCTCAGTTCAGCTTAAAATATCTGCTCAGATGTGAAACAACTGCGGAATTAGAAGACTCACCCTGCCAAATTCCTTGCCTAACTCTGTCTTTGTCTAATGTTCTGCTTTCATCAAAGCTGAAATGGTGGCCAGGAAAGACCCTCCTAACATCCATTAGAAAATAGCTGACCTTGACTGGAGCTCAGAAATCCTGAGGCTGATTCCCAAGCCTGTGGGTTTTTTGTTTTGTTTTTTCTTATTCCCCAATGAAGGCTGGGATTTGTCGTCTAGTAAATTTACTTCAAACATTCAAAAATCTCAGTAAGTTTCTCACTTTGTATTGAAACTTTGGGGTTTTGGGATCATTTTTTCTTCCTTTACTTTTCTCAGTGACTCAAGTTATAAAAATACTATCAACCAATAGTTCAAGGAAGAACCTAAAAATACAGTGAAACTTGGAGTTACACTTATATATCTGTCTAAAGCAAATTTTGTTTGAAATTCTCCTTATGAAATTAACAAATTGTTTTGAAGGAATAGAAAGAAAAAGTGGAAAGCAGAGACCAATGGATTTTCCAAGAATTAGAGTGTTCCATAACCCACAAGATGTTAAAGGCTTTTCCAGTGAAGGACTAACACATACCATGCATGTGTATTTATTTTGAATGTGGGCATGGAACCATCTCAGTAGTCCCCACTGCCAGCTGTTATCCACACTTTAAAGATAGGATGCTGAAGCTCAGAGGGGTACCATGGCAAACATCCTCAGTCTCTCACAAGTTGTGGGGTCACTGTCCATCCTATGGTGACAAAATTGGACCCGTCCAACAGAACTACATCAAAGCACTTGGAAAATGTATGGATTCCTGGGACCCATTGTGTATGCAAAAAGTTAGAATTTCTTAGGGTAGATACATTGTTCTCATGTGTAACAAGCACCCAGGTAATCCTTGTGCACAAATGGAATTGAGAGCCATTATTTGGCTCCTACAATTGACTCCTAAACATTGGTGTGAGACACATTCAATTCATACTGGAGTTGACAATTCTTATTGTTTGAGCTTTCCTTAAATCTCTTATTCTGCTTTGTGCTGCTATAACAGAAAACTTGAGACTTGGTAATTTATAAGTAGTTGAGAATTATTTATTATAGTTCTGGAAGCTGAGAAGTTCAAAATCCATGGGCTCACACTGGTGATGGCCTTTGTCCTGCCTCATCCCATAGCAGAAGACAGAGGAGCAAAGGAACAGTGAAAGAGTAAGAAAAACTTACAGCCCTCATAACTGTCATGAATTTACACATAAGGGATTGAGCCTTATGACCCACAAACCTCCCATTAGGTTCTGCCTCTCAACAGTGTTGCATTTGAGGTTAAATTTTCATGGTCTTGGGGGATCACCTTCACACCGCAGCACTAAATCTAGTGCATTTCCTTGGGCCAGTGCTCCATTTCAATCTTATTCTTCACTATAGGTAACGCAGGACCTGTGCTAATGAAAAATTTATTCCTCAGAATTAAGGGAAATTCTTGTTCCCCTAACATCTACATGGAAAAAAGTAAAGGCTGCAGTTGAAGTCTCTTTAATGTTTCAAAAACGTTTTCTTGTAAATACAGAAGTCAATGTTTTCATTGCTTTCTTTTCACTCTGTCAATGAAGGAGAGGTTTTTGTGCTGAAAGCTGAACATATAATACAGGACCCTAGACAGGGGTTGTTAATTGCATATATTTGTAGGCTATGGGAGTGGGACACAGAACTCTCAGGGCTTCTGGAGGTTGCATATGGGTATAGAAAGAACAGCCAGAGTCTGTGGGTGGCAGAATCTGTAGCATGAAGGGGTGCAGTGACCCCTGGTTCCTATGGAAGATTGATTAACTCATTTGTATAATTCCACAGCCTGAGAGTGAAGTGAGGCCCCGTATTCTAGGATAAGCTGGAACTGTGCATAGGCCCTTTGGTAAGAAGGTTTGATTAGAAACTTCATCTTTAGGAGCAGGGGAGCAGAGGCACTTGGAATTTGATCATTTGAGACCCTTGTAATTTAACTAGGTTTCAAGATCGTGTATACCATTGTCTAATTTTTTATCTATTCATCTCTATTTTTTAGATTTGTTCCTATATCTGTGTGTTTATTATCTTTCTATTGTCTATCATCTATCTATCTATCTATCATCTATCATTTATCTATCATCTATAATCTACCATCTATCTATCTATCTATCTATCTATCTATCTATCTTTATCATCTGTCTACTTTGCTATCACCTAATGTTACAAAGGAAACATTACAATTTCTTTCCTGAAAATGGGTTCTGCTATGTTGAAACCCCTCTTTTACCATTTGTACTGTTCTTCCGAAATATCAATGTGTCATTTCTTTTCAGTCACTTTCAGTTATAAAAACAGTGTGCCTTGGCTGTGAACATTTAGATCTTTCTATTTTAAAGTTTTAAGCTTTTATTCTTTCTCTGCAGAGGTCAGACTTGCAGATCCAGCTGCCAGGTGTTTGAAGGTGGTGATGTGGAATTCTCTGCTTTCTCAGAACCCTCTGGTCAGGACAAGAAGGGAGAAAGAGAAAATAAACTGGTTTGTTCCTACAGACAGGGAGTTGTGCGTTGTCCTCTAGGTTGGCTGAATTGCTCTGCCTTTGTGCGGCAAACCCCATGTGGCTGGTGATAAGACTGTTGTCTCCGCACTCCTCTGTGAGCACCCAGAGGCCGTCTCCAAAATCATGTTTGCTCCTGGCATCTCCATGTCCTCTTTCTTTCTCTTAGGTTCCAATATCAGGGTCTTTTAGCCCGATTCTCATTATTAGCTTTTCTTTGCCTAACCTATGTACTTTCTTAGCACTTGCTCTTTCAGCTCTTCATGTTTTGAAATCCTTTCTTCCAGATTCTGGATTTGGAGCATGCACCGTGCCAGTTGTCTAGCCCACAATTTTTGGATGAGAGAAAAATCACCAGTTGCTAAACCAGTGACAGTAATCAGGAATCAGTCTAACCCCTTCAAAAGAGAGAAACACCCCTGTCTAGTGTTTCAAAACCTCTGCGTTCACTGGTAGACAATCTGTTCTCATTGCCCTTGGAGTACTATATGTTGGTAACAGAGGGGGCTTTCAGGGGAATGGAGTAGTAGGACTGCAATAGCTGTTTTGCTCAAATGGCACATTTCAGAAATTCTTGTCAAAAGTTTGGAATACATAATATTCTGCAACCACATCTTTTACTCTCTCTTTTTTTTGTTTTTCTGGTACCAGGAGTTGGACTCACAACTTTGCACTTGCCAGGCAGGTGTTGTGCTGCTGAGCTATATCCCTGGCCCTTACATCTTTTACTCTCAACTGAGTTTTCAGCTTGTAATTAATGAAAATACATATCCTATACATTTCATATTTAGATTGATTTACTATATTCAAGAAGTTTCACGTGTTCTTCTTTAATGACAATAAATATTTGTATAACTAAAAGTCTGGCATGAATACAGATCTTAATTCTAGATGAAAGGATTTTATATTAAACCATGAAAGGATTTTATATTGTTGCTGTAAATGTATAACTTGCTATTTTGTTGGTTTAAAGCATTAGTCCCTATACACTCTGTTATGTACTTTTGACATCTCAGATAAATTTCCACATGAACTCTGAAGACTATAGATATGAACATGTCATTTTTTTTTCCTGTGGAGATTGACTGATGGTTTCTAAAAATACAATATTAGGGAATGAAGATGTCAGAAGTCATCTGGACTAGACCCTTGCTTTCCAGCACTTATGGTGGGACTGATTGCAGTCTAAATTTGTCCTTCTTTTTCTAAAGTACCTAACTAATGGAGACCCCACAACCTTCTTTGACTTGGGTTCACGCATTTCTTCTAACACCTAACATCACTCTCTCCTCCTGTGTTGTAAACTCATTTTTAATAATCTTATCTTACTGTCTTTGTTTCTTAAGCTCTTTGGCTTTCTCCTTATATTTGATTTGAATGGTGGATAAAAAGAATAATCTGAATTCCCCTCAGATCTAATACTGTGCTCAGATAGCTTCCCAGATAGCTTCTAAACCCTATAGAAAATAAGGAAGAATACCAGAAGCCTGGCAAGCTGACTGCGCCTCTTCACTCCAGACCCACAGAATGAAAAAGGAAAAGATACTTCAAGGGGACAAGGGGAACAAAAAGTTAAAAAGACAAATAAGAAGAAAGAAACTGAGGATGTGAAGTCTCCAGCACCTACCCTGGCTCACAGTAGAAAGCCAACATTTTACCCTTTCTGCAGAAAGCAGTTTTGGGGGTTGAACCCAGATGAAACCTTGCCAGTACTTCATTGCCTATCACCCTACATGTTCTACTGAGCAGTAATCCCTAATCATGTACCTCTTCTTAATGGTGAGGAGTGAAGGAATATTGGTTGTAAGGAACCAGTTCACTGGACTTTTCCACTGTGAGTAGGTATGGAAATGAATAATGATTAAAGGGCAACAACAGTGAGAGGAGAGGAAGAGAGAGAGAGAGAGGGGGGACTAACTGATTTTGTGATGGAAAAGGGTATGTTATAGGGAAGAAATAAATGGAAAACTTAAAATTTAGGTTCACAAATAAATCAGAATTGCATGTATAAACATCAAATTGTCTCCCTAGTGTAAGAAACTAAAGGAGTAAATGAGATAAAAAAGGTACAACAGATAATGTTAAAGGGAAAGAAACTGCTGAAAAGGAAAGAACAACTGGTAGGCGGAAAAGAGAAAAGAAGGAAGGAGAAAAAAAGATATGTATATATGCACAAGATAGCTAAGGTAATTGTATACTAATTTCTATTAGTTCATTGAAATGAACAGTCAGTGCTTATACTGTTTGATCAATTTTGCATGCCTGTACATGGTAATCTGAGCAACTACTTTGAAGATAACAATATACAATATGATAACAATTGTTAATTTCCTATCATCTTGTTTTAAATTCTGTATCATTTTTGTCTCATATATATATGTATATATATGTATATACACACACGTAGGAAAATATACTTGATATGAGATGAAACATAAAATGAATTTATAAACTTACATATCAAATTAATTTGGTAGCCTTTCTTAGTTTTGATCATTAAAAAAGAGTCATTGATATGCTTCTGTTGCATTAATAGCAAGTTATAATGTGGTATTTTAATGAATTAATACCATGACCTATTTTTTTGTTGGCAACTAAACAGCTAAACATTTGTCAGTGAAACATTGGAGTGTGATTACCTTTGCTTTCAAATATTACCATTCTTTTCTCCCTCCCTCTTTTGTATGTCCTTCATTCTGATAAAGCTCTTTCCCTGATTGAAGGGAAGCTGAATTTGAGAATGAATGAGCATTTCCTTAGCATTTAATAAGTTAAAATCATATGTATACCTAATGAAAGAGCTAATTGTATTACTCTCCACAAAGTTGAAATTTTCTGCACAAAGAAGTTTCTTTTTTGTTATAAAGGTAAAAGAAGTTAGAGTAAGGAGCCCCCAGTGTATTAAAGTTTTATTGTTTTCAGACAAGGCAAAATTATAACTTCCATTTCTATTGCACTAGAAAGAATTTAAGACCTCTATACCTACATTTTTAAAAGGTTAGGAGGAACTGTACACAGCTGACATTTCAGTGTATGATCAAAGTGTTCCTCAATCTTAAATATATACTTTAAATGTGTCAGATACACCATCACCTGCTCATTGTAGCATATAAACTTTCCCACACACCACCTGACATTTCTTGACTGAGTGATTTCATTGTTCAGTGTGTCCTACTTTCTGCCTGTCAAGCCACTCTATTTAGCATTATGTCTGTTTAAGGAGAACCTATTTCACACTAGTAACAGATTGTGTTTATGCTTATCTTCTAAATTCCACTAGCATATTTTAGATATTTTAAGTGATTGTCATTGCCCTTTCTTGGGTGGACAAAAATGGGGGTAAGAATTCAAAATTTCACAACATAATAAGTTTAGCACAGCAAATAACTATATTGTCTGGGTGTATCATGTTTTGTTGTATATTTGAAAATTCTGAAACTTAACTGTGATGTTCACATTACTACCATTGTGTTTTCATCCCCAAATTATGGGAATTAATAAGTAGTTTTTGAAAGACAGGAAAAAATAATGATGGAAGATCATGAGGTCAGTTTTAAAAAAATTACTTTGCATTGCCTATTTTGGATAAATGCACTAATAGCTCCATTTGAATTTTCTATATGAAAACAATATGATGGGCTGAGATGAGAGTTACTGCACAGCAAGGCAAAACTCATACTGGAAACAATATCTTTTTAAATACAGTCTTCTTTTGGTGAAATGATGTCTTTCAAAACATGAAGTTTGTTGTGAGAAAATTTAGACTCTAGTATCTTGGGTATTGTTTTTTTTGGGGGAAGGGACTGGCTCTTTTGCTTAAATTGCACATGAATGGCTGAATGGTATTTCAGCAGCTTATGTTCTATTTTATTGTAAGCTAAATGATACCTTTCTTTACAGATGACAGACAGGCAAAACAATCGAGGAAGCACAATTGAGGAAGCATGATTAAGGAAGGCAGACTTAGTCAGAAAGAATCACCGAAGGAGTGAGTGAAAAATCAAGAAGCCAGCAAGGCAAATCAGTGCTTCTCAGTGTCCATGTGGGACGTGCAAGCATTACTGAGCTGTAGAAAGCGTAACTCCACTTGGCTTTCTTCCTCAACCCCCACGTGGACGTCCAATGTTGAACTAAAAAGGATAGAGAGAATTCACTTCAATCAACAGCTACAAAGGGGCCGCCCTGTGAAAGCACTGCTGTAGTTCTTAGCATACAAAGAGAAAAGTTACTAAGATGTTAGACATATTTGGTCTGAAATGTGTAGTATGCATATGCACAACTATACTCAAGACTAATAAGGTTTATCCTTTGTCATGTTCACTCTTAGAACAGTAAGTCATGAAACAGAAGAACAACATCTAATCATCAGAACAGGATGTACAAATTCCCCCAATTGAATCACCAACAATGATGATGAGAGGAAACATTCCTAATTTTTCTTTTTTTTCTATATGTTTTAGCTTTTGAGGGATACAGAATAAGTATAATACGTTTGTCCAATTTATACCATCCCTTGAATGGAATCTCAGATCTGGATGTAAGATATGAAAGGCTATTTCAGCATTCTATAGAGCAGCAGCTTCTTTATGATGTAGTGTGTAAGGAAACCAAAGGATCACATGTTTGTAGGGTTACTTGTCACTTCTTTGATATAAAATGTACCTCTTGGTCCCAGGGTATACCATGAAAACTGTGATACCAATAAGTAATCTATACTGATCCCTCCTTATCCATGGGGGATATATTCCAAGATCTCTAACAGGTGACAACAACCACAGCTAGAGCTGAATAAATATATATGAATATGAGTATATAGCTATGAGTTTATACATACAAGTATGAATTTATTACCTATACGTATGTACACCTATGAATTTATTTTCCTCCTTCCTCTTTTTATAGATATAAGATTTATTGTTATTGTAGATTGTAGCAACCTTTTTTCCTGCATTATTAAGTAAATAACTTATTTTTCACTTAAGTAAAGCATTTCCCATCTTCTCTTTGGCATACTGAATAGCCAGCATCACTACTATTGAACTTTGCAACTGCCACTCATTAAAAGAAGGTTACTTGAATACAAGCACTGCGGTATTATGACAGTCAATTTGATAACTGAGGTAACAATTAAGTGACTAATGCATGGATAGCCTGTACAGTGTAGTTACCTGGATTAAAGGTTGCTTAACACCCCAGAAAGGATGTGGCAGAACACAGTAGGACAACACACTACTCAGAATGACAAGTAATTTATAGTTTATGAATTATTTATTTCTAGAATTTTCTATCTGATATTTTCAAATTGCAGTTGACCATGACTAACTGAAAACACAGAAAGCAAAACTTAGTGGAAGGGTTGACTACTGCATTATGAGCCCTTGTGAGACATTGGAGACACTGAAGAAAAAACACTAGAGCACATGTTCAACCTAGTGAGAGTGCATCAGCATCCCATCCAAGGTAAAAGAGTCTGGTAATCAACATTCTGTGAGTGGCTGATTGGTTCCCCTGAATGATGATATCATACTGAGGACTCAGAGTTGGCCACTGTTGCTGGCAAGTCAAATATTCATCAATGGCAGAGGCTTTGGAGACAGAAATCTTAGCTTGAGTGAGTCATGTATAGCCTCCATCCTTTCCCACATGACTATTTCATCTCTGGACCCTGAAGTGGCTGATGAGAAAGTCTGGTTATGCCACAGGGTGAATAACTTTGTGTATCTGAGTGTCCCGTGTTTCTTAATGGCAAGTGCTCTCATGGACCCACCCAAAGGCTTCCCCTGTAGATGTCTTTCCAACATTCTTCCATTGATGCCTCTCTTCTTCCAAAATACTTGCTTCTGGCCAGGGAGTTTGAATACATCCTTACCTCAGACTACTTTTACTTTCATCCAAAGTTGATGATTAAGAGTATTCTTCAAGTTGTACTCACAGAGCCAATTTCCCTCCCCCAGTGTTTTTAAGGTTACCTCTGAGTGGTCTTGCAGTTTCACAACTGCACAATAGCAGTTTCACTTATAATTTTTACTCTGCAAGAATCTTTCAAATTAATCTATGAATAAAGCTCAGAATAAAAAAGATTGTTTCAGATTGTTATATAGCACTTCTACCCTTCCCCCTCCCCAAGGAGGTCATGAAGATAAACTAAGGGAGAGATGTAAGTCCAAAAGACGTAAATACTAAAGGACCTGAGATATTGGTTTAGTTTTTTGTGTTCTGTGGTGCTGTGAGGCCCAAATCCAGAATTTTGTATTTTTATGACCTATTGGTGTACTTGTTTCACTTTGTGGCTTGGTGTCTGTGACATTCTCTACCTTATGATGCCTACCTTCAGTCGCACAGTCTCTTAATGCTCCATCTGCACTATAGGCTAGTGCAGCCACTAATATGCTACAGGGAAATTTTGTGAATGATGATTTTTTTTTGCTGTAGAAGCATAGTTTTGGTTTGGAACCCAGGAGTTCTACAATTTGGGAGGAGGCTGTGTGTTTTTATCTACACCACCTGGTGTTTTTATCTACAGTAAATTCTCCTTGAGCCTGGTGTGGTGGTGCACTTCTGTAATCCCAACACTGCAGAGGTTGAGGTAGGAGGATTGTTTCGAGTTCAAGACCAACCTGGGCTACAAAGTGAGCTCAAGTCCAGTCTGAACTTCATAGCAAGACCTTATCTCAAAAAGACACAAAAAATTTTCTCCCTGAATCATTGGATCTGCCATTTAACTTAAGCTTCAAGGCCTTGAATTCTTCAGTGATATGGACTCTTTAAAGGTGTGTCTTCTGTACTCTGCTGCACCTTTTTAGCAAACATAGGGTACCAGAGAGTTGGCTCACCTTGTGTGCACTGGCATCAATACAGGGAAATAAGGTGCTGCTCTACAGCACACAGAGGCAGTCATGCTCCCTTTACATTATGCTGTGATAGAGAACAGAATCCACAACTATTTAACAGAGAATTTGGGATATTGAATTAGCATGGATTAAGTTACTGCACAGTGTGCTACTTTCCCTCTTGTAGAGGAAACAATAGAAGAAGTTGATCTAAAGTCTGTAAATACAAACATCGCTATTAGGTAGGTAGAGCTATTCCTCAGGAGTCTTTAGAGGTTCCCAAAATACTGGAATTCATATCTGGGCTAGAGTTGACAACTCTCAAGCTGGCTCAGAGTACGTGAGGAGAAGCCTGAAAAGGGTCAAATGCACCTCTAGATTGAAAACCTGTTGCTAGACTAATACTGTCGGACCAGCAAGAAAACTGTAAGAAAAATACTCCAACTTCCTCTTGCAAAGTTTCAGTCTCTTTTCAAGGCACATATTAAAACTCACTTGCCAAGAAGAAATGTGGTTAGTGGAGTCTCAACTCAGAAATGAAAAAATAAAGCTCAGAAAGGAAGGATTAGAGTTGAGAGATAATACTGTAATAACCATCATATTTGACAAAAAAAGTAAATAATAAAAAAATCCAAATAAATCCAAGTCAGCTTAATTCTCTCAAATCCAGATTAAAACATCTTAGGTCATTTATATAAGGATTTATATAACTGCTTTCCACATTATCAAATAGGCAGGTGCCCAATTCATTCATTCATTCAGTCAGTCAGTAGTTTTTCCCTGAAACTTTTACTATATATTTGCTATGTGCTACTCCCTGTGGCTGGTGGCTTTGTCCTCAAGACTCCCTTTTACTCTTTTCAATTGATACACAAAACTTGTACATATTGATAGGATACCATTAGATATTTTGATAAAAGTTTGCATTGTATAATGTTCATATGAAGGCAAACATACGTGTCTCATTAAATATTTATCACATTTTATAGTGAAAAGAAGCAAAATCTATCCCATCTTGTCTTGAAATACACAGTATATTGTCAATATTTATAGACATCCTGTGAAACAGCACAACAGAACTTCTTGTGCCTATCTAACTATTCCTTATACCCACTGATCATCCTCTCCTCATCTCTCCTTTCCAGGATTTTGATGCACATATTTTCTCTGGTCCAACTGGAATGGTTAGAAAGAAGAACAGAGCAAAGAAGATAATGGTTTAGACACAAAAAAGAGTTTCAGTAGAAGAATGTTCCACAGTTTGAAGTGCTGCATGTTATAGTTAAGTGGACTGTGTACTTGATTGGCTTGGGAGCCTCCAGGAGATTATTAAAACACCCTTCAGAATGTGTCTGGGTGGTCACAAAGGTGTCACCTCAGCGTCTATATGTAGTTCCTTCCTCCCTAGCACTGTTCCCCTGCTCCATTTCCTGGTTAAAATGACCATAACAACTAGGATGTGGCTTGTTCTTCTGCCAGGAGGTTTCTCCTTTGGAACCACCTGGCCATGGACTGAAACTCCTAAGATCATAAGTCAAATTAAAAGTACCCTCTTTTAAGTTGTGGGTGTTAGATATTATGTCCTAGTGAAAAGAAAGGTGAATAACATAAAAAATTTTGTCAGGGACAAGAAGCATTGCTGTGGCGATACTGGGCCAAGTGGTTCAGAAGCCATTGGAAGTGTTTTGTAGGAGGATTCTGGAAAGGTTTGGAAATTCTGGCTAGAGAAGCCTTAGAATACTACAAGCAATCTGATGGGTACATTTTCTTGGAGGTAAGGATACCAGGATCATGATAAAAATGCAGACAGTAAATTTGAGAGTCATAAGGTCTTAGCTAGAAACAGAGCTTTACTGGCAATTGGACTAGAGGCTATGTGTATAAACTCTGACAAAAAGTCTACATTTTGTCCATGTCCTCAGATTGCAGACAGTTGAGATTAATGATGGTAGACTATTAGATTTGGTGGAGAAAATTTCTAGGAAGCCCAACATTCAGAATGAACTGGTAGAGCTGGCTGCTTTTAGCCAGATGTATATTGAGAATTAAGGACAAAAATTAAAACTGAACAATTTAAAAATACTTAAATTTTGGCCCCAGAAGAAACATGCATAAAGTTAGGGGGAAAGTAAGTGTGGTTGCTAAAGAGAGTAGGACTATTGAAAATATATTAACCAATTTGTACAGAAAAAAAGAAGAAAGATGCCTTGAGGGCATGTCAGAAATCAGCAAGACCTACCCATCACAAACTCAAAGGTGCAAAAATGTCAACCTTTCATTTGAGAAGAGAGTTCTGGGGATACCTCCTCTAGAAGGGCCACCAAGGAAATTGCTCCTCAGGATTTATTTTAACATGTTTGGCTACCTAAGCATTTAGAAGCTGCTGCAGCCATTGTGCAAGGGGTCCTGGCTAGTGCTTCTGCTAACAGAAGATCTTGGCATCTCCATGTAACAGTGGCTTTAGTGGCAAACAGGATGTACAGATTATGAGGTCAGGGAGGCTTCAACTGGATTTCAAAGGGAAGCCACAGAGAACAAACAAGGAAGCCCCAAGGAACCAGTGTGTGAAGCTATGGGAATGAAGCCAAAGTGTATAGTGGACACCTAGGAAGTTAAACATGCCAGCACATGGAAAGTTTATCAAGGGAAGCTGCAGGTCATGAATGGAAACAGCCCAAGACAGAGAACATTTTGACTGCACCAGCAGCACTGTAGGAGTGAATCACTCAAGGCCTCTAGAATTCACATCTTATCATTGTCTACAAGGCTTAATATTTGACCTGCTGAGTTTCAGACTTACTTTGGTCCTTTTCTTATCTATCCATGCCTCTCTTTTGTAATGAGACTGTTTACCCTGTGCCATTGTATCTTAATACTATATAACTTGTTCTAAAATTTTATACTGGTGTACAGCTAAAGGTGTGCCTTAGTCTCAGAAAAGACTTTGACTTGGACCTTTGAAAAATGCCGCAACTGTTGTGACTCTAGGGGATGGATTATCATGTTTTGCTTGTATGTCTAATGGTTGTATTATGTTAGGTGGAATTCTAACCTCGGGTTCATTTGGAGATTACTTTTGGTTTAAAGAGATGTGTTTGGGTATCGAGCTGACAAGAATGGGATGTGGTGGTAAGAGTGGAATGTCAGCCCAATTGGCTTTGGGATGTATACTCGGGAGATTGGTGGAACACACTTAAGGGTGTGTCTGGGAGGGTCATGGTCCCTTTCTCTCTCACTTGGTTACTGTATTCTGCTTCCTTGTTGCCAGGAATTGAACATCTTTATTTCACCATGCCTTTCCATTACTGATTTCCTACCTTTAAGCCAGATGACCACAGACTAACTCCCCTAAAACTATAACTCATATTGTTCACCTTCTTCTTTAACTTGTAGATTTCAGGTAATTTTGTTCTATCCATGAAAGCTAACTAAAATACCACAGAAAACTGTAAATAGATGAGATACGTGGGTAAAACCATAATCTCTAAAATTACATATTTGTTTGCAGTTAGAGTTTAAAATACCACTCCATTAGTATCAAGGTTATAAGATGTTTCGGATGTATAATTAGTTAATACTTTCTCATAGAAGGAGGAAAATAACTTTGTAAGTAGACATAACCTGCACAGAAATAAGAACTTTAGTTGGAGAAGGAATTAGAAAAATTCTAATAGAGGGCTTATATTCTATTCACCAGTGAATAAAATATCTAAAATAACTGTAAACACAGTTGAAAAAATGAACACCTCCTGTTTGCTGCTAATTCAGTCACTCAGGGAACTCCTGAAAGACACTGTTTTGCTTACATACCATTTTGTTCCCACTACTTTGACTTACTGTCAATTTTTAAAATATACCTTACAATTGCCTTAATTCAAATATCTTTTGTTCACCACTTTGTAGATCAAGGAAGAGTGTAATTTTTAAAAACAAATAGTTAAGCTGGGCGTGGTGGCACACGCCTGTAATCCCAGCACTCCAGAGGCTAAGGCAGGAGGATTCTTGGGAGTTCGAGACCAGCCTGGGCTACAAAGTGAGCTCAAGGCCAGCCTGAACACATAGCGAAACTCTGTCTCAAAAAGACAAAAAAAAAAAAACACACACACACACACAAAAATACTGAAGTGTGTGTGCTGGCCTGAAGATTAAGATCATGGTGAGAAAGCTGGGTGAACTCTATGGGTGCAAGAAGAGTATCTTGGAGGAGCCTGGGAATGTGACAAATTCAGCACTAGCATTGAACACCCAGAAATCCCTTGTGCTGAAGGTCCTGAAAGCTGAGTTTTATTTATGATGAAAACAAATATACATTCAATGGCTTTTCCACAGTTCATTAGAACACTTCATCAAAAGGGTCTTTACCCAGTAAAGGCGTTGCTAGTCATTCCTGTTATAAAATATCTGCTGGGGAACCTGAGGTGCTCTCCTAGATAATGTGATCTTCATTTAGCAGAGGGCAAAAAGATATAGAAGTACCTTCTCAGACTAGCTTTTATACTGAAGTGATGGAAGTCTTTGTGCTGGTTATTTTAATGCAGCTGATAACGTGAATAATAAATTATGTACAATTAATGTTCTGATACATTCTAAACCATCCCATATATGATTTGTGCCAAAGAATAAGTATAATAAGGCAAAAAAAGTTATGATGTTTTGTCTTGAGGAAGACTTTAATAACACTCTCACAGTGATTTGAAAATGAACATTTTATTCAATGAGTTGCATTTTTTAATGTTGCAAAAAAAGTTAAGTTAAACATCACACAGCAGTGAGCTTTGCTTAGAGCAATAGCATTGCATATGAACCAGCCAGCAAAATATAAAATCTTTGATGTTGACATGTATTATGAGAGCACTTGCTGACTCTGGCTTCAGGGTACACCTCCCTGGCTTTCAGAGATCTAAATAAATTTGAGTGGAATTTCAGGTCCACATGTGTGACAACCCAAGTCAGTACCATAGTTTTTGCACTTTCTTGGGGAATTACATTTTTTGGATCATGTTGGTCACCTCATCTAGGGATTAAACATGTTATGTATGTTTCTTCCATGTCTCTAGAAACTGACTTTTAGCTCCATTGGTTCCCACACCTACATGCTCTGTCAGGGATTTAATAAGTTTCATGCTTCCCTGAGGATTAGTGGGATACATGTATACTTTCTCTACTTCTCCCTCTCCCTCTCTCACTTTCTCCTTTCCTCTATCCCTGATGTCTTACCAAATTTTTGATAAACAAGGAGAAAGGAAATTCACATTTTATGCATCATCTGAGTTCTTCAAAGGAGTTTGTTGAACTTGCTCTTAAGCATTTTGTAAGGTCTTTTCCCTAAAGAGGATTTCCTCTTGCTGTAAGCAGTCTGTTATCTGATACTGATGAGCAGTTGCTTGCATCTCAAAGTTTCTACAGATATGACTTCTTTAGTCCTCATCATTCTACTTCAGATGGATGAAAAAGTTGCTCAGAGAAGACTTGAGACATCTTATCTGTAAGAACAAGAAGAAAACCAAGCAAAGTAAAAACATTAACCAGTTTCTTCAACTGCATCTGCAAATATGCTGACAACAAATTAATGACCTCAAAATAGAAATGTCTCACATCATACTATATACAGATCGATATGGATATATATATTTCTGTCAAGTCAGGTTCTGCCCTGACAGAAGAAGAAAATGCCATTGTGGTAGTAAGTAAAGATTTGGATGACTTCACAATGAATGCGAAATCTGCAACTCTTTTCTTTATAGTTGAACAGTGGTTTCTGGGTGGAGAGCGAGTTGAAGCATGGCAACCACCTCAGCTACCTCCTTCCTTCATGGCATGTTTTGGATCAGGTATAACATCCAAGTGTCCAAGAGGATAGTGGGACTGTGCTTATGATGTAAAATGTGGTGATGTTGTTTGGTCTTAGTTCCTGATTCATCTCCTATTCCCTCCAGGGGACTCTGGATTGTAGCCTTCTTTCTCTTTCCACTAAGCACCAGGATGTCATGTCATTCACTCTACTATCTGAGGACATATATTATATATATATATATAAAACGTATCTAACTGGCTACATGTTTTTGTGTTCTTTGGCTCTGCCTTCACACGGAGCAGAGATTTCCATATGATTACAATTTCAAGTGCCTAAGTTCTCATTGCTAAATTACCTAGAAAATCTAAAAATGAGAATTCTATTATTGCAATATAACAAACTGTCCACCAGCAACTGGTGCCTTTTCTTCCTGACTCCTTGGTTTACTAGTTTGAAGGAGATCAGAGTCAGACCTTTTATTCATGCCATGAAAATGAGAAAAATTTTATAATATATAGGTCCAAGGATAATTTGGTTGAAATAATTTCCTTTTAAATGTAAGTTATGACTAACATAAAATATGATAGTAGGATATGCTTGAGAAAAAGGATAATATTGGTTTAGCCAATGTAGTGCATAATTCAGAACCACTTTAAACTCCCGTATTGAATAGATAATTACAACTCTTTAATAAAACTACTGTTCAATGGGAACTTTGTTCATTCAGGTCACTTCTCTAGACCTTGGTAGTGAGTACTTTTTCATTTTGATAGAAGGATGTATTTGTAGTTTCTTTATAGAAGAAAAGTTTCATATCAAGAGCTAATTTATTGCACTGTAAAATTTTAGATATTTGTATAAAGTACTACAAGGGTCACTGTAATGCACTTTAACAAAGAGTTCTCAAAAGCTTATTATGGTGTAAACTTTGGAGAATTGGGAATAAAATGCAAAGCTCTGATAAGACAATTAACAGATAAACAGACTATATAGCTATTTATATGCTGTATTATAATAAAAATACCCTACAATAATAGTTAGCATTCTATAGATACAATGTCTTTGTGGTTGTTTCTAAAGCCTTCATCTTTTTCTTAACTCGTTTTAATCTTAGAAGAACCTCATGAAATATATCCCATTTTGCCCCTATTTTATATTGACAAAGAAACTGACAGACCAAAATTAGCCAAAGATCACACAGCCAGTAGATGAAAGAAGCAATAGATCTTAAGGCTAGAACTGAGCCTTAAGATCTGTCATGCTGTGCAGCAACAAGAAATGACTGATTCTGCCTAAGACTAGTGGGGTGTAGGAGAATTCACGTGCAACACGTATTTAACTTGTGTTTGGAAGAGTAGCTACAGTCTCATCCGATGATAAAGGGAGAAGGACATTGTGAGATAAATAGACTCACATGAACAAGTGCCTGCTACATTCAAAGGCAGGAAAATAGTCCCACAGTTGAGGAGTTAGTTAGCAAAGAAGAGCGAGAGAGTTTCTTTAATTTCCAGTGTTTTATTCTAGACCTAAAATTATGTGATTTTTAAAGTTTAGGGATTCTTTCAAATGAAAACCTGGCTGCTTTTAAAATTTTTATCATAAATATTCATATTTAGCAGCATCAAATCCTATGTAACATGCACAAATTCCCTAAATTTTGCCTTTCTGTAATGGGAAATGAATGAATGCACGGGTACAAATAGGAAGAGATTAGTAGTATACATGATCAGTTTTGCTAAATAAAGTATTATTTTTTCTCTAGATGCATCTGAGTAAGTTGCAACTACTAGCTTAGATAATGAGCAAACTGGCAAACATACAATGAAATAATTTTCATCTTGCACAAGCCAAGTTTCCTCACTTCATTAGTTTTTAATTAAACTTCTGTCTGATTAAGTTTTCCGTTTCTTTCCACAACCTTTTGCTTATAAAAATTCCTTCATTTGGTCTTTAGCAGCCTCCAAGAAAAGCAGACAGCAATATTGCTTCAATATTGCTTCATTATTCTCTTGTTTCTTCTTTTATCGTCTATTATTATTCATTAAAATGTTGTCAAACAAATCACAAAAACAGTTCAATGGAATATGAACAGAATGAAATGCATACATATATACATACTCAGAAAGTGTGAGAGTCCAGGATATAGTCTATAGGGACATGGGACCTCCCTGAGTACCCTAAGCTTTGTAAGATACCTGCCCTGAAAATGAGGTTTTCCCTGGGTTCTGATCCTTTTAAGAACAACTAAAGGTGGACATCAGATTCTCAACTAACAAGGCCAAAATTCGGTGGAGACCACTTCTACAGGCAGAAGAACCCTAGCCACATCCCTGCCCTGCACTGGGTATATGTGGGGTCCCTTTTGACCGCCTACGTACTGCTGTCTCTACAGAACAAGGGGCACGCACTCCTGAACCTGACCAATTTCCCTCTTTTAGATCATGCTGCAGAGCTCTGAACTGTGAGCCCAAAGCCACTAAGCTGGCCTTTGTTATCTGCCCATGGCTCTTCCCTGCTTGCTCTCTGGAGTGAATTCAGCTGCTCTTTGCCCTCCCCTGGATAAAGGAATAACCAAAATGTGGCTGCTTTGACAGCTGCTGGGTAGCAGTGGAAGGAGCTTGCCATTTAAATTGCATTCTTGGCTGGCTCTGGGGCTGGCCCTGCCTGACGCAGGCCTGAGTTGGCAAGCATAAGAGAAGACTGAAGTTCCAAGAGTCAGGCTTTTGTTTGCTCACTTGATGTTTGCCTCAGGTTCTGCAAGTGTCCAGAGTGAGTGTTATCAAGAACTCCGCCAAAAGCTTAATCTACAGCAATTTAACCGTGGAGCCCAGGGCCTCCTTTGCCCACTCCTACGTTTGCTTTAGAACTAGAATTCAGTCTTTTGTGCCTGTTTTTCCTTTCTTATTTATAAAACAAACATCTCTTTAGAACCACAATATGAGCTAACATGAAAAACGGCAACAAATATCAAGAAACATAAAGGCAGCACGCAGAAGTTGTAGACCCCTGAAAACCATAGGACAAAGAGTATTAAGGAAGAAGAAGTTCTCCACAGGGACTGTGGCCACCCAAGTGTCCTCAGAGCCCCAAGGGATAAGGTACTGGGGCTTCCCAGGAGAGCTTCCAGGGCCAAGGCAGAGGTGAAATGGGGTTGGAATGGATAATAAATGAGGGTAATGAGGGCCTGGAAGTGGTATAGGTTACCCTTAAACATGTTTTCTTTGAAGGTTTTGGGACAATATTGACGTGGATGATGTGAGAAAGGAGAAAGTTTTGCAATGAAAGAGATTTAACTTTGTTCAAAATAGGCTGTGGTCCCAGGGATTCGAGCATGGTATGTACAAAGTATTGCTTGTAATACTTGTCTTTGCGTGGGACTTGGGCTTGTATAACAAGTTTTATTTCAGTAGCAAAATGTCTGGCTTTGGGTTTAGCAATAGGGCAATTGTTAGACAGCTAATCAATACGACTATTCCACCCCCCTCCTAATTATGTAATTATCCACAGCTATTCCAAGAGCAGCCAGGCTGAGTTCTTTTCTCCCCACCTTTAGCTAGCAGAGTTCTATTCCCTAAGTAGACTTATCTGGCTCCCTAAATTTTAATTTATTAACTGTTTCACCTGAAAGCAATCACCCTTGCAGTCAATTCCCCAAATAAAACATCTGCCTTTTCGATTCAGACAGCTATAAGTGAAGAAATACACCAGGGGAGCAAAATTATGTTCTCTTTTCCAAAGTAGAGATGTTTATGAAGACAGGATTCTGACACCAGCCGCCTGGTCTGCATCGGGAATGAGCTTGTGTTGGTGTTGAAAGGCTGGAGAACCACCAGTCTGTCTTCTTCCTGTTCTTCTGCCTAAGCTCCTGCTCCTTAATCTGCCTGCTGTACTAATTGACCTTTTGCTGAGGCTACTTTCGGCCTGCAAGCTCTGGGGTCATTAGTTCTCACGGTGCTGTTTTCAGTAGCATCTACTTGCATGACATTTGTGACTTTAACAGGCTTTAAAATCATTCCTCTCCTGAGGCCTCTAAGTGCCATTGTGTGAGTCTATTAGGAATCCTGGGAGGGTGATGATACTCTTTGCTAAATGTTGCTGCAAACCTTGTTCTAAGTACAGAAGTCTGAGGGCAAAAGGTGGGTGAACACCTTTTATGAGTTAATATTTTTATCTTTCCTAAGAAGTGTGCAGGCGGCAGACAGACACTAAAGAAGATGAAAGTGTACTATTATTATACTATTTTTCCTCTGAATATTTAAACCCTCAGAAACTTGCTTTTTAGCACTGATGGCAAACAAAGTTGGTGAAGAGTTTGGAAAATAGAAACAACAATTTTTTGGGTCCTGCTTGTTTTCACACTCCTGCTTTCTGAAGCACATCAACTGCATCAACCCCGTGGTAGAGCTACATGGAGTTATTACCCCTGAGAAGGACAGAACGGCAAATCTGGGCCCTGGTGCTCTGTAGGAGGACTGGTTTTACCTTCCCATATGTATCTCTATGCGTTCTTGTCAGAGACTGAGCAGGGAACAAAGGAGTCTCTGAAAGGTTGTCCTTTTTTTGTGAAAGGAAAACATAAAATATTTCTGTAATGACTAATCACTGTGATGTGCAGGGCAAGAAAGAACAGAAAATTTGGTGAAGCAGAGATGTTTCAGGGAGCACTGCAGTAAAGAGGATAGAAAAAATTCTGTGCTAAGAAAGTTCTAGAAAGCTCCCTATCCCTTCCATAAATAGTGATGCTTTGTAAGTCATCACAAGGCTTTGGAGGGTAGAATTTCAGAGATTCATGGAGTCCTTTGCAGGGAATCAAGACACTGGTTTGGGAGGATTATTCTACTTACTGCATTGTAAAGCAAAACCAAAATTGCATTCTGTAATTTCTCATACAAACAGACTGCAATTTCATATACAAAGTTATCTGCATGCTTATATCTGGTAATCTGAGCAACTGAGGTGAAGACAGCAATATGCAATATAACAACCATTGGTGAATTCCTACCATCCTGTCTAGTGAAACTCTGTATTGTCTCTAATGTTTTTTTAAATTATTACTTTCTTATTCTGTTTAATGGTTTGATAAATCTTCCATTCTTATACCTGGTAATAGAGCAACTTTATTAAAGATAACAATATGTAATATAACAACCACTGTTAATCCTTATCATTTGGTTTAAAACTCTGTATCATTTTTAATGTCCTTGCTTTTTTTTGTTTGTGTTTTGCTACTTTTCTTTTTTTTTTTTTTTACTATTCTCTTTAAAATAAAAAAAGTTATTTGAAGCAGATATATTATTCAAAACTATATTACTGACCTCTATGGTGCTATAACAAAATACCTGAGACAATTAACTTATAAAAAGAAAATTTTATTTGGTTTGTAGTTTTGAGAATTCTAAGGCATGGTGTCTTCTTGGTCAGTTCTGGTACAGACAGCAGATGGTAGTATATTATGGCATGATCGCATGTAGAATTAAAACAGATACATCTCAGAGCAGTGAAGGAGAAGGAATGAGACCAGGGTCCCAGGATCCCCGTTGAAGATACCCTCAGTTATCTAAGGACATTCTATTATGGACTCCTTAAAGGTTCATAGTACTTTTGGTTGCACCATCTTAGGGCTCAAGTGTAAACTTATGGACTTTTGGGAGAAACTCAAATCACACCGAATTTATAGTAGAAATGAAAAGTTGGTTCAGATGATATAAGAAAAATAATCAGAAAAACTGATTGGACTCTGTTTGTTGATTTACTCTGGAATTGATTAGCACTAGGTAAGATGGCAAATCACCACTGTCTCCTCTGATTAAACATCTTTCATTACTGTGAAATTTCAAAATATTACAATCTCCTTACCTATGTTATATATTAGTTTATACATTTTTAAAAGTTTCATAACATTTTAAGTCTCTATAAGGATAATATTTAAATAATTATTTTATAAATAGAAAAAGATAAGTACTATGCTCAAATAATTTGATAACAAGACCTTTACCTTTTCCCACTGAATTAAGAAAACTCAGCTGAGAAGATGTGTAAAGTGTAAATGACAGAACACAGTCCAATTTAATCTTAGTTGTTATCTTTTCCTCAAGTCAATTAGTCAGGGAATGGGCAGTTTGTTTAGTGTCCTGGGTCATAAATATTCTATATCCTTCACCTTTCTCATCAGCACAGAGAAGACAATTTATGAAGCATTACCTGAGTAAACCAAGTATGTTGGATCCAAGTGATTTGCTTTTAATTAAAGATAATTTTTCTTTTAAGCAGAAACTTATGCTCCTGATTTCATTTTTCCTCTCCCAAAGAGGAATACTATCTTATTTCCATATTAATAGTGGTTTACATCCCATCTTGTTCAGAGCTTAGGGGCTGCTTCTTCAGGTGACAATTTTGGATGCAGCCCAAGCCCTTTAATTACCTTTCATGACCACTTTGGTATCAAGAAACAGTACATTCAGATCAAATATCTATTCAGAGTGTAAGGAATTGGTTTACCATTCGGAAGGAATCTGGAATGGAAAAGCAAAGCAAATTACAGGTGTAGTATGCAGGAATTTGTGAGCAACTTTTTCAGGAAAGCTTACTTATTTCTTCACTTTGAATTTTCTTTTTCCTTCAAGCAAGTCAAATCCCTTCTGCTTCATTTCTGTACTTGCTCCAACCTGGCACTTATAGACTGAAAACCAAACATTTAATTCCTGCTTACAACTAAATTCCAAGCTCCATGAATGCAGAGGACCATTTTCTTCTTGTTTAATTTGTTCCCAGTGTCTATTTATATATCCACCATATTTTAAAGTTCTAAATAATTTCCTGAATCAAAATGAAGCAAGGAATCTTCCCAAATGGTATATGTGTGTATGAATAGACACATAAAGTAATAAACCTGGCAATCTTTAAAAAACATCTCATTCAGCTGCTTTGACATCCTTGTCTGTTAATGACAACCCTTTGTCCCATCTAGTTTGTTCCCATTCACTCTGTCTGCCACTGTCATTCTCACACCCTCCGTAGATTTTATTGTTCAGTTAATTGACTTGCTTACAATTCTCGAAATTTTGCTGACAATAATTTTGTCTGTTTTTTTCTTTTAAAAAAATGTTGAAGTGCTGTTGTAGTTGGGGTTTACAAGGGAATGGATTTAATATAGGGCACAAAATTTATATAATTATTTTATAATCATCACCCAAAGAGTCACATGCAAAAAAGTGCAGGAAATCTTTACACACACTAGAGACTGAAAGAATCCATCTGAGGGTCTGGATCCCATAGAAAATGTCCTGCACATGTCTAGCTGGAGGCCTAGAGCCCATGGCAATGTCCTCCATGAGTCCAACTGGAGGCCAAGGGCCAATGACAATATCTCATACAAGTCTGTATCAAGGATTTGCACTTGGAAGGCCCGAAGGTCAGTGGTGCAAGCTAGAAAGTCTGTGCCGGCAGGATGAAGGATCTGTGCTAGTAGGGTGAGGGATCTGCACTGGAGCCAGGAAGTGATGCTCAAGGTAAGGCTCTGAGCACCCCCCAAAATAACTGCAGCCATCCTCAGTGACAGTAAGGTCTCCTCCAATGATGAGAACAGCTGAGTTCCTATCAGGAAAACTGGCATGGACAAGCTTTTCCAGGAGAATCAACAGCCCACTGTCCTCCCCTCAAGTTCTGTTTTTATGCTGCTGGCAACAATCTTCAGGAGGGCCTTGTGCGCCCAGCACCATGCTGATTCAGTTCAGTAGGATGTTACAAGTTGACCATTAGTTAATCAACCATAAGTGTGCTCTAGCTGACAGTTGCTTTACTGCAGACCAGGCTAACTCTTTCAGGCCTTATCATCAGTCTTTGTAAAGATGAGTACAGAATAATCTTGTTCTGATCTTATGCATGTAAGAAGAAGCCTTTAGAGGGTTTCATCTAAAAGGGTCATTCAGTGAGGTCTCTTCAGGCTGTTTTGTCAGACCTCTTTTCCCTCCCAGCACTGTGCAACCCTCAGAGTCTCAGTTCATTTCTCTGTCCCAGCAAGCCACTCTCTGCCCATCTATGTGAAGCTACATCTATGTTTACAGCCTACAGCAAAGGAAACGCTTTTACTTATAATTGGTGAAGATTTTGGAAGCTTCTTTCCTGCATAGCTTCCCTGTCTCCAGTACACTTCCCACTAACCCAGCCATCTCAACAGCACTATGCTATGCTCCATTCTCCTCTCTCTCCTGGAGATCTGCACAAGGAAGGTACTTGGGCTCTCAGTCCCCAGCAATACTCTAGAGAAAGCCTGTAGGCAGAGAGCAAGCCAGAGGCCTGGGGAGACATTCTATATTTTCTTTTCTCATGGATCTTGAGCTTCTGTTGATTATTATTTCAAAAGAGTTCCACAGAAGGGCTTGTCTATTTTGGAGGGCAATCCAAAATCCATTTTATTATCATGGTGGAATCAGTAGTTTCCTATTCTAATCTAAGACTGAATCATAAGTAATTTAGAAGCCTCCATAGAATTCACAAATACATTTCCAAATCAGTTACTGGGACAGGTGAATGACATGACCATTAAAATATCCTGACCCACCTCTTAAACTGAGATCAAGTCCCAAGCCCTATTCAGTGGCACCTTGGCTCATGATAGCTTTTGTTTACAAACAATTTGGTTTACACACAGAAGTGATTGGCAACATTTTTTTGTTTGTGAACTCTGCATCAGGTGACAGACGTGGCAGCGGCCATCTTTCCCACACAAACACAAGTGTGACCATGTTTTCCAAAATTGTAGAACAAATTAAATTCATGACTCACAGTACCACTGTATTTCCCATAGGAAAAGTATAGGATAAACAGTGAGAATTCAACCACAAAATAAGTCTTGTTCCTCACTATTGATTTTTTGTTTTAGCCTGGATTGGGTCTTGTTCATCACACACATGCAGACACACACACACACACACACACACACACACACACACCCCATAAAGGTAAACAAAGATTTTTGTATTCTACAACTTTACCCATATTATTTACTTAACCTAAGTGCCTTTTTTAATTTTTGTTTTTCAAAATTCAGGTTAAATTTTATCTATCCAAAGAGGTTTCCTGATAATTCACAGCACATGCATAGGAAGTGAGTTTTATGATGCAATACACTGTGGTGGAAGAAATATGAAATTAAGATACAAATCATCTGGGTTTTAGCACAGGTTTTACCTTCTCCTCACTTATGATCTCAATATTCTCACTTAAAAATTGGGCAATGTGTCTAATTTATCTGATTCTTAAGGTTTAAATTAGGCAATATTAAACACGCAATTTGCAACATTAATTTAAACTAAAATGAAAATTGCTCTGTAAATGTTCTTAAACATTTTTCTCTCAAGTATTACTCTATGAATAATCAATTTTAATTTAAGCTCCTTCAGGGGAAAGTTCATTTTCTAGTTGCTTTTTCATTCTAGAGACACAAGAGCATCTAATATTTTAGATATAGACAGCACACAAAAATGCAATAAACTCACTCATAAGAAATGGTTAAGTTTCAGGTGAACAGACTTTTTCTTATATCCCAGTGTCACTTTCTTATGGCTTATACATATATAAATGACGCCCCTCAAATCATCATGCATTTGTAGGTGGAGCTTTTGGAACGTAGCTGGGTCCTGGGTGTGCTTTACTGGATTAAGGGTGTGATAACTGGGTTAGTCCACTGATTGGTTTAGCATTTTTCTGGGTCTGGATGATGGGAAGGTCCACAATGGATGTGGGTAGCAGCAACCAATAGACTTGTAGCCTGGATGCAATAAATAGGGAAAGGGAGGCTCACTGCTAGTTGCTTCCTGCTTGCCCAGCCTTGAACTGTTTCTCTTCTGCCATGTCTGTCTGCCATGCCACACTTCCTTGGAGCTGGCTGACTTTGGACTGAAACCTCTAAAACTGTAAGTTAAAGTAAATCTTTTGTCTGTCAATTTGAGAGGTCAGGATTTCGTCTCAAGAATGAGAAAGTAATTAAGACTTTTTCTTGTTATTCATAGGACATGGAAGACACAGGGGTGTAGGAAATAAGTATACTTTTAAGTGAGACTTATTTCCTGCTATTCATGTTTTTTAGTTTGCTTTTGGATCCAGGGTTCTATTTCAGAGCTCATACAAGAGGAAAATCAGCAAATAGTAGAGTTTACTAACTCAAGAAAATATTTTTACAACAGACTTTTAGTGATCTTATGTTCTGTGTGTGTGTGTGTGTGTGTGTGTGTGTGTGTGTGTGTGATACTAGGAACTGAACCTAGGGCCTGCACTATGAGATATACATCTCCATCCTTATGATAATTATTTTTAACTTTGAGACAGGGTTTCAGTCAGTAAGTTGCCCCAGCTGGGCTCAGAATTGTCATCCTTTTGTCTCAGCTTCCCCTGGTGTTGGGATTAAAAGCACTCTCAATTCTTTCAAGGCCAACAGTATTACCAAGATAAATAAAAATCTTCCATTAACCTAACTGTAAGTGATGTATACTGTTCTAGCAGATCTTTTGATAAAATATTAATGTATCTATTTATTTACTTACAAATGCCTTCATAAACAAAATAATTTTGTCCCTTTAAGATACATATTTAATGAGAGTCAGGGATGATTTCTTGATTCTGTTGGGTTCATGAGTCTGAATTGGGTCAGGTAGTGTCCTACCTCTCCTTTATTCTTCTGCAGGGGTGGTTCTGGTCCTCTTGTTTAAAGTAGGACAAGAACAGACACAACCAGGGCTCTGTGTGTGGTGGGACTCAAGCCTCTGTTTTTCTAGTAGTTTTGAGGGTAAAAGTCACAGACCAAGGCCCAGTCTCACCCTCTCCCTCAGTGCCTCGAAGGCTGAAAGAGGAGTAAGAGCACTTAAGAGGAAGTCTCTTATCCTCACTCTGACACCTACTGACCCGCAGACCAAAGTCGCTGTGATGGATTGATGACTGGTGGTCAACTTATAACTCCTAGCTGAACTGAGTAATTGCGGTGCTGGGTGTGGGAGACCTACCTGGGAATTGTTGCCAGCAGCATAAGAGGCAGAACTGAAGAAGAGGCTAGGCTGTTGGGAGCTGAGGAAAGCTTTTGGGAGCTGGTAGAAGCTGTAAGGAGCTGGTGGTTCTTTTCGAGGAGCTTGTCATGCTGGCTTTCCTGATGAACTTTGCTGTTTTCACCCTCTGAGGAGCTTGGGACCTTGCTGGCACTGAAAATAGCTTTGGTTCACTTCGGCGGAGCTCTGGTCCTCACTCTGAGCATTGCTTTCTGGCTCCAGAGGGGAAGATGGTGCACTGCTAGTCTCCTGGAGGAGCTTACTGAGTTGGCTTCCCTGATGGGAGCTCAGCTCTTTCCTATCACTGGAGGAACTCAGAAGCTCACTGTTGCTGAGGATGGCTGTGGTACTTTCCAGCGGAGCTCTGGTTCTTATTTTGCGCATCACTTCCTGGCTCCAGTGTAGATCTCTCAGCCTGCTAGCACAGATCCTTCATCCAACTGGCACAGACTTTCCAGCTTCCACCACTGACCTTTGGGCTTTCCCAGGACAGATCCATGAAATAGGCTTGCATGAGACATTGTCATGGGCTCTAGGCTTCCAGTTGGACTCGTAGAAGGCATGGTTATGAGCTCTACGTCTCCAGCTGGACTCATGAAAGACATTATCGTGGGATCTAGGCTCTTAGCAAGATTCTTGGTCTTTAGTGTGTGGACAGATTTCCTGCATTCTCTGTACATCATTCTTTGGGTGACTATTATAAGTAATCTTATAATATACGTGTGCTGTATGGTATTGTTCCCCTTGCAAAAACCCCAAGCCATAACAGTTGTCTTATACTGTGTAGCTTGTTCCCAGTAGCTCGCAGTCTCTCCATGCTGCCAAAGCTATGGGACTCGGGCTGGTAGAGACTCCCACCACCATCGTGCGGTGCACACAGGTGAGGGCTGATCGGTGTAGCCCCAGGTAGGCCCTGGAGCCATCTGGCTGCCTATGAGGTATCCCTCCAACCCTTCCCAGCTGTGTGCCTTGGTTTGTACCCCAGTTTCCTCACCTGTAACATGCACAAGGTATTCAGCCGTGCTGCAGGAGCTGATCTAAGACTTTATGGGTCTGTGAACATAAAATGCTTAAAACAGTGCCTGGCACACTCAATGCACTGAAAGCTCTCCTAGTTCCTCTTCATGGTACATGTAATTGTGTTTTTCCTGACCTAGCCTGACCTGTTGTTCTAGTAATCACAGCTGCTTCTACCTCCCAAGTCAAAGTGAGCATATGCAAACTAAGCCCGGCTGACCTTTCTGGAAGAAGGACCTTTCAGATATAAATCATATCTGAATGTTTGTGGGCATAAATCTAGACATAGATCAAATAGAGACCCAAATGGCAGCATCGCTTCAGTGAAGGCAGAAATACACCCCGTCGATTCAGTCTTTTGAACACTGACAGCATAAAAGCTTAATTTTTAAGAAACCACTTTAGTTATTTTAATTAGAACACTGAAGCTTTCTCTACTTTTCAGTATTTTGCTCAGAAATTTCCATTTTCTCACTGCGAAGCATGTAGTCTTGGTAAGATTTCTGCACAAGTGAACTTGGTTTGGGGTTTATTCATAATTTACCTTTCCCTAATTCACTTCATACCCAAAGGCAGAAAATTGAAGGCAGGCAGATGCTTGATGGTGGGTGAAGTTCATACAGTAAACAATGTTTGCTTCTACATTAAGATTTAATATCAAATTGACTCTTATCAGTCAGTGCATGAGGTGCTGTTCCTTTATGCCTGCTTCATTTCTTGGTCAAATTATTTCACTACACTGATCTTCATTCTCCTTATCACAATGTAGGATTGATAATACCCTGGTAGATAGAATAGTGTCCTCTCCCCAAAGATGTCCTCATGCTAATCTACAGGACCTGTGAATATGATTCTTTCCCAGGGCCTTCAGAGAAGAATGTAGCCATGTTGATACTTTGATTTAGAAACCCTGACCTTCATAGATATAGTAGATTTGTATTGTCCTAAGCTGCAAAGTCGTTCTTTTTTTTTTTTTTTTC
Organism: Chinchilla lanigera; assembly: GCF_000276665.1. Lineage (NCBI taxonomy): Eukaryota > Metazoa > Chordata > Mammalia > Rodentia > Chinchillidae > Chinchilla > Chinchilla lanigera. The sequence goes on from NW_004955402.1 coordinate 47,975,184, forward strand.
CTGTAGGGATGGAAATGAGCACAAATACCTAACTTGAAATTTATAGAAAAGATTAGAGGTAGTGCATGCTAAGCATATGAGTGTTCATTAATAATAACATTGTCATACTTTCTGTGCACTTCTTAGCCTAAGCATTGAATTTTCTGGTCTCACAAATCATACTCATCTTTTACAAAAGTAATAATAACATTAAATCTTGCATAGTACTTTATAGTTTTGGAGGCTACTTCATGAGCATGGTTAATTTGGAACTTCCTAAGGCAAGTGGTGTAATTTAGAACTGTAAAAATAGAATTACAAAAATTTAAATGAAATTCTAATACAATGCACAGTTATACACAAATGGACCATGATTTTCAGAGCTTTGGGGCTTTGCTAACAGTGATAAATTCAGTGTTGAAATATGAAAGTGAGCCCAGTATTCTCTGTTCAGGATATTTTCTTCCCTCAGACATTTTGCTTCCGTTTTTACATTTTCTACTGGCCCTGCATGTGAGTAAAGCCTGGTATGTAGCTTCCTTTCTCTCTCTTTCTGTCTCTGTCTTTGTCTCTGTCTCTCTTTCGCTCTCTGTCTGTTTCTCCTGCACCATAAAAATTCAAGGAAAAAGATGAGAGCCTCTGTCTTTTCTCTTCTCAGCTCTTACCACTAAGTTCTAAACAAATAAATTTTCTCGCTTTTTTTCTTTTCAGAATTTTTGCTGTTGTTTGGAAACTATCCTTTCTTCTCGCATCATTCTTCGCTCTCAAGTATCACTGACAGCACCCTACATAGCCAGAGTTAGCCTGTGAGGACATTCTGATTTCTGTTCTGTTGTTTCCCTGTTATACACATTTGTGGAACATCTCATTCACCCTTGCTGAGCTTCACCCCCCACCCCCTAAAAAAAAGAATGGCATTGCTATATTACTCTGAAATGCTGTTTTCTGAATAACAGCTTCAAATGGTTAGAAAGCTTTTAAACATCCCTCTTCCATTAAATGCATGTTTCAAACTAGGCTTCCAAATGTCCAGTGATTCAAAAACACCTTTAGGTAATATCCTCAAAGTAAATTCCTGCCATTGATTGACAGAAATGAACTCCTAGAGTGTTGAAATATACATCTACCCTTTATTGCCACATCCACTCAAGCACTTTGCAATGCAGAATCAAATCTGTTAGAATAGCCCTTTGGACATGTTTGTCTTGTTGGATGCAGGATGTATTCATTTCTGGCTGCCAAGGGTGTACTTTGCATCTCTTTAGGGTTCTCAGTTTGAAGTGACATCTGTTATGGATACTGCCTAACTAAGCCTTTTTATTTTCTGAAAGCATGATGTGACATAGAGTAGCTAGGGATGGAAAAATTTAGAAAAAAAAAAAGGAAAACAAGAAAGATCAAGATTTCATACCAAAATACATTTTACAGGGATTCATAATACATTATTTTCATTAGAATTTAAAAGCATAGGATGCAGATGCTGTACCCTGTTAATCCCTAAATCAAGTTTGCCACAGGTGCACCCACGTGCAGCCCTGTTGGGGTCTTGGCTTACTAGCTTTGTCCTCTTCAACAGGGAAAAACAAAGCTGGAGCTTTTTCATGAATTTCCCCGGTGGGATAAAGTTGCTAGTTATGCAGAAAAATTAAATACCCTGGGAAACAGAAAAAGACAGGGTATCACTGTTGTGATGATTCCATTTAGTGTGGCAAATTTGATTTCAGAAGAAGCACAGAGGTGTGAAGTTGACGGTTAATCTGCCACTGACTCAGCCTCTTCGTATTGTACTCACCAAGGTGATCATCTTGGGCTGGGCTGGTCGTAGAACAGTCCATGCTGTCTACTGTCTTACCTCCTGAGCTCTATTCGAGATTCATTTCAGATATTTAGAGTCGAAGTAGACCACGCCACTCTAAAGAGAAAAGACTAGTTGATAAATACTTGACAAATAAGATAATTGTAATAATCTTGACTGGCAGTTGCAAACACTTCTTTGTTTTACTTTTTTTTTTTTTTTTTTACTTCTAGCTCATATGTTCACATTTTATCTTTGTAAATGACACGTTTAGGTGACGGAATTTCCCTGTTGCAAAGACAATGAATCTGAGGATGAGAAACTTTAAGGAACTATCCTGAGATTACTATCCATAAATAGAAAAGGCTTAAAACTATTGCATTTCTGACTCTTTTGTTCTACTTGCTACAAAATAATAGCATCACCACAAAACACTAGGGAAGGAAAGACCTTATTGTTGCTTCCTGAAGTATTTCTCTACTACATAGAAAAATATAATGAAACATTGTCTTATCTGTTGGTTTGTACATTTTCCTTTCTGATATACAACAGATAAAACTGACAAGGAGGTAAGATACAGCAGAATCATCCAATTATTAATATAGGATTATTACAATTTTTATATGTTTAAGAGGATTTTCAATGTGTTGACTACAAACACCTCAATGTGGGTGTTTTGCTATGTTTACAATGTATTCCTGATTTAACAATAAGCAGCTAAGTCATAACAGATTCATTCTGGACCACAGGAGTAATAATAATTCACTTGGTGATCCATAAATGTTCACAATACACCAATTTCCTAGGAATACTTTACCTTGGAATACATGCTGACTTGAGGGTAGAAATCATAAAATATATATTTCAAATGGGACAATGCTTTTCCCCAAAATCCAAAGGGATCCCTTCCAACATTTCAGGCTCTCTGATGTGCATTAGTAAAGGGAATAAACTCAACTTGTCACCTGATCGGCTCCAGGAGGTAAATGTGATGTTGAAGAATCACACAGAGAACCTCACCTAGAGATGTCTCAGGAGGCCTGTTAGGATTTGTGTTTAGAAGTCTCTCCACAGGCCTTATAAGGTTTAGGTGGGGCTTTCTTTAAGAGGTGGCTGAATCCAGAGTATATGATGCTTGGATGAAGGATGTGTGGTAACGAAATCAGTCCTCTGATTGGTTTGGTGCTGCCCTAATCCCAGTAGCCTAGATAGAGTAGGAAAAGGGCTGGAAAAGCTGCTAAGGTTGCTTGCATGCTTTTCTGTCTTCTATCTGCCACTACTGTTTCTCCTCTGCAGTGCCCCTCTGCCACGCCACCCTGCCCTTGGAGCCAGCCGATTTTGGACTGAAGCCTCTACACACAGCGAGCTAAATAAACCTTTCCTCTTTTTACTTTAGGTGTTGGGTATTTTGTCTTAGTACTGAGAAAAATAACTAAAACAAAGCCAAACACTGAGAGGTCCTGAGCATTCTGGAGAAAGGATGGCAGCAACTCAAAAGCCAGAATGCAGTCTATCAGGTAATCCATTATGAGCAAGGTTCCAGGTCCCAAAAAGTAAGAGAAACTAGAAACAAAAGCTTCAGTTGTACAACAAAGATTCACTATATACTTGATGTTTCAGTCATCCAAGGAAAAAGTATTTGCTTTCGCACCAGTATTTTAAATATAGACAGTCCAAAATGTAATGTTACAGAGGTTTTTTAAAAATGTTTTTTATTTTAAAGAGAAGAAAATTTAAAAACATTAAAAATGATGCAGAATTTCCAAACAAGATGATAGGAAGTCAACAATGGTTGCTACCTTGCATATTTTTATCTTCAAAGTAGTTGTTCAGATTACCACACAGGCATGCAAAATTGAACAAAAAAATTAAGTATTAACTGTTCCTTTCAATAAACCAGTAGAAATTAGTAGTGTGATTACCTTAGCTATCTGATGTGTGTATATATATATATATATATATATATATATATAATTTTTTCCTTCCTTCTTTCTTCCTTTTTCTCCTTTCCCTCATCCCAGTGATTCTTTCCTTTTGAGCAGTTTCTCTCCCCTTCACAATATCTATTGGTTTTTCAGAGACAGTGAGGAGTGAAATACCCTCTGCCCTGGCTTGGCAGGTGAGACCAACCTGCAGTATGATCAGATACACTGTGAACTTATTATTTTTAAAAGGCTGAAACTGTTTCTATGTTCAGGTACTCTGATTGTTAAGTTAAAAATGATCTTATTTACAAATTGATCTTTGCCCCGGTGTTTGAGAAGAATTGTATTTTGACATATGAAGAAACAGGAAAAAAAAAGGTCATCAACTTTCTACAAAGTAGCGTCTGTACCAGTATTAGGGAGATGCATGTATGTTTGGTGTACATCCTAGTTGGGAGTATTATTGCCCCTTTTAAAATTATGATTAAAAACTGAAGACTCTTCCTCAGGATCAGGTAGGTATCTGCTCTGAACAAAATTTTAAAATATACTTTCAGAAGGATTATAAGTGTTTTCTTAAATGCCATTTACCACTTCTATTAGGGTAACACCTTGCATATTGATTTTGTCTTCTAGCAGCAGTCCTACTGGAGTACAGACTGCCAGCAGCATGGGGCACGCTTATTGTGGTTTTTAATTCTTCATTTCACCCCCCAGCACATCTATGTTTTCTACACAGTGGCCTTACTTTGGGGGAACAACTCCTAGACAGGGCTTACTTTTCAAATTTGGTGCAATGATTTCCTTCTTTTCTTTAGAGGTGTGTGCATGTGTGTGTGTGTGTGTGTGTGATTTTTTATTTCTTGCTGCTCACTTTGGAGATACCTGCTTACACTGCTAGTATGCACAAACACAACATCTGCCTCCAATTGCGCTCCTTGCTCACTATTCAGTGAAGCAGTGAAGCATTTGAAATGCAAAAACATTTCATAGAATGCTGCTAGTTAATAATTCTTCATGCTTGGAATGTCGCATCTTTTGTGCCCTGAGTCTATTAATCTTGAAAATAACACGACTTACATGGTTCTCACCATGTGCCCTTAAAGAAGACAACAGGAAGGTGGGGGAGAAAATTGAGTCAAGAATTTCTGATTGTAATCTTTCAGCAAACTGGATGTCTCCTTTCTTTCCTCTCTCTCTCCCTCCCTCCCCTACCTTCCTTCCTTCCTCTTTCTTTCTTTCTTTCTTTCTTTCTTTCTTTCTTTCTTTCTTTCTTTCTTTCTTTCTTTCTTTCTTTCTTTCT
>NW_004955402.1:47980285-48033665 GCF_000276665.1 Chinchilla lanigera
TCTCTCTCTCTCTCTCTCTCTCTCTCTCTCTCTCCCTCTCCCTCTTTCTCTCTCTCTCTGTCTCTCTCCCCCCACCTCTGTTTTTCTCTCTGTCTCTTTCTATTTTGTGAGATAGCATCTCTGTATAGTTTAGCCTGGCCTCAGACTCACTATGTAGCATAGGCTGACCTTGAATTGCAAAAATCCTCCTGCCTCAGTGTCCTGGGCGCTGGGATTAGAGAGATGTGCCACCATAGTTGGCTAGTCCAGGATACATATATTTTTTTAAAAAGTAATATTTTATTCTTTGGATTAAAAAATACCACATGATATCTCAAAAAGCACCATGATATCTTAAAAAATACCACATGATATCTCAAAAAGCACCATGATATCTTAAAAAATACCACATGATATCTCAAAACCAAAAATAATAACCTGAAATATCAATAAGAAAAGAAATATCAATTTGACAGAAAATTGGACTAGCACATAACCCACATAAAAAAAAAATTTAATCTGCCCAACAGTGGAAAATAGTAAAAAATATTAATAAAACAGTTTTAAAACTTAGATTCCAAACATGAAAGGTAAAAGAAAATATTACTTGTGATGGAGGTGAAGCAAAGAGTATACGTTAATGTTTTCGGAAGGTAATTTGGCCACTTATACCTGTTTGTTGTGGTTGTTTTTTGAGACAGGCTTTCATTATGTAATGCAGGCTGGCCTTGTACTAGCTTATATGACCCAGGCTGGCCTAGAACTCATGATGCTCCTACTGCCTCAGTCTCCCAAATGCTGAGATTACAGGCGTGCAGCACTAAGCCCTGGCTGCACTGCCATGCCTAGCTTATGCCATAAGTTAGTATATTTTAACAGCAACAAAAAAATACAATTGGCTTAGCAAGTCCTCTTTTTAGAATTTATCCTCCCTAAGTATTTTTTGTTCTGAAACCCTGTATCATTTTTATTGTTTTTGCTTTGCTTTCTTTTTGTCTATGTTGTTGGTATTTTGCTATTGTTCTTTTTTATTATTCTCTTTAAAATAAAAAAAATGTTTGTAGAAACATGTTTATTATCAAAAGGTTTTACATATTAGAAAACTAGAAACTATGAATTTCCTACAACATGCGACTGGTTTACTAAATATGTCACATAGTTTCATACAGTAAAAGTCCCTGTAATCATTAAATATGAAATATGTATGGGTATTTACTGCTATTGAAAGAGGTTAGGGGCTGGGGATTTAGCTCAGCAGCACAGGGCCTACCTGGCAAGCGCAACGTCGTGAGTTCGATTCCTGGTACCAGAAAAAACAAAACAAAAACAGAAACAAAAAACAACGAAAGAGGTTAACAAAGTTAAGGAAGAAAATTTCAGCTGTTAATTGAAAAATGCTTTCTATAAAACTTTGAGTGTAATTTGTATAGAAATCATGTTTATACGCACTTTTCAGGAATTTCAGAAATGTACACAACAGAATGTCAAAAATTGTTGTTCTGAGTGAATAAGTTTATAGGTAATATTTTTGTATTTTCTTGTCTGCATTTTCTTAGCTATCTCAATTTGCATGTATTATTTGTGTGAAGAAAATATGGAGAGTGTATAAAATGCCAAGAAAAAAGATGAGTTAGCTTATTTAGCATTTTATTACATGACCTGAATATAAAAAATGCAAATAATTTTAAGTTCTCTTTTTGTACATTTTATATTTGCTCTCTCTCCTGCATATAAGGGAAACACTACTCTAGATTAAGCAAACTAAGCGAGCAGATGTGGATGAAAATTCTGTAATAAATTCCTTGTGCAGAAGCTATGGAGCAGATCTATGATTGTATATTGCCCAATTCAAGACTCAGTTAACAGAAAATTTGCAATCTGGTCAAAATAAATATTCAAATAAAATGGTAATATACCTTACACTGCTTTATAACTAAACAAGAAATGTCATAAAAGGGATGAATAGGAGAAATATTTAAAAAATTTTAGCTTTTCTTCCAGCCCTCAGTGGTGCAGAGAATAATGCTGATGTCAGCACATAGCTGATAAATTGCATGGAAACTGAATAGTGTCTCCACTTGGTGCTGAAAGCATGCACGGCCTCGTGGCCCTGCATCTTATGAATAAGGGCAGAAGTCAGGGTTTAATCCACTCACTTACTGTTCACTCAACTGGTGTGCAGTGAGTGTGTCTGATATTCAGGGGAGTGCTTTAGACCACATGGGTCTTAAGTATGAGATGGCGATACAGCAGGGGAGAGATGAGCATGTTCACACTTTTCAGATTCTGATGCCAGCACCAACTGCATGACCAGGGAAGGAGGCGGGGAGAAGGAGCAGTAGTGAGTCAGGACTGAAAAGATGAACAGGATTAAGAGATACTGTGGGAAAGGCCAATCCAAAAGGGAAACAGACTCACTTGATGAGTGAAAGGGTTTCTGTCTAAATTAATTCTTAGTTTAGTTTTTTTGAGGATGCATGTTGGGATGTGCACCAAATTTATTATGGACAAAAATTTCAAATAGACATTTACTGCATCGTCCTTCCATTTAATCATTAAATATTGTCACTGAATGTCTGCTGTATCCCAGGAACTGTGCTACAAACAGGTTCTGCCAAGGTAAATGGCACAGACATAGTTCTCCATCCTATGAAACTATGAAGCATATGGTTCGGAAAGAACTTTCTGTGACTTCTATTCATCTTTCACTTTGTAACCCTTTAAAATGCTATTTATTCTTAACATGTAGGTCCACTGCAATAACGTTTAAGAAAGAAAAGGTGTATTTAATATGACTGTGTCCTTCATATGAATCCATTATAGAAATATTTAACGTTATCATAAATTCTTCATGAATCTTTCCTCTTAGTCATGCTGTGTTGTGATGAATTCAAACTATTTTTCTAATAGGTCCCAGAATATGAAATACATTTTACATAATGTTTTAGTACACATATAAACATATGTATATATGTATATATATATAAGTTTTATGAGAAATAAAAAGTAGTGGAGTTACAAAGTGTGAAATTACAAAGGAGATGGACTGTATAATAAATTGTAGTGGGACAACCTATTGTGCATAAGAAAAGAATACATTTGGCCTCACTTCGCATTATACATGAGAACTAATTCTAATATTATTAGAAATCTAATTGCTAAATGAAAACTTCAGCACTTGAAATTAGAAGGCACGGAGAGAAGTAAGTTTATGATCTAGTTTCAATTATGGTAGAGATCTTAAATAAGACATGAATTAACCTTAAAGCAAAAGATCAAATAGTTTTCAGCATTAAAATTGAACAAATAAATAGTGTTTGCATATAAAATGATAAAATGCCCCCCAAAAGAGGAAAAAGCTTTCACTGTGCCATGGACTGACTTGTTCTGTTTTGTTTTATGGTTAAGTCCAGAATGTCTTCCAAAATTTTCCTGTGTGCAGAAGAGGGGGTTTTGAAAGGAAATTGGGTTATGGGGTGCTGTATTTATTAGTGGATTAATCCACAGTTTCATCCACAGCAGAATGTACCTTTAGGAGTTGGGGCCTGGAAGAAGAGGCAGCACATTTGGGGAGTGGCCTGGAAGGTATATTTTTATCCCTGGCTCCTCCCTTCTCTCTGCTTCCTGGCTGGCATGAGATGAGCAGCTGTCTTCCCCTTTTTCAGGACCCTCAACTATATCCTTTCTGTCTTGGAGCTGGCCAACTATGGTCTGTATCCTCTAAAAGCTGTGACTGAATCCTCTAAAGATTAGGAGCCAATGTAAATCTCTCCCCCTTTAAATTGTGAGTATTGAGTGTATTGTCCTAGAAACAGGAAAAGTGACTAGAACAGTTGAAGTTCTCTAAAAAAGTCACATGTTGAAGACCAAACTCCCAGTATGGTAGTATTTGAAGGTGGGGTCTTTGGAAAGCCATCAGGCTTAGATGCGGTCATGCAGATGGGGGCTCCATGATGGGATTATGTCCCTATAGAAAGAGGAAGAGAACAGAGCTCACTCTTTGTCCCCCCAAACAAGGGCGCAATGACAAGTTGAGAAGTTGTCCTGTCAGGATGGAAAGACAATACTATCCAAGGAACAAATCTGCTTGCACCTCAATTTTGGATGTTCCAGCTTCCACAACTTTGAGAAATAAATACCTATTGTTTAAGCGGCCCTGTCTGAGGTACTGTGTTATAGCAGCCTGAGAAATTCATTCCATATAACCAACGAGGACTTAAATTCTTAATAAAGAAAACTTCTTCCAATTAAAACAGCAGCAATAACATTCATAACACTTCAATAGAAAAATAGAGGAAGAGTGTGCACAATGGAGTGGGGAAATAAAACCCCACAAAATGTTAATAAATGGGAAGATGCTCAGCTTACTAGTTATTACTGGGCAAATGCAAATTAAAACCACCATGCGGTGCCGTTTCATAACAGTCCGTTTAGTAAAGCCACTTTGATTGTACTGATACTGGCTACAACAGAGTATATATGAGCTCTCCTACGTACAGCTGAAAAAGGAAATTATACAAGTTGTTTGGAGACCATAAGCAGGCAAGGTAAGTTCTAGAGATATTCTTGCACATTGTGTAAGTAGACTTAAGCAAACATTTACTGCATCACTACAAAAACTAAATGTGAGAAACAACATGTGTCCATTATCAAGAGAAATAATAATTAAATCAAACATGTGGAAGTTAAAAGGAATGCAATCACACAAAATAACCCTGAGTAATAAAAGCAGATTAAACCTTAGTTACTTCCTTCTTTGCGGGAACGAAACACCAGACACCTACATTTAAGGAAAGGGGTATTTTGGCTGCTGTTTCTGTTTCTAGTCAGCTCGCTCCGAAGCAGGGTGGCATGGCAGAGGGGCAGGCTGGAGGACAGCTGCCCACGGCATGGGGGACAGGAAGCAGCAAGTGAAGGAGAGTGAGGGGAGGGCGAGGATTACAGCCTTCTAGGTCGGGGCGCAGTGACCCGTGTCTTTTGGTTAACCCTGCCTCCTAACAGCAGGTCGGCTGTTTTGCCTCTATAATGCCATTACATCCTACAGTCCCACTGAGTGCACGACATTCTTGGGGGACATTTAGATACAAAGCACAAAATATACTAACATACAAAGAGTAACATTCATTTGCATATTCAAATATTCATTATATTATGTTTTATATTGATGTAAATCTTAATTTCAGGGTTAGGGATGCAGTTCATTTTGGAAAAGCCAGAAACCATCATCAGTCTAGATTTGGTACAAGGACTCAGAACTCAGAAAAACTCCTATGATTATGGCTTATTATATAAAAGGGGACAGATCAAATCAGCAAAGAGAACAGGCACATAAGGTGAAGTCCTGTGAAAACCAGACAGAAGCTTCCAGGAGTCTTCTCCCTGTGGAATCAGAGGAATGCACTTAATTTTCCCGACAATGGTGTGTGACAGCACGTGTGAAACAGTTGCTAACCAGGGAAGCTCATTTCATCTTGAATATATGCCTGAGTACCTGCACCAGTGACCTCAAATAATCAGATTCTAGCTCTAGCCAAGGCAAAATAAAATGTCCTCATCATAAATCATGCTGTTAACGTGAACTATCTGATCTGACTGGTGCCATTGGGCTCAAAGCTCAGGCGTACTAAGACATCCTTATCAAGTAGAATATTTCAAGGGTTCAAAGCTTATGTCGCAAGAGCTTACTAAAATTCAGACCTAAAAACAGGCCCTTCTTGAGAGTGTCGTGATTTTGGGAATCTAGTCCTGCTCAATGAACCCTTTCCTGCATAGATCTGGAGGGGAAAGGATCAACTGGGAATAACAAGGAAAGCTCAACCCTAATGTAAAATGCAATTATTGAATGCAGTTTCTTAAAGTGGAGGTAAGTGGGTTCAGGGGTGTCCACTGTATTATTCCCTATAGACTTTTCTGTTTAATGGCTTAAAATGCAGAAAGGAAATCAATGTGCCAGGGAAACAGCACTTTATCCAGGTTCTTTCCAAGATTAAGATGAATGTTATTAGAACCAATATTATAGTAGAGTTTTCATTGGACTCAATAAGTAGACCCTATCAAAAAAAATTTCACTAATAAAAACAATGTCAGAGATTTTTTCAGAATGTTTTGTTTTGCTTTTACAGGTATGGAACAAGGTTAATGTTTTGATCCAAGGAACAATTTTATATGCTTCAATATATGGTTTGCAGTGTGTTACCAATGATTACCCACATGTTATACAAATCTGGATTATTTTACATTCTCCAAATATTTCATAATTATTTTGCTAACCAATGTTTTTTCCTCCCCTTTTGTCTTTTTGTCTACGTGATGACGCCTGCTCCTTGTTTAAGACCATATTGTTACAACCATCTCTGTGAAGACCTACTGCCATTTCATCAGTGCTGTGTTTTGCATATGGTTTGAGTGAGTCCCTCCAGGGTTCTTGTGTTGGGAGATTGGTTTCCACTGTGGACAGGTGGTAGAACTTTTAAGAGGTAAAATCTAGTGGGTGAACCATAGGGCACTGAGAAAGCTGCCCTGAAAGGAACTACAGTAGCTCTTATGGAATCTTTGAGGTTTTGGAAGATCTAGTGGTTATAAGAATAATCCCACTCACTGAATTGCTATTTCACTTCTTAGGTAGTGAAGTGATCTTCTATCTAAGTCACAGTAAAATGTTCCTTGCCAGAGCAGGCACAATGATGTTGTTTGGACTTTCAGTCTCCAAAACTAAGAACCAAATTAACTCCTCTCCCTCAAAAGTAGCCAGCCTCCAGTATTTAATTATAGTAATGAAAAGTGGACTTTGACAAGCAATAATAATTACTCATGTTTATTGATTACTAACCTTAAAGTACGTTATGTGCAGTAAGTATTTGAACCCTCAAGGTATTTAATGAGGTAAATGTTGTCATCCTTATTTTATCAATGAGGGAACTAAGGTGCTAAAGGGGAAGGAACCTTAGCCAAGGTCATTCAGCTAGTAATTGAAAAGTTTTTGCATCTAACCAAGAAGCTCTGCTGCTGTCCTGGGAATGCCTTCCCTTCTATGCCTCTGATGTGCCTTGTATATAACTTTACTGTCACATTTGTCACTTCCTCCAGGCTGTGTTCCTTGAGGTTCTATGGAATCCTTACTCTTAGCAAAGTTCCTTGAATAGAAAAGGAATTAAAAACATTTATTTAGTAAATTAGTCATGAAAGTCTAGAATTTAGATTTCATTGGGATGTATATTTAGATCTTAAAAGAAACAAAGTACATGTAACAAATTTCTGTGAACACTGAAGGAAATAAAACCTTTAAAGTACTTTGTTCTATTTATATTTCAAGAACATCCAATGATTAAATAAAAATGTATAAACTATCTTGTGTATTTATTTGAAGATATCCAAGGTCTTTTTTAGATTATTTTTATAAAATATATTTGTATTTCAATGAAGGTATTATATCAGTGATTTAAAAATCCTGGATTTCAATGAAGGATTTCATTTATTAACCAAATGAATAAATATTTAATCATAGTACTTTGATGTTTATAATTACCCATAATGTATATTAAACACTCACATATATTTATCTCTATTCATTTTATACACATACACATATATGCACTCATATATAGCTTTTGTTTTCATTATTAAAGGCAGTTTCATATCTGTAAGAAAGAATCGTTCTGTAGGTCACTGGAGGAGACCATATTACATAAATGTTAGTTTATCTTCTAAACTTCCGAGCTGCACGATAAGAGGAGGACATATCCAGGACGTGGGGTAAAGGAGACCTAGTTCCAGAGGGTTGCGAGAAAAGGTGCTGGCTTTTGACAAAATAGCCGTCCTCCTTATTTCTTAAACTCAACCTCTACAAAAATTTATTGAATCAATTTTTGGCTTGTTTCGCTTTCGCTTTAAGCACTGTACCTACTTATGTCCTTCAGTCTGGAGTTTGACTACCATGGTCAAGCGAATGAGCCTTTCTTTCATTAAATCTTGGAGGTGGCAGTCCAAGTTAAGAAACCCATTTCCAAGCAGACCAGGAGGGGCACAGGAATCAAAGCAACAAACATGCGCTCCTAAGCCTCTGACTCCTGTTTTCCTTGTTTTCAGATTCAAGGCTGTAACAGAAAGTAAAAGCTCAAGTCCATGATACCAAAATTAGAATTAGAAGGAACCCATTACAATGAAAATGCCTTTGTGAAGAGGAGCCTGGACTTAGTCCACTGCTGTTCAAAAAGGAAGTCTTGCTTTGCCTTCTAGCAAGCGCACAAATAAGAGACTTCATCTTCTATCAGCCCCTCCCAAAGAAAAGAAAGGAAGCAAGCTGAAAATTGGGAGAAGAGTTGATTTCACTACATGTTTATGTTAATAGGGTATTTGACTTTTGAATGCTTCATAAACCTTGTTATGCTCTGTGCTATTTGAGGAGTAAAACAGCTGGAACACTGCCAGAAGCCTTAATTGGAATCAGCTTAGCAGGGGCTGACAAGATTTCCTAGTGTTTAGTTTCAAACTTATTATAAAAATGCAAAATTATGTGCTATTTATTTTCTAGCCGTCTTTGGTTTATACCCATAAAGGTAAGACTTAGCTGCATTAGGAAATAAACTCACTTTTTGCTTGTGTGCCCCAGGCTACTGCTCTGAGCTGAGCAGTCTGGGTATTGTTTCTTCTCTTCAGCTGTGGCCTCACTCTTCACGCAGGAGAGAATGTCATGGAGATTCTTTCCCCGTGCATTTGGATTATTGGCTCAATAATTTCTCACTGGCCAACCCACAGCTGAGTTACTGAGCTGTGTGGTCAATTTGTCACCACTGTGTTGAGCCCGGCCACAGAAATATACTAAAAATGGTTCTCGGGGGCTCTTAGGTTTGTCCTAGCAAAGGGTCGTATGTGCCACTGAACAAATATCACAAACAGACTCTCAGTTTATTTCAAGCCATGAGCAATGGATCCGATTTCTGCTTTCTGCCAAATTCTAGGGCATTGGTGCTTTTCCTTTTGTTTTTCTGTTAGGCTTTTCAACTCAGTGGGCTCTAGTGTCTCAAATGATGTTGTTGCCTACTTAGTACACTGTTGCCTGGAAATGACAACATAATTTAGTTCCTTAAAAAATGTTAAGTGTACCTATTTGCCAGGTGATGTGCTAATACCACCAATATATGTCTAAAACATGGTACCTGCTTTGACCTTGTTATGGTCTGTTTGGAGTGAAACAGAAATCTGGACAAATACTTTAGAATTAGTGATAAATGGATTTTGGTTGGAGGTATTGTCTGGTTAAGAGGTTAGCTGGCCCAGAGGAAACCTATCCATTTTCCGCTACAATATCTGCGAAGACACGAAAGGGATGAAAACTCAACCTAATGCTAAATTTTGAAAAGGGTTTTCTATTATGGGAAGATAAATAGATCTGTGTTGAGAAGAGCATCTGTACTTTTTAGGTCAAACCATCCACTCTGCTCTTGCTTTGTGGAAAAGATGTCTCCTGAAATGAGAGGGTGATGCTTTCCTTACTATTCAACATCTGTCCCTGAGGCAGTACAGTGTTCAACAGAATGACCTAAGTGGATATCCTTGCCTTGTCCCTTAACTTTGGAGGGACGCTTTTGTCTTACGCCATTAACTTTAATGTTACCCTGAGAACTTTTGTAGATATTAGTTCAAGAAAGTTTCCTTGTAGTCCTGGTTTGCTAAAAGTTTTATCAGGAATAGGCCCTGGATTTTTTAAAAATGCTTTTACTGTTTCTCTAGAGATAATTGTAAGGTTACAGCTTTACCTGTTTTTTAGATATGACTGGTTAATTTTGGATGCTAAATGAACATCACATTCCTAAGACAAATCCAAATGCATACTTTGAATTTCCCTTGCCTTTCTCACTCTGGCTTGAGCACTGTTGTCTCATCTGAGAATGCTCCTTGTTTTCTAACGTTGGTGCTCCAGGAATTCCCCTCTAATCCCTGCCTTTCACTCACATACACATTTTGATATTTTACTCTTTTCCTGCCTACTTATTCTATCAGCCTTTCAAAGAGAAGTGTTCACATCTCTCTTTATAATTGTTAGTTTTTCTATTTGTCTAGAAGTTCTATCAGGTTTTGCTTCATGTGTTTTGAAGTTATACTATTAGGATTATAAATGTTAATGAGCTTCATATGCTTTTGATGATTTGACTCCAGCATTTGTAATAGGCCCTCCTTATCTCTGATAATAACTTTGGCCATAAAACTGACTTTTCTGATCTCAATGTAGGCGCCTTAGACTTTTTCAGGATTAGTTTTACATATATATATATTTTTCCTGTCCTTTTACTTTTAAACTTTTAGGGTTGAAAGAAGAAATCCAATGAGAAATTAGAAAACAGTTTGAATTTAATGACAACAAAAATATCACATTCAAATATGTGTGCTAAATTAGAAGCAATACTTAGAAGGAGATTCATTAAGTGCCTATATAAATATTGATATAAGTATAAAAGCCTATTTAGGTCCTTACATTGAAAGTGAATATCCTTTATACATTGTGTAACTGGATCTTGTTTATTTATCATATTTAAAGTGAAAAAAAATTGTAAGAAACTGATAGAGTACCCATATGGCTATGGTATTTGCATTCTGCTTCAAGTAGTACAGTCTTGGTGATAGTGACATGCCTCTTATAAGAGCGACTGGGATCACATAATTGTCAACACTCTTTATTGTGCTGTTAAATATGGCTGAAAAAAAAACAAAGCCAAATGTTTTGGTCATTTACTTTCAATAGGTGTTACTTTCCCTTCTGAATCCTGTATTTCCCCAGTGTGGTCCTTCTCCCAAACTCCAAATTACTACTATGTGATCTTTCTGTCCTCAAACTTTGCACACCTATTGTCTACCCTCACTATCATCTTAGTCCTTCACTTCTATTTTGCTAATTTAATTGGAGACAATTTCCATGCCTGCAGCCTGACTTCTGTGGATATGCTCTTCTGTTCCCACGTATGCAATCTTAGCATCCACTGTATGGTCACATTCTGCTCATATCTAAAGTGAACTGTTTACTCATTCAGTACGTTCCATGGTCTCTGATCCATTCACAGAACTTATTCCAACACTTCCTCTCTCTTTTTACTTCATTTTCTTTGCTGTCCACTAGATGATTCAATATTGGCATAAAGTCAAGTTGTTTTTCCCATTTTAGTAATAAAACAACAAAAAAGAGTTATTCTTATAATTTTTCTCTAAGTAGTCGTTTCTCACTCTCTGCTGACCATTCCCTGTTTGGCTTTGGTTCTTGCAACCCTCAACAAACTGCTTTGTCATGGCAGCAGATGACTTCCACATTACTCAATCTAATGGACTATTCTTGAATTTTTTCTCTCTGATGCATGAGCAGCATTTTATGCCAATATTCACTCTTTCCTTCCCAATAAATGTGCTTCATGTGGCTTCCAAGACACTATGCCACTACGCCCCCTTGATTTTCTTCCTCCTGCACCCTCACTGATTCTCATTCTTCTTTTCTGTTTCCTACAACTTTTACTTGTCTTCCTATGTTATTAATCCTCTACTCTTCACTCTCTGCACTTATTCTTAATTTTAGCCAGTCTTATGGCTCCAGATGCTATTTATATGCTGACATGTTCTTCCAAAGTTTATACCTCACTGAAACATCTTACTGAAATTCTGAATCCTATCCTCAATATGGAGCCTGGGGGAAGGATGATGGGTAGTAACTATGATTCTTACAGGTGCTCAAAGACTGTACTCATGAACACGTTGCTATCTGCAAATCAGAAGGTTTAAGGGTCACTCTGGAGGTCAGCCATGCATCAGCCCAGCAGTGACTCATTGTACAGCATCAAACGATCCCATGTAACTGTAAGGAGGCTGGAAAATGTAGAAAAATTCATGGATAGTTAATGAACACATAAGATACTACTGCACTTGAGTATGTGTAAAGTTGTATTTGTAAGAAAGATAACATCTATAAATCAGGTTTAATACTTATAGGTACCATTCTTGTACAATAAAGTTGTATGCATATGAACTTTTACTTTTAAACATTTCTATGCTCCATAATGAAACATATACTCCTTTATAATAAGAGGATGTTTCTTTCTGATTCTATAACTAAAAGGAAAAACTATTGTGGACAAAGTGTTGCAGTTAATTGACCAACATTAAGGTTTGAAGAAAGGGGTGAAGAAGAAAAGGGCCTGGAGAAAATCAAAACAGAACAGACAAAAAAGGCAATGAGGAGGGTCACCAGAGAGGAGAATGTGAAAGCCCTTGGCGGGGCATGCATATGATCAAAGTACATAACACATAATATTGAGCCCATGACCAAAAACGAAATTAGGAGGGAGACTGGGTTGAGGGAGTTTGGGGGGAATGATTAAAGTATGTTATGCACATGTACAAATCTGCCAGTATTAAACCAATTAATCTGTATGACCAGCATGCACCAATAAAAATGTAGGGAAAAAAGAAAAAAGGGACTAATTTTTAGAAGAATGCTTAATCTCTGTAAGAGAAGGTGGAATAAAACAAATTTGAGAAGTGCATCTTTAGGCATCAGCCAGGTTGGAGTGATGCTAGGGCCAGGTCTACAGTGACAAAGGTAAAGAAATGGTTCATAGGAATAAATAAGAATGGATTAAGAGAAACTAGTGGTTATAAAAATGGAGCTTAGGGAGTAGCAAAGAATGCTTTGTGTAAAAGACAAAAAGTGCTGAGCTGTTAGTCTATGCTATAGGGAAACCCAGAAATGGAGGTAATCTCAATACTGCTAAGAACCAAATGTATGTATTGTGCATGCTCTTACCCTTAAGAGATATATTTGGCAATTCTGTAAAGCACTATATATTCAAAACTATGTAAACACTTTGGAAAGCAGATTGGTCTTAGGATGATGATATTTGTACATACAGAGTGAGATGTAAATGATGTTTGAATTTATAATGCCAGATTTAGAATTGATTCCTTTCTTGGTGCCAGGAGGAATGGTTCTCCCTGTTTTATCTCCGGTGAGATATTGGTTACTGATGTCGACAGCCTGACGTGAAGGTGAAGACTCTGTCTTGATAAAATGAAGATAGACTCAGGTGTCCAACTCAGGGAAAGATTTATTTGATTGACAATAGTAGATTCTTGAATAAGCCTAATAACATTGCTTGAGTTCATGAATTTCTATGTATTTTTTAATAATAGAGATGCCCTTAAGCAATTGATAAGAGCTATGCAATAATCAGGAAAATTTCTTTTGCATGTGGCAATTTAGAAACAATTGATCACTATTTCTGAAGAATTTCAAAGGATTAATGGGAAGGAAGGCTCCTAAAGGAGTTGGCTAGGGGTAAATAGGAAGAAAAGGTGCAGGAACAGCTGCTTCAAGGAGCTTGGCTTCAAAGGGAGTGGGGGAGATCTTTCATTCCTAGAACATGCAGATGTGTGTTTATGCACACATACATATACAGTTAGAAAGCTTCCCCATAGGATTAGCACTTCTTACTTTCCTTTAACTATTCTTTTAAAATGAACAGTTCTCATTGACTCTTGTATTAAAATGGAGAATTTACTTGAATCAGTGTATGCTAACATAAGGCTACAAATGTCTTGAAAACTAAGGCTAGACAAAGAGAGCTGCTGATAAGGCTGTAACTTGATTCTCTTCAAAATTTATGCACTTTAAGGACTTCATGAAAATATCTAGCAGAGTTGGGGAATCCAGAGAAAGAGAGGCTGCTGATGATAACACTTTCTGCTGAATGACTAGATTCACAATTTCTATCCTGTTTCAGAGACAGTTTGCTGATGCTCAATTGCTATACCTTGAGCAAACAACTCGAGACTTTCACCTTCATCTCAAGTACCTATAAAAGTTTTCCTTCCAACTACACAGGGTCACTTTGAAGGGCTTCTGGTGCATACATTACTGCCTCTTATCCTTAACATGAAGTTTTTTAGATTCCCCTGTAGATATCTGACCATCCAATAAGGAAATATTTTGCTTCCAGTACCCAGCCTTTCGATCTGGGTTAAGCATATACTACCTCATTCATCTAACACTGGATTGTGTTCTCTGGTTTCCTATTTTCCAGGGTGTTCTAAGATTAGATGATAAACTGACTGGGTGTGATGCATGGTTAGCCAGTAATAGAATGCAAGATCTACTGATTTCAGTCACTATGCTTGTAGTAGTCACAACCAGACTATAAATGAATGATTTAGCTACATCAAAAGTACAAGGAAAAGCTCTATGACAAACAGATGAATTATTCAGCTATCAAAAACTGATAGTAAATGGGGAAAAACATCCAAATTTTTCTCATCATAGGAATCAAGAGAAGGAAACAAAACGAAGAACAAAAACAGATAGAAATGGGGAGATTATTTTTTTCCTTATCTGAAAACTATTTTGTTTTTGCCCTTTTAAAAACCACTCGCTAAAGGCATCCTTACTAAGACCTTTGCCTGACATTGCCATTAAAGAAATGGATTATAAAAGAGCAGAAAACGCCAGCCCTGGAGGTTCTGTGAAAATGCTGGTCATAGGGAATAGGAATTGAAAAGCAAAGGCGGTGTTTGCTGAATTTATCTTCTCTGGTGCAAAGGCATTTTGCCTTCTCTCCCCCTTAAGCCCACGGGTGGAAGCAATGAAATTCACTGACATAACTGGGCCAGTTGCTTTTTATTTCAAGTATGCTGTGAGGAATACTTGAAAGCAATCATCTGTGCTCAGTAATTGGCTGATAAAGCTCAATATCCTCAGCAATTACAGTCACTGTTCATTCAGGAAATACTCCATACATCATTTGAAAGGAGGGCAAAATTGTAAATTATTATAATACCAACCTGTGCAGCACTAGTAGAACATGCTGTTACAATGTTAGGAGCAAAGATGTAGACACTGAATGGAAATTCTAGTCAGAGCAAACACAGGTCACTGCAGTCTCAAGGAGAACTGAGAAGAGGAGCTGGTTGAGAAAGGACAGTTGTGGTGACCCTGAGCTTTCCACAGAGCAAATTTTGTGCTCAGGAAGTCAGCTTAGAATGATGGTACAAGGATCATGGTGCAAATTACAAGCACCCACAGCATATGCCCACCTACCTGGATTAAGACAATAAGAAATACATAAATTGTCCTAAGCTTGCCTATCAGTCACAAAGCTGGAGAAAGATTGCTAATAAATGACATTTAAAAACCCTAAATAAGTATTAAATGATCAGGTGCCTTTTAAAAAGGTGAAACTGGTAGAGCATGGTCGTGCATTCTTGTAATCCTAGCACTTGGGAGGCTGAGGCAGGATGATTGCTATGAGTTCGAGGCCAGCCTGGGTTGTGTAGTAAATTCAAGGTCAGAATAACCTATACAGTGAGAATTTGTCTCAAAAAAAATTGAATATATGGCATGGGAATAAGAAGAATTTAATTTCACAAGAGAAACAAGGCAGAAATTTATGGCTAGGTAATATCTAGTTAAACTCTCAACCTCCGATTTATAAGTCAGATTGTAAGACACAAAAAGCTAAGTAATTTGTCCAAAGGAATATTGCTCAGGTGGGAGAACTGACATTAAAACTTAGGTCTCCTTATCACAAATTCTCCTTATCACAAATTTCAAATAGCACATGACGTTCTTCCTCATTGTTCTATTTAGTGGTTCATATTGTCATCCAGTACTATTTCCTCACTCAGGTATTTCCTCATTCATAACTAGTCCGGTTTTACAGATCAACATCTTAGTACATTCTTCATCTACTTCATTTCTAGAGCACCTGGTGAGTTAGCCTCCATCAATAATCCTACATGTTAGAATGTGAGGGACATTATTTGTCCCAGTGCTCTCGCTCGTCCAGGGTGGAGACTTGTTCTTTCTCAGGGATTCAGTATCACTTCTGGAGTTACCTTTAGCTGAATTCTCACTATCTAACCTAAATTACAGAGGGCACAGAGCAGAGACAGTTGGGAAATGCTTGGGTTCTTTCACTAACACATTTCTCAGTGCTTTGACAGAAGCAGTGTAGTCTGAGCCTTCCCAAAATTGTGTGTGTGCACATGTGCATGTGTTTATCTGTGTGTGTAGAGATAACTTGGCATAATAGACCCACTCCTACATTTCTATCTCCTTAAAACTTCAGATTCTTTCCTGTGTCTTTACTGTGCTGGAATGTTCTGATGTCCCAACCTCATTAAATTTATCTCACTGATAAACCCAAGTTTTAGTCAACCAATCAGGAGAACTGTCACTAGCAGATACATAGACCAATGCATTACATTTAGAAGCTCTGATAAATGTGCACATATGAATAAATTTGATCAGTACATAGTGTGTTGTCTTAGGTCAAATTCTTTTAGAACGCATTTCCACATAGTATTTCCAGGGTTAACTCAGTACTAGTTAATAAAATAAACTAATGCAGATGAAGCTGTCTTGTAATTCTCTTGGTAAATAGGGTATTTCTTCACAGCTAAATCCTCAACCTTACCACCGGAAGCATGTTGATATCAAATCCTTGGGGTCTAGTGGGAAAATGGGTTGTACTGGGTCACTCTTAAGAAGAGTAAGTATCCACTTGCAAGAAAATTTCCCAGGAGAGGTTGCTACAGTGTTCTCCAGTGAGGAGAAGCTCTGATTTGGGAGACTTCAAGGCAGGCTGCTTCCACTGGCACAGGAGGCTCCATATTCTCACCTTTCTTTCAGTCTATCCAAATATCACCTTCTCAAGTATTAGGGTCAAAGGTCATTGTGGAGATGGAATAAGTATATTTTTATGTATGTGTATATCTTACCTACCAGCCTAACCTTTTTAAGTACAAGTATTAGATTAATTAAATTGTGAATCAGTGCCTGGTGGATGGAAGGCAGTAAATAATTGTTAATTGAATAATGAAGTCAAGGAGACTTCTTTCACTTCCAAGTATTTTGGCAGATCTCCACTCCTTATTATTTTGAAAATGTCTAATTTTATACAGTCTGCCATGGCTCTCATTAATCTTGCTTCTCTATCACTCTTATTCAGGTCACTGATCTGCAGTGTGCTGATACAGAGATATTTATAGTCTACCCCAACCATAACTGAAGAACTAACTCTCAGAATGGGTTCAACTTGGGGAGCAAGGGTATCCCCAGGTGGGAAGACATTATTGACTAGGATTTTCTATTTTGGCATGTTAGACACCCTGATGACTGCAGGAATATGAGCTTTGTTCTCCAGCGGTCCTGTGATGTGTATGTCACAGTGCACTAGGTCCATTTAGCTATAATAGATATTGGCTGCATTTGGATCTCTTAAGAAGCTCAAAGGGCTCTTGTCCACCACCTCTTTAGGCATCCTTCCTAGGGATCCATGTTGTATGCTGTGGAAGTTTAATTTTGATGAGGGCCTCTAAGTGCTCTGTTGAAGTGTCTTTGAGGAAAACATAAGGATTTCTTATCCTACATAGTTGAGATGGTGTCTCAACACAGTGACTTCTGAAATTTGTCAAATGGAGGAGTCTTAGCCAGTGAGGTATGGCACACTGTGGGGAAATTAAATATTTAATAAATAGACAGGATGTGCTCTCTTTCTCTGTCTCTGTCTCTCTCTCTCCCCCCCCCACACACCCCAAATGTGAGGAATGAGGCAGAAATATAAAAAGGAAAACAAACAGCGTACAGCAGACAGTATCTGTAATCCCAGCTTCTTAAGAGGGAGGCTGAGAGGTAGGAGGACTACGAGTTTCAAGAGAGCCTGGGCAACATAGCTAGACCCTAGTGTTATGATTTGTGTTTAGCTGTCCCCTCAAAGCCTCACAGGTCATAAGGTTTTTCTTTGGAAGTAGCTGAATGTAGAATGTGTGCTTGATTTACAGTGCAATGCTGGGATTAAGGGTGAGTGATTACTGGATCAGTCCAGCAATTGGATTGGCACTGTCCTAATCCTGATAGGCTGGATACAATACAAGGGACAGAAATCTCTCTCTCTCTCTCTCTCTCTCTCTCTCTTTCTCTCTCTCTCCCTCCCTCTCCCTTTCTCTCTCTCCTTGCTTTTGTGGTCTTCCAGCCATTATGAACTGTTGTCTCTCTGCCATGTGCTACCCTGCCTTAGAGCCAGCTGATCATAGACTGAAACTTGTATGAATTGTGAGCTAAATAAACCTTTCCTTCTTTAACCTTGGGCATTAGGTATTTTGTTGCAGCAACAGACAAGTAACTAAGATAGAAATTGGTACCCAGAGTGGGGTTGTTGCCATGATGATACCTGACCATGTGGTTCAGGAGCCTTTGGGAATGGCTTGTGAGAAAAGCTTGGAAATGTTTGGAGATGCTAGCTGCAAAGGCAGGGCTGGAATGCATGAGGCTGTTCCATGTGGAAGATTCAGGTGAAGGCTCAGAGGACAAGAAGACTAATAGAAACCCTGCTGGTAAAGATCAGGTTTGGGAGGTTTCTGCTGAGAAGGGTTGCACTGGTTGTTGTACTCCAGGTGATACATGTTATGGCTTGGCTAAAGTTTGTCTACATTTTGCTTGTGTCTAGAGAATTTTTCTGAGACTGAGATTAAGGGTGGCAGACTAGCTAATCTGGCCCAAGAAATTTTAACGCAGTCTAATGTTGAGAAGGTGGCATGACTACAGTTGGGGGTTTTTAGCTAGATTTATGTTGACATCGAAGAGCAAAGAGCCCAGCAGAATGGTTTAAAACATTGTGAGTTTGTCCAGAGAAAGAGCTCCAGTAAAGCTATGAACTGCAAAAATAGAGCAGAGGATATCTTGATTGCTGAGGAGGAACTGGATAATATAAAAGATGGCCTGAGGGCATCAGAAGAAGCAGCAGGACTTTAGCCTTTGCAGTCTCAAAATTGCAAGAGTGAAAGACTTTAATTTGAGAAGAAATCTGCAAAGCAGTATGTTCCAGAGTGGTGGTAGCACAGAGAATTTGTTCTTCATAACTGGACTCAGAGTACTCAGTGGTCCAGGCACTCTGACCTTTGCAGAAGAAATAAGAAAGCATGGCTGCAGCTCTTGCTGGCAACAGACCTTGGCATCATCCATCTGGTGCTGGTTTTAGGAGCATGAAAAATGTAAGAGTTGTGATGTTAGAAAGGTTTCCACTCAGACCTCAGAATGTCTGGGAGGCCAGGCTGTGTGCTCCTGAGAGGGCAGTGGGTGAAGCTATGAGTATGGAGCCAAAGGGACAGTAGACAACCCTTGTTAAGGTTGACACATTGTGTCAACTTGAGGAGTCTAGAGGCTTAACTAAGTAACTGAGCAGTTCTACATCATGGATTAAAAAGGACACACCTTTCTGGCTGTAGGATTTTTTTCATTGTGGCAATTTGAGAAGTTTAAAAGGTTAACTGAGTGACTCAGCAGAGTGCCAGGGTCCTTTCTTTGTATTCATCCTGGTATTGTGCAAGAGGAAGGCATGGAGATTTTGTGAGTGTCACACCCATCCTGGGAGTTGGGATAGCCTGCTTTCAGTATAAGGGAGCAAAAGAGGCTTGCTTTACCCCCTTTGCACTCTGTCAGCTTTTGCTATCTTCTGCTGCCTTGAAGTGTTGCCCTTGTGCCATGCCACCTTGCATTTGAGCAGCTGATTATGGACTGAAATGTACCCAAACTGTGAACTAAATAAACCTTTTCTTCCTTAATTTTGGGTGTCAGGTATTTTGTCTCAGCAACAACAGAAAAGTAACCAAGATACCCTAGAAGTTTGGAGAAGCCAGGAGCATGGATCATCTGAGGGAAACTGCAAGAAGGGAGCAGAGCAGACCCAAGAGAGAAGCCTTAGGAGCTATAACCACCAACAATGGCATTACAAAGCCCTTTGGAGTTCACAACTTGCCATAGATTTTCTTGGAGGCTATACATTGAACTACAGGACTTAATGTTTGCCTTGCTGAATTTTGTTGCATTTCTTTGTATTGCCATTTGTAACATTTGGGATGAAAATGTCTATCTTGTGCCACTGAATACTGGAAGTGTTTAACTTTCTTTTTGTCTGTACAGGGGCTCACAGCTAAGTGTCTGCCTTAAATTTTGGAGAAGACTTTTGACTTGGACTTTTCAGCAGTGATGAAACTATTGGGACTTTGGCAACTCTTGGATCTGAACTAAATGCCCTTTGCATAAAGGGATGTGCATGAGTCTTTGTGGAGGGCAGGGGTGAAATGTTATGGTTTGTGCCTGGATGTTCCCCTAAAGCCTCATATGGTCATAGAGTTTTTTCTTTGGAGGTGGTTGAATCTAGAGTGTGTGATGGATCCATAGTGCAATGCTGGGATTAAGGGTGTTGTGCTGGGATTAATGGTGGGTGATTGCTGGATGAGTCCACTGATTGGTACCATCTAATTTCAGTTGATTGGATACAATATCAGGGGCAGAAAGAAACTTGACTGCCCCATTGCTTTTGCTTTTTTTCTGTTACCATGAACTGTTGCCCCTCTTCCATGTACCACCCTGCCTTGGAGCCATCTGATTGCGGACTGAAACCTCTACAAATTATGAGCTGAATAAACCTTTCCTTCTTTAACTTTGGGTGTTGAGTGCTTTGTTGCAACAATGAAACAAGCAACTAAGACACCTAGTTTGTTTTTTTAAAACTAAACTCAGGCACCAGACACCATTTCCAGTTCCACTCTTGTGTGCATGTGTGCATGTATGCCTGTGTGCATGTGTACATGTGTGCATGTGTGTGTGTGTGTGTGTGTGTACTTTAACTGCTGTGGTCTGAATATGTTCCTTAAAATTTATGTGTTATCAACATAATCTAAAGTGCAACAGTGCTGTGAAATGGGGTTTAATAGGAAGTGTTTAGGTCAGAAGGGATGCCCCCTTATGAATAGAGTAATGCCCTAACTCAAAGACTTAACTAGGGAGTTTGCCTTTTTTTGCATTTCCATTTCTGCTCCATGAAAAATAACATTTCTCTCCAATGGAGGAAATGCACTTTGAAGTGCCATCTTGGAAGCCAAGACTATGTGTTCATCAGATGCCTTGGTCCAATCTTGTCCACTTTCAGAGCTATGAGAAAATAAATCTCTGTTCTTCATAAATTACCCAGTCTATTACCCAGATATTCTATTATAGCAGTATATCTTCCTTTCATGTCTTCCTTGAAGCATTAGAAGGTATGTGTAGATGGTTTTTGGTAAAATAAATGTAAAAGGATGTCTTAGGGAAATTTCTAGGAAATATATATTTTCTCCCTGACTAAGGGAAGAAAACTCTGATCTGTACCTCTTCTGCCAGCCTCCTTTATCAATATCCTTCTGCACTTATTTTCAAATATTATTTTTGAAAGTATAATAGCCACTATAATGAGGTAATAAGTTTAAGGAATTTAAAAAATGCTGAAGGTTATAGATTGAGGATGCGAAGAACATATTATTAATTTCATTAATACTAGCTTAATTTTGGTAATTATTTACTTACACCAGTGTGGCATCCTTTCTTGCTTGCTTTCATTCTACTCAAAAAAAATAAAAATAGTGAGTACTATAAGCTGCATGCTCTACTTGCAAGATTCTGACAAAACATTCGATTTCCCTGGATCTCAGTTTCTTTAACTCTAAATTGGAAATGATATCTTCTTCACAAATATAAATATTAGATGAATATAAGTTACCTTCTCAGGAGAATTAAATGTATTCAATATGAATATTCCAGTATTAGAACATAGGTTTCATAATGAAAGAGCAGCACTCACATTTAGACAGCAGGGTCCTGTGAGATATTAATTATTATATTTGTTCTTTTCACAGACTCACTTTGTAACCTTTAGCAAATCATTGAACTTCTTTGGCCTCTATTTCCTCACTTTAAAATTTTAAAGTGATAATCTTTTCCTATTTGTATCACGGGGAATATCAGAGACTGTAGATTATTTGATTAGTTTTAAAAACATACTAAAACATTTTTTAGACAGAGAAGTGAGGCTAGATGTCTCTATATCTAATATGGTAATTACATGCTGAACAATTAAGTAACATTTTATTCCTTTAGAAGAAATTCTGATTAGGAATTTATTTTTATTTCTATTTTGAGGCAGATGAAGGAATATGTATTTTTAAAATGTTAAAATGTTTTTATATTAAAATTTACTTATCATATAAGAATTATATTCATTATTTTTAAATAATGATCTCATGATAGAGTGGCGTTAATGTTAGGAAATTTCAGGAATTATGAACACATAAAACTAGGGTGATATATAACAGAGTGAAACAGAAGAGGAATTTGAGAAAATAAATTAGACATATTTGTATGAAAGAAATCTTCACACACATTACATTTGAATAACTGTGTCAACAACCCACTCAAAGTGCTATATTATGGAGGATAATTGTTACTCATTTCTGTTTTCCTGAGCTAGAGCAAAATGTAGATAGTTATAGATACATATAGAAGAGTGTCCATTTCTATTAGAACACGTGTGTGTAAAACTTCTGATGTGTAGAAGTAATCTGCTTCTGAAGATACAGAAATCTTACAAAATGGATTTTCAAATGTTTGACTGGCTTAGAACACGAGGTGACTTTCTCAAGTTTGCTTGACCCTGCCCCAGAGCATGGAGGTATGTACATTGTTTGCGTAGATGAGTATACAGCCTAAACCATGTTCTCTCCATATATAAAGACTTGAAGTTTTTCACTGTAATTAGTGCTATTTCTGCAGTGGCTTCCAGTGTGTTCTGTAATAAATCTGTCTCTCTCTCTCCCTGTCTCTCCCAAAGCGCTGTCCTTTCCCGATTCAGACATCTCTACAGATTTTGCTAGTCTTGCTTCTCGCTGAACTGACAGCCCTTGCTCTGACCATAAATGTTCTTTTTAAACCTTCCTTGCTTACTGTTACAAGTTTTGATAAGATCTTGACCAGTAGGACAATTTTGTATGCTGCTACCTGTCTACGTTCTTATTAGACTGCTTCTTGGAGAGTTGCTACCTTTCTTATTACCTTCCTGTCTAGCTTAGACTCAGAAGACTTTGTCATTATTGGAAGCATTCTGGATAGAAAAACACTTCTTCTCCCCCAAATCTAATCAAGTTCAATCTTTAAGTTATGACTATTAGCATTGTTACAAGAACTGCCAAAAACTGACTTCAAATATAAATTAGATTCAGATGTTTCATTTGACCCCATTTAGCTCATGGTGTTAGACTATTGACTTCCTGCTGGAAATAAAAATGAGAGAAGGGTGCCTGCTGACACCTTTCCCATGTGATCTGGGTCATTAGGTCAACATACTATCATTTGCTCTCCTTAAACTACCCTGTTGCTTTTGACGATTATACTTAGCTGCTTGGCTTTCCATTCCAATTCAATTCCAGCCCCAAATAGACCAATTCCGAGCTTAAACACAGGTGCAGTTAGCAATCATCAAACATTCTTTCAAATCACACAGAGAACACTTTTTCTTTGTCTTGAGCTTTAACTCTTCACAGAAAAGTAGATCTAAGGGTGAAGTAGCGTTCAGATTGCACAAACAACTTGCTGCTTGCATTGAGCCTTGCACTAGTTTATTTGGGAAATATTGCTTTGAGACCCCCATCCACATATGTATTTCCAGCCTTTCTTATTTTTATTTATCATATTCATCCCTTTCACTCACAAGATTTCTTGCCTAAAACTAAGTAGGACGACCTGACAAACTAAGGGAAATAGTGCAGATTAAATACTCATGTAAATTTGTAGTATGGAATATTTTAAAGTCTGTTTTTCTCACTGCCTTTGTGGGGGATTATCCTGAAAAACTCCTGTAAATGCTAAGTGGAATTATGCATGCAGAGCCCATCAGTGTTAACAGGTGAATAAACCTTACAGTTTGTTAAGTAATGAATTTTCTATTAGGGGAGGGTGAGCTACTTAATGTGGGTATTAGGCTCAGAGTTTAACTGAATCAAACCTCTTAACGAACTGCTTACTTTATGTTTTACATCAGTGAATAATTCAGTTTTGGTGTATACACCTTTAAGCAAGGCAAATTACTTATTTGCAGTATTTGGAATTCATATAAAATAGTCTGCCCAACCTCAACAATGTCTTTGTTGTCATCTTCAAAATGATTCTAAATACAACTGATAAAGTTTTCTTTATTAATAGAACTGAGGCGTATATCTGGAAAAAAGCAAAGTTTGAATGTGCTGTATTAATTTTACAACTGAAGGCAGATTGTATAAGAAGCAACAATGAAGCCACGTATTAGTGATTATTGCTGCTAATTTTGTGGTTTATGGAGCTTGGTTTTAATTTTTATATCCTATCCAATGAAGTGCATTTGACATTTATGTAAATTGCTTTGGATAAGACTTACTACAAATTATACATGCTTTTCTTGGAATAAACCATTTGCATCCAAAACAGAAAGAAAAATTTCTAAACAAAACCAAAAACTTTCTTATTTTCTCTTTCAGTTGCAATAGAAGATAAGTTTCCATAATGCGCAAGCAACCTGCTTCCCTCTCTCAATGCTGTTGTGCTGTAATTTCACTATTCCTATCTGGGAGGACAGGCCATTTTCCCATGTCTCCTTGTAAAAGAATATAACGTGATTGAGACTACTTTCCTTTTGGGAAATTAGTTTTTGACTAAAATGTGCTGCCTCCATTTCAAGTGCAAGTTCTTAAAGAGCTTTGGATATTAAGAGCTGAATTTAAAATCAATTTCTCATAAAATGAAATTGTTTCAAAGTTGATGTAATTTTTTCTGAGAGGAAGAATATCTTAACACGAGCAGAAGACAATGTAGTTTTCTTCTTCTTTTTTTTATCTAATGAACAGATTTGGTTTAAGCATCATTTCCATTTTCCAAAAGGGTCTGCAGAGAAGAGGAATGAGACTTCTTTCTTTTCCCTTCCCTCTTGAAACTCATAAAAAAATGAGGAACATATTAGATCCAAACAAAAATGCTACATTCCATAAACTTTGGAGACATCTATAACTCCAACTCATAGTACATAGAAAAAGAAAGTTGATGATGAAGAAATAGCAAGTGACTCAGGAGGAGAAAGAAGGCCTAGCCCAAATGTTGGTGATGAAGAAAGTTGGTGATGAAGAAATAGCAAGTGACTCAGGAGGAGAAAGAAGGCCTACCCTCAATTTACCCTACAGAGTTAGAGGCACCACATAGCACAAAATGCAAGGGGCAAGCAGGGGCTTCCATGCTTTTGGAAGAGGATGCTACAGGACTTGCTGTTTAAAAGTGGGGTCTGGTTGGAAGAGGCAGACCAGAGGGACATGACCTGAAAGGATATATCTCTTTCCCCAGTTTGTCCATTCTTTCTCTGCTTCTTGGCCACTTGGTACCTGTGCTCACTCTGCCCCTCTGCCATGCCACATCTGCCCTGGAGCTGGCCAACCATGGACTTAATGTAAACCAAAATAAACCTCCTTAAGCTGCCATGTTTGGGTATTGTGGCTCCATTGACTAAGACAGCATGGTATGGCGTATGTTGGCTGCTGACTCCCGAGCTGGGGTTGAGGTGTAACGCTGGAGCAGTGTGATGCCACTTTTTCAGAAACGTAGCTTCAGCTTCTGGCAGGAATTCCAAGCAGCTTTTCTAATCAGATTATACCTCTAGACGGAAATCATTATATTTTCTGTTTTACCAACAACCAAGAAATCTTTTCTCCAGCTTTACTCTGCATGATGTTTTAAGAAGATAATCAGTGTTTCATGTTCATTCCAAAATATAAAACTGTACATATAATATCAAATATGATTTCCAAGTGCACACTCGACTCCTGCCACGAGATTTTAAATGGCCCATGTTTATTGTTATAGGCTTGTAAGGATTCCCCTTTCCTCTCCAGTTAAAGGCTAGCTCTACTGAAGCAGATCCTGTTTCAAGCTTCCTAGGCTGCCCTAACAAAGGACCACTAACTGGGTGACTGCTTCAAACAACACATGTGGTTGATTTCACAATTCTGGAGCTTGGGGTCAGAAATCCAAGTGACAGCAGGGCCATACTCCTTTAGAAGACTCTGAGGAAGAATCCCTACTTGTTTCTTCTAGCTTCTGGTGATGGCTGACAATTCTTGGTGTTCCTTGGTGATAGCTTTCTTACTCTAGTCTCTACCTTTATACTCTCACGACCTTCCCTGTGTTTCTGTTTGTTTCCACATCCCTATCTCTTTATAAGGACATCAGTCATTGGATTTAGGGCTCTTCCTAATACAGTATGACATCATTTTATTACATCTGCAATAACCCTATTTTCAAGTAAGGTCACATCAAAGGTTCCAGGGTCTAAGACTTGGGACACATCTTTTGAAAGCACATAATTCAACCCACACAATAGTTTACACTAAGGAATATGTCAGGTTCTGAATGTAATAATTGCTTCATAACATTGCTGATAGCCCAAAGCAGTTTCTCCTTCCATGTTGAATTACATCAATGCAATTGCATAACCACGCATCCATATAGTGTGACAAAGTTCAGCAATATTAATTATATGCCTTTGAGATACTCAGAGTGCATAAATCTGTATCATGCGGCATAATTTCTTAACACCGCTGTTTCCATTTATTCTCTTACTCTTGATTTTGGTCACGGGTCCTTTTGCTATGCTTATAATTTTTCCTGCTACTCCATGTTGTTTCCTCTCTTCAAGCACAAAAATCAAGACTGCTGCTGTTTGAGTGTCAGTAAGACCACCTAGGCGTCCGAGTCAAACAAACAATAGCTAAACCATCATTCAGAAAGCCACTGTCTTTGTTACTGTCTGTGTTGCTTGTTTTCCTTATTTCTGTGTCAAGATCTTTCTCCGTGGTGTTTTGCACAGCTTCTATTTCTACAAAGTGGACTCTGCTGTATTTTTTTTGTTTTTCTTGCTTTCTTTTTCTCAGCCTTCTTAGTATTGCCTAGCCTCTTGCTGCCATTTCTTTTACTGATGTATACAGACGTAATTCTATAGCTTTTCACTCTTTTAAGAATTCAGGGAATACATTTTGATGTTAAATCATCTCATCAACTTCCACTGAAGCATTAAAAAAATATCTTATACATTTAGGAAAAAGTTTGGACAAAAAGTATTGCACTGCTGATCTCTAAAGATAAGATTGCATATGATTTCAACTTTCTTTCCTTTACAAATCTTTAAAAATATTTTTCCTCAAAAGAAGTTTTAACAAAAATCATGGGTTCCACCGTCTTGGTATAGCTGCACAATGTCTAGTCTCTTGCAGCAGGTATTTACATAAATGGCGATAATCCATTGAGGATTTATTCTGTCCCATGGGTGATATTAGATTCATAGTGGAAGTGTTTACTGAACATACAAGGGGATTCTGCTTTGTCAACAATGCTGTGATATAGGCACAAGCATACCCATGTAACATAAAATGAAAGTGACGTTTAAAAGATTATGTAGTTTTCAACTATCACCCAGCTAGAAAGCACTGGAATAAGAATTTGAACTTAGCCTCGTTAATTCCAAAAGAGCTTGTTTATTTCCACTTATAATGTTCTTTTGCTTAGAAATAACTTTTGGGAAAGTGTGATATTTGCATTAACTGTGTATTCTATAGATACTTATATAAGATGTATCCTTAATGAATATTTAGTAGATGAAATAGTTTAATGAGTGGTTATTGATGTAAATAACAGTGCCACTGTTACTGACAATGAATATTCTGAAATTCACGGATAAGCATTTCATTCCTGTGCTGTATGTTCATCAGGGTTTCCTTCCATCTGAGCTTCAAACCTCTTATGCTACTATGTTTGTCTCTTGTCTCTGAACTTACAGCCTGAGGACAGCTGCAAGCTCTTGCTGTGCACAGGCGTCTCCCACATCTCCCCTTTGCTGCCTACTTCTTCTGATTAAATACCCTTGCGCTGAGACTTACCCAGTTCTAATTTTTTTATACCTCACCTCGAATCTGACCTTTGAGATACTCCTGTCTTTATTGCTCTAGTATGAAGACCTCCCATCTCCCATCTATAAAATCCAGCCAAAGCGTGTGTGTGTGTGTGTATGTGTGCGCGCGCGCGCGTGCGTGCGCGCACGTGCTTGCGCACGCACTGCTCATCTGGGACTTGAAAAGTGGTCCCTTATTTTGTTTTTAGTCTTTTATGTTTAAGAATAGCTCACCTTAATTAACCATAAGAGTATCATTTCTTTACAAATTTATGACTCTCTCTGGTTCCTAACACTTGAAAGATGTTAAAGCAGAGTTTAAGTTCTTGCACAATGCTGTTCAGTTTTAACTACTACAAAAAAGCAAAAGCAACAGGAGAGTGAGGCAGCAAAGATATTAGTGGTTTCTGCTTATTTCTTCTCTCTCTCTTTGTCATCTTGGACAGACTGTGATGTTTGTTGTATCTTCATTGTCCCAAATGCTGGGAAAGAGCAGGTATGAAATAATATTCATTGAATTTAAATTAACGGTTTTTTTTGAGAAGGTGAATTCTTAAAGCTGTCTAAATGAGAGAAAGGAAGACTTAATAGGTTTTTAGAAAAGAAATAAATGTATATACAACTTTCTTCTTTCTAGGAGAAAGAGAAATAAAAGGAGGACAAAATAAGATAGACATGAATTTCTGGATGAAAAAAACCAATTTAAATTTTAAATTTTTGTATAAAGACTTGTATAGACTCTCTATTTCTACAATAATCTAGACACATCATTTAAAATGTACCTTTAGTACAATCTTGCTGGATACTTCAATTTTTTTTTATCTTCGGCTATTTTAAATAGAAATACTGGATCCTTTGAGCTAAGAGATATAAAATTCAAAATTATATCTGAAAAATGCGTTATTTCATTCATATAAGAAGAAATCATAGTTCTTTAGATAGGATATGTAGTATAACTGAAGAATGCAAGAAAAATCAAACTTGAGTCTTAGAGTTTTATATCTATTTTTTATCTAAACAACCCTATAATTGTTCTGTTGGGATTCATGTAATAAAAAGGGAAAAGCAATTATTTTCAAGGGGCGTTCGCTTTTCATAGATGTCGTTAGAAAATAAACATTAACAAGGAAAGAATTTCATTGAGATTGAATTTATAGTCAAAATATAATTGCTTACATGCACTTTAGGGAAATTTTGAGAAAAAACAGTAAGGAAAACAAATCAGGGAAAAAATTAAACATGACTTAGAGAGGTTGGAAATCCATAAAACAGAGAGACACATGCACAGTATTGGTTATCCTAGATCATAGAATGTAGGGATGGAAGAGGACCCTGGAGATGAGGATCCAGCCCACACGAACAAAGGATTTGTTCAAGATCAAAAACATGCTGTCCTTGGTTGTAGCTCAGCAGCACAGTACCTGCCTGGGAGCTGTGAGGCCCTGAGTTCAATTCCCAGTACTGAGAAAAAACAAAAGAAGCATTGCAAGATCAAAAGCAGATATCAACCCCAAGCAGAACTGAGGAACGAATAAAAAAACAAAGGAACTTGGAATGTTTTTAATCAGAGTTCAAAAACATAAATTTAAGATTTTGTAATGCCTGATAATGAAAATTAAGAGGTAATAATTTAGTTTCTTTTATTTTGTAGATTTTCCCTTCTCTTTTGTGAAGTGAATAAATTAAATCAAACTGTATGTACAACAATGTAGACTTCTTAAATCAGGGGCCTTATGTAATTTCTTTCTATCCCTGCCTTGTTTCATCCCGGGTCCCAAGGCACATCCATAATAGTTGGATTTCGATGTTATTGACTTCTGATCATGCTAATTACCTTAGTCACCAAGTCCAGTAATTAACAAACTATTACAGGTTGAAATGTTCTGCCCCTCAACATTGAATCTTAACTCCTAGTACCTCAGAACATGTCTTTACTTGGAAACAGATTTGTTGAAACTTATTTAGTTACAAAGAAATCATATTGGGGTAAAGTGACACTTTAATCCAGTATGACTGGTGTCTTTGTAAAATAGACACACAGAGAGTGGACAGCCAAGGGAAGACACAGACACAGGGAGGAAACAGAGGCAGATATCAGAGTGACGAGACAGCAGGTCAAAGAATACCTGGTACTGCTGAGGCTAGAAATGGCCTGGAAGGATCCCCCAGAGGAGTTCTGGAGGGAGGGTAGCCCTGTCAACCCTTCTGCTTCTAATTTCAAGCTCCCAAGATAGTGAGAGAATACATTTCAGTTGTCTCTAGACACTCAGTTTGTGGTGCTTTGTACAGCAAGTAAGAGCTAATACTCTCAAGTAATCCTCATTACAGTCCATGTGGTGATGGTGGTATTTCTTTCCCATAAAACTGAGGATATTGAATCCCTGCAAAATATAACATGGTGTTCAGGGTCTGGCTCTAGAACTCTTGCCAGTAGTACTATGCTGTTCAGGATATTGCAAAACATTTTCTGATTAAATAAATGTGCCTGAATGTGTAGTGTGCTCTATAAGACATAGATGACTGTAAAATCATCTCTTCTCAATACATTATATTAAAAAACATTTACTGCAATGGGTTTTATGATTACTGCCCTGCCCCCATTCAGTCATTTACTAATCATTTAGCTCTCATGCACTTTGAGTATTATAACATGTCTATTTTTTAAACATCTTTAGAAATGAAAGAAAAACATTCACAATTTCAGAACTCTGAGGAACTGTTTACTTCTGTGAAAAACCATTTCTTTTTTTCTTAAAAAACATTGCTAGTACCTATCAAGTCAATATTTCATGTAAGACAACATTTTTGCAAGTGGGTGTCTAAATTTCCTTTTTGAAAATGATAAGCATGTAGGCAGGCTTTTTCATAGTTCTCCATCTTTGGTTGAAAGTTTTGTTCACGAACATTCCAGCTGGGGAAACTATGGTCAACTACTTTAATTCCCACCCTATATTCTTAGAAATGTGCCAGTAAATCTGAAATGATGGGGCACTTTTTGCCTATTTGCTCTTTCTGGCCCAGGCGGATGGTCTGCTTTGTAAAGAGATCTGTACTGAGCTGAAGTCCTCAGGTTAGGGCACAAGGGAAGAAAGCAGTGATGAAATGATTCCTACTGGTAAAGTGGCTCCCTGTTATTACTCAGTTAAGCAGAGAGAAGCTCTGATGAGCTGGCCCAGTGTTACAGGAGCAGTTGGAGAGCATGACCAGAAACAACTTCCAGTCTCCTTTTAAATCATCAAATGACTAGGAATTCCAGCAGCACTTTATATCTATTGCTCATACTTAAACATTTCAAAACCTTACTACTGTTGAGGCCATAGGAGTCTTATGCCTTCAGATAAATAATTCTTCCCAGCCCAGAGGAAAGCCCTCTTAGGGAAAGGTTGAAAGAGAAAGTTAAACTCTACTTTACTAAGGTCAAGCCACTTACAACTTTGTCAGGTGCAGATGGATTCTGCTCTTGCCTTTCACAAGGTCTTGCCGGTGTGATGTTGTCAAGGTGATATGAGGTCAACAGGTCGGTGTGTTTTGTACTGGTAAAAGCTCCTTTGCTTCTTCCTGGGCCTGCACAAATGGCTGCTATGGCTGATGCAAAATACAGACAGAGGTCAGGAAATGGGCCTGCTGATTAGAGAAAGTGCAAGCTGATCCAAAGATCAAGACAATTCTTCACACATTACATGCCAGTGTCATTATTCCACACGGGATGGTGGCATCGTTAAGGTGTTTTCTTGGCTGGCAGGGAGGTAACTTGATTGATTTTTCTGGGATTTATTTTTCTCCTCATATAAAAAAGAAAGTAGCACATAGATGCGACATTGCTGACCTCTGATTCTGTGAAAGTGTGGCACAAATTCAAATGCCATGTAACAGAGAGAAAAGAGCCAGTCAATGGGACAGTGGTTCCATCATTAGATATCAGCTTACTAGTTCACTCAGGGAGATTTCACAAGCTATTGGAACTCTCTTTGGGCTTTTGTGAAATAAAGACATCTATTCTGAGCTGCAGATCTGTTGAAACAATTCACAGAGATTATGTACCTAAAGCAAACAACTTACCTCTGTTGATAAGTGGTTAACTTTTGTCACACCCCTTGCAAGACACATCTCTCTTCTGCAGTCTCATATGCTTTAGCTTGCTTTTCCTTTAAAGTGGGGTTATCTGTGTGCATGCAATTCCCTTTAGCTGTTTCCTTAATCTTTTCTTTCAGAGCAAGGGAGATGGTCTACACTGAGGAAGAAACACTTTCTGAATTGTAGTCCTGGGGTCATGGCAGAAAATGTTAAGTTTTCTAAAATGGAGTTTTGATTATATTCTAACATAATGCATGGCTGACTCATGGTTGCCACAATCAAATGTCCACTGAAGAATACAGAGTAAATGAGTGAATGAATGGTTAAGCATTGTTTAAGCGTCGGTTAGGAAAGGCCTTGCTCTGGATGAATGAATGCCATCTGTGCATATGCTTTGCAAGCCTCTGGCTCTGTCTAGACCTGCTCTTTTATGCAAAACTTCCTGTGCACTAGTAAAAAGAATATGATCTAATCATTTAGCAAATGATCTTTCAAAACTATTGTTATTCTTTTAACACAGAAAAATTTATGTTCTGATATTTTATAACATACACTAATATATATTGCACAAAGTGCACGAAGACATAGTTTATTACCCCACTGTAAGAAAAGTGAGACTCAGCAAATGAATTTTTCCATACTAAATGAGGTAGGAGCTAGCAAAATCATGGTTTGAACCTTGGGATGTCAACTGTAAAGCTACTGTAATAATCAATATGTTAGAAGGCCTAAGGTTTAAGATAAAATATTCTTACACTATTAAGAGAATAAAAATATGTACACAGGCAAATATTAGAGAAAAAAAAAAACGAAAGACTCTAAGAATGCAGAAGAGTGATAACTCTCACCAGGTAGTAGGTAAATAAACTATCAGGTAATCTTTGCATGTTTGGTAGTCTTTGGGCTTGTTTTTTATGGGAAGGCAGATTTTTGACAGGGAAAAAAGGAAGGTGAGATTGGAGGAAATGAAGTGTAGGAAATGGTATGGAGGATGGTGTAATACCTGTCATTGATTTCACTTGGAACAAGGAACAGGATATTGCGGCTAACTGCTAGCTGTCTAGAATGGGATATTGTGGAGTTTTAAGTTTGAGAAATTTTGATTTTATTTGAAATACAGAGAAATGTCCCTATGATATTTGATTGTTTGACATACTCAGATTTGACTTAAGAGGTCTGTTCTGTTTAAAGTGTAAGGAATAGAAAGGGAAAGAGACTGTTGGTAAGAAGCCAAGCTGAGAAGCAGTCGTATTAATTCTCATGAAAGAAAAAGAGAAGAAACATTGGTTAAGAATCGGTTAGGAAAGGCCCTTCACTAGACATAGATCTCACCTCACAGTTTTAGTCCTTAAAACTTGATGAAGACACAGTGATTCAGTTGTGTCAGTGAGGTGGCTGAGTCTTGGAGATCAAATGGGCAAATGGCCAGGACCAGTGACAGAGTTGGGATCTCAGGCTTTCTAACTCCAACCACTGCTGGGTCAAGAAGGACTTGGTTGTAGTAATCTGAACCAATCCTCAGGAAAGACGAGGCCTCAGTGAAGCATTAGGGATCCCTGGAAGAAGCAGCCAGGAGACTATCATATTATTTATGCTTCATCCTTTACACTGCACTCATTTCTTCTTGAAAATCTGCTTTTCCAAGTCCCCAGAGTCATAGCTACCAGAACCTTCTAAACATATCTAACTTCGTCCATTACAATACCACTTACTGGACGTTATTTTCATAAAATCTTGTGTGGAAAATGTAATAATTACCTAACTTAGGTATACTATGCCTCTGTGGACATGCGAATTCTAAACATGATGGTACGGTATGATATGAGCAGAACATCAGTCAAGCTCGCCTCTGTGGCTAGGTGGCATAGTCATACCTGAATAATAAGGAAGCTCCTTCAAAAAATATGTGGATTGCAAAATTATTACTTTCTATAAAGAGAAGGGACAAGTCCTTCTGTTGGTAGTCACTATACATTTTTCCATTAAAAAAATCCTTTGGACTGAACTTCCATGGCTTAAACCATAAAATAACCAGTGTGGTAGAATGGAAAGGGAAGAGCTGATGATAAGTCATGGTTGGAATGACAGACCCAATCAAGAGCATCGCTTGATAGTCTCTTTTTAGAAAAAGGTTTGCCCAAACAAGTTGTATTAGTATTTAAAAGGGCTTCCCCTGTATATTGAAATTCTTGTTTTTATCTTACTATATGATGGTACTGTCTTGTACAAGCAGTATATGTAAAACCACTTAAATGTGTAATATGCTGACAATTGATGATTCATACATTGCCGTCTCATAACAAGTGATGACACATACTAATTATTTTTCTCAGAGTTTGTGCTTTAAGAGAAAGTAACACAATCTTCCCTATTATTATTCCTGAGCATATGTTATCATTTGAGGCTAAGATTACAAGGAATGATGCAATTGAAATACTAAAACCTATTTATCAAGATAAGATGTGTGACCCACCAATCTAAGAATGTATTCAACACTCATTTTGCAAAGAAGTTACAACATTTATCTTTCAGACTGTGTGAAGATTGTTCTACTGTATCTAGTGAATTCTTTAATAATTATCTTACATATTTGCAGAATTTTTCAATACATTGTAGTTTCACATATATCATCCCCTTTGATATTCACAATTTTTCAAAATAACTGGAGAGATTATTCTTTTTTATTATTATAATTATGAATTCACTTTAATTGTACAGTGTTTCTCTGGGACATTTCCATGCATGTGTACCTCATGCTTTGTCCAAATCCAGTGGAGGACATTCTTATTTTCAATTTGTAGATGACAAATTAAAGGCTCAGTTGAACTGATTTTCCAGCTTTTCCAGTGTATTATTCATGATTCCTCATTGTAAAAATCAGAACTTGTTTCATTGTAAGAAAGGAAAAAAATGAGTTAAAGGGTATTAGATAGTGGATGGAATATCTAAAGTGGCTGAAGATCCAGGTTTACCATTTATATAGCCAGAATATTCCCTAAATTCCACTCCATGGAAGATGACAGCATGACTGCCAGGAGCTCAGAGCTCATCTCATGGCTCTGATATTACAGGGGCTGCATTCCTGGAATCTGAGCATGTTGCCTCAGGGAGCTGCATGTCTCCAACACCATCCCCATGAGAACGGATGGTATGCCTCAGGCTGACCGACTGTCCTGCTTTGTCCAAAAGTGTACCAAATTTAGGGTTAAAAGTTCAAAATTCCAGGAAACCCTTGAATTCTAGGAAAACAAGGACGGCAGTCATTGAATAGGTACAAGGGAAGACAAGACAGAAAGTTCTACTACCTCTAAAGTAGATAATTTACTAAAATATATCAGGAATACTTAGCCTTACCAAACTATCAGTAAAATTATGAGTGTCACTACCTAGAAACAATAGGTCACCTATTTCTCACCATATTGCTTAAATAGCAGTTAAGGTGCTAGAAAATGCTATGTATTTAATGGACGTTATTTTCTCTCTGGGAACTATAGATTCATCCAACTGGTCTTAGTAATTTGTCCATGAAATTTAAACCAGTATGATGACAGTTTATTTGTATATTCTGGGACAGGATTATATACATTGTGAGTGTAGGACATTTCTGTCTCTAATCTTGCCTTCCACAAGTAAGAGAACAGAAACTTCCTAATGAGGGACTGAATGACCTCAATGTATGAAGAAGCACAGAATCAAAGAGAGAAAGTGAGTGAGAGAGAGAGAGAGAGAGGGAGACAGAAAGAGAGAGAGAGGGAGGGAGAGAGAGGGAGAGACAGAAGCAAGAGATAATTGACAGTGTTTTTCATGTCACTGATGATCGTGTGTCCTAGCACATCATGCTACATCCTACAATAAAGTCTCTATTTGTTTAAGCTAGCGTGAGTTTACTTTCCAGCTCTTATAATCAATTAATCAATGGAAATATTTCAGGTTTTTATTCTTCCAAGGTTTTATGCTTATACCCTGGAAAGGCCAGCTGTAGACATAGGCTACCTGAGTGTGTAGCTTTGGAAAACCATTAGAATTACTGTAGTTATGAATATCTAAAATGCAAGTGCATAGTACACAAAATTATAACTCTTTTAAAAATATGCGTGTATGTGATGTGGTTTATTAATTCCAGATTTAATTTATTCCCAATTAAATTGTGTTATCACTGATGTGTTATATATTCCATTTTCTAAGTGCCTGTATTTGCTTATTTCTCTATAGTTCATAAGAACATATCAGGTCCTATTTATAATCTTTGCATCATTTATTCTAGCAGACATTCCATTAATATCTGCTGTATAGGGATTTCATGATTAAAATATGTTTCTTACTTTAGTTTCAGCATGCCAATGATTTAATTAATGTCTTTCATTTGCTGTCCAAATCTCTAAGCTTCTAATTTTGGACTTTTTTTTTTGGACTGTCATTTAAGATAGATTTTTAAAAAGTGCTTTTCTTGGGGTAACTGCTTAGTCTTCAAGTGTTGAAAAGTATAAATGAGGAAAGGTAGTAAATTTTGTTGCAAATTGGTATAGTGACCAGGTCACTGAGTCATTATTAAAGTCTGACCACAGGATTTCCATGTATGAGCTGTAGAGTTTGTGATTACTGCCAGATAATCAAGCAATGACTTTGCATGGAATACATAACACTGTCCAAGGTTCTGTCCCAGGGAAAGAAGCTGATCTGTGGAAGAGCATAACTCCAGGCCAGGTGTGAGTGACACTAGCACTGTCCCACTCAGTCAAATGGGTACCACAAGCAGCTCTTTCCCAATCTGGGTCTCATGTCCCAGATGCTAGCTACTCTTGATTCAAGCGACTTATGACTTGATGAAAGAGAAGTAGATATAATGTTGAGGAAATCAGACCTGGCTGCTTCTGAACTGCAAGTAATTCACCTTCACAACTTGTGCACCACTTCTAGCGCTCAAGATGACGTTCAGGTAAATACACAGAAGTAGTGACTATAATGCTCTTCATGTGTATTAAAACCTTTGGGATGTATGAATCCCATTAGTATGAACTGAATAAACAATTCCATTAATATGTATGATTAATTTGCATTAAATAAAAAAGAATTTCCAGTAATAATACCAATTTTAAAAAGAACCTGAAATCAGCAATATATGTATGCTTCTTAGGAGCTGTATGTGAAAGCACAAATGATAGTTGGGAACATAGCACATGTTTATCAAACAGCTCTAGCAAGAATTACTTTCATATTTTTCCTAGCTTTAATTTGTGCATCCTACTAGGCCCTTTGAAATTATAAGACCTGATGATATTTCATCCTGTTTCTGCCCACGATCACAAAAGATCAAGTTTGTGTAAATTTGCTTTCTTCCTATCACTGCCAAACTACTTTAAAGAAAAATATACATATGTGTTTTCCTTCCAGATTATTGTCTTCAAAATCATATTTCTAGCTGAAATGTTCTTTTTTCTAAAAGCAGAAAAAGAAATGAAGTGGTTATTGATAGGATAAAAAATAACTGATTATCCTTAATTCCTTATTTTTTTTGTATTAGCCATCACTGAGTATCCTATCATAGGAGAGCTCCTCTTCTTTGCCTGATTTTATTCTAGTTCCTGGAGCTCATTTTGTAATTTTGTGTATTTTTACCTTTCTTCCAATATTTAAAACAGAATTGT
The DNA here is from genome assembly GCF_000276665.1 of Chinchilla lanigera. Taxonomy (NCBI): domain Eukaryota; kingdom Metazoa; phylum Chordata; class Mammalia; order Rodentia; family Chinchillidae; genus Chinchilla; species Chinchilla lanigera. The sequence goes on from NW_004955402.1 coordinate 48,017,784, forward strand.
CTATGGGCCCCTTTTATTTGTTTCCAATATTTTTTCAGTGACTCTCCATATTGTTTTTCTTAGATATCACATTCTTCCATTATTGTAAACCTTTCATTACCCAAATATTTATATGCCAGCCTCACCACTCACCAAATTCCAGTTCCACTTAATACTCTGTGGACTCACAGATGTAATGATTGGTGCTTGAAAGTGAATTGACATTCTCTCCTAGTACTATCAAAACTATAGTAAATGTATATTTGAAACACTGTTCATTTCATCTCTTTTTTCTATGCTTGAATTTATACTATAGTATATATTAAATGAATATACTAAATATATACTTTATGTTTTCTATTGAAAGTTTGCATGATGAAAAAATATGTAAACAAAGGTCCTTAACTAACAAGGAAACTTGCCCAGGTAAATAAATTTATCACTTAAATTTGTAAAGATAATGAAAATATATACTTAAATATTTAAAATTAAATAATTTTAAAATATTTTGCATTTGTCAGGCAAAATAAGTGATTTATTCACAAAATATTAATGTAGTAAAAGAAAATTCAGATAATTATATCCTTGTTAAACTGTGCTCTGGTTAAAATACTGAGAAACATTTCAGGAATAGTACTCAATGGTTCTGCTGTCCACAGTCTTCCTCTTTGGTTTGCGTTTCTAAATTTGTCTGTGCTTGTATTTAGGAAATTCTAAATATATTAGCAACCTAGTGTATTATTATTAAAGAGACTGTAGCACAAGTTAATCAAAAGTCCATGGGATTCTAAATTTAAACTATAAGTATCTGTCTGGACTCATAATTTCCACCTAAAAACGCATATATCCTAACCCTGACCCCTGAAAAGACCAAGAAATGACGACATATTCAGTGCCTCTTAGTATACTTATTATCTAGATTGTGATCTCTAAATACCCTGGAAAAGTTATTGGTTTCTGCTTCTGGAAGGGTAATGTTGTAGATAAGTCTAGAATATTTTATCACAGTGAAGAAATCCAGAGTCAAAGAACTGGCACATCAAGTTGTCATAATTATAACCTAAATGGGATATACGATACCTCATTAATCATTTTGGAAGATCCTAGAAACCAGCTTATTGTCCTGAAAACTTAGAAAATACAACAAATAATCAGATAATAATTTGATCTTACTGTATGCACTGTATCTTAGGGTATGTGCTCTATTTAAGAAAAAGAAAACTTTTGCTGAAAAAGTTCTGTTTAGTTTTTCATGAAAATGCCAGCTATTAGATCATTAATGCAAAAATGGATTTAAGCAATGATCAATGAAGTAAAAAGGCCATTGGGGATTTTTATAATGCATAAACCAAACTGACAATTCCTAAACCAACTGATTAATCTTAGCAAAAGACAGCCAGACACTGTGTACCTCTGATGTGATTCAATAGGAAGCAGACACCACCACTTGCAGAACTCTCCTTCCAAAACAAACATGATAACATGAAAAGCATCACAGCAATGCCATCAGCAAACTTTCAAAAGTGAAAAACTATAGGCAACAAACATCACATTTCCTTCAACAAATAAATGCTGTGGAAGGAGAGAAAAGAGTACCAAAAATCACAGATAAAAAGCTTCGGAGGCATATCAAACAGAAATATTCTCATTCAGTCTAGCAAACTGTAAGCAAAAACAAAACCAAACAAAAGAATGAGTCATTTGGAGGAATCACGGCATTTAATATTTCATAATAAGAAGTCATTACTAATATTTCATGTTATAAAGACAATGTTACTTTTTTAAAAGCTTTGTACTTTATAGCTACATGACAAAGAATTTATGAAATAAAATTGAAGAGTATAATTTTGCTTCAAAATAATCTGGGAGTCAGCAGTCTTTTAGAAGGAGCTGGTTTTGCCATTTACTGATTGTTGATGAAACTTGATGGTTTTGTGGGAGTTTATCATACTATCTCCTCCACTTGTAGTACATTTAACATTTACTGTAACATGAGAGAACCTGAAGTTGAAGCAATAATTTATTGATCACCCATATACATATGATGTAGTTTAAAAATAAATTTTTCCAACAACAGTGATAATCTCATGAAGTGCAATTCAGTGAAAGGAGAAGATTTTATCTGGGTAGGATTATACTTTCTAGACTTCCGGTTCTGTTTGTCATTGTCTCCTTTCACTGATTGATGATGTTTCTTTGTTGCTCTGCCCTTTCAGAGGAGGATTAGTTCTCAGTTCCTAGACTTTCTATGCAAGCTTGTGAAAGGTGTGCTGGATCTAACTTGTCATCTTACAGGATTCACAAGCTTTCACCCTGCATGCTGTGGCCCCTCAAATCTCCTCAAGGAGTTGGAGGTGCTGGTTTGATTCATCTATTTGTTATCTCTTTCGATTTCTTTGCTTTATTGCAAGCCAGTTAATTGAGAGATAGCTTATAATGTTTTATTCAACATGCTTAGGTATACAATAGTAGCTAAGATCGCAAGTTGGCTCATATGCAGTGCTTCTGCTTCCAGATTAATATTTTGGGGACATCAATTTGCATAAAAGCATGAATTAAATTGTCTTTGTTTTTCATTTGCTATAAAATAAAAATATCAAAATTTAGCTTAGCTTTCAAATTTTACTTTGTCATAGTTTCCATATTTTTGTATGATATTAATTTCTACATATTTTTGTATTAACCATTGTTTTGTATTATGGTTGATATATTGTGTCAACTTGAGGAGCCTAGAGGTTTGGCTAAGTGACTCAGCATTTCTGCAACTTGGGGTGAAAAGAATATGCTTTACCCTTTTGGAATGTTGTTCATTGTGTCAATTTGAGAAGTTTAGAAGGTTAACTATGTGACTCAGCAGGTAGCCAGGGTGCTTACTTTGTATTCGTCCTGAATCTGCCTAAGAGGAGGGCATGGAGATTATGTGAGTGCTACATGCCCCCTGGGTGAGGGTAGACTGCTTACAAGGGAGGAAAAGAGGCTTGCTTTTCTCTGCCACTCCTCCCTTTTGTTCTTGTTAGCTCTGCTGTTTTCTGTTGCCATTTACATTTGCCCTCTGCCATGTCCCACTCTGCCATGGAGCCAGCCAAGTATGGACTGAAACCTCCACAAAATCTAAGCTAAATAAAACTTTTCTTCCTTAATTCTGGGCATCAGGCTTTTTGTCTTTGTTACTTTTCTCTTGTTGCTGAGACAAAATATGTGATGTCCAGAATTAAGGAAGGAAAAGTGTATTTAGCTCACAGTTGCTAGGGGTTTCAGTTCATACTCTGGTTTCAAGGTAGAGTGGCACATGGCAGAGGGCAACAGTTCATGGTGGCAGAAAACAGCAAAAGCAGCAAGAACAATAAGGGAAGATGAGTAAGCAAGCCTCTTTCCCTCCCTTGAAGTGTATGCAAACTACCACCCCCAGGGTGGGTATAGCACTCACACCCATAATCCCAGCACTGGACCATGATCAATCGAAAACTCTGGAAACCTGCCCCATGACTACATGAGGCTTAGGGGAAGCCTCCACACAAACCATAACAGTGATTTTTGTCGTTTCTTGTATAATCTATTTCTTTGTTTAGCTCACTCATCCACCTGGGACATTCATTCTTTCATCTCTATGTGACCCAGCCTTAATGCTTTGAAAAGTTACCACTTCTGCAAAACTCTTGAAATTTCTCAGACAACAAGAATCTCTTTGTCTTGAAAACGTTTCTCTCTTAGCAATTCATCTTATTTTTCTCTTTCATCTGCATTTTGATATATTTTCTATTTCTTATTGGTTAGTTTTCTCATTGCTAGGACTTTTCACTATTTGTCCTTGTGTTCTGTAAATTACAGAATGCAGTGATTTTCACATAGCAGAGCTTAGTAATAATTTTTGAAGATAAAAATAAATATGCTACAAAAATACAAAAGACATGTCTGTTACTTTAATAACTATATCTTTGAAAAGTAAAAGGACCCCTGTGAACTGAGATCACAGAGCATAAATGAGACTTCAGAAATACTTAATCAATATGACTTTATTGTTCCTTCAGGAAACTTTTGCCTTGGAAAGATATAGCTGTAATCTAACAAATATCTTCCATGTTTGCCTCAGGAAATTCCTATAGATCAATTTATTAGAAACTTGGATAAACATCTCACTTATCAGTTTATTTATCAACACTTGCTTCCTTGACCTTGTGTCCTCTGGTCTTAAATAGTCCACCACAAACTTTGCCAACTTCCAACCAGGCTCCTACTTTGAATGATCTGCTTTAAAAGTGCCTGAGTCCAAGTCCCAGAGCACAAAGTATATTCCATTACGCTCTCTTGATTCTGAGAAATGCCTAAGACACTTGTAAACCAAAGCTGATTTTCTTCATTCTTCAGTTACAGTTTCCTCGTGATATCTAGGGAGCTCAACATGCTCTGTAAATGTTTCAGGCAACTAACCTTGTATATTACTGTAAAACCAAATAGCAAAATGTACAAATTTCTTACAATCCTGGATAATGTCTTTAGTAAGTTGGCATTTAGATACTTATCTCAGTGCTTGGAGAATAATGGATAAATTTTTTGTTGAAAGATTATGTCCAGTGTTATACCATCTTACATGAGATTTCCGTGTGCATAGGAACTATTCACATAGCATTCAGCAGTGTTTTCTCTGATGGATAACCCTGATTTGTTCTTCCTTTGCTTATCACTGCCTTTGCATTCACTGAATCACAGACCATGGTGAACATGACGTTACTTACTAGAAAACTACTAATTCAGTGATGGTTTTCTAGTTCACAGAGTCACTATTAAGTTACAACGTTTACTTTGTCAGCTTCAGGTCTATTTGCACTGGGAATCTCGTTAAAGGCAACCAGATTTTAAGCTACTTTGTGAAACACAGAATAATGATCATCGTGATCCTGTTATGAAAGGACCAAGGGAAGGAGCTCATTTTTATTAGTCTGTGACTTAGTACTCCAAGCTGAACTATACAACTATTATTTAACTTAACTATTATTTAAACATGGTACAAATATAGTTTTCCTAGTTCTAGACTGGAGCATACTGCCCCCCACTTAACAGGAATATAATAAGGCAGAAATAGAACAGTGGTTATTGAGTGAATAACCAGTTTTAGTCTACAATAAGATGTTTTTCTAAATGTCTGAACAATTTAACATTAGCTTTTTTACATGTTTTCAATGTAGTAAAATTGTCATTACCAATGTTTCCCATAGCCTAGGTGTCAACAAAAGATAAAGAGAAAGAAGAAACCCAGGGCTCAGGCTATATAATTCTGTTTGTGGGGCTAAAGGGCAGAATAATAAAGCAGTGGGGAAGAAAGGACTAGTACAGCTCCCGCAGATGGCTGTGTGCATTTCAGTCTGCTAGGAGCGAGACCCAGTGTCAGGCAGTGACTGATATCATTGAGGCCACCTCTTTTTCTTTTTGCATTTAAAAACTGAGTGGGTGCTTATCTTGTGAACTTAAAGAATGAGCCTATCAGTGACTCCAGGAAGGGTTCCATGGGAGATGCTCAGTGTTCTAGGGTAACTCAGGATGAGTACAGCTTGTGTGTCTCTGGAGCTGATAGAATCTTACTGGCCAGCATCCTCTGGGTTGCCTTTCTGAAGGAGGCATTGCAAAGTTCAAAGACAAAGAGCCACTCCACACAGATTCTAGTAACGGCTGCAAAGCAACACATAGACAATAGTGACTCCAGATGGGCAATACCAGCTCTGGCTGGGAAATAAATAAATATATGGTTTTCTTATTAATGCTTTCAATTATGAGGATCAGAGAAATAGGAAATTATGTTCAAGATTCATTTTATAAAGATAGATCATTTTTCTGAATACTTCTTTTCCTTCTTTGTTAAACTTTTTATAACAAGGTAATTACAAATGAAATCTTATCCATGTGTAGTGGATTGTTAACTAGTGGTCAGTTTATAACCCCCAGCTGAACTGAGTAAGCATGGTGCTGGGTGTGGGAGGCCCACCTGGGGATTGTTGCCAGCAGCATTAAGAGGCAGAACTGGAGAAGGAAAATTTATGGCTGTTGGGACTTGCGAAGGGCTGTTGGATCTGGTAGAAGCTGTTGGTTGTTTTGGAGGAGCTGGTCATGCTGGTTTTCCTGATGAACTTGGCTGTTCTCATCCTCCAAGGAGCTTGGGACCTTGTTGGCACTGAGAATAACTTCAGTTCACTTTGGGAGAGCTCTTGTCCTCACTCTGATCATCACTTCCTGGCTCTGGAGGGGAACATGGTGCACAGCTCAGTCTCCTGAAGAAGCTTGCTGCACTGGCTTTCCTGATGGGAACTCAGCTGTCTTCATCCTTTGAGGAACTTGGGACCTCACTGTTGCTGAGGATGGCTGTGGTACTTTGCAGAGGAGCTCTGGTTCTGCTGAGCATCGCTTCCTGGCTCCAGTGCAGATCCTTCAGCCTGCTAACAAGATCCTTTGTCCTTCTGGCACGTACTTTCTAGATTCCACCACTGACCTGTGGGCCTTCCCAGCACAGATCCATGAAATAGGCCTGCATGAGATATTGTGATGGGTTCTGGGCCTCCAGTTGGACTCATGGGAGGCATTGTTATGAGCTCTAGGTCTTAAGCTGTACTCGCGCAGGACATTGTCGCAGGATCCAGGCCCTCAGCTGGATTCCTTAGTCTTAGTGTGTGGACAGATTTCCTCTACCCTTTTGTATATCATTCTTCGGGTGACTTATTATAAATGATCATATAAAATATGTATCCTGCATTATATTGTTCTCCCTTGCAAAAATATCCCCAAACCAACACATCATGTATGAAAGTGCAAGGAGATTATACGCACACACACAACTCTGACAACCATCCTATAAAAGGGTAAAACAGTAGTGAACACAACTTCAACATCATCTTAAGAATAATAACATCCTGTCTTATCTTAAGGAAGAGTAGTCCATTGTAGAAAGGATGGAAGTTGTAAAATAACTTCAATTACTTGGATAAAAACACTGGGAAAGCACAATGTATTTTATTTTGGGCAAAGCGGGAAGCAGGCTGGCTAATGTGAACAGATTAATTTGGGCAAATGTATGGATGGTGCGTGTGCTGATGGAAGTCTCAGTAAGTGAATCCCCTTGGGCTCCCCAGGGAAACCTTTCAAACTCCTTGATTATTTGTAGGTGCAGGAGAAAATATGCATCTCTTTTAATAGTGATAGACAAAACGCTCTTATATTCAAGGGTCAAATGTATCGTAAGTCAGTTAACAAGAAATTAGAAGGCACAGTTAGCCCTTACTGACAGGAGTTAATTGAAACATAACACTATGGAATCCTTTGAGATATGCTTCAGTTTTCAGGAAAGAAACTTAGGTTTCCCCCTGCCTTCATTTCTGATGGAATGTGATCACAACTGTCCTTGTGCTATGATTGATTTGGAGAGCTCCTTCCAGGGTGAGCTACAAATACTTGCATGCTCTCGAGTGCACAGGACTTTATGGGAACAAAATCTAAAGCAGTCAGCATTAATTAGCCAAACACTTCACACCGTAGCTCACAGTGTAAGTTGGTTTTGCAAGTTAGATGAACTTAGTGGCCCTTTCAATTTCCATTCATTTCTCAGAAAAGCACCAAATGCTAGACAAGTGAATAAGCCTGACCAAAGGAGAAGCATGGTGGTTCCTGAGATGAGTAATGATCTGAAGAAGCACAGCTATTACGGAGGTGTGAGTGGGAGGGGGCGGCAGGAGAGGCATAAGGATTATAAAAGATTCATCTTGAATCCTTGGGACACTGATAGTACCAAGTTCTTTAAAAAATAGCTAGAACATCTGTGCCTTGGTGTTTGCAGAGCATGGTGATGATAATTAACATCTACAGGACTGACCATGTGCTGGATAAATTTCTTACATAATTCCTTCCATCCTGTGTGGGAAAGGAAGGGTTATCATTACACACATCCAACAGGAACAAAAACTGAGGCCAGGGGAATTTATATATCTTGCCCAGGCCACATAGCTTCTCAGTAGCAAAATTGGACTCTGCAGTTGAGATCTGAGCTCATACCCGTGACCACGCTGCTGAGATCGTGGTTGTTAGGGCTTTGGGCTCAGGACAGCAATCTGCATCTCCTGATCTGCATTCTAGTTTGCTACACTCCACCCTTTATGAGTACTTGGGACTCAGAAGGTGCTGATGGGGGTCCTCATGGAGTACACAGGCTTTTTCTATTCTTCTTGCAGCTTTTCCTCTCTGCAAGCCACCTGCTACAGCCTTTTTTTGTTTGTTTGTTTGGTTTTTTCCCTGTACCTGGAACTGAACTCACAATCTTGAGCTTGCCAGGCAGGCCCTCTGCCGCTGAGCTAAATCCCCAGCCTTTGCTTTTTCTACTCTTAAATAAACTCTGATTTACTGGCTGCCTCTGTTCATGGTTGTTGGTGTCCTGGACTCAAAGGAAAAAACACAAAGACAGCTTTTTGTGCTCAACTCTGTTTCCCCAGCACTAGCAATATGTCCAGACTTGTGTGATATTTTGGTAAATATTTTTTGAAGGAAGGAATAAGGAAGAAGGAAGGAAGAAGGAAGAAGGAAAGAAGAAGGAAGAAGGAAAAGAAAGAAAGGAAAGAAGGAAGGAAGGAAGGAAGGAAGGAAGGAAGGAAGGAAGGAAGGAAAGAAGGATGGATGGAGGGAGGGAAGGAAGGAAGGAAGGAAGGAAGGAAAGAAGGATGGATGGAGGGAGGGAAGGAAGGAAGCAAGGAAGGAAGGAGGGAGGGAGGGAGGGAGGGAAGGAAGGAAAGAAGGAAGGAAAGAAGGACATAGCTACCCATTATTGCCTGTTTAATTTCCCCAGGGAAGAGTTTCTATTCTGAATGTGTGGAGAAGAACCTACTTTTACAGCTACACTTTATACTGACTCTTTTGAAGTTTGCTATTGAAAGGGAGCCTCAGTTTCAAAGATTTCAAGCTCATTTTCAGCAGAAAGGATACAAAGAGGAGAGCATGAAGACAAAAAGCCTCGCTCTGCTTTTGACTGGCATCTCCTGCTAAAAATGCTAATAAGCCAGCTGAGAAGCTGGAGTCCCCCACACAGTTCCAGAATTGCTTTGAAAGGGAGTGGACTGACCCTTGTAAATGAGTTTAACTTGGTTTTTCACATGGATAGAAACTGTCAGTGTTCTGTTATTCATGCTGCCCTGAGTAGCTCTTCATGTACTGAGCGTTGGGCAATGCAGCTTTTTCTGTTGCTTTCACACAACCTCAGGAAGACCTTCTTTCCTCAGAAGCACTCCGCCATGATGGACACCAAACCTGGCTCCTCTTCCTACCCATAACTTCAGCTATTGCCAGCGTCCTTGTCTTCATTTTTCTTGTCTTTCATTTCTTTGAGAAATAGAAAGGCTGAACCTGTTTCCACTTGCATCTGCCTGTTGTCCAGAGCTTAACGCTTAACTTTGTCCTTAGGACGGGTTACCTGGACAGGGAGTAAAGTGACACCAACATTCACACTGCTGGAAAGCCATGTATGACCCTCATGGTGAAGGCAAGGCATCTTCTGAAGTAGGTTTCATCTGGAGGGCTGATGTTGAATTGGGCATCTCTGGACCCTTTGCTCTCCTTCCTCTGCTTGTTCCATCTCAGTCTGTGCCTAGGGGAGGGGCAGTTTCCTTTCCCCTAGGCTCAGACCTGACATACAGAAGGTGCCAGAAGCTCTAGAGCCATGGGCTTCTGGTGCCTGGAATCAAAGGTCAAAGCTCATGGCTTTTCTTCGATCCAGTTCTAAGTACTGGGCAAACGTCCAGCTGGAGAGCGTAGTGGACACGGGTGCTTTCACAAAGAGCAAAAGCTTATTTCTTTATTCTCTCTTTCTCTGTCCCCTCCTTATTCTTAAATTTATGTATGGATATATAATCTGATTACTAATACAGAGGCTCTCTGTTTATTTCATTCTACAAATCTTGTCTGTAAAGAGATCATATGATTTTAAATGAGGAAAGAAGAGAAGAGATGCTTTCAAGCACAAGGGCCAATAATCATAGTAATTTTCTATTCCTTGGATTTCTGATTGCCAATATCTTCAGATGGCTTCAAATGCCATTTTACAGTTTTAGGTATAGCTTCATGGATGCTTTTGAACATTCTGGTAAGTACTGACAATTCATCTCGGAATGGATGACAGTGTTATAGTTTTATTCAAACAGGAGGAAGCATGAGTCATTTTACACTGGCTTTAGAGAAAGAGCTGAATGTTCTAGCCAAACAGTTATGGAGACACATGCACAGGAGTGATGACTGAATCCTCTGTGAGGTAAAGTGCCAACAGCACCATTTCCCTGGAAGGACTCCTGCATACATGTACAAAAGCAATTACAGGGGCTGAGGATTTAGCTCAGCGGCACAGCACCTGCCTGGCAAGTGCAAGGTCGTCAGTTCGATTCCCGGTACCGGAAAAAAACTGGAAAAAAAAACAAAAAACAATTACACAATGAAGGTATTAGCTTCCTTAAAACAGTGGAAAATGAAAGAAGGCAGCACTGTTTGGGAGAGTTCTAGGGAAAAGGAATGAAAGTCCGAAGCTATGTGCTGCCGTCAGTCTTTTCAAGAACTTCTCTCTGACCTGCAGCAGAGGCTGGGGGCATGAGCAGGTTTACAATTCTCAGACCAACTTGTGTGGTTGACCTTATCCATCCACCAGTCAATCAAGCTTCTCCAAGGCTGCCCTTTCTCTCTTCTCTCGTTGGTTGGTCTGGTTAGCAGAGTGAAGAAACACTTGCCTCCTATTTTTTCACTGGTGAAGGTGCAACTCTTAAACCTCTATAAATGTACTACTGTTATTTTATTATGGTTGCTGTTTGACATTGACCGTGACATCCAGATAATATTGTTAAGTGACAGTTACTCTGATGCTAATGTTAACAAATTTTGTTTGTGTATACATACATTTTGTATAGTATATACAGATAATAAATATAGTAACAGATTATATATGCATAGTAGTATGTGCAATAAAGTGTGTGTGTGTAGTAAATTATCTTGGACATCAGAATTTTTAGTATTCCTGGAGATTAGGAACATTTTACTTTTACTTTTTTCCCTAACTCTTTCACTACGACTAAGAATTTTTGAAATAAAAGGAATTCTATTTCTTCCTACTAAATATAGAGTGATTTTTTTTATTTTAAACCCTGAGTTGTGATTCTGTGGGAAAATGATTTTTCATTTTTAAATTCTAAAAATTTTTGAATATAGATATGCTTAGCAATGTCTTTGTTTTTCCCCTCCCCCAATGATGACAGCTCTTCTTCTAGGTAAGCACATTTGGAAGATATGGGAATCTTTACTTATTAAGAGTCCTCTGCTCCTTCTGGTCATCTTCTGCCTGAAGTGCTAATCCTGTTTGTGACAACATAATCATTTTTACAGAACCAATTGTGGAGCTACAAAGCAAGGGTTACATTTCAGGTTGAGAGTAAGCAATGAGGGGCTGGTGATCTCTGAAGAAATAAAAAGAATGCCATTTATATGCAAATCTCCTTAAAGGTGATGAAGGAGAGTGAAGAGACACTGGGCTGAAAGGAATGAAAGAGACTTGAAAAGATTATACCTCCTGAGAATTCCATGGACCTTTTACTCTAGCTGCTAGTTGATTTGGTCAGTTCATTTTGATTAACTGATTGATTCATTCCATTTTTAGTTTCAGAATGCTAGACTTGCTGCTGTTAACAAGGGATGAGAGAGATATTGGCATCCTGATAATGTGCTCTTTGGGGAGGGATAGAGAAAGGACCTGAGAGAGAATGTTCCTCTCTTTAAAGTAACTTCAAAGTTTCTAAGCTTCATCTCGAATGTGGGGACGGGGCATTACAGTGAGCGCATGGTTCTCTGTTTCAATTCATGGTAAATGGGCCATGAGCCTTCCAAAGCTGAGGCTAAGAGAAAAACAGCACTGAGTTGACAAGTTTCGGGGAATGTTAGAGGGAAAAGAAGCAAGGACAATGCCATTGTGATTCTTTAGTCACGTGTTAGACAATTCTGGACGCTGTTTGTTTTCAACAAGCAAAACTAATTTACAAACTTTATTTGCAGATTCCTCTGAATGCAGACCTCAACACTGATTTCTCAGGTTTTAGAGAATGATCAAAAGGAAACATGCAAATAAATTAACCTACAAATTCTGTCAAAGAAAAATTATAATAGGCAGAAGTAAGCCGGCAGGGAAGACTCCCTTCAAGGCTACTGCAGTTGAGGAGAAACTAAACTTAATTCCATTCCAAACAGAGGTGAGAAGGATTGAAGAGCTGGGGTGGTGAGCTGGGAGAAACTACTGGAGGACTCTAGGAGGTTGGTTCACCCAAGTGATTAAGTCTTTCGATTGCTAATTGGCTGTTATTGCTGGTTTAGGTCTCACCTTCCAACAGATCTGGAAGATGAGGAAGCTGACTCCTGCAAAGATTCCATCTCAGAGGGCCAGCTCCCAGGACCTTGACAAAGACAACAGCACACCCATTTCAAAACTAGCCAGAAGTTTGGAAGATATTTAATCTGTATTTTGGCTGGCAGAGAAATAATTTGTAATTCTAAATTTTCTCACATTAATTTTCTAAGAAAAGGAAGGTCAAAGCCTAGGGTCAAGAAGGGCTGATCTAAAAGTTTAGGGAACACAGGGGACATTTCAGACAGTGGTGGCTATTGACAGGTGATAGAGGGGTTCCAGCCCCTTATGGAAATATAGGGTGCTATGCACCACCATGCCTGGCTGTAAGCTTTCTTTTAAGAAAGAATGTCCTTCTTAAAAAAAAGTTTGGAGACTACAAATCAGGTTCAATGGTTAATTTTGCAGTTAAGTAAACTAAAGTTAGAGGGGATCAGGTGAAGAATACATTGAACATTACCTGAGCCCTGAGATCCTACACAATTGTGAAGGTTGCGAGACCTCCCTTCCATTGTGCTCAGAAACCCTCCAAATGCAAGAAATGTCTCTTCCCCATATGACATGGATGAACCTCACAGATGGCCTCTCTGTTGGTTTAGAACTGGAATGTTACCCCCAAAGCCTCATTTGTTCAGAGGTGGGCTTTTTGTTTGTTTGTTTGTTTGTTTGTTTGTTTGTTTCGGTATGAGGAATCAAACTCAGGACCAAAAAAAAAAGAAAATTCAAGAGGTGGGCTTTTCGTTTTCATTTTTCTTCCAGTACCAGAAATCAAACTCATGACCTTGCACTTGCCAGGCAGGTGCTTTGCCGCTGAGCTAAATCCCCAGCCCTAAGGTGGGCTTTTAAAAAGGTGACTAGACCATGGGACGCTCTACTCATCACCAGATTCACCCACTGAAGACTTCAGAGTTAAGCATGGGGGAGGAGGTGGGGTCTGATCAGAAGAGGAGGGTCACGGGGCAGTGGAGACCTGAAGGGTAGCTCTGCCTCCCCGCTCCTCTCTCTCTCTCTGCTTCCTGTGTATCACGAAGTGAACAGCCCTCCTCTGCCCAAGCCTTCCACCATGCCCTTCCTACCTGAGAACCAGGTACCTATAACTGCGGAAGCAGAGCCAAATTAAACCACTCCTGCTTTCAACTGTAGGTGTCAGGCATTGTGTGCCAATGAGAAAAAAGAGCCTAAAACAGCCTCCTGTTTACCGGTGATGAGGCCAGACACAGACTGTCCAGTTGCTGTTTTTGCCTAACCCATGATTAGCTGACCCAGTCTGGCCCTGTGATGAACTGTAACAGAATGTTTGCTAATCAGACATTGGTTAATCTCTTTCTCTCATAGGTGCCTGAACTTCACCCACCCTGAGGCTGAGAGTGCATAAATAATCTCTTCTAAAGGGATAATCATAGGAATAAGATGACTATAGGGTAAAACATTTTCCAATTTCAATCTCCTTTGTTCCACTTTCCCCACATTTCAGGCTTCCCACAGTTAGCCTTATTTACCCATCTTTATAGGAGTAAAGTCTTTTTCTGCCTACTCTTCTGAGATATTTGCAGATCTCTTATTTGGAGCTTCTCCCCCTTGTAATAGTTTCCCTCTTCTTATTACAATAATCTCTTCCCTTCTGAAGTAATTTTGTATATAGAATAAAATCTCTCCTTTGCCAAATTCAGATTTGCTTTGACAGTGTCGTGTACACATTCAGATAGACTTGTTAAAAGATCTGAATTAACAGCCTCAAGTTCTGTTCAGTGTTTTTCTCTAATGAGTGCAGCATGGGTAAAGGAATAGTTAGACTGGACAACGAGGTGAAATCCAGGTATGCGCCACTAGAGGTATCTTACTTTGAGTTCCCTCTGAGAAGAAGAGTGTTGCAAGTCATTTATTTGAGGAGTGACCCAAAAGAGGACAAGACAAGCACTGGGGGAGAAAGTAGGATTGGAAGGAATGAGAAAGAAGGTAGTGGAAGATATATTAGCGAGCAGATTATGACAGGGAAAACCAGAGATGAGTACACCTCGAGATTTCCGGGAAGCAGTGTAGCAACCTGCAGGAAAAGAGTCTATAGGCGCTTCACTAAGAACCCACTGGTGTGTTTTCTTAATTCCATTTTTGGAGGTTTTATTGCTAATATATAGAAATACAACTAACTTTTGTTACATTGATCTCATGCCCTCAGTCAGGCTAATTCATTTATTAGCCCTAAGATTTTTGTATATTCCTTTGGATTTTCTGTGCACAAGATTATTTACATCAACTGCAAGGCAAGGTGATTTGAATTATTCATTTAAATCTAAATATGTGTAACTCATTTTTCTTGTTTAATCACCCTGGTGAGGACCTCCAACTCAATCTTAAAAAGCAGCAGTAGAGATAGACATTCTTGTCTTTTCCCGATCTTAAGGAAAATTTTTTACTCTCCAACATCGGATATTATGCTACCTGAAGTGATAACTCTTTATGTGGATGCCCTTTATTAGTTTGAGAAAAAGTCCCTTTAACTCCTTGGTTTTTTATTTTGTTTTAAATTATAAAACAGTGTTGTATATTTATGAAATACTTTTAAACATTAACGAAACTTTGTGGTTTTTGTCTTTTATTCTTTTAATGTATGATATCACATTGATACATTTTCATATGCTGAAGCAAATTTTCATTCCTTAGATCACACTTGTTTGTACAATCCTTCCAATATTTTGTTATGTTTGATTGGTAGTACTTTGCTGAAGAATTTTGCATTTATATTCATAAGGGACCTTGGCATTCAGTATTCTTTTCTTGATGTCTTTGCTTTAGATGATAGAGTGATACTGACTTCACAGAATGTGGAAGAATTGATGTTAATTACTGTGTAAATGTTTGATAGAGTTTGTGAATCAAGCCATCTACACCTGCGTTTTTCTTTGTGAGTTTTTTTTATTACTTCTTAAACTTTTTATTGTTATAGATATCTTTGGATTTTCTATTTCTTCATGAGTACGTTTTGGTATTTTGTATCTAGAAATTTCCTCGTTCCCACAGGTTAATTTGCTGGCATACAATCATTCAGAATATTCTCTTTAACCTTTTTAAAAATTTCTGGAAGGTTAACAGTGCTATTCCACCAAGAATACACTAACATGTTATTGGGCAGCCTCCTCCTACTTCTTATTAGTGTAGTTAGAAGTCTTTTAATTTTTTTAATATTGGGAAGTAGGAAGAACATGTTCAAATGGCAAGGGGAATAAGGGAGGGGAGAGTGGGAAAGGAAGAACAAGAAAAGGAATTAAAAAACAGAATGGAGGAGAAAAAATGGCAACAAAGCTTTTGTAAATGGTGAGAGGAAGAAGAGCTGAGGGAGGGGAGGAAAAAGGGAAAAAGAACAATTACAACATATTATGTACAGGTACAAATTCCCTGTGATGAACATGATCAGTATGTGTGACAAAATGGTACTAATCAAGTCTTTTTTAAAAATATCTATCGAGGGGGCTGGGGATTTAGCTCAGCGGCAAAAGCGCCTGCCTGGCAAG
>NW_004955402.1:48033815-48056936 GCF_000276665.1 Chinchilla lanigera
ATTTAGATGATCCTTTTGAAAGACCTAGCTTTTGATTCCTTAATTTTCTTTTGTTTCTTGCTTTAAAACTCTCTACTACACTAATTTCCATTCTCATGTTTATTACCAACTTCCCTCCACTCTCCTTGGGTTTAGTTTTCTTTTTTCTAATTTCTTAAAGTAGAGCATTTGAGTAGCAACCTGAAATGTTTTAAATTTTCATCATTCATAGACATAAGCTTTCCTTTAAAGCATGACTTTTGCTTTGTGCTCTAAGTTTTGTTTTGCTGTTATTGTTTTCGATCACCTCAAAGTATTTTCTAATTTCACACATATAGAAATTAGCACACTTTTAAATAACTAATGATTAATACATGAAAGAACACTTAAGGACACTTTGCTATCACTTCAAACTGACCCTGATTCCATTACCAAATTGAGGTAGTACAGCAATACCACTGCTATCTTCTACCTTTAGGATCTAGGGAAAATTATTTGAATTTTCTGAGCCTAATCATCCCCCATTTCTTTCAGGAGGAGCAATCCTTGTGTTTAGATTTCTTTTTGTAGAGATTACATGGTACAAAATACTCAAAGCCTTTGACACATGGTAGGTGGTAAATGCATATTGTTTCTTCTTTTACATAATTCATTAGTCAGCAAGGCAAGACACATGTTAATAATATTGTAGATGTTCTTACCTTTCTTTTCCCTCTCACCTTCCTCCTTGCCTTTTTGTTGTAAACTTTTTCTTCAAATATCAACAATATCAGACACATAATTTAAAGTGAGTAAGGTTTAATGCAGAACATAGTTTTAAAATATTGAGTGTCTATTTGGTAACCTCCAAAGCAGAAGGGTGTGGAAAGCAAAGCTGCTTCATTCACGGCTGCTGGAAGCAGAGCAGAACAGAGCCTGAATGGAGTGGGCAGGGCACCAGATCCAGCACTCAAGGCCAGGCCTCTGCAGGGGTCATCCCCATACACCTACAAGCATGTTCACTAATCTGCTAGGTGTGTCTTAGTGCAATAAAGTTGATATATCAGCATTAAGGGCCACAATAGTTTTCTAAAGAAAACTATTTTTCCAGAACCCACTGAAAGAAGTTCCTGAAAATGCATAAGATGGAAAGTTACATAGGCCACTTCTGGACCCCTAAACCAGTAGCTGTATCTCATTTTCTTCTTATCAGGCTGGAGCCAGGATGTGGTGGATGAAGTTCTGACCCTGTAGATGATCATCTAGTCTTCAAGGAGAACAGGAGAATAAGATAGGGAATTGGTAAGTCTTCTTCAAGAAAAAAATCCACAAGATTACAAATGCTGAATTTTATAAAAGGAAAAGAATTATTGAGGCTAGTTTAGTGGTAGAGCCCTTGCCTGTGCAAGGCACTGAGTTCCATCCCCAACACCACAAACAAAATGAAACAAGAACAAAACTGAGAACGCAAAACATCATTAAAACACAAAACCAGCCTTTATATTACATTTTCATGCTTATAGGTAACTGTGACTTCAGTATTTTCTATAAACTGAATGGGAAGATAATTAAATTTTGGAAATAATTAATTTAAAATTTGCTTCTGGTATGTTGGGAAAGGTTATGTAAGCTTCACAGTTTCTCATTGGTATGGCCATATAAATTTTAAGGATCAGTATTGCACGTAGCGAAACATCTGCAGTAACTCTCTTACATAGAATCTGCAAGATCTAAACAACTTTTCTTGCACAGGGACCAATTTTACATACATTAAAATGTGGCGACTCAGGGATGTGTAAACTGTAGGGGTAAATCATGAGTTCCGCTGTGGGTACTGTAGCTCGGGTCATGACTGCAAGAGAGTCTACCCAGGGACTTTTGTTCCAGGAGCTCCTTCCTAGTATTCAAGAAAAGCTACTAAACATTTGAATACATGTGAAAGTGACAATAAACCACGTAAAACTGTACAGTCTTTAAAACAAGACTTTTTCAACAACCTCATCATAGTAGATTCCAAAAATTTCAGTAGCTACCACCAATTTGCCCAGTGATAGAGTATATGACAGAGACAGTGTCAGTGTGGGAAGAGGAGCTGTCCTAAACTGGTGACTGTGGCTAGTGGTACACAAACAAATGATAGTCAGACCCACCACTTGGATTTACCCTAGAAATCTGGAAGGAACATGTACAGGAAAGTGTCTCAGAAGCTTAAGTACATGATCAATCCGTTGCCACATCTATTCTGACTAAGCAAGTCATTAACTTTGATCTTAAATATTTGATTTGTTACTTTGTGAATAAATTTATAGCATTAAGCACGTCACCTCCTGCTCCAAACCCTGCCATTTATATTTTGTTGCATGTGCTCCTGCATTGTGGGTCCTCTCTTTAAACGTGGATGTACTTACTGAGACTGGAAATAGAGAAATCCATTTTCCATCCCTATATTAGGTAACTGTGTAAAAGTGGACAAGAAGTGAATAGTTCCAATGTGTGGGAATTTTTGTTATTTATTTGTACATTCTCATGCTTTAACATGTCTTAGTCCCTTTCTTGACAAAATATACAATACCCACAGTTTAAAGGGGCAGAGGTTTATTTTATCTCACTTTTTGCAAAGTCTCACCCCATGGTTGGCAGGGTCCATAGCCAATATGGTATTGTGGAAGGGCCTGTGTTGGAGGAAAACTGCTCATATCATGACAGCTGCTAAGCAGAGGGTGAAGGGAAGAGCCAGAGTGGGAGACATGCCCTTCAGGCCACATGCGCAGTGAACCACCTCTTCTAACTCTCCCCTAACTCCTCCTAGCAGCATATTCATCTAGGGATTTATCAATGTACTGATTCAATGATGAGTATCATGTGCCATGACCCACCCATGAGAATCTGGGGGAATATTTTGGATCTAAACCTTAACAAATAAAATAGCTGGTGCATAGTAGGTCTGAACAGTAATCACTCAGAACACTAATCAAAGTAATGAATGTCTAATATTATCAGTTAATAAAGCATAAAAATGACAGTATCTTTTTATTTGTGAAGCTTATATTATAGCAAGGGAAACAGAAAATAGCCTGTCTGGCAATATATATAAAGGTAAGTGGCAAATTTTAGATAATTGTAGCTACAAGTATTACACAAATATAGAGAAAAGTGGTGGAGAATGAAGGAAACAGACAGATCAGAATTCTTTTGTTTTTCCTGAAATCAACTTACCTCTGGATCTTTTCACTTACAAAATGGAATATTTAGTCTACAGGAATTTAAGCATCCATTATTGCTGTATCATTTCTGGATTTTATGATATAGTGGTGGAAACTGAGTTAGTGCCTCTGGAAGATTTCTCAGTCTTTTTTCTTAAGAGTGGGCTAATATCTTGATTTATTTTTAGCTAAAATGTACTTCAACTGATAAAGTATAACTATATATATATTTATAGGGCACAGTGTGATGTTCTGATACATGCATACACTGCAGAATGATTATGAGATAAGGTAGAAGAAATAAAGGTATGCAGAAAGCAGACAAGGAAACTCAGTGTTTTGTCTTCCTTTGTACCTTAGAACTCTGGGACAGACCCTGCTCACCTCTACACTTATGCATGCTAATCACCCAGGAAGTCTGTGTTACAGTTTTATTAGCGATACATTTACCTCTTCTATCTCATCCGCCTTCAAGACTGAGGACAGACATCAAGATAAAAGTTAAGTAATTTTCAAGGAATCTCAATTGCAGGTTTTCACAATGACCATTTCCAGACCTCTTAGGGTGATGCAGGAATTTCTTTCAGACCTGTCATAACTTTGGATATTAGGAAAAACAGCCTTGCAGTCCACCTCATGAAGACATCTCTCCTCAAGCAAAAGCAATTGCCGGATGACAGGAAGCGGGACATACCTGTTCACACACAAGGACAATCGTGGGAGACAAATTGCTCCTCAAGCCATTAAGGATTCCACCAGAGTTGTACAAACCAGAACTGAAATAAGGGACGACTGAACTTTGGCCCACCTCTGGTAATGCTTAAACGCTTGGCCTCGTAATTTTGTGAGAGGCCAGTCTGAATCGCTGTATCAGAGTAAGACCTTGCTAAATACTTTAGCTGGGATAGTTTCCTATTCTCCCTTACTGTGTAACTCTGCCTCATAAATCTGCATGGTATCTCACACTGGCGCATCCTGAAATTCTTTTTCTGTGATGAGTCAGTGAACTTAATACCTATTTCCTGAAGGTAGCAAGTTGGCATAACGCTGTCCTTTTTAGGGGATTTCTTTGGATTCCATCCAGTGATCATTATGTCAGGGTAACTAATAGATCCTTCAAGTTATACTTATCATTTCCTTTGTTAGGAGAATATTCAAAACCTGTTTCTTTGTAATTTTGAAATATGCAGTACATTATTACTAACTATGGTCACCATGCCCTGTGATAGATCTCAAAAACATATTCTTTGTGTCTAGCTAAAACTTCATACCCTTTCATTAGTATCTCCCTATTCTCTGTCTCTCTTACTTCAAGCCTCCAAGCCTCTGAGAAACCACTGTGGTACTTTTATAAGTTAAAAAGACTTGGATTCCACATACAGACATTCCTCAGTTAATAACTGAGACACGTTCCTATCACTAGGGTATTAAATGAATTGGTCACTAAATGAGAAATTAGACAGTATATAGTATGTACAGTACAATATTCAGAACAAAACAATGGTCAAAGGAAGCTCCAACTTGATGACTTTATTTTAATTTGCATGACTCTTACATGTAGTAGTGCACAATATAATCTGCAAAAATTATAGTGCTATACTATAGACGAAGTCACATAAGCCCTCCCTAGTGCTTGTGTCCCTGCATCTTAAATCTGAATGCAGGCCTTCAGTCCAAACACCACACCTGAGAGGGAAGTCGGAACAGTCCTTAAACAGGTAGGTCGTTAACAAGGACTATCTATATAAGTGAGATCATGTGGTATTTGTCTTTTGTGCCAAGCTAAATTCTTAACTTACAGTCTTTTAAACTCACTGCATTCAGCTAAAGGCTTTTACATCCTTGTAACAACTCCCTGTTGGGGGTATTCTTCATTTTCATGAATCAGAAAGAATATGGGGATGAAAATGGCAAATACTGCTCAATAATTTTATTCTAATCATCTTTCCATCTCTGTCCACTTCTCTTTTAAAAAGGAAATAGCAGAAACAGTGAAGAGGAACGGAGAAAATAGGACAGAATGTACCTTTGTTGACACTCCCAGCAGTGGCAGTTTTTCCAAGAGTAAAAGAAGAAAATACATAAATAAGAATTGCCCCTCCAACTAGAATTGGTATTCAAAACATATAAAGAGTCCCTGAAATCAATTTTTTAAAAAGTTACAGAAAAATAGATAAAAGATGTGGTAAGGATATATAGGAAATCTGAATCAGTTAATAATAAAGACACCAAACATTATCATCATTGCAGAGCTGACAATTACAAAAGCATGGTTACTGGATCATAACCATAAAACTAAAATAAAAGAAGGAGAGTGTGACAATCACGAGTGTAGTTGAGGAACATGAAATCAATAACTGCTGTGGGCAGGAGAGGTTTACATAACACTTTAAAGAATTTTCTAGTTCTTGGTGGCTATAGTTTTCATAATGTATAGTAGCAATTTCTCTTCTCATAATATTATCCAGAGGAATTCTCATCAGTACATGTGGAAACATGCTAAAAAATGATCGCTGAACCATTATTAGTATAACATAAGTCCAAAGTTACTAAAATCCTCAGCAACTGAATTTGTGCATTCATACTACACAGCATTTAAATACCATAGATTTAAAATGAGCTCTGTGGATAAATCTAAAAATACCGAATGCTAAGCAACTCACATTGCAAAAGAATACACATAGAATAATATAATTCATGTAGAGTTAAAAACCATGCAGAATAATTATGCTCATTTATATTTATATACACATAAAACATGGAGTTAAAAATATTCCCCAAATTCAGGAACCAGATCATCCTCAGAAGGGTAAAGACAGGGAATGTGAGAGCTTGTGGTGATCTTCATCTGTATCTGATATGCATTATTCCCTTTAAAAAAAGAAAGAAAACTTGGGAGAAATGTTGATTTAAAATCGCTGAATTATAAGTACTTGGGTGCTTATTTGTCTGTTTCCTATATGCTTGAAATGTTTCAAATGGAAAGGAAAATTAGATTGAAAATAATATATTCATTCTAATTTATTTGGTGCCCAGTGCTGCTGTGAAAGCCTTACAGAGACTCTTGCGTGTAAATTTATGCCAAGTTTAGTTTAAGGAATTCCCAACTCTGGGCAGAAACTTTCCATGATTAAGGAGTAGAGTCACACACCTATCATTCTTGAAATACATTGTTTTGTTTATTTGTTTTTTTTTACTTTAAAAATAAAAGGAGGAAAACAACCAACAGACAACATTTTGCAAAATAGCAAAAGAACAGTACAGATAATACAAAGTCACAAACAAAGTGGTAGGAAATAAACCATGCTTCTTGTTTTACATATTGATATCTTCAAAGTGGTTACTCATGAAAACAGATAGAGACAGGCAATATTGATCAATCAAGAACTCACTGACAGTTTCTTTCAGCAAAGCATTAGAAGACAGTAGTTCAACTATGTTAGCTATCCTGTATATACATACATACACAATTTCTCCTTCTTTCCCTTCTCTTTTCCCACATCCCAGTTGCCTTTTACCCTTGAGTGTTTTCCTATCATTTCACAATGTCTATCACACCTCCAAGTTTAAATGAACTCTTTCAGGTTTTACACTAGTGAAACAATGCGGTGCTTGCACATGCAGTTCTAATTTATTTCACTTATGAGTATTGTTTTCAGGTAAAGCAAAAGAGAATTTTTTTCCTGATCCTACAAATACTTCTGGTCCCCAAGAACAGTGATCCAAGGGAGGAGAGGAGTTGGAGGCCACGCTACTAAGAAACCTGATCATGAAATAAGTCAAGAGTTCATTAGCCTGAGTTTGCTACAAGAATAGTTTGTTTTAAGAATAGTTAAGACAATGTTGTGTAGGAAAAAAGTAACATTAATCACAAGAATAAGCTCCATCTGTCAGAAGTATGTCCATTAATGGATTAACAAGAAAATTGCTTAGCAAATTTTCTTGCCAATAAAAATTTAAATTAGAATATTATCAGAGAGGTAAATGAGAGCATTTTTAATCTTTGAAGGAGAGACAGACTTTTATGAGAAAAATAAGCAGTTTGTTCACTCTACTTATGCTCATTCTAATAAATATTGAATTATCTATGTAAATATCAGTGAAAATAACAAATCCAAACCTAACATCATCATTGAAATCAATTTGAGTGAAATATCTGCTGGGACACCTGGCATAAAAGAGAATAAATATTTACTTCAGAGTGTCACGAACACATCGGTTTTTATTCGTTAACTCCGCGATGATGGATTCAGAAGTGAAGGCTCCTGGTGTGGGCCAGCAGAGAAATGCTACGGCACCTCGGGGATTGCTGAGGGCACTCCTGGCAGCAGTTAATGAAATACAGGCAATTGCAAATGATAGAATGCAGATATAAAACCCAGTCTACATTTTTATTGAAAATACATCCCTTACAAGAAAATAGCACTTTTACTCTCATTATTTAACATTTTATAGGGGATATGTACTTATTACTCTAGGTCAGCAGTGAGCACTTTCATTCATATCAGTGGTGTCCACACAGCAACGCTGAAATGCCTGGGAAAGGAAAACAGCACGACAAGCAAACTTTTACTCTTAAAAGAGACAAATCCAATTTTGTTCATATTAATTGAGAAAAAAAATTTGCCTAAATGGAGTCATTTATCTAGCACAATATATAAAAAGTCACTGAAGAAATAAGAAGTCAAAAGGAAAATTGTCTACTAACCTTAGGATATCAAAGGAAGAACCAATAATTTATTTTACACCCAGTATGTGTCAGGGAATGAGCCATTTAGTTTCTTTATATACCCATCCATTTGTTCTTTGTGGCAAGTATATAAGATATACAGTTTTCCCTATTTAAAACTCGATGAGGGCTGGAGTGATGTTTAATGTTTCGCTTCACAGCACCTGGCTCACAAGAGATGGAGCTGTGTAGTGGAGAGGAAGTCAGGATTAAGCCCAAAGCCCATGATCCCTGTAATTTTCTCTATCTTATTTTTTAAGGTTTTTGTTTTGTACAGTGTTCGGAATGCATGCTTTCCTACCCTTGGCCATAACATAATCATAGGCATGTGATACTGTCATTGTCATTGTTTTTAAAAGGTTATTCTTTATTTTTTACGAAGACCACTCACCATACTTATAATTAGTGAGTGTTACCTTTCTTTGATATCCTATAGGTTTAAAAATAATGACTCTTATTTACTTTGTGATTATCGTTTAATGGCCATTGTTCTAAGTGCTTGCAACTTTTACAATAATCCTTTGAGGTAAATGTTCATATTGACTTATTTTACAGATAATAAAATTGAGGCTTAGGTAACATGTTTCAAAGCTTGCAACTAGCAACTGCAGAGCTGGAGTTCATATGTCTGAAAATGTACGTACTATGTATAGATAAACATGAGCACTTTTGCTGCATCCATTTTCATAGCTTTGGTACTGGCAAAGTAGAATATGTTTTCATGTTTTAAATGATCTGCTGATTATTTATCTTGATAACTGTCCATTTGTTCTGCTGTGTAATAAGTGACCCCAAACTCAGCAGCTTCAAACTGTAATTGTTTAGTACTACTCCTGAATCTGTGGGCTAACTAGACCTAGCAGGGCAGCTTGGCATTGGACTCTTCCCATATGTCTAATTCTCCTATGCACAGGGAACTGCACAAAAGTGACTTAATAAGAAGCATGCTTATTACTCTCTGCTCCCCATTCCAGAAACAGTGCTCTTAGAACTCTTATAATATTCTGAGCAACAAAGGAGCTATGAAAATCTATTATTTTTATACTCAGTCTTTGACTCCAGTTCTTGATGTAAAATTCCTAAGTGCCTTTATGTTTACTGGGTAAGAAGAACATCCTTCCTTCTAATAAGGCAACTGTTAGTGGGCTCCTGGATGGGGCCTGGTAACACATAAGATCAGGACTGAAGGCTTAGAACCTTTGCCACTCCCAGACTTCTGAGACTGGAGAGGGGCTGGGAATAAAGTTAATAATCAATCATGGAGCTTCTGTAACAGTCCCCAAAGTACAGAATTTGGGGGGGTCTCAGTTGGTGGGCACTTCCTTGTATTCAGAAGGTGGTGCAGCCCAACTCCACAGTGGCAGATCTCCCGAGCTCAGACACTGCCGGAGTGACCCTACAAATTTTTTAAACGTGGATCTTCATCTGTATCCTTTATTATGTCTATTTCTGATGTAAAAGACTGGCAAATGTGTTTCCTTGAGCTGCAAGCTTTTCTAGCAAATCAGTCAAATGTGAGAAGGTCATGGGAACATTTGCTTTATAGCAGATGTTCAGACAGAAGTGGTAGATAAGCCGGAAACCCACTACTGGCTAGTAGCAGCTGAGGTGTGGGTGACAGCGAGAGGGAACTGAGCTTTACTCTGTGCTGGGGAGCACTCTGCAGTAACTCTGCTTAGCATCAGAATGGAACCGAGTTGTAGGACACTTAGCTGGTGCCACAGAATTTGTTGGCATGGGGGTCACAGAAATGTTGTGTATTAAGTGTTGAGCATATGAGAGTGGAAAACAGTTAGTTTTTTCTCTATTACACCACTTTTCATGCAACAGCAAGAGCAGCACAGACAAAAGCAAACAAACACTCGGGCCTTAACCCCACAATACACTGTCATTTCTACCTCTTTTTCTTGGCAAAAACAAGTCACATAATTGAACTCAAATTAAGAGGTGAGGCACTATGCTCTGTCTGTATGGGATCAACTCCAAAAAATATGACAAAATAATTGATTTAGAAAGCTGTGAAAAATAATTGGAGCTATTGATGCAATCCACTATAATATCTAGTCTATTATCTTATGTTTATTTATCCAAGTGTATAAAGCTTTTCAATGCATACATAATACATTGTTGAATTTTTTACCCTGTAAGAAGTTATTAACTTTTAAACTTCTTTTTCTGTAATAAATTGTGTTACTCTGTCTCAGCTGCTATAATAAAATACACTGCGCTGGGTAATTATAACCAACAGAAATGTATTACGCACAGTCCTGGATAATGGGAAGTCTCAGATTAAAGCGATCTCTGATTCTGTGTCTGAAGAGGGCTTTCTTCATTGTTGGCATCTTGTTACTGCGTCTTCAAAGGCTGCAAGGATGAGCATACCTCCTCAGCCCTCTATTATAAAGACAATAACCCCATTAATGGAGCTTCACCCTCACATCTTACTCCCCACTCAGATGTTCCACTGTCCAACACCACTGAACTTGGTATTAAATTGCAGCATGTGAGTTTACGGTTACAAAACATTCAAACCAAAGTGGAATTCTTCAAACTATTTTGTTATTACTTTACCTTTGGAGATAAAGAAAAAAAAAGTTTCACTTGTTTTTTGTATTGGAAACTGCAAATATATTTTAAAAACAGAGTTATTGGCATCTGCAACTACCGTATTGTCTCACCAGTATAAGAACCTGAAAGAGTGAATGAAATCTAGGAGGTATAATAGACATTGTGAAAGGGAAGGAAACTGCTCAAAAGGAAAGAACAACTGGGATGAGGGAAAAGAGAAAAGAAAGAAGGGGAAAATATACACATGTACACACAGAATAGTTAACACAGTTGTACTACTGACTTTTATTGCTCTATTGAAAGGAACAGTTAATGTTTAAGTATATGATCCATCTTATATATCTATATTTGTTTATCTGAGTATCCAAATTGAAGATATCAGTATGTAATGCTACAACCATTGTTAATTTCCTATCACCTTATCTGAGATTCTGTATTGCATGTATTGTTTTGTGTTATTTTCTAAATGCATGTGTGTTTGTTAGGATGTTTTCATTCTTTTATCTTTAAAATAAAAAAAGAAACTCAAATATATAAAGCAATTAAACCAAAACAATACAGTCTTCTGCCTTTAATGAGCAGGTTTTATAGAGCTTTATTCAATAATAAGAAACTTCATTTTTAATACATGGAAGGGGACATGAATAAAGAGCAGAACATTTTACTTGCGACTGCAAGAGTTCAGGAAACACGGGCCATAGGTAGGAAGGCCAGGTTATAAATACCTGCCTTAGTTACTTTTCTCACTGCTGAAATAAAATACCTGGCACTCACAGGTTACAGGAGGAAAGGTTTATTTCAGATCACAATTTGCAGAGGTTCCAGTGCAGTCAGCTGGCTTCAAGGCAGGCAGCACGGCAGAGGGCATCACGGAGGAGACCCAGTCAACGGCGGGTCAGGAAGGAAGCAGGAAACAGCAAGCATTCCATCCTTCATTTGCCCTTATATTACATCCAGGTCACAACCCTATCGTCTGGTGCTATCCACACCAAAGTTGGAGCTTCTCCTCACCCACACCCAGACAAATGCCAAAGGAATCAGTGGACCAACGCAATTATTACACCCTTA
The DNA here is from genome assembly GCF_000276665.1 of Chinchilla lanigera. Lineage (NCBI taxonomy): Eukaryota > Metazoa > Chordata > Mammalia > Rodentia > Chinchillidae > Chinchilla > Chinchilla lanigera. The sequence goes on from NW_004955402.1 coordinate 48,045,342, forward strand.
ATCTATAATCACACCCCTTCAGGCCGCATTCACACATCCTAGATCCAGTCACCTCTGCAAAGCCCCACCTACAAACACGTGAGGCTTTGGGGTACCTTTAATACAAGCTGTAACTGTGTCCATAATTTTTGGTCAAATGATGGTACAGTCAGTTACACGCTAGTCACTTGCCTTCCTCTTCTGGAGGAGCTCCTGAAGGTGGTGTACTGTAACAATGGACTCATGATTCCAAATAGTTCATTCATGTCACCAGCTTTGCACAATCTGAATCTGTCCACCTGCATGCTGAGCACGTCTTACTCAGACCTCAGCCACATTTATGCACCCTCCATTCCTTAGCTAATATGCATTGGGCACAAAAGTGGGTAAACAGCATTCCTTGTGTTAATTCTTCTGGATATTTCACAGGCGAACCGGCAGATATGGCATGTAAATTTTTCCCTATTCTTTACCTTTTAATCTTCACTAGGAGTCTACTTTTTAGATCATAGAAAAAATTAAAACAATTATGCAAACAAAGTTGTAGGAAATCAACCATGGTTATTGTATTAATTACTGATATCTTTAAAGTGGTTTCTCAGGAAAACAAATAGAGACTTAAAGATTTGTTTGTAGCTGTTTTGTTTGTATTGTTCTTATGCTGTTCTGTAAATGGATGTCTGTTAATATGTTTTCCTTCTTATATTTTTCAAAATAAAAAAAGAGAAAAGAAAGAAAGAAGGGGAAAATATGTATATATGTATACACAAGATAGCTAAGATAACTGTACTACTAATTTTTGTTGCTTTAGGGAAAGGAACAGTTAATGTTTAATTGTTTGATCAGTCTTACATGACTATATTTGTTTAACTGAGTAACCACCCTGAAGATAACAATGTGTAATACAGTAACCATTGTTAATTTCTTATCACCTTGTCTGAAATTCTGTATTGCTTTTGTTGTTTTGTTCATGTCTGTTTGTTTTTTAATATGTTTTTATTTTTATCTTTAAAATAAAAAAATGATAACAACAAGAAAACAATGATACTGTAAATATACTAATATTCTTCATGCTTTTGGCCTTTAGGAAAGAGCTGATAATCACTTCTCTGTCTCACAGTTTTTTCCCACACTTCACCCTTTGTAAAGTAGGCAAGACTAGTACAAAATTCCTCAATAAATCTTTTCCATAATAGAAAGGACATTTCTAGGTGAGATATTTTTAATTGCAGTGTCTTTTTCGTGAGATTATTTTAGTTGTATTACAAACAAAATTAACACTTAGAATGTATTTTATCCAAACCTAAAGTCATTTCAGTTGATCAAGAGTTTATTTTTAAATGTTACAATATTTATTTCCCTTGTAATAAAATATATGCTATTAACATATTGGCTAATAGATTATCTGAAGCCTGGCAACCAGATCATCTTATTTCCAACCCATATTCAACCACTTAATAATGTTCTGGCTTTGCACTGGTTGATTAATCTCTTGGTGTCCCAGTTTCCTTGTGTGCAAACTAGAGATAGTGACAAAGCTTACCCCAGCTTTGTTGTGAGAAGTATACGAGACAGTGCTGCTTCATCAAGTGATTTCAATAAATGTAGACCATCTTACTGTTATTAAAATAGGAATGGGAAATAGCTACTATATTTAACTTTATCCCATCAAATAAGCTTATGGCATTGTATATGTTTTGTGCTTCCTAAGACATTTGTAATGCTTTCTTTTAAAATTGTTTTTTTCATTATTGATACTTTCTAAGCCATGTTCTTTATCATTTCTTTAATTTTACTCTTTACCTTAATTTCCTTCACTATGGTTTTTAATCCTCTGCTTGGCTCTTATCTACACTGATTTCTTCCTCTCACTCTTTCTCAGACTTGCCTTGTACAGGTCGATCTGATCTGCCCTGGAGTGCTGTGTAAGGATATTGCTCCGGCTCATGCTTCAGGCCTGGCTGCTCAAGCGTCCTCTCTTTTCAAGTCTGCTTTGTTTAATTTCAGTTCAGTTCACTTCTACTCACTATGATTTTGTTAAGCTACTGCTGTGCATCAGGCTCTGCAGGATGCTCAGGAAGTAGGGGTGGAAGCAATCCCTGAAGGTCTCCATTAACCTTCTTGGAAGTGTATAGGTACGATCAAAAACTATGATGAAAGTTTTAATTTTTAAAAAATTTGTTGTAGTAAAAGACACATTGCCATTAATCTTCCTCAAAATACTCCCCTTTACTTTGAACACACTTATTCCATAGATCTTGCCAATTGTTTTTGAAAACATAGTGTTGCTGTATATATTCCAGGCTGACCTTGAATTCACTGTGTAGTCCAGGCTGGCCTCAAATGCATGGCAATCTTCCTGCCTCAGCCTCCTGGGAGCATGTGATTGCAGGTGTGCACCACCATACCTGGTCACTTGCCACTTTCTGAAGCGGTTTTGAAAATCCTCTTTTATGAATGTCTTCAGTTGTGTTGTCGTGTCTGATTTGATGTTCTGAATGGTTCAAAATGTTCATGTTTCATGGTGATTTTGACTTTGAGGAAGAGCCAGAAGTCACACAGTGCCAGATTTGATGGATCAGGTGCTTGAGGACACACTGATTTTGTTCACAAACATGACCTTCCTCTGGACATTACTTGGCAGCACCATTCACTGTATTTTTATCACACCCCTTAAAAACACCCGTGAATTCTGCAAATAGTGATAGTTTAACTTCTTCCTTTCCTATCTTATTCCTTTTATTTCTCTCTCTTGTCTAATTGCTCTGGATAATGGTTCTAGAACTATGTTGAACAGGAGTGATGACAGTGGACATCCTTGTCTTGTTCCTGATTTTAAAGTAAAAGCTTTCAGTTTTTGTTCTTTTAGTATGATGTTGGCTGTTGGTTTGTCATAGATGGCTTTGATCAGGTTGAGGTAAAGACCATCTATTCCTATTTTCTGTAGAGTTTTTATCATGAATGCATGTTGGACTTTGTCAAAACCTTTTTCTGCATCTATTGAGATGATCATATGGTTTTTTTGTTTGGCTCTATTAATATGGTGTCTAACATTTATTGATTTGCCAATATTGAACTATCCCTGCATTCCTGGAATGAATCCGACTTGGTCGTGCTGTATGATTTTCTTGATGATTTGCTGCATTCTATTTGCTAGTATCTTATTGAGTATCTTTGCATCTATATTCATTAGGGAGATTGGTCTGTAGTTCTCTTTCTTGGTTGGGTCTTTCTCTGGTTTTGGTATCAGTATAATTCCCTATAGAAATGAGTTAGGGAGAATTGCTTCCTTTTCAATTTCATTGAAGAGTTTAAGGAGTGTTGGTATTTAATCTTCTCTGAATTTATTGTAGAATTCTGCTGTGAATGCATCAGGGCCTGGGCTTTTCTTTGTCAGTAAGTTTTCAATCACATTTTTAATCTCATTAATTGATATTTTGTTGTTCAGCATTTTTATATCTTCTTGACTCAACCTTGGTAATTCATACATATCTAGGAATCTGGGACTGTAGACTGGTGCAACTACTGTGGAAATCAGTCTGGAGATTCCTCAGTAAATTAGAATTAGAGATAACATTCAACACAGCTATTTCTCTTTGGGGTATTTTTCCAGAAGAACTAAAGACATCATACCACAGCAATATATGTGCACTCATGTTTCTAGCAGGACAATTTGTAATAGCTAAGTTATGGAAACAGCCTAAATGCTCATCAACTGAGGAATGGATAAAAAAGATGTGGCATATTTATATAATGGAGTATTACTCAGCTATAAAGAAAGATAAACTCAAGTCTTTTATAAGTAAATGGATGTATCTAGAGACCATACTCATAAGTGAAATAAATCAGACACACATGTGTAAACATCATATTGTCTCCCTAGTGTAAGAACCTGAAGGAGTAAATAAAATCTAAAGGTACAGCAGATATTGTGAAAGGGAGTGAAAATGCTCAAAAGGAAATAACAACCGGGATGATGGAGAAGAGGAAAGAAAGAAAGAAAGGAAAAATATAAATATGTATACACAAGATAGCTAAGATAATTGTACTACTGATTTCTATTGTGTTATTGAAAGGAACAGTTAATGTTTGTTTGATCAGTCTTACAAGCCTGTATTTGTTTATCTGAGTAACCAATTTGAAGATACCAATATGTAATACATAACCATTGTTAATTTCCTATCACCTTGTCTGAAATCTGTATTTTTTTTGTTTTTATGTTGTTTTATTTATGTCTGTGTGTCTGTTAATATGTTTCAGTTCTTTTATCTTTAAAATAAAAAAATTAAAAAACAAAACAAAACACAACACCCATGAAAGAAGAGTTTCAGCACTGCTACCAAGAGTGGCAGTAATGATGTGTTAAGTGTCTTCAAAGAGAGGAGAAGCGTTCTGAGAAGGATTAATGGCAATATGTCTTTTGCTCTAAGCTCATTTTGAATTGAAAATTCACTGCGTATTTCTATCATTCTTGGTAGCTCTAAGATACTTCAGTGCATATTAGGATGAGAGTACATGTGTCTCCTGGAGAATCCAAGGGGTCGTAGGCACAGACCTCTCCTACAGCAGGCTTCTCGGGGGAAGGGACTTAGTCAAAGCTTGAAAAATGACTTTGAGTAATCTGGGTGGAGAAAAACTGGAAATAATTTCTTAGGTGCAAGAACAGTGTGGTAAAGGTAAGGATCACAAAACCATGTTCAGCATAACAGAAATAGATAATTCATGATTACCAAAGCATGAAGCATAGAGTGAACTGAATCCAACATTTTGGTTGTTTCTATCTTGATGGCTATTGAGCAAAAGAACTTGAAAGAGTTCTATGGGTAACAGGGACAAACCAATAATACAAAACATAACACAGTTTAAGTTTAAAAGCAATCTTGCTGCTTCTTCATTCTCTAAGAAATGAACTGACATTGCTTACTTTGAATTCCTCCTTTCTCCTGGATCCTTGCTTCATTATAGAGAGAAGAATAACATGGCACTGAGAACTTTACAAAGTAAAAGTAATATCCAAGGTGCTTAAAGGAGGAACAAAGCAGAGAACAACCTGTGTAGATGAGAGGCTTGGGAAGTTTGGGATTTGAGAGTGAAAAAATATTCAAGTAACAGCCATTCATAAGGCAATGGCCAGGCTGAAATTTTCTATAAGGTTTCATTGTATTTTCTACAAGGTTTTCATGTTTCCCTATGCTAAGCCACTCACTAGACACTATTTTTTGGTCAGATGATTGAAAAATTATTTAGTTTTTCCTAGACTGCTCTTAGAAATACATCTCATATATTTACAGATAGATATATATACTAGTAGAGATCTATTTTGCAAATTTAGTTTCCACTTTCCCCCAAGGAATACCTGTATTACCTACTACTATGTTGATGCCCTTTAGGGAGTTGAGTTCTTTACCAGAAGTCAGTGAAAAAAAAATGTTATCAATAATTGTAGCAAATATTTCTGATTTAATTTATCTTCAAACTTGGTTAAAGGGATTATAACTAAGTAGTCAAACTACTTTGTAGACTAAAACTTAAAAGATGAAGAAGACATTCCCTTACCTATAGATATAAGTACCAGTCTGAAGTTTAGAGCTAAGTTCTGCATCAGTGGACTGCAGATTGCATACAGTATATTCAATTGCATTCAGTGCTTGGATTGTTTTCTCAACACCAATACATCTTGAAGGAAACTAACATGGGAGAGAAAATCAGATGTGAGAAAGCCATTGAATTTCAATCAGCAATTTGTTATATGAATTTCAAATGTGGAAGCAATTGCCTCTAAATATTTTTGGAATTGAGTTTCATCACAGAAATACAAATGCTTATGTACAGTCTTAATTCATCTTATGGCTTTTAAAAAAGTGTAAGCCCTGATGGAAATACTCTTATTGAGTTGTGACTTTTCCACTTGTGGGCATTCTATGGAAAAAAAAATCTCTTCTTTATTCACATGCACAAACTTTTTCACTCTTTTGTAGTTTGTTTCTCAAAGCTCAAAGAGAAAGTGTGATTTACCAGTTACATGTCTTTTAAAGTTCATGTCAATGACATTCTATAAAATCTAATCACTGTCTTTATTCCACTTGCCCACCCTGTTTTATAGATTCGGAGATGACTTGCTGAGAAAGTTGAGAAATTTGAGCTGGAAAAAGTATTCAATCAGAAAGAGACACATTTTTTTGACCATACATAAAAATATGATCCTAAACTTTGAGGGCCACTGTATAGTTTTAGAATTCCTCCCTTGCAGAAACATTATGTGAAAGTTGAACGTAAGGCAAAGGATTCAGGTGGTCTCCTTTCTGTCTGCAAAAGATCTACCTCCTTGTTTCTTATTATCTTTTATTTTGTTTGTTTCTTATTATCTACCTTTTATTTATTTACACCTGAGATTTCTCATATAAAAGAAAGCACGCACTATTTCAACTTGTATGTCTGACTTATTTTGCTTTTTAATGTTTTCATTTTTTATTAGAACAACCACTATGGAAATCAGTATGAAGATTTCTCAAAAAACTAAAAGAAGAAATTACATTAAACCCAGGTGACTCTTTTCTAGGTATCTTCCTGAAAGAGTTGAAGTCATCATATTCTAGTCTTTTACTCTTGACACAATACCATAGATGTATGTTCGTTAACTTATGCAGTTTTGTGAAGTAAAGGCAACAATAATTTCTCACTGATGGAATAAATAGGTCTACCTAAATGTTTATTGTCTTTTGTATCTAGCCAAGGACTATTACCATCCCATAATTATTCTAGCTTAAAGTGCTCTTTGAACCACTCATAGTATCTTACTGGCTTTCTATTAGTTAGGTGTTAAATCAAACCTTCATTTATGACCATTTTATATTAATAGGAAACATGGATTCCCCTACTTGAAACTTATACCTTAGCTTCCATATCCCTCTAAATAATCAAAATCAATGATAAACATAAAACAAACATATTAACTGAAGTAAATTTTCTGCAAAAAAACAATTGGGTGAAATTTAAGAAAAACAAAGGAAATATTTCATGAACAGATACCATAATAATATGGAAAAAAGGAAATTTGGTGTTATCTGAACTTTCCTAATACAGTAATGCTCATGGAATTTTCAGTAAGTCATTTAGTGTTTGATTTAATTAATTCCCATTTCTTAAAGAAGGGGAAAATATACAGTATCTCTGTATTTTAAGGAAATGAAGAAAATAAACTCACTTAATCATAATAGTCATATAAATGTAAGTATTAAATGTAATAGAAGTAGAATTTAATGGGTAATAAGTAAAATGCTAAAAGTAAAGAAACAAATTTTGTTTAAAAACCTACTACTAATTTGGTGGATGTTGTCTTTAGATGTCCAAGATAAAAAATAAATCTCAAAGGAAAAATAGATGATAAAATAACTTGTTATGATTATATTTAATTTTCAATAATTTTATATAACTTTTGAATAATGGACAAAATTTTCCCAGAAAATAATTTCTTTTTTTAAAAGAAGTTTAGTATTTCAGCAATGTATCTATGAAAGAATTTTTTTCCTACTTGACATAAAATTATTTCTATCCCCTATGTACTTTAGCTGAGAAGAGATACTTCACTCTTTATGGATATGATGTAATTATATTTTAGTACACATGATAACAATTAGATGCTAACCTGTTCTGTGAACGTTTAAGGTGATTTCCATGCAGAACCATAGTCCATAGAGTGAGTCACGGATGTGCAGACAGTGTGTGAATAGAGTGTTTTAACAGATGTTCACCCTGGGGAATTTGAAGCATGAGCGATTTATATATTTTTTAAAAGACTGAGTAATTGACTGTTATAGTCTATATTTAGCTGTACCGACAAAACCTCATGGGTCATAGGTTGGGCTTTTCAGAGATGACTGGATATAGACTATGTTATGCGGAAATTAAGTTTGTGATTCTGGGACCGTTCATGGTGGGATGCCAGGTTTAAGGCGGCCCCACGCTACCTTCCAGGGCTACCCGATCTAAGCTTGGGTAACCTGAATAAGATATAAAGGACAGAGAAAGGGTCGGTGCTTGTGACTTGCAGTTTGCTGCTTTTGCTGCTTTCTACCTGTTGTGAGCTACTTTTTTTCCCCTCCTCTGTGATGTCCCTCTGCCATATTAACCTTCCTTGGAGCCAGATGATTAAGGTCTAAAACCTTTACAAACTGAGAACCAAATAAATCTTTCCTCCTTTCACTTTTGGTTTTGGGTATTTTGCCTCAGCAATGAGAAAAACAACCAAGACATTAACCAATAAGGGAAGAACACATAAATAAAAATAGTTCAGACTGGCCTTGAACCCACTATGTAGCCCAGGGTGAGCTATATAGCCTTGAACTCTCAGTAGTCCTTCTGCCTCAGCCTTCTGAGTGCTGGGATTACAGGAATGTGTGTGCCACTATATCTGGCACATGAATAAAATTTAAAAAGCAATGAAATAATTTATATATTGTTCAATACACTAATATCTTCTTTTATTTGTGTAGGTCAAGTTTTGTTTCAATAGAGCTATTCATTTTATCCTTGAGCACCTTAAAATTCTTCTCTCACCTTCATTCATGAAAAATCATCTGGCTGGGTCTAGGAGTCTTTACTTCTAAATTAAATGTGTAGCCTGATGTTCTGTTGGCACTAATTGTTATAAGGGAGATGAATTAAACACCAAATAAAAACAGCTAGACTTTTGCTGTGGCAGTGCTATTAATCTACATACAAGGGATTCAGTATTTTGGTGACTTTCAATCGATGCCCATTTTAAAAAATAATATCTGTCATTTGTTGATTGAATCAATTAAGGTAGATGATCCCCACAAAACATTCCAATTTCCAGACTTTATATTTTATTATCATATTTTATGTTACTAGAATGTATTGGAATAATAGTTACCATATTAGATAAATGTTTAGTAACAATGAAAGGATATTGAAAAGAAAATCTTTGAAAAGACCTGTAAGTTTGCAATTTTTGGTAAAATTATTTTTTCTTTTCAAAAAGAGAAATGTTATACTGTATTTTTCTTTTTTCAGTTTATTTCATTGTGGTAAAAACATTGAACATGAGATCTACTCTGTCGAAAACTTTTCAAGTGTTTGATGAGTATAGATATAATTTTCTACAATTGATTAATTATAGGTAATAATTATCTACAATAGATCAATTAGAGATGTCATTTTCTACAGTAGATTTCTAAAGTTTACTCAGCTAGATTAACTAAATCATTAACTAATAACTTCTTTCCCCATTCTCTTAAATTTGGCTGTTTTAAATATCATATAAGGAGAAGCAGTCAGTGTTTTACCTTGTGTGACTAACTTATTTCACTTACCATAATGTTCTCTAAGTTCATTCATGTTGTCCCATATTTCAGAATTTCTTTTTAAACATCAACAATATTTTATTATATGTACACTCCACGTTTTCTTTATTCATCCATCTGTGAACATTTACATCTTCATATTGGATATCAGGAATATTGCTTAAATGTATACTAGTACCTCTTTGGCATCTTGATTTCAATTATTTTGGCCGATTGAAGACTATGAATGCTTTATTTCTTTTTATTTTCTGCAAAGCCTCCATGTTGTTTTCACAGTAGTGCCGCATTTTAATATCTCATCAACAGTGTCCACAGATTCTAATTTCTTTTGCCCTTGCCAAAACTTGTCTTTTATTTTTATTAATACCTACCTTGACTGTGTGAGGTCATATCTTATTATGGTTTTCCTTTTAATTTCCATAATAGTAAGTGATGGCTGTTAATATGTGTTCTTCAGAGAAATGTTTGTTTATATCTTTAGCCCATTTTTAATCAAGTTACTGAATTTTTTGTTCATGAGTTCTTTAAAGATTTTGGAGGTTAATCTCATCGTATTCACGTTTTAGAAATATTTTCTTCTATAGATTGCCTTTTCACTCTGTTTATTGTTTCATGAAAAAAGAAATCATTCTTGAGAAGGTAGAACAAACCTGGAGACACTGCATTTATAGATTTCAAAATATATAAAAAATACAAAGTAATCAAAATAACAGGGTACTGACAAAGACAGCTATACAGAGCAGTGGAACAGAATGAGGCCCAGAAAGAAACCCACACATATATAGTTAACTAATTTTGTAGTCAACCAAGAATATAAAAGAGAGTCAGGATAATCTCTTAAGTATACAGTGATGGAAAAAGTGGATATGCCCAGGTAAAGAATGTAATTAGACCCTTACTTACACCATCCACAAAAATAAACTCAAAATAGATTAGAAACTTAAATGTAAAATTCCGAGAAGAAAACAAAGGAGAAAAATTCCATGACGTGGGTTTTGGCAGGAATTTCATGATGGTTTTGGCAATGATATCACGGCTATGACAACAAAAGCACAGACAACAAAGCCAAAAATAAACATGTGGAGCTACATCAAACTAGAAATATTCTGCACAGCAAGGGAAGTAATTAATAGAATGCATGACAGAATATAATTCTTTGAGGGGCGGGGGATTTAGCTCAGCGGCACAGAGCCTGCCTGGTAAGCACAAGGTTGTGACTTCGATTCCCGGCACCGGAAAAAAAAAAAAAAAAAAAAGAATTTAATTCTTTGAAATTATGCAAAACATCAAGGTATGGTATAAGAAATTCATATTGATATTAAAATGTGGTTCATTGATTTTCAGTGTATAAAGAAATCTCTTGGAACATTCCTATTAATTTGAAGATTTACTTTTTGGTAATAGATAGCTCAGACTAATAGACATGAAAAATATTTGTGTTCATTTTCCTCCAAACTCACTAAACATTGAGTCCTGAGGACATGCTAATTGCAATTCCACTGTATACACATTTGTAAGACTAACTTTTCTAAACTTATCTTTTACTCTTTTGCCTAAAGCTAAGAAAATTTGAATTTTATTAATATTTATTTGTTTGAGTGTAAATAAAGCTCTGGAATATATTAAGAATGTAGGAAGTACTGAATAAATTATATTTACAAGTTGTATGAGGAGGTAGGGCCAGCATTACCATTAACATTTACTACATAAGAAAATAGAATGCAAATAGTTTTTGAAATTTCAAAGCAATACTTTGGTGATACAAAGTCCCAACAACGATTGGATCACAGGTGTCCTGACTTTGAGGCTTCTGTGCTATATTTACTGATGAGTTGTGGAAGGTTGTTATTTAGGGTAAAAGGGTATTTTTGACCTTTGTTTCTCCAAATGTGTCAAGATGTCACAAGAAGAATTTTGACTATTAAACTAAAGTGAAAGTTCAATGCTTTTAACATTATAATTTCATTTTATTCTGCCTAGTGTAAAATATACTTGCAAAACTAGAATAATCATATATTTGTTTGAACTCATAAAGAGCTGGGTCAAAACAGAATACTAAGAATATATAAAAATCAAAAAAAAAAGAATATATAAAAATCTATAAGAAAAAAGGGAGAAATATTTCAAAGTTCAAATAATGTTTAGACAACTTCCTCATGACTCTTACTTCCATGGAGAAAATTGAAATGGATGATAAAAGTCTTAAGGGGTTTAATAAAAACAAGGACACTAGGGGCTGGGGATTTAGCTCAGCGGCAAAAGTGCCTGCCTGGCAAGCGCAAGGTTGTGAGTT
>NW_004955402.1:48057036-48101163 GCF_000276665.1 Chinchilla lanigera
AAAAAAAAAAAAAAAAAAAAAAAAAGAACAAAAACAAGGACAAATTTGAATACTTTATAGCCTTACACATTTTAAAAACAAGTTACATCTCAAAAACAAAAACAGCAGTAAGGAACAAAGCTAAAAATGTACAAAAGTGACCCAAAGCACTTTTTATAATGCTTAATAATTTAATTTAAAAAATATAATCATATGTCTTAGTTTCTATTGTTTTTGGTTTTGAAGGATTTTATATATAATTTATTACTGGTTATGATTTTTCTCTCAAACATCATTATCATCATTAGACACTGCCTAAAAGCAAATCAAAGGATATTGGGATGTTTTAGAATTATACACTTCTAATATACTTCACCAGGGAAGTAGACAGTTTATACAGTCAGCGTGTCTTTGCCAGCACTTAACAGCAGTAAACTGGCTGGAGTGAAGAAATAAATTTATTCCTAAGCTCACAGATAAAACATGAACAGTAAGCAGTCTCAGAGGTACTTAGAGAACTCCATGTACTTTGGAAGTCACGCCATGTGTTTTATATCCCAACACCCGAGAATTATTTTTAAATGCTCAATTTCAAAATTGTTTTATCAGTAACACATATTTTAAATCTGTCATTTTGTGGGTGAGCCACAGAAAGATGTTTTAAGTAGGTGCCTCTAAATGGTTGGAACTCAAGGGCAATTAAAGGCAGAAAGGGTGCCTGTACTTTATTTTAGAGCTAAGGGTTCCAGTGGTTGACATGGGGTACCTACTATCAGTGATTCATCTACCTTACTTTTGAAAGACATATGCTAAAGCTATGCGAAATCTGTCTCAGAGGCATCATGCGGGGTGGGCAGGGGTGGCGGAGAGGTGTTTGAAAAGAATTCCGGGTCAAGAGCCTGGAGATACAGGGTCAAATTTTCCTTGACTGCATACCATCCACACCATCTAAAGGAAACCAGGTCGTGGGTTTCTGGGAAACTTTTTTGCTTCCCTGATGGAAGCGCAGCAGATCTCTTAAGATGCTTTTGATGTTCTGTTTTGTGATTCTAGCTTTTTGTTCTACTATTTTTCAGCTGAAGAATTAGAAATTTTCTGCTATGGAAAAGAGAACATCTGGTATGCATCTTCCCTTGTTCTGTTTTTGCATTACCTGTAGTATTGGGTGTCAGTTAAATCAAACATATTTTACATGAAGAAGAGAGATTTGTGTACCATCTTTTTTGGGTAGTAGAAAATGCCTAGGGATTTTTTTTACTAGCCAAAGAAAAGAAATCATATGGCATGCACTAAAGTAGGAATTCCTACTTTCATCCTGGGCTTATAACATATCAGTCTGAAAATTATAATAAACTAAACTTTGTAGATGTAAAACAAGCCTCACTGAATGGTTATGTATGATTGAAGCTTCCATTAGAAAATGAAAGATAACTTTAAAAAATGAGCTAGTTTATTTATGCCAAATCAAAGTTGCACACTTATTGCAAAGTTTTTTGTTAAATATTACATATAATTCCCTGCTTCACTCATATTTTTATTCCTAGCATGTGCCAGACACATAGCAGATATATAAAAAATATATGTTGAATTGATAGTTTAATACTTTGAAGGATGGCTGGTGTATAAGTACAAATTTGAAAACCACTCACTTTGCTGAGAATTAAAAGGTAATTCTTAGGAATAGGGGTCCATCAAGATAAGTTAGGCAGAAGCCAGTTCTTCTCTAGCCTTATAAAGATATAAGAAGTTCTGATTTATAAATGACCAGTTTTGCAAATAAATTTGAGAGATGTTTATCTTTCCAGATAAAAGATTTTTATATGGCTATGAATCTTAGTAAATGTTTTACTTAATTAAAAAATCTATGCTCTCTTAAAATTTGGATGTGACAAAGGATATTCTAAATACCCTAAATAATGAAACCATAGAATCTCTGAGCTGGAAGAATTTTAAATCAAAGCATTATAAAGTAGAAATTTATAACTTTTAAGGCTTGTTCAGGTTAAGGTATTCATCTTAAATCAAAATTTCCTGCATGCCTTCATCTCTGCCACCAATGAAGGAAAATCCAGGCTTTCTCAGCAAGATCTCTGTCCTGCGGTTGTGCTAGAACTCTCTGTGAGACAGTGTGATTGTTTTCTGGGATCTGTAGTTAGTGACTTGAAGAACTAGTCACCTTTTTAGATATATGGAATAAATTTTTATAAATTTGAAGACTATAATGAAAATATTGTGCTTTAATATATTCCTTACACCTAAATGCACATATTTTCCCACTACCTGGACAGGGTAAAGAAGGAAATCATGCAGAAAAAATGATGACTTTTGAGAGTCAGACAGATGGTTTTGGTTATCAGCTGTTGTAAATGGAGCAAAAGGTGAGAGAAAGATAACAGTTTTGCAGGATGACTGATATAAAAATACAGCTATTGCTTATCATTGAAAAACATTATAAAATCAAATCCAAATGTCTAAGAAGATAACAATATGCAATACAAAACCATCATTAATTTCCTATCATCTTGTTTTGAAACTTTGTATCAGTTTTATTGTTTTTTAATTCTCTTTAAAATAAAAAACAAAAGACAAAACATCTAAGAAACAGAAATTACTCAATAATAATGTCACAGAGGTGTATTGTTAAGTGGAGTTAACTAACTGGTCAGCATGTTATTAATTAAAACCAGGCTTTGACTAAAATTCTAGCTCTACTGTTTACTAATTGTGAAATACTTGGAAAGATAACATCATTTTTTTTTGCATTTCAGGGAACTGAACACATGGCCTCAGGTACACTAGACAAGCACTCTACTAACGAGCTACTTCTCAGACTGGGACTATAGCTCATTGGCACAGTACCTGCCTGGCAAGTGTAAGGTCCCAAGTTCAATTCCCAGTACCAAAATAAATTAAATAAATAAATAAAAATAAATAAATAAATAATAAAAATACTAATGAGCTACCTTCCAAATCCCTCAAATAATAAAAATAAAAGCCTCAGTTTTCTATGGAGATGCTAATAATGGAGATGCTACAATGGAGGTGTTAATAATGCATATGTTAAAAATGAAATAATGCATATAAATTTATTATTGGTATTTCTGGCACATAGTAAATGCTCAAGGAATGCTAATGGACTAAAAAACATTCCAATTGCTTTACCGCATGTGTTGCCAGTAGTGCAATGAAATAGATGTTATCATCATCCTTCGTCTATTATCAGTGAGGAGACTGGGCAGGTGATGGAGAAACAGCAGGTGGAGAGGCTGTGGCTGTCACCCAGAACCTCCGTATCAAGTCCATAAACTGTGCTCTTCACAGAAGGCACAGCCACATGCTGGCCAGGGCCACTGGCTGAGACAAGTATGTGAAACTGACAGGGCAAAGTCAATAGAGAGTCGGGCACTTCTCATTCACCTGGTACATTTTTCAGGCATTGTGCTAGTCTAATAAAATACTTTCTGTAGGATAAATTCTGATGAATGTCCTGCTCCTGGATCTGAGGGTAAATTTACGTGCAGCCCAGGGTGCCCCTGGAAAGCCTTGCAGTGGTGGATCCTCCTGGTGTGCACACTGGCCTTAACTTTCAGTACCAGTGTCCCAATCCCCTTGCCCCAGCTCCTGGCCCTCAGTGATCTTTCTGGTTGGCAGGGGCAGAAAATAATGTCACAGAGGATAATAATCTTAGCACTTGGTGAGTAATACTGTGCAGTAAGCTTCCAAGAACTGCTCACTGTCTCTGCCACTGGGTGGGCTACTTCTTAATTTTAATGTCTTCAATTAACTGTCTCACACAGGGGCAGGTATTCCATATCAGAGGTGGAATGAAAGAATAAGGAGGGATTTTGGAAGCATTCCTGATAACATGACAAAATCTAATAGGATTTTGGGAAGAAAACAAGAAACTATAAATGAAAACTTTGGACTCTAGAATTTCTGTGTAACAGTGTGTGTGTTAGGACAAGTTTCCTAGTGTTTTTGTTCACTTTCTTCAGCTATAATTTGAATGATCTTGATGAGATAGTTTCTTTACTTCTAAATTTACTTCTAGATTTTCTTTACTTCTAAAATTTTCTAGGCCTAAAATCTTACCTTTGTCAGTCATACTTCATCAGCATTTATTTTGTGAACACTAGTATATTTTGGGGTGTCTTTGGTATAAATAAAGTTGTGGCAATTGAACATTTACAGGATATAAGTTAGATGTTCGTATTTAATCAAGCTCCACTTAACCTTAGAATAAGTCAGTTCTCAGTGCTATATTGGACTTGAGTTGCTTTATTTAGATATTCTAGTTAAGTAGCATCGATATTGCATTGATATTAAGTATCAGGATGTGTAAACTTATGGCAAAGTGAGCTATAATTTGTATTATCAACAGAATCCAGGTTCTTACCTTTTGACTTAAAGAATTAGTGATATTTTAAGACAGGTGACATGTGCTGTTAGGAGTTATACAGCCCTATAGCCCTGGAATGAATATTGTACAAAATCTAGCAGGTACAAGAATTCTCATTCTGTTTTGTTAGTTCAGCCTGTGAGATCAACAATACTTAACCTTCTAGGAGGACACTGTTTCTTATCCATCTGAAAGGCTTGCTTAAGTAGCCTAAGAATATGTAGGTACCCACTTTTGCACCAGCTTCCATAGAAAGTCCTAGTTGGTATATCAGAGAGCAATAAAACAATATCATTGTTGAACTACAGACTTCAGCACTGTGCCTATTGCTATTAAAAGTCTTTATATTGGTGTTATTACCAATATATAGTGTGATTATTTTGCGCAAGACCTGCTTTCTTTGCCTAACACCATCTAGTAGCAGTGCTGTGGGAGAGAGGCATATTGCTATGAACTAACTGCATCCACTAATGTCTGTTTGAGGCGGGGAGTACTGGAAATCCATTTCAGCACCTGACACTTGCCAGGCAGGCACTGTGCCCTGAGCTAAACCTCTGGCTCCAAAAAGTTATTGATATCTAATGAAAATTATGACTATTACACTGGGCTAAGTCAGTTCAAAACAGTGACAAAGTCAATTACATGGAAAATTCACAGTTGCATATGTTCATTTAAGGTAAGAATCAAGTGCAATAGGGGCTAATTATTTCTTTTCATAGAGTAACAAGGTAAGTTGCCATTGCTGGTGTCAGTAAAAAAGATATGAAACTAAGGTGTGTGAATATGCTTTTCTCTTTGACTTTAATTCTTTTATTCAGAAAAGGTAAGACTCAAATAAGTTGGTGCAGTAGACTGAGGTAGAAATAGAGATATTTGTAATTTTATATGATATTACTTTTTATTTGTTTGTGTGCTTTGTGGTGTTGAATGTTGAACCCAGGACCTTGCACTGAGCTACATCACCAGCTCTTGTATCAATTTTTTTTTTAATTTTGAGACAAAATCTCACTGATTTGCCCAGGTTAGCCTCAAACTTTCAATCCTCCTGTCTCAGCCTCCACAGTAGCTGGGATTGTAGGCAAGGATTTGTAAAGTTACATTCACAGATAATTCACTGAAAATGTATACTTTGTACCACTTTTATAGTGTCTAGGGAAGAGCAGTGATTAAAAGAGACAAAAATTCCTGACCCCATGAACCCCACATTTTAATGTGACAGAAAATGCATACATAATGCAAGTATGTATAATATGTTAGATGCTAATGAATGCCATCCAGAAAATTAAATTAAAAATCAGGCAAGGAGTGTTGAGGGAAAAGGAAGACGTGCAGTCTTCAGTAGTGTACTCAGAAAAGACATAACTGCTACATTGAAATTTCAGCAAAAATCTGAAGGAGCGCGCAAGCCTGTGAATGTACAGGGCCGGACAGAGGAAAGGGCTGCGGTGCAACGGCAGCTCCTAGCATGAGTGTTTAACAAGAATACAATGTCCGGGTGCAGTGCAGTGCGTGAGGAGAAGGATCCTAGGGGGTTAGGTGGGAATGGGGAGCTTATTAGACCATGTAAGCTCTTTCAGTGATCTTTACAATTTGACTTGCACTGGAGTATTTTGAGCAGCAGAGAGAGATACTTCAACTCATTTTAACAAGATCATTCTGGTGGTTAGGTTGTACATACAAGGAACCTGGCAAAGGCAGAAACAGAGGGCAGTTTGGAGGCTGCAATAGTTCACACAGGCTATAGTGCTAGCTCAGACTGAGGTATTAGAAAGGTAGGATGCAAGAAACCTTTAAACTCTTCACATAATTGCAGGGTACAGTTGTAAAGATTAGTTGACAGATTTTCTTTCTTTCTTTCAGCCTGCCTTCCTTCCTTCCTTCCTCCCTCCCTCCTTCCCTCCCTTTCTTCTTTCCTTGTTTCCTTCCTTCCTTCCTTCCCTTCTTCCTTCCTTCCTTCCTTCCTTCCTTCCTTCCTTCCTTCCTTCCTTCCTTCCTTTCTTTTCCTTCTTTTGAGTTTTTGAGACAAGGTCTCGCTTTGTAGCTCAGGTTTGCCGTAAACTCTCTATTCAGTTCATACTGGCCTTGAACTCATGGTGATCCTCCCAGCTCAACCTTCCAGTGGCTGGGATTACAGGTGAGTGCCACCATGCCCAGCTCAGATTAGGTTTAAAATGTGCAAAAATGAAAGGATTCATTTGAGTACTTGCAAGTTTGGAATTTCTGTGACTATAAGTGAAGAAGAGAAATTAAAAGAAGCACACTTTGGAAGAAAGGTGAGGAGCTCACATTTCAACACCTTATTACATATGCAATTAGATATACTAAGTAAACATTTAAGCATAGATGCCTGGAAATTAGGAGAGTGAAAAGATAATTGAAGTCATCAGCACATAGGTGACATTTAAGATACCATGAAGCTATGTGTAATTACCTTACAACGTGAGTAGGGAAAGGAAGGTCCCAAAATTGAGTCTTACAGTATTCCAGAAAAGATCAGAGAGATAAAGAGGAATGCTAGAAAGGGTAGAGTGAACATTATGCTTCAAGGAGAGAGGAGCAATGAATTTCTCCCTGATGTAATGTATGATTTCTTTCTGAGGTAATTATTACTCAGAGTACAAAAAATCAAAACATCACTTTATACTTCATAAACATGTACAAATATTGTATGTCCACCAAAAATTAATTAATTGGAGAAAGTATGAGTGGCTCTATTAATACTATCTTTTTGCAATTGACATTATCCCAATGGATGTTTTAAATATTGTATTTGAAACTCTTATTCCAAAAAACTGTGTTGTAGAGGAAGGTTGTTTATATTTATTTAAAAAATAACACTCTGGTTTCTCTTCAGGTTGTATAAATCTTTCGCCTTTTACTAAAAAAAGATATGCATTTGAAGAAGCCATGGAAATATGACCACCTGAGCAACTAAAATATAGGTCATCTTCAGATCCTGGACATTGTATTCTTGTTAAACACTTATGTTAGGAGCTGCTCTTGCACTGCAGCCCTTTCCTCTGTCCAGCCCTCTATTTCTTCTTTCTGTAGAAGGTTTTATATTTATGTGAAGTTAGCTATATAGATATCTGTGGCCTTGATTGAGAGCTCTGGAAATTAGTTTGCTGAGTGCCTGGGATGTGGAACTGACAGGGGGACAACTATGGAGAAGAGACAAAATCCCTGCAATATTTGATGTTTCTTTACATGCATTACTAAGAGGTAAACGCATGTTTCTATGTTGATGGAAATGCACTTGCTCACCTTAGATGAGGTCAACTCTAAATGCTTATCAATAAAGCCTGTAAAGAAAAAATTCCATCATTTGCATCAAGAGCTGGGTGTAAACCAGCAAAGGACAAGTGAGAAATTTTTTTCTAATATATTGTTATGAAAGTGTTCAAGTATACAGGAAATTTGAAATACTGCAGTAGATATTTAAGTAGCCAATATTTAGATTTCACCAATAAACTTTTACTATAATAAGCACATACTTCTCTATCCATTTATTGATCCATTTCTTGGATACATTTCAAAGTAAATACCAACATTATTCTTCTCCCAAATACTTCCACATATATATCACTAACTACAAATCACTGTTTCTACTTTTCCTTTGGATTTTTGCACAATAAAATCCACAAATATCAAATGTACATTACTGAATTTTGTCACCCAAACCCCTATGAAGTTACAGAGCATTAGCTTCACTATGTCTATCCGGAAAGCTCTCTGAAGCTCTTTCCTAATCAGTCTCCACATTATCCCCAAATGGCCTTCTGTTCTGAGACGTTTCCATCATAGGTTAGTTTGCTCTATTTTAGAACATTCCATAAATAGAGTTCCACATTAACTTTACCTTTATGTAAAGGTGCTTTTATTCAATATATTGTTGGAAAATATCTTGAAAAGAAAAAAAACCAAAAAAAAAAACAAAATGAATCTCATCTTGTTTTGAAATTCTGTATTTTATTGTTTTGTCTTTGTTTTTGTCATTTTGTTTTTCTCCTTTTCTTTTAAAAATAAAGGTAATCTAAAATATTAGTATATTTATTTAGTTCAAAGCCTGAGTCAAATAAATGAAAAGTGCACTTTGATGAAAATATATGAATTCTCTCATCTGCAGATTTAGAGTCAATCTATGTACTTCTGTGGTATGATCATCTCTGAATAGTGATACTTAAACACTTTAAGAAGAACAGCAGAAGAAAACTGATATCTACAGACCATTGAATGTGCACAAGATAGTTAATGTATTCTATTTCGCTTAAGCTTCCTGCTACAACACAGATACTATCTCCATTTTACAAACACACAATTCTCTCACTATTACTCTTTGCCAGTCCCTGGAGCTTCCTTCTGCCCTGAATTAGGGGGGTGCTCAGGTACAGCAGCCATTCCTAGGCAGCCCATAAGGTTTCTGCTCACTGTTCTTCCAGATACCTCATTTATTTGAATCTTCTCCCAGACAAGTTGACAACGAGCTAATTTGTTAAGTAGTCATGATTTAATGTCTTAGCAGTGCTGGTATCCTAGTAGTTGCTTCTCATGCTAGATAATGTGTTTAATTGTAGCAAGGCGATCTGAAAGTGGTGAGAATTTCAGATGCTCCTTGAGATCGGCTGTGAGATATTCAAGGAACAGACATCCGAAAATTTTTAACATGCATATTAATTAACCTTATAAGACTTTCTACACTGTTGCTCATAGGTTCTAAGTATATGACTGTTTCCAAGTCAAGTTGCCTAATTAAGGAATATATTTAGTATCAACATGAATACTACACCTTTGACCTAATTGCTTTATTTTTCTTACTTCTTTATCCTTACATTTACCTTCTTGTACTGTGTATATACCCGTCATCATCATAATAAATTAATATCCAGACCTTGGAATCAAGATTCCCACTTGCTGATCACTCCTTTCTGTCTCTGCAGCTCAATTTTATACATTCATTTGACAAACCCCTTAAGTTCTTGCTCCTAAAACTTCTTTTTCTATCATTTCTGTCACCTGTGATTAACACCATTTTCCTCATCTACTTCAGAGTATGGAGCCCATATTTACAGTATCTCTCCTATATTTGTTTGAAAGATATTCAACTTTGGTTAAAGCAAAATGCAGCTATTCAATTAATTCATGTTACTCTATCTTCAGCACGCAGAAATGGTCTGGCAAAGTCTATAGGTCCTAGAAATATTAAGAACAGAAGAATGGTGCAAGAGTGAATGGGTGGAATATATAGTATATAAGGTTTAATTTAAATTTTACATTTTCTCCAAGGTATCCAGTATTACTTGAGATTATATGGGAAACATCAGAAATACTAAGCCATTAGTACCAAACCAGTATGGTGTGATTATTTTGGGGCCCCTTCCAACTGTAGCTCTACTCTACAAGGGTTCCTGCCAAAGGCTGCGAGACTCAAAACATCAGAAGCTTCCAGAGACCACCGCTTGGCAGTTGGCAGTTGTTCAGCATCCCAAGGGCTCACTCAGCAGTTCATCTCACTTCTATTGGCAATAGCTTCCTGGAATATCTTGTGCTAATAATGGTGATAGTTCCAACATTTTCTAGTAAAAACATATGGAGATTCTGATGTTCATCCAGGATTACTTCTCTCCTCATAAAGCTTCTGGCCACAGGAAATTAGTACAATTTAGTGTCCCATGAGAGAAGTTTGAGATTTATTAATGCCAAGTGGTTTTTCAATATTTTGCTTTTCAAGAAAATTTTCTCTAAATTTCCCAAAGTGCTTTCTATAGGTAAAACCATGCATATAGCAATACAGCACATTTCACTTTCCTTTTCTGTGTCTTTCACCCAATTATGACACACCTTGACCTCTCACACTGTCTGAAAGAGCTCGTTCAGAACATAATATATGGAGTCCACCACTCATTTAAAGCACTGTCTGAACTTGGGCATCAGAGAAGACCCCAAAGTTTCCCCCAGTATATCTACCCATACTGCTCAGAAACGGGCATTTTCACAGTCTATCTGGATATAGCAATCTTTCCCCTCCTATTTCTCTACCCCAAAGTTAGATGTGCAGTCAGAATTACATTTAGCTTTAGGTTAACAAAAGACACATCATATATAATACATTCATAATTGCCTATCACAAGTGGTATGTTTGAGGTGCCCTCCCTCCTTTGCTGTAGAGCAACTTCCCAAATTTACCTGAATATATGATCACCTGGGATGTCTGATTTGTCTGTTTAAAAAAAAAAAAGATTAAGAAAAGATTTGTATATTACTAATTCCCCATAATATATTCTAATAAAAATTAGAATCTAACCAATTAATAAATTATTAATTAATTAATAATTTTAAAACAATTAAAATAAAGCTCCTTAACCTTTCCCAAAAAGCACAGAAGCTCAGACTCATCCACTGCAGCTTACAATTCATTAAGTTTTTGGCCTCTTCATGGCAGCACGACGGGATCGGGGTGGGAGGGTAGTGCTAGCGCTGCTGGGAGTTACTGCATTACAATTGTCGTGCACAATGCAAACTGTCCCACAAGTTTGAGAAGTTCTAGGTAAGACATGAGAGTGATGTTACCCGATCATTCATGTCCTCTTCTCCTGCCCTCACCCTGCCAAGAGACAGAAAAAGACTAACCCTCTTTCAGTCTTCAATTATCTGTTTGTGTGGAGAGTGGATGAAAAAGATTTAAAAGGGGAATGACCAGATAATAAATAGTAGACAAGTGTTAAGAATATTCCAGAAGCTTAGTTTTGACCCTAGATAAATGTGAATTCATTACTTATTCATCAGTGATATTAACACTTGCATAAATGAGTGTGACTATGAATGAAAAATGAAGTGCAGCAATCATAGAACTGGAACAATGCTTCATAACACCCACAATTGTTTAGAAAGTAGAAGACGGGGGCGAAATATGTAGTCAGTGGCATTTCATTTCTGCTAGCCTATGTGAGACTTGACAGCACTCAAATTGTCCCTCTGTTCCCTGCATTTCAGGGTAGGTTTAACCCTGATGGTCAAGCTCGGAAACTGCACTCTGAGAAACAAGGATGTTTACCCAACAGATTTCCCTGGAGAAGTGCACTATTTGAATTGTACTGGGAAAGGAAAGGGTGCAGACAATTAGAAGATAATGAGGTTTCCTCAATCCTTGGAAACAATCTGCCTTCCTTTGGACTAGAGTGTTAATGAGCAGTGAAAACAGCAACTACCAAGCACAGTGGAGAATCTGCAGGGGTCTGGGCGAAACACAGAGTCTGCTGGCTCCAGCATACTTTCTCTGTTTTCTGCTTACTTCTTCCAACTTAATCATGGATAGTTCATTAGAAGGCCAATCACACTCCAGGTGGTGAGTGTGCAAGTAAACTTTTGTCTTCCGTATTATACATGATGAACAGGCATGCAATATGTATACACATATATTCATGGAATTTGTACACATGCATGTACATGCACATATGCTGCAGTGTGGAAGTTTGTGTCCACCCAAAATCCATATGTTGACAGTGTTACCTTTCTATCCTGGTTCTTGTAACAAAATACTGAGAAAAATAGAATAGAGGAGGAAAGATGTACTTTGTCCTACAGTTTTAGAGCTTTAAAGTCCTTGATCAGCCAGCTTCACTGTTATTTAGGTGTGTTCTGAGGCACAACATCCTATTGGATAAGTGTGGCAGAGAAAAGCTGGTCACTTCATAGTGGCCCAGAGGATGTGTCGTGGTAAGGATCCAAGAGGAAGGGGCAGGTGACAATATACAGACCTCAAAGTCCTGTCCCCATGACTCACTCCTTCCAACAAGTCTCCATTTTCTATTCCCATCACTTCGCAATAAGGAGATTAAATCATGATGTCATCCCTGTTTTAATCCACTGATGAAAAGCCTTAATGATCTTTAGATTCTACCTCTGGACATTATGGCATTAGGGATCAAGCCCTCAAAACATAAGTCTTTGGGAAATACTTCATATTTAAGCCATAGCACTGACAAGCCTCACTGTTTTGATACTAAGTGTTGGGATCTCTGAAAGCCATTAGGTCTTAAGGATAGAGCTCTGTTGAATGAGTTAGGGTCCTCACATCCTCAAGGGAGCTCATTTCCCCCCTTCTACCTTAAGAAGGCACAATACCAAGGTGTTGCCTATAAATCAGAAAACACACTCACCTGACATTAGATCTGTATGAAATTTGAGCCTTAATATTTTCCCTTAGAACACTATTTTCATTTAAGTTGGAGACAATGTCTAAGGCACAAAGAAATCTCAGTAATCCTATTGCTCAGAAGAATGTGTGTGTGTGTGTGTGTGTGTGTGTGTGTGTGTTAGTATGTATGTGTATATGTGTGTGATTCAAAAAATGAAGGGACTCATAAAACTTTCCATGTAAATTTCACTCTATGTGATATGTTGGTTTTGCTGTTGGCAGATATATGTGGAGGTGGAAATCTGATAGAAATGAGAAAAATTATTTTAAAATAGTGCACTCTGCTTTGTATGGGGTAGCTCTGAAATAAGTAATAATGTGGCAAATGTCTTCTGTTCAGTTATATACATGTTGGAGGTGCAAAGGTTTTTTAACTACTTTTTAAGGGCATATGTGATTTATGCAAAATGTATAATCCTTTTGTTCATGAGAGAAGGAAGTTACATGTACTTGGGATAATATCAGCATTCTTCACATTAATGAGTAAAATGAAAGACTAAATTATATAAAATGGTTTAAAGTTTTAGCTTATGTACATTCAATATACTAGTATTTACTGATTAATAAATTGCATACAAGTTAGTTTAAATCAAGAAACTGGCATATATAGTCATATAATTTAAATCCTTAACTACTGGCCTATTTTTCAAGCAGTGATATAAAGGATAAAAATAGAATAAATAGAGTGAAGACTGAAAAAACACTCAAAAATATTTTATTATTGCACTGTTAGAGTAAATTATGTTAATATTATGTGTCAAGACATTTTTCATAGACTTAAAAGCTCTTTTAATTCCTTCTACTTTTCAGATAAAGTTAAGACACTTTGTAGACATGTAAAAGTATTGCGAATCTTGGCACTGTGATTTTGGGCCTAATGAATAACTTTTTCAAAAGCACCAAAACTCTTAAAGCTATGTTACTTGATTATTTCCAGGTTTCTTGCACATTCAATGCTCTTTCACTAACCTATGTTTTGTGCTTTTATTACCTTGTATCCTCTTCACTGGGTGACAAGGTCTCAGCCTTGGAGACTTATCTCAGAATTTATCTCCTTGGTGAAGGGTTTTGCTGAGTTGCCAAGGAGAATTTATCACTGCCAGATATTTCCCTGACATTCTGTATGTAATTTTATAGAACTTAGGATAAATTTTATTATATGGTTGTAAACACACTTATAATATCACTGCCACATTTCCCTCTTTTGTACTGTCTTAATATTTAGAAAAAATTTAGATTCACCACAAAACTAAGCAGAAGGTACAGAGATTTTCCATTTACACCCTTTTCTGCATAATCACAGCCTCCTCCCACTACCAAAATCTTGAACCAGTGTGCTGCATTTGTTACAACCCCTCTATAATTACATATTTGTTCCAATAATTTTATTTACTTTTGTTGTTGCTGATGAGTCCTTTTAGTTTTTCTGCATAATCATGTACTTTGTGAACAATAACCGTTTTGATTATTCTTTCTTGATCTGTATTCCATTTAAATTTCCCTGTCCTATTGAAGTAGGAATTCCAACACAGTGTTGGAAAGGACTTGTGATCTGGGACAATCTTGCCTTGTTCCTAATCTTTTTTTTTTTTGGTTTTTCTCTGGTACCAGGAACCGAACTCATGACCTTGCGCTTGCCAGGCAGGCGCTTTTGCCGCTGAGCTAAATCCCCAGCCCCTTTGTTCCTAATCTTAACAAGAAATCTTCTATTTTTTTCACTGCTAAATATGATTCTACTTGTAGAGTTTTAGATATATTTTTATTAATTATAGGATACCCCCCTTTATTCCTAGTTTGGTGAGCACTTCTATCATGAACATATGCTGGGTTTTTTTCCAAGAGATTTTCTGTATACAGTCATATGATCATGGAGGTTTTTCTGCTCAGCCTACTGAGATGACTGATGTCATCAATACTTCTGGTTGCTGAGACCCAATATCTGTTATTCATAATATAAAGAAGGAGAGGTTTATTGTGGCTCATAGTTTGTAGATATTTCAGTCCATAGTCACCTGGCTCCAAGGCAGGAAAGCATAGCAGAGGGTTGTGCCAGAGGAGAAGCTGCTCATGGTATAGTGAGAGGAAGTGAGAGAGCAATCAAGGAGGAGCCTGGAATGGAGATAGACCCTTTCTTGCTGTTCTCACAGTGACTCACCTCCTTGGACCAGGTTTCACCTCCCAAGATCACATTTAGGTAGAAACTTATCAGTGGACTAATCCAGTGGTCATTATCACATGCCCTGATTTAGTTACTTTCTTGTTGCTGGGACAAAATACACAATGTTCATATGTTAAAAGAGGATAGGTGTATTTTGGCTTATGGTTTGTAGAGGTTTCAGTTGATAGGCAGCTAGCTCCAAGGTAGGGCAGCATGGCAGAGGGGAATGGCTGGGGAGAAACAGTCCATGGCAGGGCAGGCAGGAGGCAGAAGGGGATCAGGGGAGTACAAAAGATGTATACATTCAGGCCACACCCTCATGACTCACCTCTTCCCACCAGGCTTCACCTCCTAACATCATACTCAGCTATAAACCCATCAGGGGACTAGTCCAGTATTCACACACCCGTGATCCAGTCACCTCCTTAAAGCTCCAACTATGAGAGCATGAGGTGTTGGGAGGACATGTAAATACATACCACAGCAGATAGTTTACCATAATTGTTAAATGTTGAACTAGTATTGCATATCTGGGATAAAGAGGTCATAGGGCATAGATATTTAATGCCCTGTGAGATTCGATGTGTTAACATTTGGAGGATTTATTTTTTTATATACAATTCAGAGACATACTGATCTATAGTTTTCTTGCACTGTCTTTACCTTGCTTTGATGTTAAGGTAATTCTGGCCTTAAAAATGCTAGAAAGTGTTTTCTCTGTTTCTATTTTCTGAAATAGATTCTAGAGATTTGTCATAATTTCTCCTTTAAATGGTTGGTAGATGTTACCTATGAATCCATCTGAGCTTGGTACTTAGGGAAGTTATTAATTACTGACTTAATATTCCTAATAGATGTACTCCTATAGATTGTCTTGTTCTTATTGTGTGGGTTGTGTAAGATTACTTTTTAAGGAATTTGTTTATTTTATCTAGATTTTCTTAGTTATTGCTGTAGTCATTCACAGTATCTATAATCATTTAAAAATATAAGAATTCTGTACTGATGTCCTATTTTTCATTTCTGATATTACTAATGTGTATGTCTCTCTTTTTTGTTTAGCAGATAAAGGTTGGTAGATGTTACTGATCTTTTGAAAGTACCGGCTTTTACACATTACATTACCTATCTGTAATAATTGCATGTTGTCTGCTTTTTCCATTAAAGCCCTTAGCAAAAGATTCACACCATAGTTGTTTTAATTTCTGGTTTGATTTTCTAACTTCTTTGCCATATCTGACTCTTTTTTTGATGTTTGCTGTCTCTGTTCAAACTCCTTTTTTGTTTTGTAATATGTTTTGTGATATTTTATTGAAATCTGGACATTTCATGGGTAAGAGAAACTCTAATAACTGGGTCCGGGGTGGTGTGGTAGGTGCAAAGAGAAGGGAACCATTTCAAAATCCTAAGATTAAATCTCAACTTGCACTGGGGCTGATCCTCTAGGTTGTGAACTTCATTCTGCTCCTCAGTTTGGGTGGGACAGGATGACCACAGATGGCAGGTATTGGTTATTTCCTTTGCCACTGGCCAGTTAAGGTCTGATGAAACAGCAGGGTAAGCTGTTGAAACAGTTATTTTTAAGGACAGGCCCTCTTGGGAGCTGAATATTCTAATATATTTTAAAATGCTTATTTTTTTTCTTTTTATCTTGCTCTTCCAGAGGTACGAAGGGATTTTTCTGTAATATCCATTATGAAAGCCTGGGACAAGAGTTTAAATCTCACAAGAGCACAGGGACACCTATGACAATTTTATCTGTCAGTTTGACTAGGCTGTGGGGTCCCAAGATATTCAGTCACATCTTATTTTGGGTATGTCTGTCGTAGTGCTGTTTCAATGAAATTAAAAACTGAATAAGAAAGCATAAAGCACAGTGACCTCCTTAACAAGAGCGGCCTTTATCTAATCAGATGAGCCCCTGTATAAATCAAAAAATGTCACCAAAAGAGAGCTTCTTTGGTCTCACATCTAGTGCTGCACTGTTGGTGTTTTTCTGCTTTTAGATTGAACTGAAACCTCACCTCTCTTGGACTCTCACACTTGCCAGCACTCAGGCTAAATTCAAGAGTTGTCCTGGTTCTCAGAGCTGCAGACTCAGACTGCAGCTTGCTGACTGCAGATCTTGGGGCTTGTCAGCTTTCATAATCATGTAAAAATTTTTATAACATTTATTTATTTACATGTCCTGTTGATTCTGTTTTTTCTGGAGAGTCTGGATGGAAACATTCCCCTTCCTGGAGTTTTAAACTCTGACACTCACCACACTGAGACTCCACGTCCGTGCACTTCAAATTTTCCCACCCCAGGTAGCGCCTTGTATGGATAATTCTAATTGTGTGTTTCTACTCCAACAAGATGTGATTGTCCATATTAGCGTATTTCTTTTTTCAAATTTCAGAGTTGTAATTTGCACTGTGATATCACTTTTCTAATAGTTTTAAGAACTGGTGAGTTTTCAGTTCGTTCAGGTTTTTTCCTTTTAGGCCAGAGTAACAACTTCCAAGCTCCTTCTTATCTTTGATGAGAAATTTGACACCTTCCATATTTGTGTTTTGATAAATTATTTATTTTGGAATAATTTTCAAATCACCCTAAAATTCTAGAGATAGACAAAGACCTCCACAAGCCCGGCATTCAGCATCAGCTTTCATTTCTGCCATCATCTTGCATTATTTTAATATAGTTACCAAATCTAAAAAACCTTAATACTTTACTATTAACTAAACTCCAGACTGTTCTGATTTCACTAATTTTTTCAACAATTAATTTTCTCTTTTTTTTGTTCCATGGTTTCATATTTCATATCATTAATGTGTTTTTGATCTGTAGTAATCAGGATTTTCCTTATTTGTATCATCTTGAAGGTTTCATTAAGGTACTGCTGGGTATTTTGCAGATTGTCCCCAATCTTTGTCTTTGATATTTGTTTTTCTGTAAAGAATAATATGAAGTTTCTCTTCACATCATATCCAGGACCACTTTAATTTGTAGCCATAGTTCTGCATAATTTTATCAGTATGGTCACTATGGGCCCATGTTAAGTGGACCACACTTGGATTTCCAGAACATATAGAACAATAGATGGAATGTCCTATGTATTTAGTGATATATTTTTGTCTCCATTGCTTGATAAGAAGCTTCTTAAAACTGAATATTGTCTCTCTCTCCTTTGTTCCTTTATACCCTCAGTACTAAACACAGTTACATTAAAGAAATGTTAAATGTAGCTTTTCAAATTAATGTCAAATGGATTATTCTTCTCACTGTATTCAAGGGCTTGCAGTGTTTAATATGTTCACACAAAGGAAATGGTTGGAAAGCCACAGAATCCTTAACTTTAGCCTCTAAATGGGAAGTACAGATAAGACCCAAATTAATGCACTTTTCTGTTCAGGGGCACTAGTCCACTTTGATATTTAAGTAACATAGACTACGGAAGTTGTTACTTAAGCTTTATCTTTTAATGGTACCCTCAGGGTCTGTACTGGGATTTCTTATTCATTAGATGTTAATTCCTTAAGTAGCTGACTGCAAGTGTTCCTGGTTTAAGTTGAACTTGGTCTAGCAATTTATGACATTGGAGACCTAATATGGTAATAGAGGAAGTGATATAAAAAGATTCCAAATTAAAGAATAGATAAAGATAATAAATACAGCTGTTAGAATAAGGAACAACCTAAAGACATTTAACAGGAATATTTGCATAAATTATAGAACATTTTTACAGTGGGTTACTAAATGCTCCTTACAAGTTTTGCTTAAAAATAATTTTAATGACATTTTGTCTTAAATCAGTTGCAGAATATATACAAGAAGAATGAACATATATAAGAAAAATGTTAACACATTTTAATGACATTTTGTCTTAAATCAGTTGCAGAATATATACAAGAAGAATGAACATATATAAGAAAAATGTTAACACACATACAGGAGTGGAACTTCAAGAAAGCCATAAAGTATACTCATTCTAAATTCTGTTTGTATAGTTCATAATTAGGAGATAAAGATAAAGACATATTATATGGTTCATAATTAAAGATAAAGATATTCTGTTACCTAGTAACAGAATATAGGGATAGATAGAATTTGTATATATTGGTTTTAACAGTGCTGGAATATGCTATACACATTGTCTTGTAACACTGCTTTGTGTGAGCAATTCATACATCTTTGGATATTCACATTTTTGGTTTTCTCTAATAAATGTTGTTTAAAATGTAATTGTTTTAAGTTTTCAATCTTAAAATAGTGTAAAACAAATTAATAGTCAAAATCATTTTCAGTTTAAAAAGAAGCAAAGATGGCAGCAAGATATTTCAAAGTAACCAAAATGTTTCATCATTTTGTTCAATTTAATATTTCATTTAATTACATAAGCTTTTCTCATTGATTAATATTTGATTTTAATGTTGACTATTTCAATATCAAGCTATTAAAATGATCTAAGCTTCAGAATTAACATTAGTTAAAAGAAAAACACGCAGCAGAGTTTGGTACCAGTTCATCATGAATTTCATCAAGTTCCTTCTATTTCTCCTCTGAGAAATGATCCCTTATGCGCTTTGCTCTACACTGTGTTTTGCAATACATTTACTTACTTTATGATCACCACAAAGTTTTATGAAAATAACCATAGTGATAAATTAGCACTTTGCAATGGTACTAAGTCCAAAGAACTGACCTGAGATTTTTACAAATAACAGCTCACATAGTCCACAGGATAATTCTGTGGTCCAGCTCCTATCTGTCCTTTTTTGCTGATGATAAAAGTGATAGGGAGGATTTTACAAAGGCCACACAGTAAATGACAGAGTAATTAAAACTGAGGAAACCCCGAAGCTTTTCCATCGGCTCTCCATGCTGCCTCCAACACTACTTCCCTGGCTCCACATCCCAGGGATAAATGATCTTTCTTCCTCTGTGCCGTCTGCTAAGAAAGGCATGAGCTCAACCAGTGCTCTGTAGCTGGTGAGTAGAGTCCACGGCTCCTTCACCTCTTCCTGTGACTCATCCTCTCCTCTTTCATACTGCTTAGTTATCATGGTATAGCATATAAACATGGGTGTTCAAAACAAAGCTACAAAAAGAAAGCCTGTACTATTTAATATCTATTTACCTATATTTAATAAATTTAATCCTCAAGTTCTTATTCTGTGAAATGGAAATAATGATGTCTCTTTCACAGGTCAACTTTATGAAGGCTAAAAGGAGGAACTGTATACAGCACAGCACACAGTTCTGAATGGAACTTGTTTGCTGCTTGTGTTAGCTTCCTTTTGCTGCTGTAACTAATCACCACAAACTTTGTGATTTAAAACCACACACTGATTACTTTAGTTTTATGAAAGTCAGAAATCCAAAATGCTTTTCACAGTAGCTAAAATTAAGGTAGCAGCTAAGTGGTATTTCTTTAGAAGTCTTTCGGGGTCAAACCGGTCTTTACCTTTCACAGTTTCCTTGGCTTGTGACCTTTTCCAACAGTGACTTTACTCCCACCTCTGCTTCCACTGCAGCTCTGCCTTCTCAGACTCTGAGTCTCCTTGTCTTTCATCAGGACCTTTGTAATTTCACTGGGTGTAATGTATGCATATAACCCAAGGTAATTTCCTCATCTCAAAATCCTTAATTTATTCACATTAATGAAATCAATGTGTTTCTATTTATTTTTGACTATGTAACATAACATGTTCACCATTTCCAGGGCCTGGGGTGTGGACCCTGGTAGAGGATGGTCTCAGTTTTTTTTCCCTTTTTCTAAAACACAAATCAGATGTCCTCATGGGCCGTCTTAAAAACTACGTACACACGATGAATTTCTAACACCTGTGGACTAAGATGAGAACATTTTAACATGAACTTTTAGGCCTTTCATGATTCAGCTCATCACTCTGCCAGCTCAGCTTTCACTTCTACCTACCTGTCGCAGACTTTTCTTGGACCTCTGTCCACCAGCATGGTGTCCTCTCACCACTAGAGCCCAGTGATTTGCCCCTACTCTTCCTGGGGCTAGATCTCTCCTTTTTTCCTCTCCATGATTATGTCTTTTGAGGTTTATCTCACATTCTTTCTAACAAAAACTTTCCCATTTATTATGGCTGAAAAGAATCACTGAGCAGCACAGTCACACATCTTTTTCCATTCCAGCTCTATACTTATTTCATTCTCCCTTTCAGATTCTTGTTTACTGGACCATTACGTCATTGGGAGAAAAGCCTGCCTTTACCCTCTAGAAAGAAATCCATAAAACTGATCATGTCATTCTATTACTGTTGCAATTTCAGCATCTCCAGCCTTTTGAAAATTTATCCCCTCTATTTTTTGAGTACTCACAAGGCTGTATAATGTATGCTTTTAAAAACAGTCTCTGACCATCCATGTGGTATCCACTGATTTCCTTCTCACGTCTCCCTTACAGAGAGCTGCTACTGAGGTTTCTGAAGATGGCACAAAGGATGTAAGAATGAACCAAGGCACTGTGCCAGCCTGGCAAATGTTATGCCTTGTTTCTACATGTCCCCTGAAAGCCTCATGAAGTCATAGGCAGGGCTTTTTCAGAGATGGCTGGATCTAGAGTATGTGATTTATTTATGGTGCAATG
This sequence comes from Chinchilla lanigera, assembly GCF_000276665.1. Lineage (NCBI taxonomy): Eukaryota > Metazoa > Chordata > Mammalia > Rodentia > Chinchillidae > Chinchilla > Chinchilla lanigera. The sequence continues at coordinate 48,078,371 of NW_004955402.1, forward strand.
CTGAGATTGATTATAGGTGTTAGGATTAAGGGTTAGTGACTATTAAATCCACTGATCGGTGTGGCATCACTCTAATCCTAGTAGCCTGGATACAGTGTAAGGGACAGAAGGAGGCTTGTCTTGTCCTTGTTTGCTTTGGCTGTTTTCTGCCTCTCATGAACTGTTCTCCTCTTTGATGCCCCTCTGCCAGGCCACCCTGTTTTGGAGCCAGCGGATTACGGGTTGCAACCTCTACACACTGTGAGGCCCAAGCTCCCCTTTTAACTTTGGGTGTAGTGTTTTTGTCTCAGCAATGAGAAGAGTAACTAAAACAGCCAATGTCTTCCAATCTTCTTCATTTACCAAACTTGTCCGGGTTGGCAACATACTCTTTCTGAAGGCAATTCTGCTTAAACTTCTAACCTGCGACTGCTGATAATTTGTACATGCCACCAAATCTGAGGCACTTCAGCTTTTCTTGTGTTTTAGTAACAGTCTTTCTAAGCCCAAACTGGGCACAAGTTCACAGAAAGTGGGTTTACAATCTGAATTACTTCACTTGAACTGTACTCAAAATAACTTGATGCTTGGGCTTTGTTCTTAAATCAAATAAGTATGTTTCAACACTTTTCTTTAAATTTAAATTGTTCTGCCAAATGCTTTTCCGCCCCACATGCAACTCCGTTCCTAGCAGACCTTGACAGTAGTTATGAAGAAAGAGTCAGGAATGTTGGGGTGGACCCAGTGTAGGATTACTTTATGACCCATTTTGCCATTCTGTTATAATTCATTATGGACGTAATTTTTTTTCTTTGATGCTATCAAAGATATTGAGCAGGGGAATAATCTCTGCATTCACCACAGGCAAGTGTCATATAGTGCACAGACCAGAGACTAGAGAAGTCATTTTTAAATGACCATAACTGGAACATTTGTAACACGGATGTTTCTTCCCCATATAGTTAGAGAAACAGTTAACTTCACTGTTGGAAGAGCACAACTAAAACACACAATGAATGCAGATAGCCAGCAGATCCTGGAACTCTATCAAAATGTCTCAGAATGTTTACTCAAAGCTGCCATTTCCTCTATGCATACACAGGCATACTTAGAATTGATGTGCCCTGGGAGAGCTGGCATTCATCAAGGTTTCTAAGCCATTACTTTTCCTATGGGCCCTAGCTGATGCTTCCTTCAAAAAATGTGAAAGCCCTGCTAATTTCTTCTAATGGAAGAGCAACAAAGGCACAGAAGTTACTACTGGAAAGCCCCTTGAGAGAACATACTGTAGGTAGGGGCAGTGAACACTCCAAAGCAAGAAAATGAAAACAGTTTTGCAGGTTATACTTTTCCATGAATAACCTATAGTAAGTATGGTTGTTTGTTTTCCACTGGAAAAGAATTTTAAAAGTTAACATTTATCTGTTTTAGGTTTTTTAAAATATCTGCAGTCTTTCCTTACTTTTCAAAAATGTGTCTTGTAAAATAATAATAAATGACAGCATAGTTTGTGGAAACTTCTTTTTACATTATTTTTGAATCTTCTGAGGGTAAGGAAGAAAAACAAATGTATTTCTAGGGATTCGGGATAAGGACCTGAAGACAGAGTTTAGCAGTGGCACAATATGGCCAGAAATCTAGAGAAGGAGCACACGGGAATGGGGATTGTGATCTCAGAGGCTCGGAACTGCTCCACAGGCAGTGATCCTATTCTTGTTGCCCCACCTTCCTGGGAATCTACAGCAACATTTGGGAAGAGAAAATATTGCAAAAGACAAACTTTAGTATCAACATTAAGAAGTATATTACATTCACTCTGTTATGTGGAACTGTCAGAGGTAGAACGTGTCTATTCAACTCAATTTCCATAGACTCATGCAGCACAAGAGAATTTATCTAATAAAATATTATCAGGCTGCCTCACTTAGCTCTTCTATGTAGCACTGATGACATTCACGTCTTTTTGGGGGTGAGTGAGACCAGAGCAAACTGCTATACTTTCTTTGAGTGTCCATCCACCTGGTAGATGTGATATGCATCCTCTCTCCCTCTGCACTAACTAGCTCCTCCCTGGGAAATAGAAACATAGGAGGCTTTTCTGGAGGTATGACCCAAACTTTAGACAGAGGGCTGAATTTCCCATGTTAGCAAAACAGAAGAGCATGTACCCTGTCATTAGGAAAACTGTTGTTAAGTTACTAACAACGTGGGGATTCTAGCCTCAATGGAACCTTACGTTTTGGTACCAGCTTCTGTTGTGAATGAGTTTCTTGGTTATTTCTGCCCTCCAGTAGGTTTTATGGTCATGCAAAATAATGTGCTGATTCCATGTCTTATGGGTTGGCCCTGAGGCAACTGCTATAGCAAAGCAGCATAATTCAATGTCCTAAAACTACAGAATTGTATCTGTCAGTATTTTGAAAGTAAGAAAACCAAGCTCATGGCCAGCCTGGACTCCCTCTGAATGTTCCAGGGCAGAATCTTTCCTTGCCTCTCTTGGTGAAAGCCCTGGCATTCCTAGGCTTGTAGATTTGTTATGCTGATCTCTGTCTCCACCTTCACATGGCCTTCTTCCTTCTGTGTAACCTCTCCTCTTATGATAAGGACACTGGTCATTGGAGTAAGGGCTCACTGAAGGGCTCAGTCTACCTCATTTCAGTCTTTGATTAATCACCTTGCAAAGACCTTCATTCCACATAATACCATACTTTGAGTTTCTGGGTTCACATGAATTGTTATGGGAAATATTGGTTAACCTGCTTAAGAATACTATAGCTAGCACTGAGACCTAGAATCCAGCCATAGCAGTTGGAAAACAAGATTTTAATAAATCCAAAGCTACAACAGAGTCAGTATTAAGTGACTCACTAGTAGTTCAAAAGATTTCTTGGTAAAGAAAAGTCCTCCTTCCCTTATGGTGCCATTGTTGGAAAGTGTCTAACCTAGAATGTCTACACATAGAAACAGCTTTCCTTGGTGGTAAGCACATTCATTCTTTAACCGTATTTTAGATGTCTGACCTTAAAACAGTTTACTTTTCTGGACCCCATTCTTGTGCTTCCCATCCCTAGGAATCCATAGCAACATTTAGGAAGAGAAAACGTCAGAGAAAAACTTTGTGTGAATAAAGTAGATGGGCTTTTACAAATGAGAGAGTTGCAGAATATATGGCCACATGTGCACTCGTTAGCTTTTCAGGGTATGAAACAAGGAATCTTTGAGGCCCACAGTTTTCAAAGAAATTCGTCTTTTATCTAAACAATCACAAGGAAAGTACAAAGCAATCACATTTGCAAATTATCTACATAGGCCCTTTAGGCCAATGTAGGGGGTGCCTGAATTGTTAAAATAATGGCTTTATTTTTCATTTTAGCCCTTGGAGCAGGAGATTTTTGACTTGTTTGATTCTGAAAGTCAAAGTCCCTTGATTTCTCAGTGTTTTCTCCTCTCTAGCTGTTCAAGAAAGGCTTACAGAGGTTTGGGAAGTAGGTGACTTGGAGGTAAAAATGTTACGTGTTTTATTTGTTTTAATTATTTGCTGGCGGCATATGGAGAGAGATAGTCAATTAGGCAGCCAGGCTACCAACCACCAAGATCTTTATAGGTTCGAATTTGCACTTGCCTCCTGATGTAACCCAAACAGGAAGCTATTTGTTTAAGGAATTCTAGCGTTTTAACTGCCACCAATTCTAGCCCTTTCTAGACTGAAAAGCAAATGCTGTTTAATTGCCCTCAGCATCTCTAAGCAACAATTAAGAACAGGAAGTGAAAAGCACCAGAGTCCAATTCTAACTCCAAAGGCAATAATTAATGTGAAGGAAGAGGCACTGCTGATGGTAATTTCTTTCTTTCGGTTCTGGTGACTGACATCAGCTGGGTATTCACTGTGTGCTTCAGTTCAGGATACAGCTAGCAAGCCCTCAATACATATTATCAACACTGCAAAATTTCATGCAGTGGAAAATTAAAATGGATGACTAGTTTATAATCAGTAAGATATAGTTTCCTAAGAAACTTCTACAGGATTAAGTAAAAATAATGTATTTGAATAAAAAAAAGACACAATCTTATGAACACTGGGACACTGGGAGCAAATTTCAGGGGATGACATTTTTACTGATATCTGAAGAGTTCATTATCACAGTGAAGTTGTCCTGGTATTTACACATACTGGACAAAACATGGTGGTATCAGTGGATCATGGTGATGTCAATGTGATGTTTGTATGTAAGTTTTGAGTCCAAGGGGTCCGGTCCAACTGTGTAGACCTATTTGACCATATAGACTTGACCAGTGTTCTTCTAAACAAAAATTTATGGTAGCCAAGAAAGACACATCAGAGGTCTGAATCTACTCTAAGAGTTATTTATGGAGATGTTTTAATAATTTCCAGCAACTTGTTCCCATCACTCAGTGAGTCAGCTTTTGGATTTCATCCTTAGCTACCATTCACCAAGTACTTGGGCCATAAAGATGAATATGGATTTCCCTTGCAAAGATGGAAGGCATTTGAGATAACTGCTTTTTAAACCAGGCATAAGTTGATTTTGAACTGCGAGTTCCTGGCATATCCCCATGGACCATCCGACTGCCAGCATGTATAACACTTGGTCTAGGCTTTCCTGTGGGGACAGTTTGCCCTCCCCACTCTCATGGAAAATCAGTGTGCTACAAGATAGATCTGCTACCTTCACCCCAGTAGCTCTCAACTAGTAACTAATGAGCTGGGGAATTTACACCCTGGCATACTTCCTTAGAGATAACTCTTAGGTGAAGTCAATCACTGCCTTCTGAGCTCCTCAGTGGGATTCAGCTTTGGGTGCCCACAATGGCAATTTAATCAATGTTACAAACTTTGTGGTTGACTCCCTACTTGGTCTGCCTTTTCTCACCTCCTTTTCTTCAACTCCACCTCGAGGCATTTAGCAAGGTGGCAGCCAGGTTTAGGAGCTTCCTGGAATTACGACTCCCAAAGAATAACTTGTACTTCTGTGTTCCTCTCAGGCTCATCTGGGAGCCCATTATCAGATTTTCCCCCTTTTTCTGCCATATCGTGTTCATCATGCTGATTTAACATCCACCGAAGCAGTGTTCACTGTTGTGTCCCAGGAGCCTGCTATGTGCCCAGAATGTGTTCAGATCTGCTCATAGAATATTTCTGATCCTCACAGTTACTTACAGTGGGACTCAGCCATCTACTAAGCCATGCTCTCAACTAGCATCCTGATGTAATCCCCCTAAAATTCACTGTGCCAGTGAAATATTTATATGAGGTGCATTTTGATCAGCAACAAACAATACGAATGCACGACTTAGCAGGACTTTCTCCTCTGTCATCAGATGTCTGTGCCCATGCAGAAACTGGGCTGTCTGCATGAGGCTCACTTGAGGCCTCCAGTCATTCACTAAAGAGGCAGTTAGGAATCAGAGAGCGCAGGAAACCTCAGGCAAGGCTGGTTCATTAGTGCCTCTGCTGATTAATCAAGACCTGGCTGCCACTTTGCTAAATGCCTCGAGGTGGAGTTGGAGGCAATCAGCCCTGTGGAAACTGCTTGATTGCTTCTCAAAGTGGCAGTTTGCTTTTGGACACTGCACTTGCTCCTCTCAGATCTGTATTGTGACCTTCAGTGAGGACAACGACCCTACCTCCAGTTGCAAAGTCGATGGGCACGCTGTTTTAGAGTCTGTTATGCAAAGGCAGCCTCACATGAAGAAGCAGCCACAGAATCCCCACGTGCAATTAGATTGTAGCCTCATGAATGCAGCCCAATTATGGCATTTGTATTCCTTTTGTATTTAGCTTAGAACAGACACTCCCTCTGAACGTGCCAAATGCTTTATTTTGGTCTCTACTTTTGGAGAGTACATCAGGAAAGTGAAGTGAGTTCTCCCTCTTTCCCACAGTAAACAGTCATATAACCATAATAAGAAGCTTTCTGAATAATTTATAATTTGCAAACAAAAATTCATCTGATTATACAGAGATGACAGACAGTCTGCATAACTGTGTGTATTATCAAAGAGAGCTGTTTTCTTTTTTTTTCCATTTCAGTTACTGATTATTTACACAGATTGAAGAGAAATAACTGTGTACACTAATACCTTTAAATTATTTCTTAATCTACCTTTTAATTTTTTAAAACTGTACAAGAACAAAATATTTATTTTCTGCCAATCGTTGATGATAATGCATTCAAAAGTATTTTTATATCCAAATTAACAAAACAGACATTGAGGAGAATGTGCAGTTCACTGCTTCTTTTTTCCCTGGGAAGTGAATGTTTTGGGGTTATGTACCGTCATTGACTCATGACTGTTTTATGTCCCATTTTTCTTTGTTACGTGGGAAGAAGTGTGTAATACATGTAATTTAGCCTGTAGGTACGTTACTCTCCTTGTCACTCCTGGCTTGCTATCAAATGTGAATATGATGGAGCTCTTGTTTGTTTCTGGGCAAAAATGTACTTGATTAAAACTGATGGTTTGGTTGAAGCTACTTTGGGACCTAAGCAGAAGATATAGGAAGTAGGAGAGTTTATGCTCCTCTCAAATAAGGCTGGGGAAGATGAGACATTTGGAAGGATGTAGAGGATTTGACTGAGAATGATGGTCTGGGGATGAACCCTTTAAAAGGCCTTCCACTTATGACTGAATTGTGAATTCTCATACTGTGTGATTGCTTTAGAGGTACAAGCTATATCTAAATCACGATGCAGGCCGGGCATGGTGCCACATGCTTGTAATCCCAGCATTTGGGAAGTTGAGGCAGGAGGGCTGCTGCAAGTTCAAGGCCAACTTTGGCTACATAGTGAGTTCAGGATCAACCTGACCTGAATAACAAGACCCTGTCTTAAAAAAACATTTTTAGAAAAGCATGACCTATAGTTTCTGACTTACTTTTCCTGAGAGAATGAATTTACTTCCTCAAATTATCCAGAATAGTATTCCTCTTATCTCGTATTACTGATTTTTTTTTACTAAATTTCACTTCAAGGTGGTCTTGGTAGATTGCGCTAGTGTTTACCAATATGTGGTTATCAGGTTAAATGGGTATGCATAATACGTGTTCATGTAGCAGACACTTGCATTTTCAGGACACTGTACCAAACTTTGGGAGCTACTAAGAATGTTCACCACTGTGCAGAGAAACACTTCTGCCTGCTAAGATGTGGGAATTCATTTGTAAGTAACAGAAAATTACTTTCCTTGGACCATCGAGCCTTCCTATTTGCAAAGAGAGACTTTCTTTTCAATACCCTCAGCTGGATGTTTTTCCCTTGGGGTGAATTTCCGGTGGCAGATACACTGCTTACTAGCTCACAACTCAAGAAAACTACAGGAAAGTGACCACAAAAAAATGCAGGGTTTGTGGTCATCTGAAAACAGACTTTTTAGAGGAATATTCCACAGCCTTGAACACCAAGGATGAATTTTAAAGTCATTTGCAAATTCACTAGTCCTAAAGTGTACAGTCCTGTTTTCCAGTAGAAATATATCTGAGTAATATCAGAGGTCAACAGAAAATGCTGCAACTCCTTGGGGACCCTTACCTACCTTCTCATTTCAAGCCAATAGTAAGCGTGGGTGGAGGAGGAGTATGAGCCTGTTGTGAGATTAATAGCTATTGCTCAGAGCCTCACAGCAGGTGGTGAGGATGTTGGCATTTACCAGTGCTGGCAGTGTGCTGGGTCTGATGTTTGTTGAGGTGTCCGTGGTAACATTCTGAGCAGAACTAGAACCCCGTTGATTGACATCATGTTGGCTCTCATTAATGCATCATCAGGGATGTGAATTCTTGGCCCCAAACAGTTTTGATCAACATTATATCTTGAAGTTGTATTAGGCCAACATTTCTCCAAATATATTTTCGCTATTTTTTTACTTGGAAAGCAGCCACTGATTCTTTTTAAGCTCCTTGAACAGTTGTGAGATGATGAAACTTTTCATTCTGAATAACCTACAGGGGATTTAAACCATGCCATATTTCCTAGTTTTCAAATCATCCTAGCTTTCCCATATTAGCACACTTCCTGGTAGGTAGGAATAGGCAGACAGCCCACCAAGGACGTTCCAGATAAGAATGTCAAGAAAGAAGACACTTCACATTCAGAAATGGCTAGTGCCATCTCTCTTAATTTGAGCAATTTGATTTTGTAATAAGGAAAGAACTTTTCTGCATTGTGGAAACCAGCTTAAATAATAAATTTGGGTATTTCATCGACTTATTCCATCAGGGATTTCAATTTACAGGGATAAGAATATATTTCAGGCCTATATTAAGATTCAGTACTGTTCCATCTATAAGGAAAGTGCTAAAGAAACCCAGACCTCAGCTGAGGGGAACACCTTGGCCTGCTTTGACCTCCTCAAAGTAGACCTCAAAGGGACTGATGTTGGCTTGGTGTTCACTCACCAGAGCAAGAGACACTACTGAAAAACATAATACAATTATAATTCCATTCCTCTATTATTGTTTAACTATCTTTTCCATAAGAATAATTGCCTTTGTGAAGGTCAACAATAAACAGGATGAGAATGGGGCAAACACCATCATAGTGACCTATGGAGACAGACATTTCATTCCAAAATTGATCTTGAACACGCAACTTTCTTTTTTGTTATGAAAGTATGAACTTTATGTTCACATGAGTTAACGATCAAGTGGGTTTTTACTGAGAATGACAGGATGCTAGATGATCTACCGAAGTTTTGGGTCTCAGATTTTCAATATTGTTGAGATTCTCATTTACATTTACTTGCAAGAACAACAACAATGACAAATGAGGACAAGTCCATTTGAAATTAGAAGTCCATTAGTTGCATTGATTCATTCTCCAATGGCTTGCTCAGATTGCACTGAAATACAGTGAAATGAGCACCACGCTTGCATGTTCCCAAGAAGGAAGAAGTGAGAAAGGAAAATATTTTTACATTGATCAGAATTTACAAATTGCATAACTTATTTTGCATTTAAGTTTCTCCTTTTACATTTGAAATATGCATCTCTACTCTAAGAAAAAGAAAAAAAAATACTTACAGCCTATAAACAAATTGCAAGATCGTATAAGGGCCTGTCCACCCAGAAGAGATGCCTGGAAGAGGGAGGAGGTAGAGAATAATAGAACATTTGTGTAGGAGCAAAATAACGTCTAAGAGTCCCCAGCAGACTGTGGAAATTAAGTGGTGTCTCTTTCTCTGCTGAGAGAGACAAACAAAGTAGACTTCCAAGTCAGTGAAGTTTTTTTTTCTCTACTAAGTTTAGTGAAAAAGGTCTTTTTCTACTGTAATTTAATATTTGCTCTTCTGGGAAAGGACAAAGGTCTTTCTGATCAGAAAAATCTTCTCAGATAGTATCTTTTGCTATTTTGAGACATAAACAAACTTAGACAATTTTGTTATTGAATTTTTTCCATTTATTTCAGACAACAGTAGAGATAGATAGGAAAACAGAAGGGACAGAACATAAGATGAGAACAAGCAAAGTCAAATTTAAAATAATGGTAGCTGCTGTCATTGGTGGAGCTCCTATACTCACCAGAGCGTCATACACTGTCTTAATTTTCTTTCTTATTGTGTAAAACACAGTAGAACCAGAATTATTGGACTTATTTTACAGATGAATAAAATTGAGCCCAAGAAGAATTCAGAAACATACAATACATATGTAGTAGCGAGGATTTGAACTGGAGTCCTTTGGACAGCAAACCAGTATTATTTCCATGGTGCCTTACTATTCATGAACCAGATTTACTTGGTTAGATAGGAAAATATCTCTAGTTATCAAATTGGAATCACACCCTGTTGTCTGCCACTTTCTGTTGCCCAGAGATTTTTACTCTACTCAGAGGCTCTTATATCTCCAAGACAGTTATTCTCACAGTGGACAGTCACTTACTGAGAAAACAAAGATTAAGAAGAAAATATAATGAAAAATACCAGAGGAAAAGAAGTAGGCAAGAGCAAGAGGAGTGAGAACTTCAGATAGATTTGATGTCCCATCAATTATACATTTTTGTGATGGCTCCTAGATTAAATTCACTCCTAGCCAAGCCTTTTGACACCAGAACATTATAAGAATTAGTCAGACATATTGCAAATATTGCCAATACCATCTACTGCTATTTAGGAGATAGTCTACATTTTTTATTAGTATTGTTTTTGACTGATCAACCAGACCTGTATACATTTATGGATTACTAAATGGTTTTTTGATGAATGCATAAAATGTGTAATCATTAAATCAAGTTAAATGTATATATACATCATCTTCCTCATTTGTTTATGCTGAGCTATTTGGAATTACTCTCAGTTATTTTGAAATATACAATAGATATTTTTGATCATAGTCACCTGCTATGGAATAGGTCACTTGAATTTATTTCTCCTATTTTTCTAAAACTTTGCACTCTGTGATCAACATTCCCTCCTGCTTCTTTCTGCCAAGCCCTTGTTCATAACTATCTTACTCTGCATCAAATTAATAATTCTATTATAATAAAAGACATATTGTCATTATTTCCCCTTGAAATACTCTCCCTGACTTTGAACACATCTATCCCATTATTTTTCACACTTTCCAAAGCAATTTTGGAGGTCTTTTTTGTGATTGAACGTACTGGTGGTACTGTGTACCGTGCGATACAAAGGCAGATGAATGAAAACTCTGCCGCATGTCCTTATGCATCCTTGACCAGAGCTAGCACTGTGTGACTTCTTGCTCTTCCTGAAAGAAGATCATGAAAGGCAAACAATTTAAATCAGTTCAGGACATTGACACAGTCATGACAGAGCAACTAAAGATGCTCTAAAAATACTCATGAGGAAGGACTTCCCGAACTGCTTCAGAAAGTGGCAAGAATAAGATATGTGTGTTCAAAGAAAGAGAGAACATTTTTAGAAGAAATAATGCCAATGTGTCTTTTAGTGTAATATTTTGTATTTTAAACACACTATTTTTCATGTATATATATGAAATACATGTATATGCATATATTCTATTTCTTTAACCATTCATGTAGACTACATAAAAGGAAAAAAATGTAACAGCCACAATGCTGACTGTTTTCTCAGAGACAAGTGTATATGCAGTTTCTTCCAATTTCGTAAATCTTGTCTCCCCACCAGACAAACAATGAAAAGCCCATACAGAACAGTATGTGGGAGGGAGAGCTTGGGGCAGACACCAGAGAAAAGGTGAGGTCCTTGAGCAGTGCACTGGGAGGTGAAAACATTAATATTGCCTGTCAAGAAAAACAAGGAAATCCATAATGTCCTTTATAAAATGGGCTCAATTTTAGAAAGGACCATAGTCTCTCTCACCTACTAACCTGCTCAGATGAATGCATTCAATCTTTCTGTGGTCTGGAATGAGGTTTCTGTGGATTCCCTAAGGAATTTCCTTGGAAAGTTATGGATGCTTCTCAAAGACTGGCTTCTTGATGCCAAACACCAAAGAGGATGAGACAGCTGGATAGAAAGCACAAGTCTCTGGTTGGAGTGAGAGGGCATTTAGTCCTGTATTTTGTGCCAGAGAGAGAAATAACGGAAACAAACTTTTGCTCAATAGTCTAGAAAAGCTGGTGGAGGAGAAAGAAAAAGCGAGAACACAATTCCAAAGTACAGCTGCTGAAGAGATGTTTATTTCACTGTTTTTTATGGTGTACGGTCAAGGGCTGTGTCACTAAGGGGAGCACTGCCCATAAATGCTCCCCACCCTTTTCTTTTCATCCATGGGATTCCCAGTAGTGTATCCAGCAAACCTGCAATGCAAGTTCAAATTGTGTTTGGCAAGCAAACTTAGCTGTAGGCTGAGTTCTCAAACTTATAGTTCTAAAAAGATAGAGCCCTGCCATAAGGAGATTCTTAGGTAGTGACTGTCATGCATATAAAGGCTTATTTATTCAGATATAGATTCAGTAATTGAGTATCAGTTTGTTTGCATGGGTGTTGTAATGGTTGATACATTGTGTCAACTTGAAAAGTTTAGAAGCTTAACTGAGTTACTCACCAGTTCTACATCCTAGGGTCTAGAGGACCCACCCTAGCTTGGGTAGCCTGCTTACATCATAAGGGAGGAGAAGAGGCTTGCTCTTCCTTCTTTTTTTTCTCTCCTTGCTTTCACTATCTTCTGTCTCCTTGAACTGTTGCCCTTTACCATGTCACTCTGCCTTAGAGCCAGCTGGTTATGACCTGAAATTTCCATGAACTGTGAGGTAAATAAACCTTTTCTCCTTTAATTTTGGGCATTTAGTATTTTGTCTCAACAACAAGAGAAAAGTAACTAAAACAGGTGTATGCTGGGGAAGGGGTATATAAGTAGAGGGACAATACACAATTTGCAAATATACACTGACATTCCCACTGACTTTCTAGCTATGAAAAAGGTTTCCCAGTATCCACTGTTTCTCAGAACATAAACACATTTAATTTAACACACTAAGCTAAAAAAATAAACTTTATTGTTTGTTGTTTATCTATTTATTTGTTTATATATAGTATTGGAAATAGGACATGGGGCCCTGCTCCTGTAAAGCAGCTCCTCCACTACTTAGCTACTTTCCCAGGCTAAAACCATTTTAAACTATACTAATTCTAAGTCACTTTTTACTTCATCTCATTTTGGGATTGGAAATTAGATTTCTAATATTCAGTATCAGCACTGAGTTTCAGAATACAGTGCAACAGTCACTGGAGGAGGGGGTTCAATTATTTGATTTCAGGAGTAAAAGAGAATATTGACTCAAGGATCATGGGAAGGATATATTTCATATTCAGCTTCAACTTGTCAGGAAAAGAGCTGCTGCCAGAGATTTACCCCACACCACTCTCCCCTTTGTGCGCTGATCTGCAAAGAACCCCTACTGCTCAAACCAGAAGAATTATGGCAAGTAGGGGAGAGCATATGATTTTAGAAAATTTGAACATTGAGAAATATAAAATAAGGCAGTTGCAAAGTCAGTATTGTTTGAGGGGGCTGACTGGGAAAATTCTGAATGCCAGCAGTGCAGAGGCTGGAGTGGGAATGGAGGGAGATTTTGGTGCACAGCCTTCCTCTCTTAGTGATGAGAATTCAAATAAGAACAACTTTTATTTTTGAGATAAACAGTACTGTATTTTCTCTATAACAAAAATAGAGTATTCTCTTGTGTATCTATACACTGATAATTTATGGAAGCTCCTTTTGATTTGAAATTAAGACCTTTCTGTCATTACAAATGAAGTTAATTCCAAGTTGAATGGGCTGAGTAAGATCTTTAACAGCCAAATTATAAGTGCAAAATTCTGATGCTTTGAATAGGAAAATCATTCCTAATGACTCTTTCACTCTTCTAGGAAAAATAAATGTCTGATGATGTTTTCATTCTTCTAGGACAAAAGAAAGAGAAAAGTTAATTCTAAGTCTTAAGCATGATTTGGATGGGATCAGCTCAGCTTCCTGTGGCACCATATCCTAGAGGAACAGGAAATGGTCATCTGTACGGAATGTGATATCACTACAAGATATATTTAAGCTATAACAAAACCCATTGAGAGAATTCACTCACATGATGCTTACGTATGGGTCCTCCACTCCTTCCCACACAGCAGCTTTTACCAAGCTTACAGTCTAGAAGAGAAGTTTATAGTTTTGTTAGTCCCCAAAAGAGAAGAGAACAAAACTATAATTATACATTAATATACAATTAAACCTATTATCCTGTTTGATACCCACAGTACTTGTATCTGTGAAAATGTTGAATGGCTCTCACAACCGTTGTGAACTTACTCACTACTCTGTCGCCTGTTCATTTAATAATGACCAGATTGTTTACCACCCCTGGATACAAAAGGGATTTGTCTAAACACCGGTACGTGGTTTTTCTTCTGAAAAATTTGCTGTTAAGTTGTCTTTGGAATGCAAGTTATATACGTGATTACTTGAAAACATTTTTTTATTTTCCTCTGTCTCTGAGTGTTTACTCTGAAATATAAAAACAAGGTTCTCTTTCCTCTTGAGGGTATGTTTAATGCTAGGAATCGCCTTGAAACCTTTTCTTTCATTCATTGTTTGTGATTTGGTAGAAATTTCCTGCATGGCCTGTCATTGCTGTGACCTTTACTGAAGTTTGTTGAAGTTTAAAAAATGAGAAAATGATTTTTTTAAATAACAGATTTTTCAGCAAGCTTTGAGTAAACAGGTGACTATATGTCTGATTATTAAATAATGGTTTAGATTTCAAAACTAAGGGTTTTTTTGTTATACTGTGATTCACATATTCACAACATTGTAGAGTCATCTAGGTCCTTAATATTTGACTTCAAGGTATTTGTGTTTATTACATAAAACTAAAATACCCAGAATAATACAAAGTAATTAAATTTATTTTATATGAATCAATTACCCAGATGAATATATCTCTTATATATCATAATCATATGCTACTTTTAAAAGAAAAGAAATCTAGCTCTGAGTTTAGTTGGATAGGGTTTGAATTCCAAACCTAGCACCTGTCAGTGGGGCCACCTTAACACTTTTGAATCTGGTTTTTGCTTTTGTAAAATAATGAAGTTAAGATTTCATCAGGATGGGGCTGGGGATTTAGCTTAGTGGCACAGCGCCTGCCTGGCAAGCACGAGGTCATAAGTTCAATTCCCAGTACCAGAAAAAAAAAGATTTTATCAGGATGAATAATGTTTAGGACTTAAGGTTATAATCTATAGCTGTGTACTAAGAGCAATAAACAAGTACTTGCGTATATAATAACACATCAAACAATACCAACATCACTTTCTGTTTAGAAAGCAATGGAAAGAAAATTAAATGGCAAAGCACAGATGAAAAGAAAGTATATAGAAAATAGACAGTTGACAAAAAAATTTATCCAAAATGTATAGAGAGCTGTTATAACAATAATATAGGCAAGATATTTTAGCAGATACTGTACTCCACAGAAGGAGATCATGTGAGCAGTGAATAAGTACATGGGAAACTGCTCAATACACCAAAATTAAAACACTGCAAACGCTAGGTGGTATGACTCTGAAACAAAGCTGTGAACATTTCACGAAAGTTAAGCATATATTTTCCATATAACTCAACAATTAAACACCCATGTATTTGTGCAAGAAACAAAAGCATCTATAAGGACTTGTAAAGAAATGTTAGCATTATCTTTATTTATAACAGCAAAGAAACTTTTTTTTTCTTTTTGAGATAGGGTTTCCCTATGCAGTTCAGGCTGGTCTTAAACTCACTTTGTAACCCAAGCTGGCCTCGAATTTGCGGTGATCCTCCTGCTTCAGCCTTTCTAGTGCTGGGATTACAGGCGTACACCACCACTGGCTACAGCAAAGAAACTCTTAACAGATGAAATATCCATCAACAAGTGAATGATAATCATTGTTCTGTATATTGATTCATGCCATAAGCAATCTAAAGGAGTGAATGAATCTCTACAATGTTCTGCTGAGTGAAAGAAACAAGAAATAACAGACTGCATACTACACTATTCCATTTACATGGAATTCTATGAAAAAGCAAACTATAGGGAGAAAAAGCAAATCTGTTACAGTCCAAAGTCAGGGGTGAAGGGACCGACTGTATCAGAAAGCAACTATGAGGCTCATCTCTTTTCCTCTGAACCAGTTTTCCCATTAAAAGTAGTTAAACCTGGGGCTGGGGATTTAGCTCAGCGGCAAAAGCGCCTGCCTGGCAAGCGCAAGGTCGTGAGTTCGGTTCCTGGTACCGGAGAAAAACAAAACAAAAACAAACAAACAAACAAAAAAAAAGTAGTTAAACCTAACTGCTAAGAGTAATCTAGACCGAAAGGACAGTGTGAATAAAAATTAGATATTTTTGGTGGAGAAGGACTTATTTCTCATACGCCATAAGCAATCTGAGCATATTTTATTCCTAGAAAGTGGCTGTTATTTTTCGTTTAGTAACTACCAGGGAAGTTTTATATTAAATTTATCTTTACACATAGTATTGTGCTATAATCTCAGCAGGTTACTTTTCCCACTGGACTGTGAGCTTCTTCAGGCAGACTGAAGTCTTCTGTAGTTTTTGCACAATGGGCTGGTCCTGTGATTGTCACATAGGAGAAATGTAATGAATGTTTGACTAGTAAATACATATGCAAATTTAATGACATTGCTTTCATTAGATACTTCTAACTTTAAACTAAAGGAACCCATTTATAAAATGCACTGTTCAAAATCCACATCCTTTAAAAGAAATTGTCAATACAAAATAATTGTGCTGTCTTTTTCAGTTAAACTCTCCGTGATATTTGGGACAGACTATTTTCCAAAGATGGGCTCTTGCGGCATGTGGCCTTGCCTTTCCCTGTCCTGTGGAACTGGGCAGAGCTTATCATTATTTTCACTCAGAGATTATGGTAGAAGCGACACTGTTCCATTTCTAAAGAAGCCTTTCACTGGCCTAGTTGCTTCTCTTTCCTGCCTCCTGTGAGCTGGCTTCAATGTATTGAGTGAAAATTTGGTGGGGGGAGAAAAACATGTTTTGAGGTGTTCAAGTCAAATGGGATGGAGAAGGAGGCATCCAGTGGAGACAAGAGAAAAACACCAGAGTGACAGATGTGTAAGTAAGAAACCTACCTCTGCAGTGGATCTTCCAGTCCCAGCTCCCTTGGGTGACAACATACATATCTAAAACCAACTTATCAGGCTCTTCCTGAGTTTCTAAACCAACAAGCACTAGTAAATTAAAGCAGTTGTTTTAAAATATTAGTTGTACTATACTTTTAAGTACACAGCAATAAGTATTAGCACATTAGTGAGGACTTATGAAATACCATACACATTGATCAAAAACAAGCGATTTCACAGAATCAGCTGTAGGCTTACTATACACTGATATAAGGTAGTTGGTTCCAGAGCTATTTAGCACAAAGATTTCAATATTTTCTCAAGCCAGTCAAATACATTTTTTTTGGCATCCTAAAGTGTGATATAGAGTATTTTTAGGGATTAAAAATATCCCTTATTATAAGTAAATATCACTTATTAAAAATAAGTGAACTTGTATTCAGAAATATGAATAAAATATCATAGATATTTATTTTGTAGATTAGTTTTATTTCTTCTCTCTTCTTATGATCAATATTATTCCAAAGTCATTATTCATCCTACTTCAGATATTATGGAAGCATCCATTAAGTTTCACATGCATTAAAATATGTACATGTTATTTAAAATTCAAATATTGTGGGGAAGTAAATACCAAGTATCATTTCATGAAATGTGTATAGGTACATAGAGCATATTTTATTCCTAGAAGAGTCTAGGTTTGATTACAGACATAGAAAGGTAGCTGCAACACAGACAATGTTCTTTTAAAATCCATCATCTACTACTTCCACTCAGGAGATGAAGAATAGTAAAATTTAGAAAGGAGTAAAAACTTAAAAATCTGATCTTTGCACTTCAAATTGAATGTTCTTTGACTTTAGCACAACACTTTCGAATAACTATTCAGGTTTGTTTTAATTTAGTGTTCACAAAATGCTTCCTGAATGTTATTTCAAATGAAATAATCCTCATGGTGAAGTTAGGTAGATAGTAGTTTTCCAGATAAAAGGAGGCAATTAAAGTTAAGTGTTTTTCCACATTTTGAAAAAGAACAAAGAATAAAGGTACTACTCGAAATTAAGCCTTTTGACTTTAAAACTTATTGTCATTTCTGTATGCCACAAACATCTTCTCTAACAATAAAATTTGGTGGCTAAAACTGAAAGTTAAAATTTAGAGTGAAACCTTTCAGACAAGGTTCAGGTTTTAGAAACAGCTTGCTGGAGAGTCATGTAATTTCCAGCTATAAAACTTCTGCCAAGTTGTTGAGCTTCTTCATGCCTTAGTTTTCACATTTACCAACATTCATTTTGTAATATAATTATAAGGATTTACTGAGATGTAATGCTCTGGAAAGATTCCACTATGAAGAAAAGCAATGCAATCAATAATAACTGTTCTTACTTGAAAACTGCTTATTCACATGGCCAGGTATGATGAAGACACATCCATCCCACCAAGGTATGTGGTCATTGGACATGAGTCACCAGCTGAGGAAGGTTGGGCACTGAGAACAGTCTCCCCATGTCTGAGATCTGCTTGGAAGCTGATCTTGATCTACAGATTAACCTTAGGAGGCCAGGTAGACAAGTGGATAGGGGAGGCTGACATGGAGTGGAGGCTGCCTAGGTGGAGGAGATAGTGGGAAGAGTTACCAGGCCACCAAAAGGGGAAAAATGCATGCTGCTTACATGCCAGGTAAGCAATAGCAGAAACAAACTGAAGGACAAAAGGAGCAAGATAAAGGGATTTGAGTCATTACTGGAGCAACCAGAGATGCGTGATGGCATAGACACGGGCAGGTACACATCTGCTCTGACTGCCATGACCAAACACCACTGGCTTGGTTTAGACATTGGAAATGCATTTCTCACAGGTCTTGAGGTTGGTATCTGACATCCACATTTTGCAGGTTTGGTTTTCCTGAGGCTTCTGTCCTTGGCATGCATGTGACTGTCTTCTATATTTCCACCCACCACTTTGTCAGTGGATGGCACTCCTGCCATATCTGTCCCACTTCTTCTAAGGACACCTGTCCTATTGGAATAGAGTCCCACCTTTAAAAACCTCATTTAACTTTAGGAAGTCCATAAAGGCCTTAACTCCAAATACTGGGGGTTAGAGCTTCACTCCATAAATTTTTAGAAGACATAATTTAGTCCCCAAGAAAGTGAAAAGAGTCCACACAGAGGCTGATTGGTTGATAACTGTAGCTTTTACACTGCTCAGTTGCCAGGGGTTTAATTCAGCAGCTGTTTGTATGACTTAGTCTTTAGTGTAGGTATTGCTCTGAGGTACCACTGCTGCAGAGACTGGCAGGAAAGTGGTGAGTTAGGACCCAGAATACCTCAATGCATATGGGCAGTTCCAATGCTTGCTTTTAAAAATCATTTTCCTTAAATGGGGAATTAGTGAAGTAGCAGTAGATTATGATCATTCTTCCTCTATATTAATAGCCCTCTACTCTCTAACAGATAGATTTCAACTTCCTCACAAACTTCGTCACACAACAGGGATGCCATTTATTGTAGAAAGGTATATTTGATATACTTAAAATGCATGTGTGCAAGATTTAATAAGAAGAAAGGCTAATGGTGTGCATGCATGGTGTGAAGGCTATTTTAAGATAGGCATGAGTAAAGCAACCACTTTTAAATGGCACTACTATGAAATACCTTATTTTGAGTTATATTTCTTATTCAATTGAGAAATGTAGTAATGTACCATCACCTCCCAGAGATTACTGAAATCTCCCTGCTTTCTGGAGGCATCAGAATCCTAAAAGCAGGTGAAATGTAGGCCTTGCATTTGCCATTCAGTGTGCCTTCTGTCCTTGTAGCAGCTCGTATCAGAAATGGCAGGACTCAAAACTCCGGCTTCCTGCTTCTGACGTGTGTGTTATGAGGGATGCACGCTAAATATCAGCAACCACTTGTAGCTAAGAGTCTAAAGGTAGTCATAAAAAATACTCCCCTGCTCTATCTTGTGTTAGTTAAAGCACATTGATTCTCCCTCCAGAAAGAATGTTGTTGTTTATCCACACTGCTTTTGTGTATGCACAAGTTTGGGAAAAGTACTCAGCAAAGTTTCATTGGCTCTGAAATTTAAACAAAGATTTGAACTTCAGAGGTTCTTTGCATTCAGAGAAGGTTAGTGAGCCCCTTTTCCCCACCTACTATCTGGTGATAAAATGTGGTGATGGTAATAGAGTATCTTTTACTTTGGTTTTCATCCTGACTCTTTAAACCAGTACCTACTCCAATCATATATTTAAAAATTTGTTTCTGGATCTAATATCTGAGCTGATCTTTTGAAAAGTAAAAAAATACCCTAAAAATATGTGCAAGTAAATGAAGGAGGCAGAACAATTAAATAGATAGGACTATAAACACTGGGGAATGGTCTGTGCTCAGCAGCATGACAAAACTTTATTGTCACCACCCTTCAGATTTAGGGTATGTACCTCAAACACCTCATCTATTCAGATTCATTGCATCTAATTTTCCATTTTGAGAATGGAGGGTGTGAAAAGAAAGCTTTTACTGAATCAATAAAATGACAACAAACCTCACAGTTAATTCAATTTATTTAATACATTGAAGCTCACATTTCCTGAGCACCTCCTATGTTCTAGGAATTACCTTGATCCCAGGTAACGTGGAGACTGAATGAGGCACTGGATATAGGAAGCAGAGTTTAGAGAAGATATACAGAGCTCACCTCTAATGAGGTGAATGTTATTTGGCCTAGAGATGTCAGCAGCTGTGGAACTGAATGAGAATATAACCTTGTATGAGGGCAAGGGAGGCTGTCTTTGTTCCACTCTACAGATATTCCTTATAGAATATGAATTTATAAGTGGTCCATAGAGAGGGGATGGAGCTGGGCTTTGTATGTGCTCATAATCATGCATATTTGCCAGAGTATTTGCAAAAGAAGTTTGTAATTTTTTTAATGTTCTGAAATCTAAATGTAGAAGACAAAGAAATAATGTCCTATTAAGCATTTCTCCACTAAACTGTTTGGCATTTCAACATTAGAGAAAGCAGTGTTGAACAATCCTTTGTTTGCCTGAGTGAAATGACTAGGGACTTCCCACTTTCCATTGATGCCTGAGATACTTCCTGGAGTGGAAATTGTGTAAGTGAACATCTCCTGGTACTTTGTCAGATAGATGATTTACTCACTGAAAATGACTATTGTGAATAACTGGTACCAAGATCTCTACAAGTTTCCTGAGGCTCCATTGGTT
Organism: Chinchilla lanigera; assembly: GCF_000276665.1. Classification (NCBI taxonomy): domain Eukaryota; kingdom Metazoa; phylum Chordata; class Mammalia; order Rodentia; family Chinchillidae; genus Chinchilla; species Chinchilla lanigera. The sequence continues at coordinate 48,099,174 of NW_004955402.1, forward strand.
CCCAGACAAAACTGGCCATGGGCTTCTCTCTGGAGATCTGTTTTCTCCTTGCCTCTTAACTCCATACTGAGAAGTTCATTCAATATTTTTAGTGAGAAACAGAGTAAAGATAATCTGATTGCCTTAGATGATGTGCCAGTTAATCTTAATTGGCACCTGACTGTTCTGAGAGACTTCTGTAAAGGTGGTTGGATTAAGGGCACACTACACTCATTATCGTATTAATCCACAGCTGCTAATAGCTGAATGTGCTGTTAGGAGGTAGGGCTTGGATGGAGAAGGGGGTTTGCCTTTAGAGGGTATTATCTGTAGCTGGCACTCTTTCCCTGTGCTATTCTCCACCTACCAAAAAGAGAGCTGCTTCCTCCATTCCCTTCCCCCATGATGTTCTGCCTTGGAGTCAGTGGACCATGGACTGAAAGCTCTGAAACTGTGAAGTAAAGTAAATGTCCCCTCCTTTAACTTATTTATGTCAAGTATTTTGTCATAGCTGTGGAAAGCGAGTGCTAATCTATAACCAAAACCAGGAAAGGATATGATCTCAAAATAGGTCACAATACATATTGAGATCCATATATGTCACAATACATATAGGTCAGAATACATATTGAGATATGAGGGCCATGGAAAAGGAAAATTCCAAGCGATTGCAAAGCTTTTGTATTTTCCTTAATGTTACATTTTTTAGGTGTCACCTAATGTTTGCACAGAAAAAGGGTATGGAAAATAAGTAAATTTTAACCATACAACCAGAAGGAGAAAATACAAACTTCTAGACATGTTTAATATTTGAGGAAGTAAATGGGAAATAAGAAAAAAACACAAATGGACACTCATTGTACATCTCTATTCAAAATCTATAAACTAGATTAATAAAATTTTCAGTAAAATATATAATATCCCCCTGTATTAACAACTAAAGTATCATAGTATTTTGGAGGCCAGATTCAAATATAAAATCCCTGGGGTATTTGGAGTTGGGAGCTGAAACGCAGTACTATGGGCTTAGACAGCCATCATTCTGCTTGTCTTAGCTCAGTCCTGACCCAGGCAGGAGCCTCACACACCTGGCGTGTGTGTACACCCCACCCTCCTGAATGGTTATTATTTTCTGGTATTATTTGTAAACAAAAATATAACATTCATACACAACAATTTATTCTAAGAATAAAGACAGGAGAAAGAGACTTTATGGCTTGTGTTTAGATGTTGCCCCCCAAAATCCTCATGCGGTCTTAGACTTTTTTGGAGGTGGGTAAACCCAGAGTTTGTGACTGATTCAAGGTCCAATGCTGGGACTAAGGGTGTGAGTGCTGCACTCTCTGTAGGGCAGGTAGCCTGCATGTAAGGGGCTGAAAGAGGCTTGCCTCTTTTTCCTCTTTTCATGTTGCTCATGGTATCTGCCTCTCCCATGAATAGTTGCCCCTCTGCCATGCCACCCTGCTTTAGAGCCAGCTGATTATGGACTGGAGCCTCTAGAAAATGGTGAGCTAAATAAACCTTTCTTCTTTTAACCTTGTGTGTCAGCTTTTTTGTTTCAGCAACAAGAGAAAAGTTACTAAGACAGAGCCCTCCACCTGCTTTGAAGGACAAGCTAGAAGAGTTTGCACAGAGAGTTGTGGGGCCTGAGGAACATGGTCACAAGTGGGGATGGGATCTGGATTCCTTGTGCACAGAGAGGGTGGGTGGGTACAGCAGAGGGACCAGAGCAACACTTTGTAAAGGACTTGCTATCCCTCTAGGAGTGCCTGTTGTCTGGAGGTAAGGAAGTACTCTTTTCCACAATCAATTGTATTATAATATAGTAATATCAATGATCACATTACTCAGGTCCTATCAAATGGTGGGTCATTGAATAACATAGCATGTTCCTATACTTTATAGAGGCTTTTTTTTAGAACTGTTCATCAATTTAGTAGACTGCCCTATATTCTTAGTGTTTTCTAGTACCTAAATCTTATATGCTGAAAGGCAGAAAAAAAAAAAAAAA
>NW_004955402.1:48101263-48384914 GCF_000276665.1 Chinchilla lanigera
AAAAAAAAAAAAAAAAAACAGACACAGAACTATGGATATAATGAGGTCTTTCTCCTTCCCTTTCTTCATTTCTTTCTTCCATTTTCTCTCTCTCTTTCTTTCTTTCTTCTTTCTTTCTTTCTTTCTTTCTTTCTTTCTTTCTTTCTTTCTTTCAACCTCTTCCTTCCTTCCTTCCTTCCTTCCTTCCTTCCTTCCTTCCTTCCTTCCTTCCTTCCTTCCTCACTTTCTTTCTTGCTTGCTTGCTTACTTGCTTGCTTACTTGTTTTCTTTCTTGGTATTGGTGACTGAACCCAGAGGCACTCAGCCACTGCACTACATACAACCCCAGCCACTTTTTATATTTTATTTGAGGTAGGGTCTCACCAGGTTGTCCAGGCTGTCCTTGAATTTGTGATTTTCCTGTTTTATTCTTCCTACTATCTGGGATTACAGGAACATGCCATCATGGCCATCTCTGAGGGTAGTTTTTCTATGTGGTGGGAAAATAACTGTCTGTATATTGGCAAAAACTGATGTAGGCTTTAATATTTCATTGCCTAAAACCTTATGAAAATTGATTTTTTCCAGAAGTTAGATCTGAGACTGAAATTTTGGAATAATATTTATTATTTAACAAAAATACATGCAAGAAGAAATGATACTGGATATCACCAAGCATGGGGTACTTTTAGTCCATTCTGTTAGAAATCATAAATCAGCAGAGGGCAGTTTTGGTAGCAGCTCTGGACTTAGAGCACTATTGGCCCTCAGTTTTCAGTGTATAGCTCTGGACTCTGTCACCACCAGACACCAGTTAATGCCAGAGGTCACTGGTCCACACTGCCAGTTTCTGGTCTCTGTTGCTGATCTTTGTTGATTGCTAGTCTCTGGAGCTCTTCAGGGCTCACTGTCCCTAGAGTTTGTAGCTCTTCTGACGGTAACCTCTCTGTCCACACTACTCAAGACAAGAATTTCAAGTAGATTTGAAGGACTTCTAAGCCCTGAGAAATGAATCATAATTAGATTTAAAAGATCACAAGAATAAGAATTTATTTGAACAAGAAGGGAGGAGGTCAGTGCAGCATAGAAAGCCCTTCTAGACCAACTCCCAAACTATGAGAGAAATGATTTTTATAGTCTTAGCAGACCTGTGATTAGTCCAATTTCAAGCTTGCTGATTTGTCCAAATTGATCTCAACTCAAACCTCCTGATCTGTGTCTACTGGTTGGTCCAAATCAATTCTACTGGTTGGCTAAAATTCAAGCCCAGTGTGGTCAGGGTAGACACTTTCCAGAGTAGGTATGAGGCATCCAAGGCAGCCACAGCTCTCAAGACAGCAGCTCTGCAGAACATCTGGAGATAGGCTGTTTGATTGATGGACAGCTGCAATGGCTGCACAAAAATGGTGTGACTAAAATCAGAGAACTCTCCTGGAGGGCTCCTTTTGCTAATTACATCTGATTGTGGTTTGGGAATAATGGGCCCAGATCTCTCCCTTGTCTCCTCCAGTTAGGTATGGTTGTCTCCTGCTTCTTCAGAGAGGTGACAGCTTCTGGAATGGTGGGAGCAGTGCATGTGTGTCACTGCTGATAGCAGAGGGGCATCTTCTCAGAATGGTCCAGAGAAGGGCTGAATAATAACCCTAGGGGTGGGGAAAGGATACCCAGGCAAACTAGCCAAGTTCTTTTATTTGAGGTAGGGTCTCACCAGGTTGTACAGGCTGTCCTTGAATTTGTGATTTTCCTGTTTTATTCTTCCTAGTATCTGGGATACCTTCTCAGGGGACGTATTAGTCACTTTCTTATCACTGGTATAAAACATCTGACAATAGCACTGTAAAGGGGGACAGGTTTATTTGGCTCAGAGCTTCAGTGGAATCAGTTTTTGGTCAGCTGATTACAGGCAGTAACAAGATGGCAGAATGGCATAGCAGGAGAAACTTGTTTGCTACATGTTGGCCAAGAAATAGAGAGCAGAAGGAGGAGTCAGGGATAAGAATACACCCTTCCATGTCACACCACCAGGGACATACCCCTTCTCATCAGGCCATGCCTCAGAACATGAGATTTTGGGGGAATGTTTCAATTTTAAGTCATAACATTGTGCCCAATTCTAAATCTCATTATGAAAAATGCATTTAGTACACCTATACCAGTTAACAATATCTTAACAGTTTTAGCACTGTTTAACAGTCTCAGTTCAAAGTCTGTCTGAGACTCAAGGCTATGAGTTGTTGTAAAGGTCAAAAAGAAAGTTAAACACCTCTGCTTTACAAAGGTACAGAGTAAAAATTCCTTTTCTAAAAGGGAGGAAGATGGGAATAGAAAGAAAATGAATCAAAGGAAGACCAAAACCCAACAGGGAAAATACTAAATCTTGTAGTTGCATATCTAGCATTGAAGGTAGGTTGTGCTGAGATGTTACCTACAAAAGGCTTGGGCAGCGCCACCTCTAGCCTTACTGGTTGTAACCCATGTGGCCTCTCATTTTGGTTGCTTCTGTTCACTGTCTGTAGCTTTCTTCAGCAGACAGCTCCCATTACGGCTATTTCCAACTGAACTTGTCATACATTTTTACTTGGCCACTCAATATCTTCTAAAATCTAGGTGGAGTCCTCCCTCACCCCATAACTCTTACATTCTGCATGCCTTGAAAACCATCCTGGATGATGTCAAGTTTGGCTGTCAGTTTGAGCATTAGGTGAACCCCTTGGAATATGGTTGCACATGCCTCTGGTAGAACAGATGGCTGAAATTGGATTGCTAAGTGACACTGAATGTGTAAGTGCCCTGGAGATTATCTTTTCAAATGAAGGATCTACAGCTTTGCATCTTTGAGCCTGCAATGACTGGAGACTTGATGAGTCCTGAGATCAAATACTTTTCTTCTTGTCTCTCTACAAAGAAACTTCTTTTCAATGCTATTTTTTTCTGTAACTTTCTCATTTGTACCATCTTTTCAAACATGTTCTTTCCAGACACTACAAACTTTTCAGTTCATTCTGTTTTTCTATTTTCTCCTGATTCTCTTTGTGGATGTAGCTGAAAGTGGCCAGCAGGATATATACCGTATCCTACACATTGGGTTGCCTTAATTTTTTTTGTCAGATTAGTCTACTGTCTTTAATCTTAGTCTTCTGCAAAGTCTCAGGATATGGGCAAAATGACAATTTTTCTGCCAAATCATAACACCAATGATTTCCATTCCAATTTCCAGTGTATTCTTTGTTTACAACTGAAATCTCCTGATCCTGGGCTTTACATTGTGGATTCCTGTCAGCGTTCTAATCTTCTAATCTTCTAATCTTCTGAATAGCACTGCTCATAAAGTTCTGGGACTCTTTATCCTGCATCTTGAAACCTTTACAAATTCTACCTGTAAAGTAGTTCTAAAAGAGTCTCACCTACATGATCAAGTACAGTCACAGAAACAACTACACTCCAATTTTCTGTTAGTCTCCTTGTAATTGCTGGGACAATACCCACAATTTAAAAGAGAGCTTTATTTTGATTCAAAGCTTCAGTGGATACAGTTCAAGATTAGTCAGACTCAAGGTAAAAATGGCATGACATAGTGGAGGAAAGTTTCTCAACCCATGGCAGCCAAGAAGCAGAGAGAGAATAGAGTAGCTGGGGATAAGAAAATGCTCTTCTGGGGAAAAAATATGTATGTATGTATATATATATATATGGAACAGTTAGTGCTTAATGTGGTTGATCAATTTTGCATGCCTATATTTGGTAGTCAGAGCAACTACTTTGAAGATAACATTATGCAATACAATAACCATTGTTAATTTTCCATCCTCTTGTATTGAAATTCTGTATCATTTTTATTGCTTCTTTTTCTCTTAAAAAAGAGAATATATCCCTAAAAATCATGTCCCAAGTAATCTGCCCCCGTGTCACTAAGCTTTTTCTCTGAATGTAAGACTTCAAGGGGGTAATATAGATTTAAATCATAATGGTATATTATGGGGGCAATGAAGGAAAGGGAGGAGAAAGAACCTGATGGCTATCAGGAAAACAATCAGCCCCTCTGGACATCACAGGGAAAAGAGGAGGAAAAAATACTTTTCATCTGTCTCAGGGGCACATAAACTGAAGGTGCACTATCCTCCATTTCTTTGATTAGTTCTGCAAGGCTTACGCAATGTAAGTCCCCCCAAAAGAAGCACAGTTCTTATCAGATTTTCTTAAATATATAAAGTTATAAGACAAGCTGATTATGGCATAATGTTCAAAACATCGTGGAATCATAGTTGGCTTCATATTGATTTGTTGGTTATAACAGATTTACAGATATTTGTGGAGTGATTATAACTCCTTTTCATTGCAGTCGTGGTATTTGCCCAAGGGATTTAAATGTAGTACACCATTATGATGTGAAAACTAGTATTTTCTTTCATGTGGCATGTAGTTTTGTAGTTTTATTTTAAGGTGATATTCTTTACTCTTATCAGGTTAGAACAGCAACAAAAAAGAAAAATAGATAACCAATGCTCGCTGGATCCTGAAGCACTTTCTATATTGGCGTTCATCTATTAAGTGCTCCTTTTGCCTAAAGCAAATGTTTCCCTACAGCACTAACATTTCCTGGGCTCCTTCTTTCTAACGAGCTATATCTTTCAGTTTTATTTGTTGGCATCTCCCTTGGGTGCTCATCCAGCCCTGTCCATTTAAATGATGCCTCTCTTCTGGTGACTTTTGAATAATGTTTCTTTTCCTGACTTATTAGGTGAGTCTCAAATTTTATAGCAATATGTCTATTAAGCACCTGTAATTGATTAAATGATAGTATAATACATGTTACATCCAAAAAAGCTTTGTACTTTTACATGATTCTCAAATATGTTAATTTCTCAGTATTTTCCAATATTCCCCCAAAAGTGTAAATCAAAAGGTAAGAGTTACATTTTTGTTCTTTTATTTTCATAATAAATGCAACCAATACAGCTACCAGTTGTGTTTATTGTTTTCTCAACATCTCTCTTAAAACTGACTATTTATCAATACTGGATAGCTACTAACCTAGACAGGCCACTATCTCTTTCCATTAATGTGGCTTCCAGTTAGAATAACTGATTCATTCTTGCCAAATTATAATTAATTCTCCTTAAAGCAGGGTGATTGACTCAAACTGTAAACTATAACATACACTTTCTCCTACCAAAAAAAATCAAAACCAAACTCTCCATGGCTTTCTTTCACACCTGGCTCATGAGATATTATTGGTTCTCACTGTTATCTCCTATGTATTCCTTTCCTTTATCTGTTCCAGTCTCAAAATCTTTCTGAAATCAGTCCATCTGATTTGAATGTCAGGACTTTGTCATGCTTTTCTCATCTAATGGCATGCCCAGTCCTTCTTTTCTGGACCCTTACCCTACTTAATATTTCTTCATTTTTTCATCACTCTACCATTACATTGTGTTGCTATAGGTTACATCTAGATGCCCCCACTTGAGCCTCATGCAGTCATAGGTGGGGCTTTTTCAGAGGTAGCTGGATATATAGTGTGTAATCCTGGGATTAAGATGTGTGATTACTAAATTAGTCCACTGATTCATTTGGCATAGTTCTGAATGGAGAAGAGGAAGGCCCACCATGAGTGTGAGTGCTACCTACCCTAATGGTGTGTAGCCTGGATATAACATAAGGGAGAGAGAGAGGGCTGCTGTGGTCATTTGCAGTTAGCTGCTTGCTGCCTTTTCTGCTTTCTGTCTGCCTTGAACTCTTTCTCCTCTGTGGTGGCTCTCTACCATGCCACTGTGCCTTGGAGTCAGATGACTATACACTGAAACTACTACAAACTCTTAGCTAAAGTAAATATTTTCCCCTTAAACTTTGGGTGTCAGGCATTTTGTTACAGCAATGACAAAAATAAGTAAGACATGTATGCTTAATTATTTTTTTGGTCCCTGTATAAAATTCAATCGATGTCAGAAAATTTATGTTTTGTTCACTGCTGTTTTTCTAGAATCAAAACAGCTTGGTAAAGCCAGTTGTCAATAAATATCTATATAATGATGCATGAATAGTTTATGCACTCAGAATGTGCACATTTTTCTCCAATATGCAAATGTTCTAAACTTTCTATTGAAGACATCCTTAGGACTTATATTTTAAATGTAAGGAAATGTAGATTTGACAATAATTGTTCCTTTCCCCACACCTTCACAGAATTTAGATATTTATGATAAATTTTAAGGAATATTTTGGACAGATCTAAGGAGTACCATTTTAGTAGGTGAAATGAATTAGAGGAAGAACAAAGTTCTAAGATATCAAATGATGTCTTACTACTGTAAAGTTGCTCCTTGGGCTTTGACTGAAGTCCAAACATTATCACTAAAGAAACTCCCAAACTGAATTAAATGACACTGAAGTAATTTCTGTATCGCTCCACAGGGTGAAATTCTTAGTAAGACACTTAAAATAGAAACAATTGTTTACTCAATTTGTTCACCATTTCCCCAACTTTGTTTACTGAAAGAAAGAGTATAATTATGATTAGCTTGCACATAAAATTTCATTTTAAGTGTGTGGTATCTTAATCTGTTTTATAGAAAATAATAGAAATTTAAGTGAGTGTTACTTGAAAACTTTGAGCTCAATTTCCCATGCCCACCCCATCGCTTCAAGGCAATGTCATAAACAACTCACCTGTGAGAGGATGGCTTCTTGAATCCTCCTTCAGGTGCACTTAAGGAGTTAAGGATCCCTAGAGTTTCCCTAGAGCTAAAAAAAAGCAGCTTCCCTAGATAACGGTGCAAAACATTTTCACAAAGTGCACTGTTCTGTAACTTTAGTGCTTTGGAATCACTTCTGGGGCTTCTAAAAGATTGCTCAATGCCAACCACAGTATTTCAAACTGTGTGAATGCTATATTTAAAATATTTGTCCTTCCCCGTAAATCCTTAGGTTAACATTTTTAACTTTCAATGTGAGAATATGAGGAGATAGGGCTTTTGAGGTGATGAGATCATGACCTTCATGAGGGAGATTAGCACACTTATTAAAAAAGACCCAAAAGATTTCTTTTCTCCTATCCCACCAGATGAGGTCACAAGAAAAATAGCCATTTGTGAACCAGTCACCAAATTGGTCACTTCCTTAATCTTGGACATTATGCTCCAGAACTGGAGGTTTTCACCCTATGGAGTGATCCAAAAATGAATTATGTATCATTTAATCCAGGTTAGCAGTCTCTTCAGAGAGAATGAGCTTTAGTCAAAATCCATAAAGAATCATTCCTAAAATGTTATTTGATACCTTAGCACTTTCTGTTCGTCTTTGAATTCATTTCACTTCACCCAATAAAGTGGCACTCCCCATTTTGTGTCACAGACTTTTTCTTAGTAGCTATCATGGAGATAACTGTGTGTATGGAAATAAGAGTCCTTTTGTTTATAAGTCATCCAGTGTATTTTGCTGTATGACCTGCATGGAGTAAGACAACGACAGTGCCGTAAGTCTCTGGTTGTTGCGATGCTGTTGGTTGAGGAACACTCTTTCAGAATGAGGGCCTCAGGGTACCCCACATGTTAAGTTCACATTGCAACTTCTACAAGAGGAAATTTCATTCCCCTGTGAGTTTCCAGAGTTCCATGGAAAACAACTGACAGAGCTCTCTGCCAGCTCAGGCTCTAGAAGGGTGAGTAAAACCTGACCAATGAAAGAATGTCCTTTCCTGCTCTGATTACTTTAACTCTGCATTGTATGCCTGCTCCCTCTTCGGGTAACAGACTGTTGACAGACGCAAGCTCTTTTTTCATACAAGCAATGAATATGCTGTATTCTGAGAATAGTTAGTGGGCTAAAACTATCATGAGTGCTACTTTTGCCCACTTTGGCTATCTTATGAGGTGGGAAATAGTAGGAAACTCAAAAATTTCAATAGCACACAAGAACTTCTAATTACTTTTGATTGCTCTGGGAGTGTGGAAAGGCACCCACCATGACATCTGTCTTATGAGGGAAGGAAGGGGACGTGGGGCCAATGTATGATGTCACAGATCTTTCAACTCACTTGGCTATGCTAATGCATCGAGTCACAGAGAAGTGATTGAAAAGTGGGACAGGTTTCCACCTCTCTAAGGAGGATGTCATCTGAGTGCCTAATGCTTGTGAAGGAGGGAGTGCAGTGCACACATCATCTGCCTCTGTCTAAGCTCACTTTAAGCCTGTTGGGGAAAAATTTAGGCCAAGTCTACCTCAGGGAAAATCAAAACATCAATAAAATAGTCCTTATTCCAGGAATGTGAAGGAAAGACATTCCGTTTTTAATGCATGAGTGAAGTAGTGGTAGAAAACAGAATCACATTCATTCAGTAAAATCCTAAGCACAGCATAGAGACACCATTTCTTATGCTAATAACATACGGAGCTACCACCTCTTACCTTATACATAAGTGGATTGGTGGTTGAGATCTGAGCCTTATTTATGTGTAAGTGAGTTTTGTTCTGGCCAGTTAAACGTCTCTGTATTAAAACTTTCAAACCTAGAAAACGTTCTTTAGTCAAGAGAATAATTTAATCAAGTTCAGAGCTATCAGGAAACTAAATGATTCTTGAGGGGGCAATGTAAAGAACGGTGCTTAAAGTTAAGCCAGCAGGTTTTTAAATCTGTTCCCCTGCACTCTTCCTGTGCAGCTGTTAGATACATAGACAGGTAGATGATGGATAGATGCTGACGGCTACCTAACACTACAGCAGAGATACTAGGCTTTTATTTACTAATTGTAATACCTGTACCTGGTCCTTCTATACTATAAAGACTTTGTGTATGCTAGATTCATTTGGAAGCAAATGCAACCCTATTGGACTGCCTAGTTTTTCAAGTAAAAATGTGTTCACATTACAAAGTCACTGTAGCAAATCATTTCTATTAAAATAGCCCTGCCGCTTATATTTAATGCTTTCTGGACTGCTGTGTGGCTCAGAGGAGCTGTGTGAAGCACATGAAGGCATTAGAGTAATCATTAAAGATCAAGGGCTTTCCAATTATCAAGTCACACTCAGTAGACAATAGGCTGAGATAAATGAAGCATGGCTTGGCAGTTTCATATTCTGAATCAAAGATTTTCAGGAAACAAGGAAAAGACGCTTGCACTTTCTGAAATACATGGGCATGTATCATTTCACGTAATAAAGAAGCTCATCAAAACTCTGCAGAAATTCCCTGTTTCCACCTTCATATCAGTCCATAGGAATTGTTTTCACAGAATATTCTCCTGTAATAAAGAATCCAGGGGTATATTTAAAGAGAATTCCCTACATTTCTTTACTAAAACTAGTATTCCTAAATAAGCTACATTATGACCTCATTAGTAGAATCCAATAAGACCTCATTTAAATAAGATTGTGTTTCTTCTGTGCTTCATTTTAGTAAAGTAGAAATTCACAGAAAATAAGAAGCATAAAGAGTTTTTTTTTTTTTTTTAAAGAATGACTTTCAAGGTTTAACCTGGGATGAAATAGACACAGACCAATCTTCTTTATTCTTTGTATTTACAACTACAGTACTGTGCTGTGATCCTGGAAACTCCAAACGATCCCCTGGAGCAGTGCAAGGTGCTCACTTATCATTGAAAGATTCAATTGTATTTTCTGGACAGGATCTGCGGAGGTGGGAGTGGGGATTGACTAACATGTTTCAGGGGCATTTCTAACAGCAAGAGAGAAGAAAATCGACATGGGCAGGACATTTCATTATTGCAAAGTGGTGGGAACAGTTCATTGCAGACAACTGCAAAGCTCTCAGGAATTTTAAAAATTCTATCATATGTAAAATGAAGGAATTGTTGGTGTCAGCTCACTGGGGCCAAATCAACTTCCAGATTTCCCTGGCTCCATCATTTGTTCTATGTTACCTGACTTTCAGAGATGTCATCTCAGTATATAAATGGGTGGAGCTTATTTACAGTCTCTAGAAGCACCTTAAAATCCTTTCTAGGTCACTGGTTCATCTATTCAACAAATCTCTATACAATGAAATTTTTAAATAATGAGATTCTTGTACTATTCTCAAAACAGCTTTGTTTACCCCTTAGGTGCTAATAAAGCACCTCACCAACAGGACTTTGCTCACTATTCTGGTGAGATATTGGTGCTACTCAGTTCTTTTAAGGAGCTTGATTACTACGACTGTTAATTTTGATTGTTAACTTTACTGGATGGAGAGACACCTAGGAGGTTAGTCAAGCGTACTTCTGGGTCTGTCTTAGTAGGCCTTGGGGTCTTGACGTTGGAGGCCATATCTGGTTACAGGACACTTATCTTCTGGTTCTTCCCTAACTGTCTGCTTTCTGGCCTTGAAGTGAGCAGCTTGTAGTGGTTGATTGATTATGCCAACTTGCAAAGTTTAAAAGCAAAACTAAGCTTGGCTCAGCAATTGGCTCAGCAATTCTACACCATAGGGTGTAGAGGAGCCACCCAAGGGTGGATCATCACCTAGATAATATAAAAGGGGAATGAAGGACAGAGGAACTTCCATTCCTTCTGGAGGAGCTCCAGTCTTCACCTTCAGCTTGGACTTAGTCTCCTGGCTTCTAGTACAGACTCTTTGGCTTCCACCTTGGATCCTTCAGCCTTCCATCTCAGACTCATTGGCCTCCTGGTATGGACTTGCACGGAACTCTACAGTGAACTCCAGACCCTAGACTGATTCCTTTGGTCTTCAGTGTGCAGACACCTTCTGCACACTTCCCCATACAACTCTCTGGCTGACCGTCATAAGCCAATCTTGTAATTTCTTATAATTTGTAGATCCTGTGTTATATCTGTTTCTCCAGTAAAACCCTGACTGATACACAGCTTCTCTCCATCATATGCACCTGCCCAGATATTTCCACTAGTATCCAACCAACCATAGACTGAAACTTCTGAAACTGTGACCCGAGTGAATACTTCTCCTTTAGGTTGTATCAGGCATTTTGACCACAGTGAGGAAAAGACGTTTGATTTGCCTTATTTGAGTAGATTCGCATGATGTACTGATCCTGGATGTATTACAACAAATTGGTTCAGTATTATTGAGAAACTTGTAAACTCTATGAAATGAATAAGGCACTGTCTGTCTCTAGCTTTCATGAACTCATGTAGAACACAAACTAACAATCAATAACTGCAACTTGTGCTTCAATAGAGGAATGTATGGGATGCTGGAAGGAAGCATATTTTAATGTAGCTAATTCTAGTTAAGACTTTCAGGGAGCGATACAGAGAAAATGGCAGTTGGCAATTGATTTAAGCCTTGAGGGATTAGCCAGGCTTACCAGGCAGAAACAAGGTGCAGCACTGTGTAGGAAGAAGAAATAATATTGGAAAATTTAGGAAGCCTGAGAAAGGTAAGGTGTTGTCCTACAAGTTGATTTATGAGATCTATCATTTCCTTTTTTTCTGGATCACAAGTTAAATTATTGTAGACTTGTTGAGAATCTCCTAAACTTTTTCTCAAGATATGCTCTGTACTTAAGGCTTCAGGACCTTTGCAAAAGCAGTGTTCTTGGAGCAGCCAGGAATTTTATATCTTTGGATGATGAATGGCCATGTGTATCTTGCTGACTGCTGTAGAGACATGACCCACAAATCCACATTGCAGGATAGCACCAAGCAAACATTTGCTAAAATAGTATGAAAAAAAAAGCCAAATTGTAGCAATGACTTTGGGAAACTCCAAGGTTTTTTTTCCCTGTTTTTCGGTGTTTATTCCAGTTGATCACAGTTGAGTTTTGGTTTGTTCATGATTCTGCACATCAATCAAAATTTAAGAACCTTTTTGAATAGTCTGTGTATGATATACCCTTCATATTTCATATCAAAACTGACCTATATATTTCAATCTGTAAAAAGCACAAGTTAACCTTGTAATCTATCCTCAATTTCACAGCACAGAGGTCCAGCTTTATTTGTCAAATGTGACCACATTGAAGAAATATTTTCTTTTCTGCAAATATAATTGTAACAACTGTACTTCATTAGGAATAAATGATGACATATATCTTATTGAAATAGTTGATTTATAAAAACAACGTGTCATGGCTCAGACTGCTATAACAATGGAATGTAGATTGGATGGCTCATAAACAACAGAAACTTATTTCTCACAGTTCTGGGTGTTGGAATCTTGAAATCAGGTTGCCAGCATGGTTGGACTCTTGATGAGTGATCTTCTTCCCACTTACAGACTGTAAACTATTCATTGTATCTTCCAAGTCTGACAGAAGGCAACAAAGCTCTGAGTCTGTTCTATAAAGGCACTAATATCACTTATGAGGGCTCCACCTTCCTGACATAATTACATCTTTGTCTCACCTTCATGTACTAGCATGCTGAGGGTTTGAATCTCAACAAATGAATGTTTGGTAGCATAAGATCTATAAATCCATTATAACTTGAACACTATTGTAAGTGGGTTATTTCTTTTTTTTTGCATGGGGAATCTAGTATCTCTTAATTTTAGTGAGAAAAAAAACAATAAAAGTGACACAGAATTTCAAGACAAGATAATAGTAAATTAACAATGGTTATATTGCATATTGTTATCTTCAAAGTAATTGCTCAGATTACAAGATGTAGTCACGCAAAATTGATTAAACAATATAAGCACAAACCATTCCTTTCAATGAACTAGTAGAAATTAGTGTTATAATTATCTTAGCTATCTTGTGTATATATGTTTTTCCCTTCCTACTTTTCTCCTTTCCCGATCCCAGCTGTTCTTAATAAGATATTGTATAAACATATTCTTATAAATGGAGATTGTTTTAAAAAGCCTCATTTTTTTGGGGGGGTGTATTTACAGTACCAGGAATCGAACTCATGACCTTGCGCTTGCCAGGCAGGCTCTGTGCTGCTGAACTAGATCCCCAGCTCCAAAAAGCCTCATTTTTATTAGCGTGACTTTTCAGATAATGAAATACAATAATATTTGAGATAACAAACCATTACACATAACTTAAATTCTCAGAGAGTTAAAGTGTGATTTTTAGAAAGTAAACCTTTATATTTTTAGCCATCATATATTTTTTTAGAAAATTTCAAAAATATTTCATCTGCTCTGTTGTCTTTTTCAAGTTTTGATCATAATTATGCCTTTTCTGTGTGACTTTGAATTCTTGTCTTGGGCATAAATTATTTTAAGTCATATAACACAATGTTTAACATATATTAAGATTTATTTATCCAAGATTAAATGTCTAAATGTTCCTTGTTAATTTTTCAGTTTTTTCTATTTTAATGTTAACTTGCAATTTGCCAGTATCTATCAGCTTTCAATTCATTTTAACTAAAATCAAAGCAAAAGCCCGCTTACAAATACCTAACATACTAGAATTGCTGCTTTGGAGGCTGAGATTACTAAGATCAAAACAAATTCCAAGGTGTCATTGTTCTCTTTAAACTTCAATAAATTATATTAGGAGACAAGAGATATTATGATGTAACTTAAAATCCCCTTGTCTGAAGTGAACTTCAATTTATATTGTGAGCAAATTTATAGTCTCTGCAGTAGTTCTTTCTTCACAGATACCTTATTTTTTCGCTTTTGTCTAGGCTCAAAGTGTCACCTTCAGGTAAGTCAAGCGTTACTATTTTAACTTACTCCTGTAATGGGGTTACTCTTTCCATGTCTGTGTGGGGGTCAGTGTCATGACACGGACACCCAAGTTCTCATGGAGCACAGAGGTAGACAGCGTGCCTCAGTCCTTTCTCCTCCTGTGATAGTGGGAGATGATGGTCCCTAAGTCTTGGGCAACATTCTGGCAACTACTGTGCATAAGAACTGTGCACAGAACTACTGTGCATAAGAATAATATGGTAATAAAATAATGGTGACAGTAATAACAGCTGCAGAAATGAGAGGTATTTGTAACAGACTGTGTTATAAACTGGCCTTGAACTATTAGATATTTTAGCTCTTTTTATTTGTCATTCTTTTTTTATTGGCACCAGTGAGAGCTCCGGTATGTTGTATCAACTCAGGGTTTGAAAAAAATCTAAAACTCAGTCAGTGAAGTGAATTCAATGGGGCTCTCTGACAGGAAATACTTTGCTGTAAGTTCCCTTTCACACAATGTGTGACAATTACAGTGGGACAGAAAAGGCAGCAGGCCATATTCAGGGAAAAGGGCACCACCTCCATTCTGTATTTCTTGGATTTTGTGCTCTGGAAAGATACACACAAAAGTCTCCTGCTCTCTGATCATTTAGACACTCACTCACTCCACTCAAGAAACATAGTCAAGATAAACAAAAAATTCAGAGGAAAATTTATGATACACACAGGAGCAACATATGTAATAAGATACAGAAATGAAACACTGACAAATGACAGAAAGAATGTTGAGAATTTGGGTGTATTTGCAAGAGACACACAGACACACACCAAGCAAGAGAAACAAAGAATTCATGTAAGAACTGTATGTTTTCTCAGGGAGTCATTATGAAGGAGAATGATTAAGGGAGCACCATGAAAAAGGTCTTGGACTGAACAGGCGTGTACTGCAGCACATAGCTAATTTAGAGTCTGTTGTACCAGAAAGATGAAAGAAAGCTTGTCCAGGTCAGTGTAAATATTGCCATGGGGGTGTGAGGGGATGTAGAGAGACCAGTACACTCCCAAGAGCAGCAACAATAGTTTGTGCTAAGAGAAAAAACCAAGGCAGACGATTTGAGAAATTATCAAAAGAGGTAAACACTACTGTTTCAGAGTAGGAGGGAAAATTGCCATCAGCATGCAAGCCAGTGAGGCCTGAAGGGCACCACTCAGACATGAGAATGCTTCCTCAGTGCTGTGATGTTAAAGCAAGGCCTCCTTTCATTCATCGGTTTGTTAATCTGGAATCTGAACAAATTCAGGCAAGAGTGGTGATACAACTGAGTTAGAATCCATATGTTGACAAAATTAAGATCCAGTAATGACAAAGTTAGACTGATGGGAATGTTTAGGTTTTGATGCTGTTTCTTTTCTCCTGCTGGTAGTGGAACACAGTCCTGTCAATGAAGCTGATTCGAAACAGGAAAATAAAGGGGTGATTTTACACACTTATGTCTTTGTTTGTCTTCTTGGATTAACAGGGATAACTCAGCCCTTGTTCTATTTCCCTCACACCAGGCTCTCTATTGTACGAGGGCTGGCAGCAGTTTTATGCTTGTGCATGTCAATACTCAGGACAACTTCCAAGATGTATCCTGTGGCATCTCTCGCCATCAGCAGTTGGATTCATTTTTAACAAAAGTACTTTGAGTAAAATTGTTTAACTGTGTAATTTATTTTAGTGTGTCACTTAATGATACGTGAGCCTGGTGCAGATGGTGCCTCACCTGCTAAACAAGTTTAGATCATGACACATTTTCAAGGATTGTCAGCACCAGTTACATTCTGCCATATATCACCTATATTTTTATGAAATGGTAGTGGGTCCTTGCCAGATTTCCAGCGGCTTGATGCTGTTCAAAAAATGTTGATGGTGCAATTTAATATTGTATTATCTTCCTGCATATTTTTCTTTTAAACTCTTTTCAGCAAGATCTTTCATATTTTGTACTTTTATTTTCTGCCTACATTAAACACAATGTCATTATCTTAAAAGTTAAATTATAAAACGTAGCATGTGAATGGGTTTGGGTTTTTTCCTTATATGTTAATGGTTGGAAGAACTTTTCCATTTTTTTTCTTTAGTATAGGAATTATACATTCTTTTAGTACACACGAAGTTTATAAATATTGCTTATTCATTGTTTTAATGACAGCTTCTTTGGGATACAATTCTCACAAGATAGGATACTTTAAAAATATAAAATTCAGAGATCTCATCTTACCTCTCTGATGAAAATTATTCAGTGCATTTATATGTCTTTTATTTTTTATTTTTTATCTTTTGTCTTTTTCAAACAGGGATTTGCTATGCACTTCAGACTAGCCTTGATCTCACTTTATAGCCCTGACTGGCCTTGAACTCACAGGCCTTCAACTCATGCTGGGATTACAGGTGTGCACCATCATACCCATGATGTCTTTTAGAATAAGGAATAAAATTTGTAATACATCCTATAGGTCCACTAATAACACGGTGCCCATCTTCCTGTTCAATTTTACTATCTTTCCTCACTAAGCATAGTGCTATACATAGAACAAATGTGCAGTGAGTATGTTGACTGAATAAAGAAGCAAATCCTTAGTAAACTTATTTGTGATAGTGGAGAACACTTGCATAAAGGAAGGGGAGAAAAAGCAATAAGCCACGACATTCAGGATAGATTTGCTGTGGAAAAGAGGAAATGGTATTTCTATAGTTTCTCCCAGTCAGTTTCCTGGAAGATGAAGAATGACTGGGGAGGGCAGCACCTCAGCCTCAATCATCTCCTCTCTAATTCTTGAGCCTCTGTTATGAAGCAACAGGGTGAAATCAGTTTCAAAGACTTTGCCATTTCTTTCCATTTGAATACACGAGTATCTGAACTTATTTGTCTTCATCAATTTTGATTTGGAGGACAAGACATAAATAGGCCTTAGTGAAAAGTAAGAAAAGGAGGAATGAGGATATGGGCAACGCAGTACTAAAACTCTCCTGCAAATTAATGTAGAAACACTGTCTGCTTTGG
This sequence comes from Chinchilla lanigera, assembly GCF_000276665.1. Classification (NCBI taxonomy): domain Eukaryota; kingdom Metazoa; phylum Chordata; class Mammalia; order Rodentia; family Chinchillidae; genus Chinchilla; species Chinchilla lanigera. The sequence continues at coordinate 48,117,851 of NW_004955402.1, forward strand.
GTGCGGAGAATGTTGTGGGGTTGAAGTGCACGGTTTGAACTGAGTGAGGCCTGGAGACTGGTGTGTGGAGCCCTTGAAAGTCACTGGTGTAGAGCTGAAGTGAAGAGAGACTGTACGGCAATGCGAGATGATTGCAGAGCCCAGACGGAAAGGTGACAACAAAGACACTTTCTGAGTCACCCACTGAGTGACAGATTTTGGGAATGGAACAGTGTGGTCAAATCCCATTCTGATGTGAGTTGGATTCTCTTTTATTTTTCTTTCTTCCTCCCACCTCCTCAGTCCCTGTCCTTGTCTTAAGCAGAGCTTTTGAACTATTACACATGACAGCAAGCCCTGCAGGAGGGTGAACACTGTCTGGAGCATAGTACGGCTCAAAATAGCAGGAGGAGCTTGTAGGATATCCTCAGTAAAACTTGGAGGAAGAATGGAAGATTGACAGGAAGTGATCAGATGATGAAGGTGATTATCCCATACTCCCAGACACCCAATGCAGACAAATATTACAGTAAAGAATTCATGTCTGGAAGCAAATGTGGAACAGATTTTGATATGATTTTATTTGTAAACCAAGGCTAAGGGTGAACTCCCCCTCTCTCACAGGTCTTGCTGAAGAATTGTTTGTTGAACTTGGCAAAACGATTTTTAAAGGTACATAACACTGCTAATAAAATATGCGAAACACCCAGCAGGAAGCTGTGCTTCAAGGTTCTACCATCAAATACAAGAAAGAAAGACAAAGACTGCCCATCCCCTGGCACTGTGAAGGTACACGCAGCAGTGAGTCACCAGCATGATGCTGCTCTGGAATCTCTGCCCTCTCCACCTCCCTGTTAGGATTCTCAGGGGAATTTCCTGTAGCCTAAGTTCAAGCGCAACATTTCAGAGGCAGCTGCTTTCTGTCCTGGCAGCTTTGATCTATGTGGTGTTTTTTTCTGGCCCTCTTAAGCTCCTGGAATTTTTCAGGATGGCCCACTGTGATGGTGACGAATGGTCAGTCACTTTTGTAATGGAAACTGGGTCCCCTGTGCACCAGGTTACCCCCATTAACATTTCTCAGCCCTTCGCTGGATAGATTACTGGCTCTTTTCATAAGCTTCCTGACCTTGTCTTAAGCTTTACAATCCATGGTGATGAATTTATGGAGTGATTGTGATTATGTATGAGTACTATAACAGAGATAAATGGGCATTAGATGTTGACAAAGCAGAGAAAAAAAATATTGTTCTCTACACCTTTTGTTAGCAAAGGCATGATTCACTATAACTCTTCTTTAGTGATTTATCTATAAATCTTCTTTCTCACTTAATAAAATGCCCCCCATTGCTCCTTGAAGCCGACACCATGTTTTTGTAATACATTATTAAAGCCATGTCAGGTTCAAGATGCAGTGTGCCTGGGGCTTCACAGCAGTGCTATTTTACCTTCTGCTTCTAAAAAATGCTCACAGGGTTCTAAGGACACATTAGTTCCCTTCTGCATTGTTCCACACAACTTACTTGGTAAGCAACCAGAGGTACTGAAAGCTTTGGAGTTGGATATATTTCATGTGCAATGATCTTATATGTTTCCTCTGCATTTCGGAAAAAGAAAAACTATAATACATGATGGGTAAGACTAGAGAAAGGGAATTGTTTTCCTAAAAATTATGCTTGGGAAATCATTTTTACGGGAGTTTTAGACCACAAAATTTTGAATATTACTATTAATATCTAACATTTTGCTGGTTGTCTTTAAAGATACATGTGTTCTTTTTTAAGCTACAAATTCAAAGTATGATATTTTTATTTACATATTCTTCTTGCTTCTTATGCCAAGGCAAGGAAGTCCATGGAAAGCAGTACTTTCCAGTGAAACTAGTTGCTGTGCTTGAGCTTTCCTGACTATAGCCAGGAAAATATAAAGTCTTTCTTCTTTCTGCCCTCTGCCTAAATTTGTGCCTCCTTCAATGGTCCATGGCTACTCCAATATTTTCCAGGTGGAAATTCAGAACCAAAACATGAGTCAGCACACATCAAAATCAGGCCACAGAGTCAAGATGTCACTATACAGTGCAGTGCATCAAAGAATCCATAATTTTCTTACAGATTTATGGGGATTTTGTATGTGCAGCTAAGTTGGAACCACCAAACACATTTCATAAGACATGCATAGAGTTTATCTTATGGAGATGTAAACAAATAGCAATCCAGGTGAGCACAGAAGCAACTCAGAGATAGATTTCAAGGTAGGGATTTGGTGGCCTTGTCTCGTGTTGTATGAAGATGTCAGTAAAAAGAAGTTGAAAAGACTTTTATGCTAGAACAAGTTAATCTAAAGCCCTGTTAATAATTTTGGTTTTTGTTCCATAAGTATAAGATATATGTTTCCACCTTGGTTTGGTGATATAATTGGAGTGGTCCCTTGAAAAGATTAATGTGGCTGTAATGAGTTGGATGGATGAGGAAGAAAATAGGTGGAAAAAGGGCTATCGGCTAGGAGCCTGTAAAAGTTCAGGTGAGTGTAATGAGGGCCAGACCGCAGAAAATAAAGGTTTCATTAGTAAGAAGGAGGAAGAGACATGAAGCATGAACCCATCAGCTAAGCAGGATGGAATAATTCCAGATACATTTTAAAATGCTGTGCAGAAAATAATGAAGAAATTTAAACAGTTCTGTCAAGGAATGTAAACATGTCACTCCCTCAAAGCCTGTTATCCTAATATTACATGACAGTGTCCTCTAGGTTATTTTCCATTACAAGAAGTTGCAGGAGCTGATAAGTCTGTGACTAATTTAAAATGTAATTGTTGTCCTGTCTTCTGGTGGCATAGTTTGAGTTTCATTTCCTTTAAGTAAACAGCATAAAGAATTACAATCAAGTTTAGTATTAGCAGCCTGGCCTCTAGAAATAGAGAAGGGCTTGGGAAAGGTCACTAGGTAGAAAAAAACTTGATCCTCCGGTTCTCATCGGCGTTGATGGTGGCATGCTGTCACCACGGGTGAGGACCTTGTCCTAGGTTCTGAACTCTTAGAGCGAGTGAGGTTTTCAGACACTGACACAGTGAAGGACGTAAAGGAAACAGAAGTCATGTGTCACCAAAGAAAACCGCTAGGTTAATAGACCACTAAAAATTCATTCGAAGAAGAGATTTCACACATCATACAGTGTTTGCACAGGAAAGGGTTTTAGAGATCACCTGGACAAGAGATTTTAGAGCTAGGCAAAAATGAGTGCAAATTTTAGGTAAAAGGGGTTTTGTTTTTGTTTTTTAGCAGAAGGCACATAATATCAGGTTCTGCTCTTGGTTCATTTTTGCATCTGTTGATGTCCCATGCCTGTATCATTAACTCAGTGGAGGTGACAAATGGTGATGTTTTATTTCTTTTTCACTTATCCACAAAAATAATTGTAAAAGGTACATTTAATATTTCATTACCCAGTATTATAATTCATATAGAAAAAGAATAAATGTCTTACTTTTTTCTGTACCTAGTTTATAGATATATTTGACGTGTTTCAATCCAATGACATCCTTGAAACCAAAACTTCCCAGTGTTCCACATCAACCTCGTTTGCTATGAGGCCAGAAGCTTTCTCAATACGCAGTTTTGTAAGATAGTCCAGACTTTCAAAAACATATTTCTTGGTATAAATAATGCATTTCTCAAAGAAGCTCTATTGCTTTTATTCAGTTATGGTATTTCATGTTTGCAGCTGGGATCTAGAGATGCTAATTGTTACCAGGTTGATGACTGTTTCTAAGTCATTTTAGACTACAGAAGCTGGACACGGTTAAAATACCTTGTGGTTTAATGTTCCAATTAAGCATATTGGGCTATTAATCAATTTTTTTATTTGCATTTCTAGACTGAAAACCTGAATATGCCAGAACACTAGAGGTGGCAAAATTAGAATGTGCCATGATTATTCATTTGCTTAAGCCTATGTTGTTTTTTGGTTTTTCTCCGGCACCGGGAACCGAACTCACGACCTTGCGCTTGCCAGGCAGGCGCTTTGCCGCTGAGTTAAATCCCCAGCCCCAAGGCTATGTTATATGCATTCAAGATTTAGAATAACAGTACTATTATCATACTATCATCAACTATGATTTCTCAAAACAGATTTATAATTTTTCCATACGCTATATCATTCCTCCATCATATTTAATGGGTATACTATATCTACTTCATTAAATCATATAACCACGGTGTTCTGCAATCTCTTATTTTTAACCCGCTTATTTTGCTTTAATTCTACTTATAATTATGTATAACATTGGTATTTATGTTGATTTTCTGTTGTAGTTTTGGCTTTTTAAAGGTTGTTCTATAATAGACTCCTTGAAAAGTGCTAATAAGGAAAAATGCTTTCTGAATTATTGCAGATTATGTGTGTGCCACTTACACTTAAAGGGTATGGCATGTGAGAGGTCCAGGATTTAGTCTTCAGCTCCACAAAACAAACAACAAAAAAACAACAAAAATTGTCATTAAAGTTGGGATATAAAATCTATGGTTTGCATTTTTTTTTTGGATATCATAACAATTTTATTTTATTTTCATCTGAAGTAGCATGATGTAAAAGAGAATGAGGAGGACATAATTGTCCCTTGTTAGTTATGATCACTGTCTAGTTTCCAAAGGAATTTTAAATTTTGTTATGGTTTATATCCAGCTGTCCCCATAACTCTCATGTATTCATAGGTAGAGTTTTGTGGAGGTGCTTGGATCATGAGGCATGATACTTCTCAGTGGGTTAGTCCACTGGCTAGTTCATAGCTAAATGTGATTTGAAAGGGTGAAGCCTTGTTAGAGGAGGTGGGCCATTGGGAGCGTGGCTCTGAAGAGTATATCACTCTCCTCCTCCCTTGATCCCTTTCTCCATTTCCCACACCCATGCCATGAGCTGTTTCTGCTGTGTTATGTCCATCTGCCATGCTGCCCTGGCATGGAGCCAGCAGATGATGGACTGAAACCTACAAACTGTGAGCCAGAATACAACTCTCCTTCCTGAAATTGTGGATGTCATGTCTTTTGTCCCAACAATAGAAATGCTAAGATAGGTTTTGTTTTAAAAGTTCAAGAATCATTCTTAAATTATTTCTCAGAGCTCTTATTTCTATAGGTTAGATCTTTGCCTAACTTATTTGCTACTCTATCTCAACTCTTACTCTTTTTCATCTTTTACTTTTTTATTTTTAAAATTTTCTTTTTATCTGAGTAGGTTTTCAGATGTGTTTTTACACTTTTTCCTTCTAACTTAGTCTTTATTTCTAAAATAAACTTTTTATTTCTAATTGTTCAGTATTTCTAATTTCTCAGTGTTGTTTTTATTTCTGTTGTACGTTCTTCTATATAGTATTTTCTTAACTATTTTAAAATAAATTTTAATGAATGCAGGGGCTGGGGATGTGGCTCAATGGTAGAGCTCTTATCTTTCATGCACAAGGCCCTGGGTTTGATCCTCAGCACCATCAAAAAAAAAAAAATCAAAGCTTTTAATTAATGCATTATAAGTTTGATCATTTTGTCTTTATTGTCTATAAAAAGAATATTTTACTCCTTGGTCTCTTCTTCCTTATAGTAAGTTGAATAGGATTTCACCTGCCATTTTTATCTTCCTTTTTAATATGAACTTAGTTTTCTCTGGCTTTCAGTAAGAGGGTAGAAATAAGGTGTAGGCATCACTTTTAATTTCCAAGATATCCCTTTTTTGGTGTTTTAGTACTGTGTTTAAAATATACAGATTCTTCTTCTAATATTTTTAGGCCATCTCCAACTTTAGTTTTGACTGTGAGGTGCTGCTAACATCCACACTGTTTATAGTTTGCCCCTAACCATTCATATTTTGAGCTTCTGTGGAATTCTTTGCATCATTTTTAATGTTCAATGCAAATGTTAGCTTTGGGTGTGTGTTTCTTTCTTTTTGTTTGTGGGGACTTAGGAAGAGCTAGAGTCTATGCTTTCATTTGAGGCCCAAATGTTACTAAAATTCACTTTTCTAAATTTGTGCATTTGACCAGACATAGTGATGCACACCTGTAATTCCAGCCCTCAAAAGGCTGAGGCAGGAGGATTGCCATGAGTTAGAGTCCAGCCTGGGCTACTTGGTTAGTTCAAGGCCAGGCTGGACTACATAGCATAACTTTATCTCAAAAAAGTTGTGCATTTACAATCACATGCTACCTTTTTTATATGAAAGAACTAAACATCACATCTCCAATAATTATTGTATATGTAACTGAAGTGGATTGTGGAAAGTCAAAACAGGCAGAGATCTGAACATATTCTAATCACACTATACATACATATTTATCTTTTTCTGCTACAAACTATAATGTTTCAAATATTCCCAAGATTTTACTATTTAAGGCAAAACTTTTTCACTGGGCAATATAATATAGAGAAAACTGTGTGGATTTTGTAAACAAGACACTAAAGTTTAAATTCTTAATACTCCATTAATACCTGTGACAATCTAGGTAAGATATTTACATTTTTTAAGTTTTGATTTTCTAATTCATGAAATGTAGATCATTATATCACTGATATCAGTGTTTGTTAGTACTAATACATTTTGAATACATTTTCCTTCTTTTCTATAAACCTAGGAGCAACATTGCTAAATAAGGATGAGAACTTTTCAAAAACTGGAAACTTTACTCATAAAGAAGTATTTGGGTTACCGTTTTTATTTTTAACTGGATTTTTTTGGAATCAGTTTTGATTTTATAATATCTTCTGGATTTTAGGAAATGTGAGGGGAAATAAAGGTAAATAATGCAGATCTGAAACAATGTTATGTAGATTTAAGCATACTTTACAGATCCATGTCTTGCTATGGGTGGGTAGATCCAGATTTCTTTTTTGTTTCCCTTTATACAGATTGTCACATAATGAATTATAAACAGAACTCAAATTCTGTGAATTTATAGAAATGAGGATGGGGATGCTTAGAAGATAGGCAACCATGATTAAAAGTGTTGTCAAATACTAACTTTGAACATGCTGCGGTTTGATTTTTTGATGCAACTATAAGCAGAAAATAGCATTTTCTCACTCCATGAAGTCACACCTCTTGTCATCAGTGGAATAGTTGATAAATCAGTGAGAACAAAATTAAATGTAAATTGGACTTTCCATCTGGCCACTGTGATACTCCCTAGTTCAAGTCAAACAACTTCTCTATGAGGAAATCTTTCTGTGAAGTACATTGGGTAGGTATTTCAAAGGTAAACATTCCATAGTTTTAGAGGGTATTTTAGAACACTTGAGAAAAATATAAATCTTAGATAGGACAAAAGAAGAATCTAAAAAAGGGAATATCTAGTTACCTTTACCTCTTAAGGTATATATGTGCTTAAAAATCTGAATAATTCTGTTACTAATAATGTGATTTTTACAGTGTGATTGTTTACATTCAAACTTTTTTCCCTTCAGTTTCATTGAGTTATATTTTAGATGTGCAAATTATATATAATCAAGATTTACAATCTGACTGCTTGATATGTATAGACATTGTATGATGACTACAACCATCAAGCTAATTGACACACTTTCACCATAGTTAGTTACCATTTGCTTCTCTGTGTATTTTTGTGAGTTTATAGTGAGGACTTTACAGGTCGGCTCGCAGCAAATTTCAAGTAAATAATATCCCATCACTAAATGTAGTTATACTCCACATCACAACCTTATGGTCAAAGTTTGTACCCTTTGAGCAACATCTCTTTATTTTCTCCTCCCCCGCAGGCTCTTTTTCCCCTTATTTTTTTCTTGTAATTATATGTTTGATTTTTAATAACTCCAGGGATAGGGGGAGAAGAAACCAAACACAAGAAAATCAGTAATAAATCCAGGAACCTAACTGAGAGAGAAACGGTTGAGGAACTCAGCTCTGAATTCTACCAGGGAGGGATACTATGGCCAGCTGTTCCACTTAGTAATGAAGCACTCATGAGCAAGTATCTTGGTATTTGTAGATTTTGTAAAAAAATGTCATAATGTCAGTAAAGTATTTGTCACCTGATGAACACTATTAAATATGATATTGTGTCAATATACAGTTTAAGGACTACATTAGAGTATATGTTCAGCAATTCCATACTTTACTGTGATGTCCCATCAATATATGTTGTGTTTGTTTCATATCATTTAATAGTGTAACTGATGATTTGGAAGTAGAAGTTAGGACAGTTCTCTATATTGCTCTATATCATAAATCATTTGAATAGACTTCCCGTATTTAGAGGAGAATCCTATCAAGTTCTTCTTCTAGGTATAGCTTGTGATTTTCCAGAGGCAACACTAAAATGAAAACATTTTGTGAGTTAGTGGGGAAGTCCCCAGACAGTAACTGTGTCTATATACATGTAGTTCTAGAGAGGAGATAGACAAATTTGTATAAAATGGTTCTCTCTTGGATAGGACAATACAACACCGGCAGAATTTAGAGTCTCTAAAATTAGAGGTGGAGGTGGAGCTGCAATGAAGTGGATTCAGAATGCATAATTTTCTTAGGAATAAATATGTGCAACAAGAAGTGGATGGAAGAAGAACTGGGAAGAGGAAGAATGCGAACTTCTGTACCAGCCTTGGCAGACACATCAGGGAGTTCTGAAAGGAACATGTCCTCATTTGCATCATGAGAAATTCCAGAAGTTTTCACTCCTGCCTTTCTCAGTCAGTGAACTTGAGTTGATGTAAAAATGAGTGCCTTTGGGCAAGGTGGCTATGGACAGCTAAGGCAGGTCCAAAAGGAGCTTACGCTGGAGACTGGGTGCCGATTGCCCTCACGTAGCTGGCAGAAAGTCCTGCCTCAAAAGGGGATCAGTCTTTGCATCCCTGAGTTTGCTTCAAAGACTCAAATTACAGCACCTGAAATTTTTGAATTGTAAAGGCTGAGCCAATGAAAGTGATTGAGCATCCCTAAATCACTATTCTCATTTAATAATTAGGACACTGGGGATTTTTAGAATAATTAAGAACTTATGATTTAGTACACATAAAAATTAAGTATTTTGAAAAGACTAGGACTCCAGATGAAAATTCGCTAAGGAAGAAGAGACAAAGAATAATGCAGTTACTGGGGATTTTTGTTTGTTTTTGGTGGAAGAGAACTATTTTTGGTTATGCGTAAGTTTTTAAATAAAAATCGTCAACCTTTTCTTATTACATTATTATTGTTCTCCATTTACTTTTTGTCCCCTTTTTACAATAAATGTATTTTAATGCTGCCTTTCCTAATATTTAAAAAAAATCTAGAAATACTTCAGTTCTTCCCCTTTCATGTACTCATACTGCAGCCCTTACGTCCACTTTTCCCTTTCTATGTGAAAGCAATTGTGACAGCATAAATCCCTTCTGCACATGCTTAGAATCTCAGCACACTGCAATGCTGAGGGAAAGGGTTATGACTCTGAGCCTGGCCTGGGTAGCTCAGTGATTAAACAACTTCCTGTTTCAAACTTAAAAATAAATAAACAAGTAAAGAGCTGGGACATAAATCAGTGTGAAAGCCTTGGGCTCAGTATTTAGTACTTGAAAAAGAAACCAAATGAAACAATACAGAAAGATTCTTCCAAGCATTGTATAAATATGGAAAGTGCAGTGACACTACTGTTATTGAACTGATCACTGATCACAAAACAGTAAATTAAAGCTCACTATCTGACTTGGGAATTTTTGTCTGGGAAAGCCGTGAATTAAATGAAGGTTGTGTCCACAGCCTTGGAGAGCACGTAGAGCAAAGGCAGTGTCCCATCGCTGCATGCTCAGCAGTCTGGACTATCATCCCTGGGCGGAGACCAGGCTTCACTGGCATTGGCTGTGGACTGGGAGTAGCAAAGCAGTTATAGAAAATTCAGCCTGCACTTCTCTTTCTAGCCTTGTAATTAGAAAGAAGGACTGGCCTCCTTTGGACTGAGCAAACTGCTACTTTTTTTCTTTTTTTTGTAAGCAAAAGTGTAAGGGAGCCGGATTAGAACTGGGAAGAAAATAAAACTTTTTCTCATAAGGATTATTGTAGATACTTACAGTCCAAACAATCAACTAGAGGAAATTAAAGAAATATGTTAACTTTATACAACAAGACTATAGAGCACAGCCTGTCAATTACATAGATAAAGAACAAAGCAAAATGTGAAAAGCGATTCTCTTCCTTTAGAGAAGATATGTGTGGTTTGACTTCTTTCTTTTTTTTTTTTTTTTGTTTTGCTTTTAAATAGGTACAATATTAACTAAATTCTTTCATCTTCCCAAAGGTACATTTTCCTTGCTAAAAGAAAACAAAACACCCAAAGATAGGGCTGGGGATACAGCTCAGTGGCAGTGCTGGGTGTGCATTTCCACTTCTTCAAAATCAAAGAAACAAACAAAAACCCCGAAGTTGGAAAAAGCAGTTGAATTATATCTCATGAATTCTTTTCAATATTTTCGTGTCTGTAACCCCAAAGCAAATTCTTCCAGTAGTATTTATATGTGACTTTAGCCTCCTGAATGGAGGCTAATAGCCTCCTGAAAAAATGACAGTTTATATGTCTGTATCAATTAGAAACCAACAAATAGATCATTCCCAGGCCTGCCTTCAGTTTCCTGGAGCACTTAGATACAATGGTCATAAAGAAGACTGGCCTTTGTTTGTCTGTTTTATTTTTCAGAACTTTTGCTGCCACAAGAATAAATGCTAGCACTAGCTAGATAATGAAAATGAAATACAAAACAACAGTTGAGGGCAGGCCAGGTCTGGTGGTACATGCCTGTAACCCCAGCTCTCTGGAGGCTGAGGCAGGAGGATCATTGTGAGTTCAAGACCAGCCTGGGCTAAAAAGTGAGTTCAACGTTAGCCTGAACTGCATAGCACAACCTTTCTCAAAAAGACAAAGAAAAAAAAAAGAATACTCCAGAGCAACATTTTAAGACGTGAAATAAAGCTCACAGGCATCCACTGAGTAAATGAGGCAAGTCAGCTTCTGAGTGTAGGCAATATTCAGGTGCTTCTAGCTAAGTATTAAGAATTTAAGGTTACCTTCCTTGTTCAGCAAATTTATTGGAGTAAATATTCAACATTGTATTATTTTTCTCTTTAAAATTCTATGAGCGGGTGTGGTATCCAATTCTTCTTGTTCTGTGCCCTTCCCAAGTGATTAGTATTTTCCTGAATTTCTCAGTTCCCTATGGCCTTTAGCCCACGCTTCAGTGTCTTTCCTTTCCCCTGTGTGACGAGGGAGGATATCCTCCCCTGTACTTTTGATGGACAAGGAAAATCATTTTGTTGTCTAACCTCTGCATCAGAGTGGCGGAAGACTCAGTAGTTTAACAACTGGAGAAATTTTCATGACATGAATATGATTTAGATAACACTTCCATTAACATTACATAAGATCAATGTCCTTAAACATCCTATTTCCACATCAAGATTTTCTGTACATTTTAACACTTGAGCACCACAAATGTGTTTTATTCAAATGTTATGTACCACAACTGTAGGTGAAAATTATATAAACAAACGTTTAGATCATTTTCTGGAAACCCTCAGCAAAAGGTGAAGAGCATTCACCTCCTTTGCTCTACTAAATAATAATAATAAAAACCCCAAACCAAAGATCTTTAGAAGGGCCCTTATGCAGTTGTGCAATTGCCCTCACTTCCACATGGTGCTCATAGAATGTACAGTACATTCAAGTGAGCTACTCATTTGAACAAATCTGTTAGTCCACCTACCTACCATACCACCTTTCTCACCCCCACTCACTTAAGAAAGAGAAAGTAAACAACTGCGATGCTGCCATTCTAAAACCGGCGCATCTGGCACATCTCTTTAAGCACTCACATTCACAGAACAAAAGGGATTTCTTTGGCATAGGGATTTGTTTACCTCCAAATATGTTATAACTCAGTAGAGGTCCTCAAATGAGCTTTATTTCTCTTTATCTGTCCAGACTATGGCACATAATGGAAACACCTTTCATACTGAAGAAAGTAATATGATTACAGCTGACTTTACAGTGTAGCATTGTACTGAATCCAGCAGTGCCCTCAAAGAGGGAGGTGGTGGCTACAGCACAAGTAGGTTCTTGACTCTCAGCACAGAAAAGAACTTCAGGATGTATAGCTGAGGCATACAGAGGTCTATTAAACTGGGCACAGTGGTGCAAGCCTGTAGATGGGCTTAGAGATTACTCCACTGACCAGATGGGAAGGGTAAGGCATTGGAGCTGACAGTCTTTAAAATATATCTAAAAAATGGGGGCTGGGGATTTAGCTCAGCGGCAAAGCGCCTGCCTGGCAAGCGTGAGTTCGGTTCCCGGTACCGGAGAAAAACCAAAAAAAAAAAAAAAAATGAAGAATTTGCACAGCTTGATCATTTGATCTGTTCCAAAAGAAGCAGAGGGAAGCATTTGAAAAAAAGTAATTTTATGTATTTTACAAGGAGAGTGACAGTTGCTGGGGTTGCCAGGAAAGAAGATATTTTTGATTTTTATTTACTTGCTTGTCAGTAGAGTCACCGGAATCTTTATGACATCAGTGTAGATTGTAATCTCAGGAAAAGTTGCATAGAAAATGAAAGGGGAGATTATGTTTGTACCCATCCTTAGTACAAAACATAGGAGTTAATAGTAGCAATATTTGGCGACTTGTGTGTAAAACTTAACATAGGAAGATTTACTTGTCATTTTCAGTTAATGTAAGTAATTCCTGGGCATTTCCTGGACAAATGTAGAGTTACTTTTTAATCACAGCATTTCATGATTCTATGCACTTCTGTTTTTCTTTCCCAGCTTGGATAATTAAACCATTGTTGATCGTTTAATGGACAGCGTCCAAGAAAAATCAAACCAGATGCAACCAAGAACTGAGATTCTCCCATGACTTCCTATCTTTGTTCTTTTGTTCTTCTCCTTTCTTTCTTTCTTTCTTTCTTTCTTTCTTTCTTTCTTTCTTTCTTTCTTTCTTTCTTTCTTTCTCTCTTTTTCTTTTTCTTTCTTTCTTCTTTCTTTCTTTCTTTCTTTCTTTCTTTCTTTCTTTCTTTCTTTCTTTCTTTCAGAAATTCTGGGAATCAAACCTATATCCTTAGACATACTAGGCAAGCACCCTACCATTAAGCTACAACCCCAGCTGATTTAATTACTTTTTCAAGTGAGGCAAGTTAGATGATTTTTATCATAAATTAAAGAAACTCCCAACCTGCCAGATATCTGGTAGGAGTTCATGTTCTCTAAAATTGAAGAATGAATTTTAGGAAAAATGGAGGTCAAGAGCAGAATATATTTATTGGAGGAAAAAAAGCTTCTGTCCAAGGGAAAAACAGAATGGGTTCTGAATGGGTTACCAAGGAACCTTCCTTTCCCAAGGATTTTTATAGACCAAAACTACAAGGTGAGGCAGGTCCAGGGTTGGGAAAAATGGAAAATGGCAAGGTGGGCATGAGGTGGGACAAGACTATGGTCAATCAATAAGATTATGAGTATAATTGCTAAGATAAAATTGATTAAGTTGAGATCAAATGGGGAAGCAAGTCACTTAGCAAGGTGTATGAATACAGAACAGGGGCCTTTCCAGTAGGGGGTTGGGTTAGTGGCTCTTCCTGGCTTCCTTAGGGTGATAGACACCTATTGAGAATACCAATCGCTGAGGTGTGTCTTTAGGAAGTATGTGGGTGTATTTTTTTTATCTTTTATCTTGAAGTCTGGCCCACAGTGGAGGTGCCTGTCTCTCCCACAGTTGCAAGATATCTTCTCTTCTGCACTGGCTCCTTCAAGGGCCCAGCCCTATCTGACTGCCTGTAATATTGTATCTAACTCAAGTACCTACAACCCATCCACATGCTACACAAGCACCCTACCACTAAGCTACAACCCCAGCTGATTTCATTAGTTTTTCAAGTGAGGCAACTTGGGTGATTTTTATTGTAAGTTTTATTGGAACACACATCCTGCCTTAGTGTTAAAGCTTGATAAAAATATTGGATTGTAGTGGTTATTTCAATCCTTTTCATTCTTGTGCAAGAGAGGCTACATTTTCTGTTAATTTCAGTTTCACTTGCCAGATATAATCATTCACCTTTCCTTACTCTACAAAATGAATCTTCAGACAGCCGTTATGCATGGAAGTGAATCAAATATGCACCATAGCACTGCAAAGTCACCTGAAAAACACTGAGTCTCTTGTTGCTAGATTGCTCATGTTATCAATTTTCTAAAATATTAAACTTGTATCAAATACTATATTAATTTTGACTAATGGGTTTGAGAGACATTTAGTGAATTTCCATATAGACGAAGCTAACATAGGAGCACACATCTACCTGTTGTATAAAATTTATACCAAATTAGGCCAGTAATTCTTCAGGTCCAGCTTTCCTATTTGGGTGTGAGGCATCAGATTTTTATCTCTTTCATATAACCCTTTATAGAAGGTGAAAATTAGCAATTAAATTTAGACCAATAATAACAAAAGCTCAGAATGCTAACTCTTCATTCTGAAAACTATTTTTTTAAAAGATGCAAAAAACCTGGGACGAAAACTTTTTATTTACCTCAAAAAGAAGAGTCATCAAGTGATATTTGTTCTCTTTCCTTACAAATGCCAAATTCTGTCATTAGCCAGCCACGTAGACTATGAGAAGATACCAGTTTAACACAAGCTAATTTCTCTATTTCACAGAAAGGGAGGTGGAGGGAGCATATGTTTTTGTGTTTCTGGCACGAAGACGTGGTGCTGGAAAACTCTGGTTTTCAGATACTTTCCAAGTGAATTCTGTGCGGCTCCCAATCTGCATATTTCTACTGTGTGTATTTCCCTGGTGTGAAATTGATTAGGAACAGCATGCATCTGTCACCAAGAGTTACAGTGACTGGGGTTTGGGGGACTTTTGTCTATTTTTGTTGATGCTGTATTGTGCCCACATCCTCCTCAGACGTAACTGAGCCTGGAAATGGTGTTGCTTGGTGTGTCGAGGTCCTCAGGGACAGAGTTTTCCTTTTGAGAAAAAGATACAACTCTCTGGTCCCTTACTGGCCTCCAAAACTGAACCAGCTAAGAAAAAATGCCTTTCAATATGATAGTGAATATGGAGAACTATATCTAAAGGTAAACAGAAAATATAAGAAAACTATCAGCACAGTCACCTACTACCAAGTCAGGCACAATCAAGCCACACTGCAAGTGTGATGATGAAAGGGTGGCATGGGTACAGATGTCAGACCTGTGGGATCAGATCTGACCAGGAAATGTGCAATGCAATGTATACTTGAAACTTTTCTTGCACTGGCATTTTCTCCTCAAATAACTTTCCAATGAGATTTTCCCTCAAGTCTTTTCAGATGCCTCTTTATGCATGTTTGAGTTTCTGGGTTCTTATGCTGCTATGAAATTCTCTACCTCCAGCAGAGAACAATACTGATCCTGCTGATATCACTCAGCCCTCTAAATCATGTGTGCTTCAAGGAAAAAGGGAAAAGGCAGACATCATAAAATTCTCATCTTCATTAGGATAAACAAAACAAAACAAAAGAGAGCCCACCAAGTGACACAACACCTTTTTCTCTTGTGCTAGATGTGTTCCACAGGCTGCCCTGAATGTCCTTTTCCTGTGGGAGCATGTGCAAGCATGGAGCTTGATTATTCCTGTACCAGCTGGTTGTCCTTTTCTATTTACATAGAGTCCTGGGAAGGCCAAGGGTGGGGATTCCAATGTAATGAATCCTTCTAAATGAATTAAATTAACTCAACACTTGACCGTAACTCCAAAGGAGGAGATCAGCACTAAGGGAGCCCTAGAATGTGGCATGTGGTTTCATTAAGAAATATGGATTAAGAACATTTAGCAAAAGTGGTTTTATGTGAGGCAAAACTGTCTCCAATTTAGCATTTAGTGTACAAAGCAATATATTTTATGAAGGTGAAATCTTTTAAATATGATTCTAAGCTCTTTTATTCTACTTTGAAAAAATATAGTAGATGTATATGTTAGGAGCAAAAGTAAGTTTTCATAAGAAGATAAATGTGAACGTTTTAACCAATTTAAGAGAAAAGCAATTATTAATAATTTACTGCATTTATAGACTTTTGGTTTCCTGAATTGTGTCTCTCTTCCATCATTTCAATAAAAAGCAAAATTTATTATGAGAGGAAAATATGACAATTTCCTGAATTTCCATAGCTAGTCTCCATTATCTAAAACCTTGCTTCTATGATGTGGAGAAATAATTTTTATGTATTAAGGAAGTTTTAAGTATGGGTAAGTATTAAAATTTTTCCTTTGCTCAACTTTTCAAATCTCAGAAAAGTTTAAAACACCAGGGTCATATTCATCTATTCGACTATTAGAATTCTGTACTATCTGAGTGTAACTTCAGCAGTTATTTTATCATGTGCTTACTACAAATCGTTACAACTAAATACCATATATTCTAAATGTAAGACCATAAATTCTTTTTCATCTTTGCTCCTTACCAAGAATTGAGTTCACATTCTGAGTTACTGTGTGTCTGTGATTTCCCTTTGCTTTTTCACTCTGTCAGTTATTTAAATGACCATCTGCATCAGGAATGTGGCTATGTGTACTGGATACCAGTCTTTCCTTGTAAGTTGATAGTATTTAATCTGCTGAATGCTTTTGTCATAAAGCACCTGTGTTCTTCGCTTTTTCGGTTATATTCTCAGATTCTCAATGCTTCTTCTAATTTTCATTTTTCTTTTCTTCATCTTAATAACCAACTCTTCAGGCTTAAAACATTCTATTGGCTTCAAAAAAATTCATATTGGTGTACTGTCTCTAAGGTCACTGTTATGGTTTAGACAAGAATGTCCCCTGAAAAACTCACAGGCAGTGCTTTTGGAGGATGGGTAGACCATAAGGGCTCATCCTAATTGGTAGATTCAGCTGCCAGTGAGTTAAGCAGCTGATTGTGGTGTTGGGAGGTGGGCCTGGTCATAAAAGGGCAGGCAAAGTAGTGCAACCGAGAGGTGTAGCTCCTTCCCTGGCTCCTCCCTTCTCTCTCTGTGTCCTGGTCACCATGCCATGATGTCCTCCACAGCAGTACCTAGCACCAAGCTCTTTCTGCCTTCGAGACAGCCAACCATGAACTGAAAATGTGAGTCACAATAGACCTCTCCTCCTTGAACCTGTGGATGCTGGGTACTGTGTTCTAGTGAGGAGAAAGTTACTAAGGCAGCCAGTATATTCCGTTTGTTCCATTTCTCACCTCAGGAGGCTTTGCCTCGGCATCTTTTGTTCAACTGTTCAGGGCTTAGTAGTTTAGGGACACGATGTTCAAGAACTCTAGATAAAGAAATAAGTGGATGTGTATTTTCTTTTCATTTTTTAAAAAATAATATGTGCTTGCCATTTCTTTATCTTGAATTGGCTTTCTCAGGGTTATGATAAAGGAGCAAAGCATAAATCACAAGGTATGTATTTGTAAAATATGTGTGCGCTGGAGGGTACAAAGCCCGCCCTCTGAGGCAAAAGCTGCATCTCCTGCCCTTTGTGCCCTGCTGGCGGCTCCAGCCTGCTCCTGGGGAGGGCACATGCCCAGGGGCTACAGCCTCTGCTGGCTGCTGCTCACCTGTCAGTGGAAAGAAAAGATGATCCTGAAACCATGGTATGCTATGCTTTGAAAGCATCCCTCTAGCAACACAATAAGTAAGGGCATTACACCCATCCTGACCCTTTTTAGGGTCATATTGTCTGTTTACTGTTCTCTCTGACTGCTCTCTTCCTTTACTCCCTCCCATGTCTCAATTCTACTCCTAGGCTTCAAGCAAGTTAAGGAGCTGCCTTATTACTACCTGTGCCTTTGCCTCGTTCATACAGGTTTTGCTCATTTTCCATTTCTGTTTTTTTTTTATCCATCTTGCCATTCCTTAATGCCTTTGGCTGTACTCGAACTACGAAGCATACATGTATGTGCTTGTGCATACACACATTCTCACTTATTCGTGGTCTAGAAATGTAGATCTCATTTTTCCTTATTTGAATAAATTTCCATTCTTCTCTTTCATGTTTATTCACTGTAAATACTGTACCTTTGGAGAAAATACATTTCATTGTTTTTCTTTATGTAAAATGCAAAGTTTCATATATTGGGTTAAAAAAATCAAAGTGTTAAAGTAGATTAAATTATGCCCAACAGGCAGAACTCTGTAAATGAAGCGTTGGGCCAGGCTTATGGAAGGTGATTGGACTGAAGGGCTTCTCCAGCTGTCTTGGCTATAAGAGGCAGGCCTCTGGGGTACAACCTGGAAGGGCCTGGCATGTCTTCTTCCCAAGTTCCTTGATTTGGTTTCTGCTCTCTGATCACCCCCAGGTGAGCAGCTTTCCCCCAGGGAGATTCTTTTCTCCAGACACTTCCACCCTGGACCCAGCCATAGACTGACAACATAAGCCGAAACAGAGCTCTTTCCCTTTAAGAGTGAATGTCGTGTTGTGTGCCAGCAACAAAGAAAGTGAATCAGACACATTTGGAGAAGTGAAACAGTACTACTGACCAAATCAGTACTTAAAGATTGCTACACCAAACACAACACAGTACATGTTCTTTCTGAGTTTTTCTCACATGCACACTGATCATTTTTTAAAAAATTTTTTAATTTTTTTTGAAATTTTTTTTATTTTAAAGATAAAAGGGGGGAAACATTAACAGACATACAACATTTTACAACATATCACAAGCACAGTACAGACACACTGATCATTTTTTATAGTCTACTCCATTCGGGGCATAAGACAACTAATTTATTTTTTTTTATTTTTTTATTTTTTTTGGTTTTTCTCTGGTACCGGGAACCGAACTCATGACCTTGCGCTTGCCAGGCAGGCGCTTTTGCCACTGAGCTAAATCCCCAGCCCCAAGACAACTAATTTAAAATGGTACAATTCATACAAAGCATGCTCTTGAGTCATAGTGTGATCAGTATTTAAGTTAAAATTCATTAATGGGAAAATAAAATTCAGTAATAGGAAAAATCAGATATATCCTTGCATTTGAGCATTAAATAATATTCAGATGTTCCTCCATTTATGATGGGTTTACATCTTAGAAAGCCCATTATAAATTAAAAATTCATCTAATATATTTAAACTATCTCATAGTATTTATTATACATTTTAGCTCTTATTTACAGTTTCAGTTTCTCACAGTGAAACAGCAGGATATTTACACATAGCCAATTCTTATTTCAGTAAGTAGTATGGTTTCTAGGTGCATCGATTTACCTATAAAACCTCAAGTTTATCCTTTTTTATGGCTGAGTAGTACTCCATTGCATAAAACAACCACATCTTCTTTATCCATTCATCAGTTGAAGGGTATTTGTGCTGTTTCCAAGATCTAGCTATTAAAAACTGTGCTTCTATAAACATAAGTGTGCATATATCACTGTGGTGGGCTGCTTTTAATTCTAATAGGAAAATACCAAGAGGGAAATAGTTGAGTCAAATGGAACCTCTAGTCCTAGTTTTTTGAGGAATTTCCACCCTGATTTCCAGAGTGGTTCCACCAGTTTACACTCCTACCATCCGTGGAGAAGGGTTCCTTTTTTCCCACAGCCCTGACAATATTTGTTGATTTCTTGATAATAGCCATTCTTTCTGGAGTGAGATGGAATTGCAGCATTGTTTTAATTTTCATCTACTGAATGACCAGTGATGTGGAACATTTTCTCATATATTCATTTTCCCTTTCTACTTCATCTGAGAAAGATACATTCATTGCAGATGCTCATTTTGGGGTTGGACCTTTGAATTTGGAGAGGTTAAATTCATTTCAGTCCGTTGTTTATTCCAGATATCAGTTTTTTGTCTGAGGAACAGCTGCCAAATTTTCTTTCCCAGTTTGTGGGCTGTCTTTCTACTCTGTTAGTGATTTCTTTTACTATACAGAAAATTTTTAATAAGATGAGATCCCAATTGTTGATTTTTTCTAACATTTCCTGTGCAATGGAGTTTTGTTCATAAAGTCTTTGCCTAGTCCTATCTCTGCAAGAGTTCTACCTATTCTCTTTTCCTGCAGATTTAGTGCTTCTGTTTTAAAGTTTACATCTTCGCTCCATTTAAATTTTAGTTTAGTGTGTGGTGAGAGATGTGAGTCCAGTTTGTCTTCCGCATGTGGAAAGCCAGTTTTTCCAACACCATTTATTAAAGAGTTTACCTTTCTTCCAGTGAAGTTGTTTGGTCCCCTTGTTGAAGATGAGATGGCTGAGTGTGTTTGAAGTCATTTTTGCATCTTCTAATCTATTCCATTGATCCTTGAGGTTTTTTTGTTTTTGTTTTTGTTTCTGTTTTGTTTTGTTTGCCAGTGCAGTGCTGTTTTTATCAGAGTAGTTCTGTAGTATAATTTCAATCAAGGATTGTGATGCCTTTTACCTTGCCTTTGCTGCCCAGATTTGCTTTTGCTACTCTACATCTCTTTAGTTGCAAAAGAATTTTAGTAATATTTTCTCTAGTTCTGTGAGGTATGTTATTGGTATTTTGATTGCCTTAAATCTGTATAGCAATTTTGGGAGTATGTCCATTTTTACTATTTTTTTTTCTATTCATGAGCGAGGGATATCTTTCTATTTTCTAATATCCTCTTTGATCTTTTTTCAGAAAACTGTAGTTTTCAATGTATAGATCTTTTACTTCCTTTGTTAGATTGATTCCTAAGTATTTCAGGTTTTCTTTCTGATGCTTTTGTGAAAGTTGCAGTTTCCCTGATTTCACTCTCAGTACATTTGTTGTGTATTGAAATGGCATTGATTTTCGAGTGTTGACTTTGTATTCAGCTACACAACTGAATTAGTTTATTAGATGTAGAAGTATTTGGGTGGAGTTTTGGGGTCTTCTGTGTAGAGTATCATGTCATCTGCAAATAATGGTAGTTTAACTTCTTCCTTTCCTAGCCTTAGTCTTTTTATTTCTTTCTCTTTTCTAATTGCTTTCGCTAAGGTTTCCACCACTATATTGAATGAGAGTGGTGATAGTGAACAACCTTGTCTCATTCCTGACTTTAGAGTGAAAGCTTTCAGTTTTTGTCCATTGAATATGATCTTAGCTCTTGGTTTGCTATAGATGGCTTTTATCAGGTTGAGATTAAGACTATCTATTTCAGTTTTCTGAAGGGTTTTTATCATGAACATGTGTTGGACTTTGTCAAATGTTTTTTCTGTCTATTGAAATGATCATTACACCTAAAGTATCGATTATCACTTAAGTGCTGAGACACATATTAACTTATGGTTGAATAAAATCATTTAATTCAAATCTTATTATACAGAAAAATGCTCAATATATTATGCAATTTATTTAACACTACTGAAAGTGAAAAACAGTGGTTACATGAACACACCTTCATAGCATTGCAAAGTTGAGCCATGTACGTTGGGGATCCATACTTACAAATAACCCATAGTTAATCAATTCAAAAATAAAAAAAAAATTTGAAATAAGGGGAAATAATATTTAACATTTTGAAATTTAGTGGTATTTAAGCCACTAAAACAATTTTTAGGGGGAATTTTATAGTATTATACATGTATATTAGAAAAATGCCTTATATCAGTAACGTAAGAATCCATTTTAAAATATAAGAATAAAAGAGCAAAAGACACTCTAAGTAGAAGAAAAGAAATAATGAAAACCAGGACAGATCACTCACAAAACAGAAAACAAAGGAAAATCAAAGAGATTAAAACTAGCTCTGTGAGAATAATGATAACATTAATAAACTAGCTAAGGTGATCAGAAAAAAAAGACAAGACTAATTGCCAACATCAGGATACACAGCCTATATGATTTATTCCACTCAATGAAATTTTTTATGTAGGTATGAATGTTCTAAGTCCACACAAGTCAGGCTATGTCATACATATTCTTGGTAGGTTTATCTGAAAGACACTGAAAACAAATCAAAGTCTATGAGTGGGTGGATTGATAAATTGCTGATGTACAAAACAGTAAACTTTCGATATAAAAACTTGAATGAATCTCAACATAATTAAGCTGAGTGGAGAAAGAGCCGTTCCAAATGAGTACAGACTGTAGGTTTTGCAAATAAATCCGTAGTTAGAAAACATGGGCCTGGGGATGCACAGCAACGGGTAGGGAGAGAGAGCTCACCATTACCGAGGAGAAACTTTGGTGGGTGACAGATCTTATTGTTTTGATTGCTGTAACACTGCTAAGGGTGTACATTTATTGTACCTCAGTGCCCCTATTCATATGCAATGTGGAGCTTTTGCCATCTTGATTTTTGGTATTCTTTCCTAAGTAGGGGAGAATGGACCAGAATCAAAATTGGATTTTGGGAACCCATGGACAGATCTGTGTAGCTTGTGTGATTACATGCGTCTACATTATAGAATCTTCCTGGGAAAAAAGCTAGGCCTCAGCTGGAGGCATTCCAGGCCTGGTTTAAGTCCCTGACATCCTCAAGATGGCTCTTAACAATAATTTCACTTCCTCTTTTCCTATCCTTATTCCTTTTTATTTCTCTCTCTTGTCTAATTGCGCTGGCAAGTGTCTCCAGAACTATGTCGAATAGGAGTGGTGACAGTGGACATCCTTGTCTTGTTCCTGACATTAAAGTGAAAGCTTTCAGTTTTTGTGAATTTAGTATGATGTTGGCTTCATTTAGTATGTTCAGTTTTTTGTTCATAGGGTGTGTCTAATGTATATTTTTTCATATCTGTTCACTTCAAAATCTGTGCTAAAGACTATCTTTTAACAAAAATGTATACTCTGCTAAAAAATGTCATCTCTGGATTTTAAAAGTAATAGAACATACTCCCTATAAGCCCAGTTGTGGAACAGATAACTAAGCAATATTATGCCCTTTCTCTTCAAATTTACTGTGTTTTTGGGTGGGCAGTTTACTTTAGCATTCCTCTGCCATAGTTATTTCATATTTAAATCATCAGTAACACTACATTCAGGATCCTATATCTTCTTTATTGACAAATAGCATTGTAGTATGTCATAGGCTATCTCTAATCTCTTATTTATTTCTGATATATGTGTAATTTGTTTTTATTTTGAGTTATGATTATATGATTACCTAGAGGTTCATGTTTTTCCCCAGATAGGTTTTCCTAAAATGAATAATAAAAAGATTTACTATTCCAGCTTGAATCACATTACAATATTTATCTTTTATATATGGATCATTGCAAAAATGACTCCCTGAGTTATCTTCAAAAATTTACTCCTGAGATTTTAAAAAATGCTCAACATAAATATTTGCTGCCTTAGCCTTTCAACTGATCTTGGTGACAGACTAGATTGGTTCCAAGATGTTTGCTGTTTTTGCTCATGATGTTAATTTTTGCTTTATAAAATTAAAATAGAGTTAATGAGGCCAATAATGTGAAATATACATCTTAGATACTTTATAAACCATAAGTTTTCTTTGACTACATTTTCTGATAGATCTCCAGATACTTGTTTTGGTTCTTGAGGGCAGGGTCATTTTCAATTATATTTAGGAAGGGAATATTTGCAATTTTTTTGAATGTCAGATAGTATGTTCACATGGTAGGTTTTTATTCTTCAGAAATGAAATGGTTTGGGGCTGGGGATTTAGCTCAGTGGCACAGTGCCTGCCCAGCAAGCGCAAGGTCATGAGTTTGATTCCTGGTACTGGAAAAAAAAAAAGAAATGAAAAGGTTAAAATTTATCTTTGCTTCAGGAAAAGAAGCATTTATTGCATAAATCCCAATGGCAATTACAGGGCAGGTACATATGAAAATGCCCAAAAGAAGAAAAATTGAGAGAGGGAATAGTTTCTATCCAATATACATTCAAAAGTATGTTATTGCATATTTGCCAATCAATTAAAATTCTTGCCTAAATGTATTACATATCACCAAGATTCACAAGGCATAAGGTAGGTTTGTTTCTTAGAAGGTGAGTGTAATGATTTATTCAGCCTCTGTGGGAATGGAAGATGCAAAGATGCTCCAGAAATGCAGGGTTACAGTGATCAGTAGGTCCAGACAGCAAAACTGTGGCTCTGTGAGTTGAACAACATTGCTTGATGGGAGATCTGGAGAGAGGTAGTGGTACAGTCAAACAACAGCATGCTCAAGTTGAAATAATCTCAGCTAGAGTTAAATCTCTGTGCTGGGGTGACATTGACATATTGAGATAAGGATGTGTAATAGGGATTGGTCTCCTCTCTCTACTCTCTGCTTTTTGTGTGAGTTTGGCAAGCCTGTTAAAATTAGTTCCTCTATAAAGTCTCTCTCTCTGCCTCTCTGCCTCCCTGTTTTTCCTCTTTGCCCATGTGTACCACAATGAGATTAGAGGGAACGCCACCCATAAACTGAAACCCATACAAATATTGGTAGGAACAGAGAAATTCATGCGGCTTTTACTGTTTGCTTTACTTCTGTGTCTTTTGAATCTTTTTTGGAAAAGTCATCCATTTACTCAGATAATATTTCCTGATTTTCCTATACTGTGCCAGGCAAGAGGACATAGTGGTGAACATCATCTTACTGACTATTCATATTGCTAAATACGTTAGTCAGCTTGTTATGTTTTTGGCTGGAACAAAACACTTGACACCTCCTGTATAAAGGGGGAGGGTTTATTTCTGTGCACAGTTTCAGTGCTTTTAGGCCGCAGTAGGCAGGGCCCAAGGGAGAAACACCACAGTGAAATGATGGAGCAAAGCAAAGCTGCTCACCTCATGTAAGCCTGCAAGCAGAGACCAGGGGAACAGCCATAGAAAGGAAGGACCAGCGATCAGATTGGCTTGGGTTACCCTGATCCAGCCAGACACACCCAGAAGTGTGCTTTGTTAATTTCCTGGGCAACTCTAAAGGCAAATAAAATTGACGGGGCTGGGGATATAGCTCAGCTGCACAAGCGCCTGCCTGGCAAGCACAAGGTCCTGAGTTTGATTCACAGTACAAAAAAAAAAAAAAAAATTGACAAGATTAATTATCACACTCATTTTGAAGATTTCATATGATCCTTTTGCTACCCTTTTAGTCTGATTTCTGCTGCCAGTCAAGACTAGGTAAGTTATAAATAAAAGAGGGTCATTTAGTTCACAGGCCTGAGGTCGCAGGGGCTCAGAGCTGATGACAGTCACCTTGCTGGCAGAGTCCTGAGGCAGCACAGGATATCACTCGGATATCACTCAGTGGCACATTGGAAGCACAAATGTGATTTTGTGCATCTGTCTGGTCTCTCTCCCTCCTCCAGTAAAGCTGTTAAGATTCAATCGTAGGGCTTCACCTTGCCGAATTTATCGACCCTACTCACTTCGCAAAGGCTTTACCTCTAAACATCATTGTCAGACTCAGTTTTCATCCTGTAATAACCTCATAATGGAGATGAAATTTCAACAAATGAAGCTTTGATGGGATACTCAAATCTTAGCACAAC
The DNA here is from genome assembly GCF_000276665.1 of Chinchilla lanigera. Classification (NCBI taxonomy): domain Eukaryota; kingdom Metazoa; phylum Chordata; class Mammalia; order Rodentia; family Chinchillidae; genus Chinchilla; species Chinchilla lanigera. The sequence continues at coordinate 48,143,210 of NW_004955402.1, forward strand.
CATAGCACCCTTGCTACTGAGGATATGGACTGGTAGACACGAAGACCTCCTGGGATGGTTAAACTCATTTCTCATTTCTGGGGTGGTCTTTTCTTAGCACCATTCACAGAAAACACTGTCTAGAGTTGCTTAAATATATGTCTAATAGATGAACAAACAAAAGTGAGACCAACAGAGCCTGTTTCTCACTTCCATTCATTCTGATTCCTGTAGGTCTTGAATTAATATGCATTCTTTTTTTTTTTTTAAACTACTCCTGTGCTTCCTTTTAGGTTTGTTCCCTGAATATAGGTTTGCATACTTATGTTATAGGAGGGTTGGTTGCTTTAAAAAGCAGGAACAAAAGTCATCTTCCTCCCATAGGTGTTGTGTAGCCCTTTAACTCTCCGTGACTCTTATTTCCCTAGTAACCAATAGTAATTTGGTCTTTCTATGGTTTTTAATACTTTTTTCCATCTCCCTGGAGCACTATAAGAATTACCCTCTTTTATGTCTGATTCTGTGAAAGGCACCTTCAAGGTCCAAGGAAGATAGATGCTGTACATAATACAAATAATCTTATAACAATGCATCATAGGGATATTGCAAAACATAATTGAGCCCTGTCTGTAAAATGTGAGTTCCTCAGAGGATAGGTGTTACTGCAGTTTTCTTCTGTGTAACTGCGCTTTCTGGCTCATAAACAAAGTGTGTATCTCCTTTTACTCAGCCATTTTATTTTATTTGGAAGTATTATGTCTTTGGACTTTAAAAAAAGTCTGAAATAAGAGTGAAAGTAGAAAAATGTTTATTTAATGGCAGTCAAATACATTTTATTGCCAGTTACACAGTGGAAAGTGAATCAATGCAGACAGTAGAAGGTATGGGTTTTAAACCGCATTTCTGGCCCTGGGTTACTACGTACATTTAGGAAAGTTGTAGATCTATGTGAATTTGAAAAACCACTTGTATGAGGCCAATGAAAATCATAGTATTTTCCATTGTGCCTTCTCCACACATGAAACATTTTTTTATTCTGATTCTCCCAAGTCTAGTATTGCCTGGGAGAAGAAATCATGTTTTATTTTGTTTTTTCTTTTTTTTGTTCCAAGTCATAAATATAGCGCCAAGCAAACTGTAGACCCTCAATAAACACTTGTGGAATAGATGTGACACAAAACATAAGTCATGACATATATTTGTGAAACAGTATTCAGATCCAGTAATTCCAAGGCTTGACATCAGAGACAGCACTTATTCTTCAAAAGACAACCGAGAAGTTGATATCATTAGGAGATTCTCTTGGGAAAGTGATAAAACCTGTCAGCCTGTGTCATATGGACCAACTATAAACAGATGCTATGCTCAGGAATCTGGGAAAAAGCCCCAGTGCATTACATTCTAAAATTAAGTGTGTGAAATTGTATCTATTTCTGGCTGTCAAGTAGAAATAGGTTTATATAGTTGGTCCTGACACCACAGTTTAGGAAACCCAACTGGAAACCTTCTGAGTCATCAGCATTTAAAGAATATATAGTAGCTTGGAACTACTGTGTGAGCCTGGAACTACTCTGCTCACAAGTGAGTTAGGCCAGAATGCCATTTCACAATCTTCTACAGAAGGGTGCTATAACTGGGAAGCTACTCATACTAGATAGTATTGTTTTGATATGTCTTGGAGATGAAAATAGCAACACTTATTAACTTTAGAGCATAGATTAGAAAATGTGTTTTAGTGATCAAAAGGAATGAATAACTGGGATGAGGGAAGGAGAAAAGAAAGAAAAGGAGAAAAAAATATATATATATAAGATAGCTGAGATAATTGTACTACTAATTTCTGTTGGTTTATTGAAAGAAACAGTTAATGCTTAATTTTTTGACCAATTTTGCATGCTTATATCTGCTAATCTGAACAACTACTTTGAAGACAACAATATGCAATATAACAACTATTATTGAATTAAAAAATTTTTAAAAATGTGCTTTAGTCTTCTGGATACAAAATATGAAGAAGAGGAAGGAGAAGGAAAAGAGGAAGAAAAAGAAGAAATGAATACTTTTGTATTTCTTTTTTTTTTTTTTTTTTTTTTTTTTTGGTTTTTCTCCGGTACCGGGAACCGAACTCACGACCTTGCGCTTGCCAGGCAGGCGCTTTTGCCGCTGAGCTAAATCCCCAGCCCCTACTTTTGTATTTCTTGACCTCATTCTGAATTTTCTTTGTCCTCAAGGGAAAACATCAGTGGGTAATTGTGAAGGCAAGAAAGATTAGTTTTGAGAACACTTAAGAAAATCTAAAAAGACTTTTGGATTTTAGGAAAACCAAAATGGACAATATTAGGTACAGGTAAATATCATTTGAAAAAGAAAATCTTGAATAGGAGAAAAAAGAGAATGTGTTCACAAGCATGTATTTTTGAAAGGAGGGATAAACTTGGGTATGATTGGGAAAGGATGCATTTAATATCATCCGGGTACAATGCTCTGAAAGACGTATTCTTAGACTCTATCCTGAAAAACTGAGAATCAGAAAATCTGATTTTTGTTTTCTCTCCTTTTGATAGGAATCTTTTGGCTTCCACTGGCCATAGAATGTTTGACTAATATCTCAGGAGAAGCTTCTTAGAGTTAGGTAAATCTTACTGATTTAAATACTATAAACAACACAACCCGTCTTTAATCCTGTTTGAAAAGTGCCTAGATCAGAGATATAAATCCAGAGAATACCTACTGGTCACAGCTAATTTGTGTGCTTCAATATAGGTTAATACTTATGGTCCATTTCATGAATAGTGGTCCTTATTAATTTTTTACTTTCTACCCCTCCATCCCTCAATTATAGCAGGAGACTTTTCTAAATACTTTTCTCATTTAATAATGATCATGTTTATTTAATGATTTTAGAGCAAACCTTATGAGTGAGTCTCAGCCAAAGCTTACTAGAGACTAAGAGATTACTTTTACTTTTATTATGGAGCATTCAGCTACCTTAATTTGTTTTTAAAGTAAGAATTTAAAATACAAATTTTAAGATTCAAAGATATGTAGCATGCTAAGCATTTAATATTTAATGTTATTAATACTGGTGATAGAATAAATTTAATCAAGTGATTCTAATGAAGAAAAAGAGAGGCCTCAAAATATCAATTATTGACCATGGGAAAATGATTCCTGCATTGATAATACTTTACATGACACTCTAAGACTCCCACTGATTTTTAATATTGGAAGAGAATGATGACTTTTGCTGCTGCTTTGTCTTTTGCATACTTCAGAAGACTCCCTGTATATCAACAGCGGAGGCTACAGCATAATATGGCTGCATAAAACTTATGCTAGTGCAAAGATGCTAAAGAGAATCATTTGTTTTCCTAATAGCTCTATTTCAGCAGACCACAGCCTTACCAAGAAATGCCCTGTTAGCAAAGCTGTCATTCCACAATGATCTCTGGATGCAGCAGCGGTGATAGAGTACAGACTTCTGCATTTATTGTGGAATATCATTTTTCCTTTATTTTTGAAAGAATTCGTAATTTGTATTCCATTTTCCTTTGGCTATAATGGACTAGAGTTTGATTCAAGGTAAAAAACTCATCCAAGTGGGGAATTATACACTGGAGAAATATTTACAAGAGGCACTGTAATCTTTCCAGCTAGAGTACATTAGATTTTCTTCTCATATCCAGACACTTGAAAATGATACAGTGAATATTTCTCTCTCCCCAGGTCACAGTATAAGAATAATATCATTTAGTTTACAAATTGTACCTTGGGAACCAAACTTTATGCGGTATCAGACTAAAGATAGGTTGATACTATTTTGGCAATTTACGGACCAAACATCTTCCCTGCCCTTGGGCCTGTAGGAATAATGAGGGGGATGATTAAGTAGCAGCTCCCTACTTGAAATACCTTTACAGCTTCTGTCACCTTGGGTTTAACTTAGATTCCACACACAGCCTAGGAAGTTCTACAAGATGCTTTCCCTTATACTTTGTCTTATAGCATGCTTCTTCTACTACTTTCCCAATGCATTTTCTCTCTTACTGTTCTTAAGTCTGTCATCTTCCTCCCTTGTGGAACTTACCTCAGCTATTTCCCTTGCTGAAGTGAGCGTTCCATAAAACGTTTACCTGGCCAGAGCCTTCTCATTAGTCAGACATCAGCTTAAATGTCTACTTTTGAGAAGTTATGTGATCACCCATCCCAAGTCGTCTCCCAGACACTCAGTGTCCTTACCCTGCATTTTAAATATATCAGTTACAATAACCTTTTTATATTTATTTATTTTTCTACCTCCTCATTAGGGAGAAAGTTTGTTAGTTAGATTCCGTCTGTCTCCCTATTAAACCTGAAACAGTACCTGGTGATAATGCACTTACTCTTGGCTTGTTGACTGAACTAATGGGATTTCAGTCTAAGGACAAAATCAAGCAAATGTAAGTCAGTCATACTTTGTCTCCTTCTTTATACATTTATGCTTTAATTTTACATTTACATTCCTTGAAAGGCAACACTAAAAGATATCTTCAATTTCCTCCAAACAATGAATTAAGGTAAGAGAATTTGAAATTTTTTCCTTGAATCCTTAGAGCCTCAGAGACTTGGACCTATTTGCAACAAGGATTGGTTAAGTTTCAAAAAGTCTGGCATTTAACATACGGTTCCACATTGACTCCATATATCTAGTGATCTAGAAATACCTTTCAAATTTCTCAGAAATATTTTCAGACTGCTCCAATGTCAAAGCATTGGAGTAAATATTAATAACCCAAGCAGACTACTGCAATATGGTCTGAAATGAGTCTCTGCCATTGCATCTTTGTCCTTTGTTTCCAAACTAGTTTGTTTAAGATCCAAAGGTCTTTCAAATCCATCCAATTTGCTCTAAATGCTACCAGTGACATCTTTACTCTAGCATAGAATGTTTTAGTAATGGAAATAAAGTAATAAAAATACCAAAATGCTGATGAAAAAGATCATTCAATGTTAGAGAGTATACAAGATAAGTTATTGTTTACTATACAATTTCTCCTCTGGTTATTTCTTAGTTGTTATTTTAACACTATATTTGATTTAAGGGCCAAAGAAGAAATAATTATGGAAGAGTAAAACTACCTTTATTCCCATGATAATTTATTACACAAAACTTGTGGAAGGAAGCTAACAAGTGGAAGACTTAACTTAGAGTGATATTAGAAAATAAGAGATAGAAAACGGAGTACAAAGAGTTAACACTTAAAGGTTTTACAACATGTCCTAGGGATTAAGTTTCCCAGAGAGGAACCCTTGGGGAAAACACTAACACCACATCAAAACTCCAGCAAGCACTCCAGAGTTCATCTGAAACACCAAGATTTTCATTTGCTTCCTCTTCTTGAACTTCTGAAGAAGCACGTTAAACTATATGATTTACTTTTGGTGATTCACTGGATAACTCTTTTGACAAACACATCTGTGTTATCTTCCTACCAAGAACTGAATTGTCATTACAGGAATTAGTTTATTTGGGGTTGGTGAATCTGTTAAAATGGAAGCATCCTGTGAAGTTTGTTTCAGTATATACGTTTTCTGCTATTGATGGATGACGGATTAATTTACACTTAAGAGAGATTCAGAATGGGATGCAGAAGGATCCCATCATGCAGGGATGCAGAAGGATCTTAGGGGGTAAAAACATGCATGCTCAGTTTAAAGTACAAGCTGTAAATGAGAAGAGTTGAGACACAGGGACAGATAAACAGAAAGCATCTAAGCCAGCATTTTGGTGTATCTGGTACCTGGGACTTGTATGGGTGAGGATAAAATAAAGTGGAAAAGAAATACATTGTGGAAAGAATAGCAAAGAAAAATATATCCCCTTTAGACTTTGTCTAGGAGTAGACTCAATATAGTGTGATTTACTAAAAGGAGAAGTCAAAATAATTGACTGTTTTGTAGTTGCTCTGGGATTTGCCTAGGACAATTGGCCTCTCCATGAAATAAAGATGCTGTTTGGACAGGAATCCCCAAGGTCCCTTCCAATTGTAACATTTTTGTTTCTATACATTTTTTCATCCACTCACCTAGCCATGTATAAAGCTATAGCTTTCTTGTTATTTGTTTGCTAATACCAAAGATCCTAAAGTCCAGGTATTTATGATTGTTATCACATTGACCTCGAGGTTACACAATCTCTTGTCCTTAAATCCTGGTGCTGAAAATGTCAACTCATCAATTTTTCTACTCTTACTCTCTCTTTTGAGCTATTAGTTAGAATTGATGTCTTCTAAGCACTTTAGAGTCAACAGTTAATTCTCAAAAGAGCTCTTCCATGGAGGACCTCCAAATATTTTTTAAGTACTAATGAATTTCATCTCATTCTTACTTAGGAAAATATGCAAATGATTTCTCTATGATATGAATATGATTCCATATCAAGTTTCTACTATATAAATAGGGCACAATCAAGAACATGTACAGTAATTAAGCTTCTGTTCCTTAGTTTTATTGTGACATGTAATTGTTTATTAGCCTCAATATGACATCCTGTGTGGATGAGAACTGTCAGTTTTATAAAATTTACTGAATGGGGCTAGAACCTGGATTGGATAAGAAAGAGTAGAATAGAATTGATAGATATTTGTGAAATTTAAGCACATTTTATATCTAATCCTTGGGCACTAATGATGGCAATAAATTAAGTAGAATTCAGTATAACAAAGAGCAACGCTCATCTGACGATAGCAGTAAAACATCATCTAAATGGATGAATCCTCTGATGAAATTCCATCTTTAAAATGAACAGATACAACTTGTGCATAGATCCTAGCAAATGTTCATGTGCTAGCTTAATTTCTATGGTGAACTGTAAAAATCTCAGCAATACACTGTTTCTGTCCACCTCAAGAAAAGACACTGCAAAATTATAAAATATTTCTCATTAAGATTATTTTCTGTGAATGGATTTTTAAAGTATAGTCCTACTGTGTCTTTCACACCTTCCTTTTCTTTGAAAGGAGCACTATGGAGCAACAAGAAGTTGCCGGTCATTGTACTAAGAAGTGATGGGACAGAAAGTAAAAACAAGTGAACAAACCCATCTGCCTCTCAGTTCTGTGGGCCCTTTGCTGCTCTGTGAAAGTTACTATGGTATGAACCGGGGCATTTTTCTCTGTGTAGCCTTTACTTTTGAATCTTAGAAAATGAAGATAGTAAGAATAGATTCTCTTTCACTGGATTATTGTGAGGATTTGAATTAATGCCTGGGAAGGTGAGTGTAAAATTGTAAGGTGTTGCAAAGTGTTATGTCTTTTTGAAATGACCAAATTGAAGGAACCGGTGTTAGCATCACTGAAACTTCATATATTGTTGAATTTTAACTATGGCAGTGAAACTGCAAAGGCAAATTCTGAATAAATGAGAAGTTTTGATACTTGTTGCATATGTGTGACCATGCCTACAACCCTCCCAACATATATACACAACCTTAACTCTCAGTCATATACTATACTATATGCCATAATATAAATGAAGTGCCCTACCATTGCTTTATGTAGGGTGTCAGGGAGACAGAAGAAATATTGCTCAATTAAGCCAACTGGTCCTATGATCGAGGCCTAACTGACTCAGAATCCTATGAAAGAACATGGTCCTGGCTGGATAAACACATGTTAAATCTTACCCAACACTGTATCTTTAAACACTGTACCTTATTCATTGCACCAACAGAATTTTACCTACCATCATGAAAGCAGGGTGATGTAAAATTTCAATGCAATAAAAGGACAACAATTTGATTCAATACAAAATGCATCTTAGCATATTTCCTCAATTGGTGATATTCTGCACTAAGCGTTAACTTTACTTATCTCCCAGGAGGCTGACTTAACAACAATGAGATAATAAGGTGAAAGCATTATAAAAAGAGTTTATTTAAAAGAACAGACCTGTGTCTTATCTTTGGATCTTCACATAACAAAGTGATTTTTTTCTTTTACCTACTTTAAATGACTTTTTTTACCTGACAAGTTTTCTTCCAAATGAACTCTTATAGTAGTAGGTCATCGAGGTTAAGAATTAATTTAAATCAAAAGAGAAATGATGGCTTGTGACTGTAGTAACTCAGGTTTCTATGCAAATAGGATGACTAATATCTTGAATATTAGGAAAAATGACAACAGACTGTAGAGCTGTTTGGATATAGCAAGTCTGACTTCTTCAGAGAGATGAAATACAAGTCATATATCTCAAATGATGTTTGTAATAGTGTGAAACTAGGTACATAGAACTGTTTGAAATCAAATTTAAGAAAAGAATCCATGCTTGTGTGAATCTGTAGATACTGCAAGATTTCATTCTGATGGTGAAAGTTCCTTCAGAATCTTAGTACTTTAGATTGTCAACAAAAGTGCCCATGGTTTATTATATATATCATAGCAGAAAGGCGTCTTTTTCTAGATTGTTTTGTGTTCAAACAGCAATATTTCTGGCCCTCTAGGAATGACATGTTGTTTGGCTTACTGAGCTCAGAGAAGCCTCTGGACTTGGATAGAAGATTGAGATTGAATAGGCAATATATTTGTCAGCCTTTTTGAAAATTGGAATGTCACTTTTGAACTTTATCACAAAATATGCTGGATCTTTGTAAAGTAGACATCTGAAAATTAAAAAATGAATAGTTATTCCTCATTTGTCTTGTACTGGACTGTAAGGTCAGATAGCTGCCTTTCAGGAAATGTTGATATCAGGTGATATTTACTGTCAACATTTGTGTTATCTGAGTAGACAACAGTAACCCACTGAATAGTCATATTGCAATAAACTCACATATATAAGTATGTACACATACACTACACACATGCACACATACAGTGAATAGCTAGATTATTGCTTTTATTCAGGAAAGAAAACTACCATAACTGCAAATGCCATGCTTGATATGCTCCTATTAACACAGAAATACTTATTTTGGATAATTTTTATTCTTCACCTTAATTAAAATTATTAGTGTCTCTTACCAATACACAAAAATGTAGTTTTCAGATATGCTCTGAAGATCAAAAGTTTTACATTTTACACTACCCATCTCTGTTTTACACACACAGAAAGTTGAACCTCCTGCTGTGCTAATGAAATCATTGATCTATTTTCATGTACAGCAATTCACTTAATTCTGCTCCTGAGCAACAGATTACACTCCTGATCATGATCACCTGTCTTGTAATTGTTTGTAATGTGTCACAGCAAAAATCCGGAGCCATAAGGAGGTTAGGTCAGCACAATTTCCCAGTAAGAAATATAACACAGAGACATTCCTGCTGGCAGTGAGTTGAAGAATATGGACTGGGAAAGCAGGAAGAATGGTGGAGATGTTCTCGTTCTACCTGCTCAGAACATCTTTGAAAAGAACAGCCTGTAATGTGTGACATGCAGTGTGCAGAGACAATATTATAATTGGTGCATGGTGTACCTCATGTCTTTAAGTCTAACATTCTCCTTACTATAAAGGCCACAGTTTTTGCTGGAAGGTGACATCTCCAGGTTGGCTTAACTGTGGGAAAAATTGGGGATGATTCTCAAATTTCCTATCTTTAAGAACCATTGAAATTTTAACACATAACTGTGTGTTCTTGACTTCAGGAGTCCATGGGAGTCATACAAATATATACTTTGGAAAGCCATACAAATATATACTCCTTAAAATTTTTGCATATCATAATGGTAATTTAATATGCATATTTTGCAATGTCTATGTTAAATATATATATATATATAAACTTTTGCAGTTTCATATTTTCATTGAAGTGATCAGAACCACATAGAGTAAATAAAACAAGTATCTTTTAGAAAGGATATGCTGAAAAAGCTTATGATTTTATTTCTTCAGACCAGACATTTTCTGCATTATGAAAAATGTTACATCATTTCTGTCATTTTCCTAAAAGTTGTGATGATATCTGTACTACATTTAAATAAAATCAAAGATTAAATTATTTTTCACTGTTACACATAGAAATCCTCAGTCTGTACAAAGGACAATCATATATTGCTGATTTGAAATATCGTTACTTAATATTTACTGTGCACTTAGTAGAGTTATTATTGTAGAAAATTTTGAGAATCAGAGCTTCAATAAAGTAATGAGAAGAAAGTGAAAAGATCTGAGAAATATTCTATTGCAAGGCTGCCCCCTTAAATTTTGTTTATATCTTCAGGAACTCTGAATGTGAATTTACAAAACACATCTTTTGAAACTGTAATTAAGGATCAGGAAATGAGATCAGCCTGTATCATCTAGGTCAGTGCTGGTGAACCTATGGTACCTGTGCTCTGGCAGGCTGCTTGTATCATTGAAAGCTCTAAAAGGTTTGCCATCACTGATGTAGGTGGTCCCTAAATCCAGTGAAAAGTTCTCATGAGAGAAAGGAGAGAAAACACACAAGAGAAGACAACGTGAAGATGGAGACAGATACTAGAACTCTCAGGCACATGGAATATTTAGAGCTGCCAGAAGTCACAGGTTGAATAAGAAAGAAAGGTTTGGCCCGCATTTTGATGTAGAATTTCCATCCTTTAACTGTGGCAGAATATTTTTCTGTCCTTTCAAGTGATCCAAGTTTGAAATTTGTTAGTGCATCCTTAGGGAATTAACAAGTCATTTTTCACATTTTCATTTTAATTGAAATCTTTTGGCAAGAGAAATCCTTTAAAGTTCAAAGGTGATAGATTTCCTAGTGTTGGAAGCCCAGGGAAGCTTTGTAACAAGTGGTTTTATTTATGGTCAGCAGATGTAGAAGTACCCAATGTTCTCACCCAGTTGTAAAAACTGCTCTGTTGGTATGTTGATTTACAAAAACCATCTATAGGACTTTGATTATAGTGATAATAACATTAATAATAATCACAAACTAACATATTCTTCTTTAGGCATCTCCACTTATATATCAGGTAGGGTGTTATACTAACTTTATGAGGTAGTTGATATATTTAAAGAAAAATAAAGTTAAAATAGAGTATTTTTCAATGTCAGAAGTTGGTGAGAGCCTGTGCTCTCTACACACTTCTCTGCTTCTATCTTCATGCTTGAGTTGCTTAAAAATTCCTTGTATATAATTTTATCCTTTCTTTGTATCTCCTTATTGTTTTCTGAATATGCTCAAACTCCTCTTTTCTTAAAACAAAATAAAGGCCATGCCCTAGCTCTGAAATCTCATACTAGTTATTATCACCCTATCTCAAGACTTCATTAAAAAATAATGAACAGTTACTATCTCCACAGCTATTCAATGAGGTATTAAGTTCTCATCTCACCTTGCATTTCCTCACCACTTTTTTTTTTTTTTTACTTTATGCAGGTATTCTATGGATTCAATTATCACTTATAACCTGATGACTTTTAAACCTCCACCCAAGATTCTTTCCTGAGTTTCAGATGTAATTCACTGTTAGATCTTTCTTCTTGAGTTTAGGCTATTTGACTTAAATATATACATCTATTTATATACCATTCTTCTCTAAAATTTTATTTCTACTTTCATATCACTGGAATCCTCCCATTGAAGAATCAGGCAAAGCAGGATCAGCTCAGAGGATTTCTCTTTCTCTTTCTTCTCCACTGCAACACAAACAATTAATCACAAAACCCTACACCAAATGCCTGCATAGTTATGCGCAAACCTACCTCCTTTCCCCCATCCTCAATCCAGTGGCCACTGTTTGAAGCCGCCAAGGCTTCTTTGTGGTTTTTTGACTCATCCTGCTCCCCTTGCAGAACTTTAAGTGACCTTCCCTTACTGAGTGGGCCTGCCAGGGACAACAATGGGAAAGCCTCCTCGTTGTGTGGTTTCCTCCCATTCTGAGGCAGCTGGTTCTGCTGTTTTTGTGACTCTTACACGGAATAGCTGGTGTTTGACTGAGTACATTGAATGCCATTTTCCCTTTTAATTAACAAAAGCCTTCGATAGATCATAGAAAAAATTGATGGCACTTTCACAAATATTGGGTGTAGGAATGTAAACACATCACTGTGGTGCAGAATGGAGGCTGAAAATGTTTAAAAGTTTTGAATTTCAGAAATGGGATTAAACCAGATTTGCCTGACTTCATTCCACGTCCAACTCAACTGAAAAAGCCCAATCCTCTGATAGCCAGGCAGGGTTTATTAATGAAAGGTAACACATAGTGCACTGGTGCTAATATTCATTCCTAATTGTCACCTTTTAAATTTCCAGTTCACATCATGCCGGAAAGTTTTCAAGCATTCTTTGGTCAGTCTTCCTCCTGTAGTATTTTGTGGACAAAATGAACTAGACACAGTGGTGGTGAACCTATGTTATATGTGTTATTTGTTTTTTGTTTTTTGTTTTTTGAAGACAAAAGATGTTAAAGTATGAGGTGCACTTTCTAAACTAAAACTTTAGTATTCAGGTTTAATTGCAGTGTTGATATTCTGTAATAAATAAGTGGGTTTTGGCTTGCAGTTAGGGGCTTGGGCATAAAACGTTTGCCACTGCTGAACTGAATCATGAGTTTAGTATGTGGAAGTACCCCAGATAATAAAGGCATGTTCAAGGACAATGGCTACATTTACTTACATGTGATTTGAAAATGGAACTGGATGCCTGTTTAGCCTGGCTGAAGAAGTCATAACAAGTTTTGATTTGATGCTTGCTGTTCTTTAATTTAGCATTTTTATTATCATTTTTACTGTTTGATACTTGCTATTAATTCAGTTCTAAGCCTATAAGCGTATACTGTTCCTATCCCCTTTATGGATCACAGAGTGCTGTGGATTCTTCATTACGGAGTAGAGATACAGGTAAGTAGGTATTTAAAAAAAAAGTATTCCCCTAAGTGTTGAGAAATACAATAGTGTTAAATTTATTACTAATATTTTTATGTTTGTTTATACATAAGATAGAGGCAGTAAATATATAAATTATATTTCTAATACATAAAATATATATCTTAAAGTATTATTACATATTTAGCTAATCAAGTATAAAGTGCAGAAATAGAAATACATTGCACAGAGCACTTTTCTGAACATAGAGATGAGTGAGATGTAACTTATTTTAAAGCAAAGGGCATTGCTACCTTTGGATTATAGTTTTCTCAATGAAACAATGTAGGGTTTTGGGCTCTTTCTATGCGTTCTCCCCTTTCTCATTTGAAATAATTACTTTTTCAGTGATAAATAACTTTCTGTCATTAGAATGAAATTGTATTGTAAGGCTGTAATGAAGTTTAACAAAACAGTAAACATTTTAAAGCCCCCACTTCAGGCCCTGCTACATGTATAATAACTCCTACTTTATTAATCAGAGGCTGATTAAATGTAAAAAAAATCAGAAACTGATGATCTATAGAGGAAGAAATGAGCATATTTGATAAACATGACTAAACTCAGAAATAGATCTAAAAAGTAAAACTATCAAACCATGGAAATTGTTTATGTAGTGTGGAAATTGTTTATGCAGCTGGAAGAACTCATGAAAGGGCTTTGTCACAGTTGTGGGGAGAGAAAAGTGTAGAAAATTTTCTCTAAATTCCATGTAAAGATTAGTAACTTCATGACTAAGGTCCCTTTCAAGACTAATGACATTGAGATCCTCGCTTCTTGGGTTAGCATTTAACTCTCACAGTCATTGACATCCTGTGTGACTGAATTGAACAGCCTCTTAGAGTCTTAACAGAGAAATCTGACAGCAACTGGGAAGAGACCTGGGTGGCCAGGACTTACTTTAGAGAAGGAAGAGGAAAGTGGCTGGAAACTAACTTTCGCTATTGCAATTTACTCAGGTGAGATTTGGCTTTTCTTGCTACATTTAATTAGAATAGCTAAACTAGTCACACTTCTTCAGAAATCTCAGCCTTTGAAATTTGATTGGCAAGTGAACACTGACCCTGCACCCTTTCCCTGTCGCTCAGTAGCCCTTCATAATCGTTTCTCTACTGAGGGAGAAGATACTGCTTTGGTAGAACAATGAGACTGTCAAATTTCAGAATGTTGTGGGACATCTGGCATCTGTCATTTAGATCAACATATTCAAGAAGAGAAGATTGATTTCTCTCATATTCAGGATGATTCCAAAATAATGGAGCCGTCGTCCTATTGTGATCTGTGGCTCCGAATCTTCCTATTTCAGTAATGCCACATGTAGCTTATCAAGACTCTGATGGAGTGTCTGACTTTGTGAAATTAGGTAGAATTTATCCAGGGTATTATTCAGCCCACAAGAATCAGGCTGTGGTCCAGAGGGTGTATTTTGAGTTGCTTCCTTATAATCTTATACATCCATACCTCTAAAATGATTTGTAGCGTCATAAGGTGTTACATCCTACACACTAGGAATTTTGTTCTGACTAGAACCTGCTTTAAAAGTTTAAGATTCTATATAAAAGCCTTGGAGAGACTACATATTTCTTTTTCTTTCTTTCTTTCTTTCTTTCTTTCTTTTTTTTTTGGTGCCAGGAATCGAACTTAGAATCTTGTTCTTGCCAGGCAGATGCTTGTGCTGCAGAGCTATATCTCTGGCCTGAGACTACACATTTATCAGGCTCTTATATGTATATATAAACAACTGACATAACTCCTAGCTATAAATGAAATCTTCTTGCATGCAAGGAATAAGGAGGCAGGGCAGAGGTGTTACTTGTGCAATAGAGGTGAATAAAAAAGAAAGAATTTGAGAGATAGTCATTCCGCTGTGCCACGATTTTTCATATGATGGAACATAGCCAGACTAATAACAGTCTTCTACATGCTCTTCTTTTCCATAATAGTTGTGAAACTATCCTGCAATCAGAGCATCTGTATGAATTTGATAGGAAGAAAGGTTTATGCTGGATAGGGGTGGTGGCCTGTGTCTATAACCCCAAGTACTTGGGAGGCAAGGTAGGAGGACCACAAGTTCAAGCCCAGGCTAAGTAACTCAGAGAGACCCTGTCTCAGAATAAAAATTTAAAAAAAAAAAACTGGGGATAGTTCTGAGCATTCTGTGGTTTCAGCCTCTAGTGTTGAGAAAGAAGGTGTTGACAAATGTCAAATATCTGAAGGCTGCAAGTGAGTACTGAGCATGTTCGCTGAGCACCTGCTACCTTATATGCACTAGGCAAAAGGAATATTTTGGTGTGGACTTTATGACTTTGGGGGTAAAATTACTTTTTTCAGCAATGTAATATATATATATATATATAATAAAATATACTACGTTATGCATTTTAAGTATAGTTCAGAACTTTTAACTACATACAAATAGTTGTGCAATCACTCTCCAGAAGTCTTTTCATTTCAAAACAATGAATATTTTATGACCCTTGTATAGTAATTCCTCATTCCTTACTCACTGCAACTTTTGAAAACCATTTTTTTGTCTCTATGTATTTGACTAATTACTTATTTCCTATTAGAATCATGCAATATTTGTCATTTTGTGATGGTTTATTTTA
This sequence comes from Chinchilla lanigera, assembly GCF_000276665.1. NCBI lineage: Eukaryota > Metazoa > Chordata > Mammalia > Rodentia > Chinchillidae > Chinchilla > Chinchilla lanigera. The sequence goes on from NW_004955402.1 coordinate 48,158,621, forward strand.
TTTATGTAATGTCCTCAAGGCTCATCCCTGTTGTCGTGTATGTGGGGATTTGCTTCTTATTGAAAGATCAGTAGTATTCTATTGTTTACATAGCCTACGTTTAGGCTATCCATTTACCAATGGATGCACAATTGTTCCCTATTTTTGACAATTGTGGATAACCCTTCTAGGAACATTGGTGTACAATTATATCCTCTTTTTCAATTCTTTTGGGTGTATAGCAAAAAGTAGAATTGCTTGAAAAAGTTCGTCTCTGAAATGAGATCTAAGACAAGGGCAAAAGAGATACCAGAGTTTTGGCACAGGAAGTGCAGGGAGGGAGAAAGGAGCCAGTTCTCAGGGCAGTTTGCCCTGAGGTGTCAGGACGAGCCCTAGTGTGCATATTCAGCCAAAGAGCTGGATAAAAACACCATTGACAGGCATGCTTTACAGGATATCTTATTTAATTCAAGCCATACCAAAACCTTAAGAGGTAGCATATTCCAGGTGTGTGAAAGGAAGCTGTGTGTGTGTGTGTGTGTGTGTGTGTGCGTGCATGCATGTGCACATGTGCACACACATTTGCCTGAGTCCATGTTGCATGTATGCATGTGTGGAGGGGAGTGACACAGTAGTGTCCTGAGTCCCATGACCTGGATTTCTATCCCAACTGTGCTATATTTATTAACTGAGCTACAAGAAAAATACTGAATTTCTATTAAGTCATTATCTGTGGATGATATCTGAGTATTAAATCGGCTAATGTATGCAGAGATTTTAGAATAATACTTGTACTAAGTACTTAACACATATTTTGTCATGAAGTCATTTGTTTTATTTCTTTCACTTTTTTTTACAAAGGAAAAGCTGAAGCTTAAATGCTATATTTTGATGAAAAATATGTAGTTGTTGATTGACAGAACAGGATTTAAATTAAGCTATTATGGCTTTAATGAAAAAGAGCTTTCCAGAATCTCATTTCTCTTTCTCCATGTTAATAAATAATCAGTCTCATTTTAAATACAGATTACCATGTGTGGATTTAATTATTACTATTTATTTAATAGGGTTTATGGAGTAGCTTGTACATATTAGGCACTATGTTAAAGTTAGGGATACTACAGTAGTCTTAGACAAAAGGATACATTAAATAGGGCGTAAGAAGGAAAAATAAACCAAATAAGAATCAATTTTAGAAGTGCACGAGATTTACCAGTGTTAAAAGTATTCTATTATTGTCAAAGCCTTCCGAAGCCTTGTAGGTAGTTGTCACAGGAGCTGTTTTTCCTTGTATCACAAAAACACATCTGTGTATTTTGATGTTGTTTCTGTTCCTACCACCTTCTCCCCTCCACTCAACACTACTTTAATGTTTGAAAGAAATTAGTTTGCATGATCACTGCTTCTGGTTGCTCAGAGCCTTGTCTCATGGAGAGAGGTGATAAGTGGCAACCAGCGAGGAGGAAAACAGTTCCTCACTGCACCCTGCTCCTTCCTTAACCCTTCTAAGGCAAGGCACTGCTTAATTAACCAAGGAGCACCTACCACTAACTTACGTGGCCCCGGGGCCAATCCCCAAAGCCCCACTGTATTTGTATTTTCTTTACTAAGCAGCAAGCTTGCCAGCTTGAAGTGTCTGTGTGATATGTAAATGATGCCCTGAGTCGTTTTTCATATTCATTCCACTTGGCAGTGGGAAAGTAGTTTCAGGGCTGTCATCTCTGCTGAAAGATATCAAGCCTCACATGTCAAGGAAGATTCTCAATTTAATTCAGAAAAGCTGGGTATTTGCTTCCTGGCTGTGCTGATTTACATCGGTTTGCTTGATTTATCTGTGATGATGTAAAGGCTGTTGCAGCTGTTTTCACCTTATGGAACCCGAGGTTAATTAGTCTCCAAGGACAGAAGAATGTGACGATGTTCTGGGTGTAGCTGGACCTGTGGGAGCTGAGGTCCGGAGACATTTGCCGCCAAAGCAAAGTGTGTGAAGTGGACTTGGTGGGGACATAACTGGGGAGGGAAAAGGAGAAATTAAGAGCTTCATCTCTGTTTTCTCCAGAACTCTGGAGAAAGAACTCTGCTAAGAAGAATCCTAAGCAAAAGGTACCCATTCTTGTGATGAAAGATGCCCTGGAGTTAAGTCAGGGCCCCTAGAAATCCTCTTGGGTATGTGTGTACTGGGCTGCCTTGGGTGATTCCCATGCCCAGGCCTGCAGGTGCTGGCCAGCCCTTTCATCTGTGCGGTCCCACACTTGTTAGAAGGATGGACTCAGAGAGGCAGGGAACCCCAAGCTGTACTGCAGCTGGGCCCTGGTACAATGGCACCTCCCTCTTCCGATTTCATTAGTGTTTAGAATGGCTTTGTGCACTGCAATAGCTTTACTGACTGGCTGTTTTACCTGCGCTTTTCTATGCTTAGTCTAATTGCTCTAACCAGGTATTCAAGTGCAAGAGATGTAGGATTGGGATTAGTCCTACCATTCTGTATTTGGGGATACGTGGGCAGGAGTTCAATGAACTTTCTAATCTTGATAAACTGTGTCTGGATGGTTTCCCCATTCTCCCCATTATACTCGCCTTCTGCATTGGCACCAGTCACCGAAGTAACCACAACAAGGACAGTATTTTCCAGATAATTTCTTGTAAATGTTCTCTGTGAAGTCTTGCAAGTTTCTTCCATGAGGAGTCTTCTTGGAACACGTGCTGAGTTGTCCTTGCCTCACACAAACATAGTATCAGGAGTACAAGGATCCTTTGGGAAGTGGTTGCCAGTGCAAGGCCGAACAATAAAAAGATTCAAAATCTGGCCTTTTGCTGTGATGTGTAGAGAATTGGAGACAGAGAAGAGAAAAACTGATGTGCTATTTAGGACACAAAATATTTCTGTTTTTCCTTCTCACTGAAAGATCTCTGCCACCTGAGATACTAACGCCTGGTGCTGCAGGTATAATCCTCGCTTACCTCTGCTTCAGTGGCATCTTTCAGCAGGGCTTTTGTGACCTTGCAACATTGCTGGAAGATACTGCCGTGGAGTTTTTTGCCATAGCAACTGTTCTTGTGGTGACCTTGTACATGTACAAAAAAGGACAAGAGATCTTAAGACTAATGTGCTCAAACATTTACCCCCAAATATGAAAGAATTTTCATCTGCACTACTTAATTTCATGGGGACACCAAGCATGTGGCTGGACAATAATTAGATATACTTTCCTTTGGGTCTCAGAAAATTTTTGAAATAAGTATTAACAATATTAATATTATTTTTAAAAACCTCATTATTCAGAACCATTGATAACTTAATAATTTCTAAACAGTTGTGCTCTATATTCCTTATAGCTGAATGTGATGGTCCTAGTGCCACTGGTGAGGAATGTGAGAGAGTGCAACATAAGTGTTTTTCATTTGAGGACCAGAATTTAGGAGTTAGGGATGTGTGTGTGTGTGTGTGTGTGTGTGCATAGTGTTTTAGTTGTATGGTTTCAAAGTCAGGAACAAAGTAGGAGTACAGGTTACCCAATTTCAATACATATAGACATGCTATGGAATTGAAGGTGATTGCTGTGTGTGAGGGAATCAGGACATAAAAAAATACAGCCGTATCTCTAACCTAGAAAAAAGACTGTAGCTGTAGTTACATTGAGAAGATCTGTTGCTGCGTAGGATTTTTGTGTTAGATCCAAGTTAATATGAAGTTGTTTCACAAAAAATGCTGCACGTGGCAGTCTTCTGCCCTTCTGACTCTCGGTTGTTGTTTCTAAAAGACAGCAGGAGAGACTCATACATTCTTTTTTTTTTTGGTTTTTCATTCTTATCCTCCCTGCTAATGGGAGAGGTGTGACTGCCCCTTAGGTCCTTAGCCTGACAGTGGCGGGCGCTTGCACTCAGGAGAGCTGCGGGACTCATGTATTTCTGGGGTGGAGCTGCTTACCAGGAATCACTGTCCAGGGTTTAGTGTCCTTATATAACAACAGAAAACAAGAAGTCATACACTTTCCTTTGAGGGGTTTATTTTGTTGTTTAATTTATTCATGCACATTTGTACATATAATATGTTTACTTAACTTAGATTATACTGACTTTATATGTAATGTTGCATATAATTCTCTTTATATCATTCTCCAGACAGACCATAACCATAAATCAATTATAAAGAGTGAAGCTGATTTTTTTGTTTTTTTCAGGTTTCTGACCAATAAGTGTTTCATAACAACATTTGTGTTGTGACAGGTCACATATGTGCCTTAAAAATAGTGTCAATAATTTATGTCAATCTGGGAATTTTTATGACTTCTAAATCTTAAAAATATATTTATAATTTTACTTTAAACTTGGAATCTATGATGTAGGTACTTACGCTTTGTTTGGCAAACACTTTGTATGTAAAATAGTGGCAAGGAACCAAAGACTGAAGATTTACCTGGCTTAACCTTCCTGGTGTCCAATTGTAAACCATCTCCTATAATTATTAATAAATTATAATGATTATTAACAAAGTCTCTAGAAACATTGATAAACACCCTAATTAGGCGTTAGCATCATGCTGTCCATGAGTCCTTCTCTGGAGGAAGGGTTGTGGAATAGAGCTGGAGAAACCCAGTAAGCAAGATGGCAGTGGTGATTCCAAAGAGCAAGAGACAGATGAGAGCAAGAAACAGGAGAGGAAAACTGGGCACTCATGAGCTTTGTCTGTGCAGGTCACCTCTGTCAATTTCTAGAAACTTCTCAAATTGGACTAAATTTGTTGCTGTAGAGAGAATGTGTCATGAATAGTTAGTTTTCTTTGCATACTAAAGAGAAGGATGGAGCCAGAAAGCTGTAGGGTTTTCTGTGGCTATTTGGTTAACAAAAATATGTCTGAGCTGGGATGCTGGATATTCACTGGCTTTCTCTGAGGATTCTGGGGCAAGTGACTTGGCAGGGCAAAGACGAAATAGTCATAGCAGGTGTTGAAAACTCAAATGCCTACAGAGGCCAGCAGGCCATGTAAATGAGTAGGCTGGATCAGGTGTGTAAAAAGCAAAGGCAGAGCTTGATGATAAATGGTGTCTGGCTTCAGCCTCAGTGGGAGTGAGACAGCAGCTCGTGTTGAGGACTGGCTGCCTGGAGCTCACAGGACCCCCTCTATGGGGCAGATGCTGCTTGTCTCTTGCAAAGAAGTCAGTGCAGGAATGAAAACTTGGTGTGGCTGGCAATTAAAACTTTTCAAGTGGTGTCACAATTCCAGATTTTAATGTGAACACTATTGGCAACCAATTCAATTTTCAAAAGAAAAGAAAGGCAAAGGAGAACGTAGGAAAAACTAGAAAAAAATGCACACGGGCCAAAGTGTTCTTCGCCTCCATTCCAGCGGTTCCTGTTTGCGTTCCTAGGGGATTAGAATGGTAAGAGGCCAAGGAAGAAGATGAGGCCCAGAAGGAAGTGCTGGAAAAGCACAGTGGCCCAATGAGACTGGGAACTGAGACAATGATAGACAGGCAATAAAACTGAACATTGCTCCTACATTATTCTGCTTTAGACTTGCTGTTTTGATCTAGCCCAGATGGCAATAGATTATTGTAGAAATAAACTAAATAAACCATGAAAGTCAATCATTTCCAAGCATACACAATGCCACTTAGACAAATTCTCAAGGAGAAAACAAATACTGACCTGTGAGTAAGGGTTAGCGATTGCTTGCTGGGTAGGTGCAACTTAATAGAACACCTTTTCTTCAGAATATTTGTGTAGCAATAAACAGAATGCCTTTTTAGCTGGGGTTCAGCATGATGTCAGTTCTGCAGTCCAGTATTAATAAAATGATTTTTCTTTAGAATATCCAGAAATAAATTTTATTTTAATTGGTCTCCCTGTATCTTGCTTTTATTATAATTCTGACTGCCTTCACATCAAGCTGAGAATTGGAACTGGATCAGACAAGCACTTTATCAGTGGATGAAAAACTCTGATAGAGGCTGAAAATCATTCTGTGTAGAAACACGTATTTGCACACTTACATTACCACAAGTTCCTCCAAGAGAGTCTGCCTTAAGTAATTAAAGGTAATGTGTATCAAGCGTTAATTACAAAATCACTGCTCTTCAGAATGGTGCACAATTATCAGGGAAGCAGCACAAATAACATCAAACCACAGGATGCCCTCGTACCATGAGCTTCACAATTTATTTTCAGACATTCAGTTGTCTATTAGTTATGCATGCATCTCTATATATTCCATATCTTCGTGGACGAATGGGTATGGACCACATCATGAAGGTTATGAAAATGAGCCTATGCAAGTGAAAGATATCTGAGTCAATCTTTCCTCAGAACTACATACTTAGTCAGTATATTGGGGCACACAATGTTAAGTGAAAGCCTGGAGTTCTAGTCATTCACTCTAGTCATATTGCCCAGAAATATTAACTGTGTATATGTAGGTGCTTATACCATGGGACATATCATAGTGTACATCAGGAGCTTATACTTTCAAGGTCTGAAATAATCAGAGTGCTGAAAAGAAAAAAATTTAATTAAAGTTAGAAAGAAAACAAACATATTATGATTCTTCCAACACTATATTTCTTAGTATCTGATATTTTGACTCTGAAGTTCCACATGTTGGAAAGAAAAGTGACACTCTGACAGCCCCAAAAAATGTATTGGTGGACTGATAGACATTTGGAATACATCTTGATTGCTGAAGGATCCTGAGTCTGCAATCTTATCATGAAATGGATATATCTTCTTGAACTATATCTAACCTTTCAGGGATGTTTTATGCTGCATTTTAAATAAATAATAGTGCTGGTATAATTGTCTTCCGAAAAACTCTTTTATTTTGGCAGCTAAGAAATAATATGAAAAAGAAGAAATGGAAGAAAAATAGGTATTGCTTATAGTATGATAGTAGTACTATTTAAATTTTTAACTGGTTCTTGGATATTTCTGACATAACCTGAAGCTTATACGTGACCGTTGATAGCTGAGGATTTGTTGCAGGATTTATGCGCAGGATTCACATGTATGTGTTAAGTATAAGCAAGTGAAACTCAGCTCAGGGTTATAGTCACAGTGTAAGTGACTCTCACCGTGAGTGGCTCTAAAATTGTAGCATCTATCAGAATGACCTGGAAGACTTGTTTACACTCCACACAACTCTCTGTGCTCCAGCCATTGGTATCTAATTCAGTAGGTCTGGGGTGGATGAGAGAATTTCATTTCCCACAAAGTTCCTGATGATGCTAATGCTGCAGGTACAGAGGTCATGCTAGAAATCACTGCTTTTAGCATGAATCCCATCTTCTCAGGGGAGAAAGTCTGTTGTTTATGTGGATACCATGGTTAGTGCTCACAAATAGATAAATGAATAGTGCTGCCGAAAGCCATCAAAATGCCTGAACAAAGAATTATTACAAAGAATTTTTAATGGGCCACCTTCAAGTAGGAAATCATCTGTATTTCACTTACAAACAGTTCACAACAGGCTTAGATGCTTCCATTAGAACAAAATACTGTTTCTACCTTATTAACAAAATTTACTGCTGCTAGAGTTTTTATTATTATTATGATTTCCGCATTCTTATGGATTTTGCTACATTTGGTTTTTGCTCTCCATTTAACTTACATTTCACAGTATCTGCTTTTCTCATTCCAGCTGCAGGAGGGGCATTGAGTTTTTCTGCAGCAATATCCAACATTAGTATTCTTGTTACCACTTTCTTCTCTTCTTCATATTATAATAACTTTGTTTAGGGAAAGATTTATTTTTCGGTAAGAATATTGGAACTCTCGCATCCTCTACGAAGACAGTGACCTTTTGGAAATATGAGGAGATATGAAGAAAGGCTACAATTTCTATAATTAATGTACAAATAACCGTATGAGCTAGGATACACACTACATTCTTGAGAGAAGGAAAGGAATCAAGAGTAGTAATAATTTTAAAACTATTCAAAAGAACTATTAAATTGTAACTGTTAATAATATCTGGAAGCTGCAGAATATGTATACCTGAAAAATGTCATTTGGAAAATTTCCTTTACCATTCTCAAGGACTCTGTAGCAGATATTATTAATTTAATACCTTTCTTTTCAGAAACAGCATTCCCAGTAACTACTTATTAGAGGTAGTATGCAACTTATTAGAGGTAGCATGCAAAATACAACCAATTCATCATCCCTAGAATAAATTTCTTCTGTGATTGGCAGACACTGTCAGTTCTTCTGTGTTGGGTGCTATGTGAAATTCTTTATAAATGTGACTTCAATTATTTAGTACAATAAACTTTTGTAGTATGTACAATTGTTACTTTGAAACTGCTTTATGTTCCATAAAAATAAAATTGACATTATTAGTCATTTGCTGACAGAGGAGAGGAGAAGAAATATGTGGATGCTATATTTTTTGTTTCCTACCTTAATTCAATTTTTTCTTATTTTACAGGGGACAGTACTGGAGAAGTTTTTATAATCACAAAATCAGATGTTATGACTCTATTGAGAAAGTAAAACACCACATAAGTAACTTAGAAAAATGGTTAAAAGAATCAGTGAGTTGAGTTCTGTGTGGACCTTATATCTTCTGCTTTTGCAAACAGTGGTATATTTTCCCCTAAGTATTTTATCCAGCATATTTGTTTTTTTTTTCACTATATATAAGTATTAATTATTTGTCATATGAAAGTTATATACTTCTTTAAATGGCTTCATCAGCATAATGAACTTCAGAGTTGAAACTGACTCACAGTGGTGATTTGTTGTTACTTAGACAAGCCAAGATTGAAGGGCAGAAGAGCTTGAAGCTGTCTAAATTAGAAATGAGCTTAAACCCACTGATTCAAGACATGATCTCCAGACAAATTCTGCATAATTATGTCTAAACCTCCTTTTCTACTTCATCAGTCATCAGGCTGGGATGACACCATCAGACAACAAAAAGGTGAAAGTTTAACATTAGAGTGAGAAAGAGGACTAAAAGGACAGTATGGGAAGTTTTGTGAAGAAGGGGCCGATATTTTTTTTTCTAGTGATGGAAGTTGTAGTAGGCAGAATAATCCCCAAGATCATTTCCTCTAACCAGATGTTAATGTAGGTACTGGTGTGAAGGGATTTCCCAGATGAAATGAAAGTTATAGGCTCTACATAGGTAGATTTTCCAGTAGTAGATTCACATGACCCTGAAAAGCAAAGAAGCATATTTGATTGGAAGAATATGAAAATCTATTAGAGAGATGTTGCAGAAGAGGAAGCTGTATATATGAAAAAGTGTATTAGTCTCTTTCCCATCCCTGGAAATAGACACCTGACATTTACAATTTAAAGTAGAAGAGGTTTATTTGGGTTACAGTTTCAGTAGGTTCAGTTCATGGTCACTGACTACAAGGAAGAAGCAACATGGCAAAAGGGGATGGAAGATTGCTGTTCAACTCATGGCTGTCAGGAAGGAAATAGAGAGACACAAAGAAAAACACACAGAGAAACAGAAGAGAGCAACAGAGACAGAAACAGAGACAGAGACAGAGACAGAGACAAGGGATAAGACTTGTCCTTGCACGTCATGCTATCAGTGACCTGCCTTCTTCAACCAGGCCATACCCCCTAATAGCGTATTCAGCTATGAACTCTTCAATGGATTAATCCACTGATGAACATAGTGTCTCATGATTCATTCACCTTCCAGACCCCTAGCTCTGAGCATGTGGAATTTAGGGAGGACATTTTAGATATGAACCATATCCAAAAGGGTCTATCTGTTATGCAGTGGAGGAAGCAGAGGTAACAGGTATGAGTAATGGATGAAGAATGTCTAGAAGCAGAGGCTATCACAGCTTCCAGCTGGCAAAAATGCAGAACTCTTGGTCCTATAATTTTGAAAAATCTGAATTCAACTAACAACTTGAATAAAAAAACAGCTATTATCAACTTCATTTTGCTTTATGAAAGTGAAGACAGAGAAAGCAACCGAGCTAGCCTGAACTTCTGACCAACAGAGACATAAAAAATCAAACATGGGTTTCCTCAAGTTGTTGAGCTTTAGCAGCTGCTTCTTGCAGCATACAAATGCAGCACAGGAGAATAGTCTGTGACAGGACTGGGATAGACCTGCTATGAGAAAAGCAGCTCTCATGAAATTCTGCATGTCTCAACATCCATCATGTTTTATCACAGTCATTTAGGGCGAGATTCACATTTTGTTCATCTTTGAATCTCTAATATCTTAGTCATATAATAGATTTATCAGTGAGCACCAAGAAAGAGTTTCACTTTTGCAAATCACTGTTTCAGACTTAACATGTATTAACAATCTAAATTTCATAGCTTACTTACTCTTTGATGTAAATTTATTGCTATACCCATTTTCTTCTTCTTCTTTTAGTACTGGGAATCAAACTCACAACCTCTCCTCTACCAGGCAGGCACTATGCCACTGAGCTATATACCCAGACCTATATCTGTTTTACAGATTAGAGAAATAAGGCACAGAGTTGCTTGTGTGCTGAGTTCACGTAGCTGGTAAGCAGCTTAGCTGTAGTCTGTGTAGACAGATGTCCCACAAATAAAGCACCTCACTGCTAATCCTGCCTTCCCCAATTTCTCACCATCTCAGAAGAACATCATACTTTCATTGGCACATTGTGTTTATTTTTTCCTTCTTGTCAGGGTGGAGGCTCAGAGTCAGAAATAAAGTAGAGTTATGGAAAAAATGACATTCATTTTGTACTTCATTTTTAAATGTGGATTTATAATTTTTCATTTTTTTGCTTTGCAAATAAAATTCAGGTATCAATTGATACAAACTGTTCTACACACTCAAAAGATTTCTTTTTAAGAAATATATACCCAAACTTATACCTCTGAGGCTTGTATAAAAAACTAAGAAATTCCATGGATAATTCAGTAGCCCAGGTAATGATGTGATCTTTCTAGTATTCCAGCTCTGTGCTCTAGTTTTCCAAGCATTTCTGCCATGCTATGTGACATTTCATGCCATTTCAGTCAATCCCTCTTTCACTCATAGCAGTATGACTTGCTCTCTGCTGCTTTTTATCAGTTTACCCTTGGCCACACAGTTTAGTATGAAGTTTTTCTTCTTCAGCATTAATTCTCTCTTTAGACTTTATCAAATAACATTACACTAGTATTGTCCCCACAAAGAGTCTGTTTATTTATTTAAAGCCATACATGATGATTATCTTTTATTGTGCAAAGTGTACCTGTTATAAAACCTGCAATATTAACCCTTTTTAAGTGTGCAGCTCAGTGCACTCAGTATATTCACATTGTTGTATAACTTCACACCATTCATCTTCAGATGTCTTCATCTTCCCAAGCTGGAACTTCAGATCCATTAGGCAGTGACGTGCCATTTCCTCCCACCTCCTGTTCTCTGCACTCATTCTGCCATTTTCCATGGTTATCAACTGACTCTTTTGGTACATGATAGGGTCAGTCCTGCTGTGATGGCTTATTGCCTTTAACATAATACTGTCTTCAAATTTCATCCATCTTACAGTTGTGTCAGCAAGATTTTTCTTTCTTTCTAGGGGTGAATAATATCTCATTATATGCATGCATTACATTTGATGTATCTATCTATTTATATTTTGGTTGTTTTCACTTTTGCTTATTGTAAATAAGGCTACTGTGAACATCTGTGTATAGTATACTAACATGGTGCTTTCCAAATTACTTATACCATTTCCATTTCTTTTCTTAGACTTTCTTTCCTCCTTCTCATTGGGCTATAAGTGACTTTTTTATTTTAAAAATTTAAAAAAATTGACAAAACAACAGTGAAGACAAAATCAAAGTGAAACAAAAACAAAAATGATACATGACCTCAAGAATAAAATGATAGAAATTTACAGTGGTTGGTATATTACATACTGCTATCTTCAATGAAGTTCCTCAGTCCATTCAACATAAGAGTGTAAGATTGATCAAACAAGCAAAGACAATAACAAGTAAAAAATAAATAAATAAAAATAATTTAAAAAACATTGGAAATGATGCAGAGCTTCACCATACAAAATGGTATGCGTTCAACAATTGTTTTTTGTTTGTATTTTTTTTCTGGTACCGGGAATCAAACTCATGACCTCATGCTTGCCAGGCAGGCACTCTGCCACTGAGCTAAATCCCCAGCCCCCAAAAATTGTTCTTATGACATGTAAGATAGTAACTCTATGACTATTTTGCAATCACTGGTACACAGAATCCATAATAACATTTGTTGAATAAACAAGGATATAAATGACATCGTACATAAAATCTAACTTATTTGGTCATATCTTTTTTCTCCTTAAAATGTGTGCACTTTTCTTAGTTGTTTTCTGAAACTTAATATTCAACATCTGTTATTCTGGGACTGGCCATATCTGTGCCCTCCAAACAAGCCTATTAGTTTCAGCTTTGTTTTTCTGCTTTGCATAAGATTCTTTTGTTTATGTTTCTAATTTTAAGGATTGTCAAGTTTGGGTAAGAAGAGACAAATATTTTATACCAATTTGTTTCAAGTAGAATTCCAACTTTTGCTTAATTGATCCTGCTTTAAAATTCTGAAAATATTCAGTATGTCTTTAGTTACTGTTTTATCTAATCATGCTCTTTACTTTAAGAAGAATTCTTACCAATATGAGATTCAGGGTATTATCTCTTACCTGTTATATACTATTCTCTTTCTCATTCTGTTCAATATAATATACTCTGATGCTTTTTTAGTGGAAAAGCTTTTTGAGAGCTTGATACCTATAGTTTTGAGAGCTAATCCAAAGAGCAATTACTATTTATGAAATAATTTTTCTAAATGTTCTCTACAATCCCCAAAATTGACTTTTTAAAGACTCATGGCACTCTGAGAATTAGACCAAAATAACTACCAATAACTTAGCAAATAATGACAAAATCAATTTTTTTTTTTTAATGCTAGATTCTAATCAAACACAACAGCCAATGGGATACTTTATGAAGAAGTTCAAACTTTTAATGACAATGCATTCTGGCCCTCTTGTTCACTTATTTACCTTTGCTTGCTCTCTACCTTGACACTGGTTGTAGGAATATTAGTACATGTTTTGCTGTAGCTTTCTAGGGTAATGCAGTACAGACCTTGTTCTTTGAAATTTATGTTTTTGACTTGTCTTTTCCATCTCTATGGCCAAGCACAAAAATGTCCCTGTTTTACCATATACCCATAAGCAGTATTTCAGAGAGCATAAGTCAGCAGTTAGAGACATGTAATCTATGGCCATCTGAGCCAAAGACTGGAAGAAGGGAAGTGAAAGGAAAGGAAAGGCTAAAGTGGAGGATCCTTGGGATCACAATGCCTTCAAAGGACTCCCAAATGGAATGTGTATCCCCAGGCCTTACAGTGTGCTTAGAAAAGGCCTCAGGAATCCAAGACCAATGTGGCTGTCCAATGCTGGAAACCACACAAGTGGAAGTTATTTGACATTTTGTACTTTTCTTTGAAGTTCAGGTTGTGACACATACCATAAATTTTGAATGTTACACTTGTTAACCTCATTATCCCTAAGTTTTTCATATATGAAATGGCAATAATATTTCTTACCTCATTTGTCTAGCATGATAAATCAAAGATACAATATGTATACTTAAATTAATTGGGAGTTGTATGTAATAAGTATCTGTAAATTACTACTAATAGCAAAATTAAATATGTTTGCTTTTGGTTGAAGGATTATTTTTATTTCAGTAATAATAAAGATCAACCTTTATGAAAATATTATGTTAATAAAGATAAACCTTTATGAAGTGGTTCAAACATTTAATAATTGCATCATGGCCCTGTCAGTCACTGGCTTACCATTGCTTGCTCTCTACCTTGACACTGGTTACAGGAATATTGGTAGCTTCTGAAAGTTTTTGTTTTTTTTTTTTGGTAACAGGAATCAAACTCATGACCTCACATTTGCCAGACAGGTGCTTATGCCACTGAGCTATATCCCTGGCTTCGGGGATATTTTTGAGGGATCAAACTGTATCTGCTTCTTTTTAACTCTGGCTGGATGAATCTCTACCATTTGTCTCTAGCTCTTTCTGTTTGACCTCTACAAAACAGACTCACTGGTTTCTCTTGCTTCTCAAATTCTCTCCCTTAGTTTATTTATGTAGTTTCTCCAAAGTAAAATTTATCCTTGATCTCTTTTTGCTTCCTATTCTACATTGAACCCTTAACGTATCCTGTGTTTTATTAAAAAGAAAAAATATATAATAGAATTCATCCACTTGCCTTATCTTGATCAAAAGTGCTTCGGACTTTAGCATCCATGCCATGGTTCCAGAAGAAAACACCAAAACAAAAGTAGAGATTTTCACATTGATATCACCATGCTATCAAAATGTAACTTGGGATATGCAAAGAAAAACACTTAGAGCCCTCTCTTGAGGATGATGACGACAAATAAGATTGAAGAGAGCTGTTCTGCCATTTTCTCACAGACATCAACTTCTGATTTTTTCTATCTGATCTCCTTCCTTCTATTTCTTTGTCCCACTTTGCCTTCTTTCCTACCTTTCTACTGTCTCTATTTACTCTGCTTGTATATCATCCTTCAGCTGATTATTTGCATTATAGTAACAATTCTTATCTACATCACTTAATTTGACTTTTTCTTCCAACTATGTACTTATATTCAAAGTTTGAAAGTCCATGACTATACTATCCTGTTAATGGTACACTTAAAGGCTGCATTTAGTAGCTAAATTGTTTTCATTACATTTGTTTATTTGAAAAGTTTTCTCTAAACGTAAGTAAGATGCGTGACAGTAGTTGTTTAAACCTAGCCTCTCCAATTGATACTTTTTTCCTGGAATAGGATAATACACAGGTAGAGAAAATAATCATTGCAAAAGGAAACTAATGAATATATTAATATTTATAAGGTGGTCCTTAAATCATTAACTCTATTTTGAATGATAATGCTACAGGCAGACTTGCCACTGTATTCATTTTCATGTACCAGCTTGATCTCTGTTAAAAAACAAAAACAAAAACACCCAAACCAACTCTCTACAAGGGAACATGATGAACAAAGCATTTTCCTAATCACTGCTGCAGCATGATCTTGAATTGATGGTACTATGGGAAGACAGTCTTACTTTTATATATCAACATTGTTTACTTAATACCCAGCACATAAAAAAGAGAATTAGAGAAATATACACTGCACTTTGACTATAACATGTTTGTTGGAAATCCTCATCTCAGAAAATGTTTCAATTAATAAAGAAAAGTGAAGCTTTGATGATACAAAGCAATTCATTTTAGAAATACATGACAGAAATGTTAAAATAATTTGAAGTGTTATTTAATTATTGGGAGATTGAAATTATGTATTACAATAATAGCTGCTGCATGTAGCACCATTATTTTAAATTACTGGTGGTATAAACACATGTTTTATGATCACATAAAAAAGTAAATTCCTTGCACCAGGGTTGTTAAAATTAGTACTCTTCTATCCTTATATATTTTGAATCGCATTGGAAAGCATTGTGCATGTTTATTCAAAGTAATATTTTTTTTTGTAATATCCGATTGTAAACTCCTTCTTGGCCAGTTATTTTGATAACAATATTGTGTATCTAAGATACAAGCATAAAATTCTTACGTCATATTATTCATCATTAAAGTCAACATGATGTTTTCTAACTTGTTTGTAGTTGTGAAAATTAAATGCTTTTGTATATCTAAAGTGCCTTTATGGTGGTTGGAACATAGAAATTGTTATCTAATATTACCATTATTGTCATTATGACTATTATTAGAAGTATCTTTTGCATTAATATCTGTGTATCGCATACCTCTATTCTTTTTCATACCTCTACTTTTAAATATTATTTTTCATAAGAAGATGCATTTCACTAAAAGGAACATTAAGGAAGAGATCATCTATTTTTCAGTTTACCTAGCACCTTGGACCATGCTGAGCAATTGATAGTATTCAATTTAACTCAGTGTGTGAGACATTTATAAAGTGGTAGATTTGACCATTGTGTTTAAAAGAAAGCCTAAGCTTTAATAAACAGCACTAGACACCACAAGGTTTTCTTTTTCTAGTTTTGCTAGTGTGCACTGTTGATTAAAATGGGAGAGCACAAATACAGCCATTTCTGCCATGACTTTCTTCTTTCTTACATCCTAATCTCCCTTTCTCTCGGCCTTTGCTCTGACTAACTCTCCTACAGACCCAGTACTGTATTATTGCCTTGTGCTGTTCTGAGTTCCACTTTTCAAGCTGCAATAACATTCTGGAAATTGGCTCATATTCATGCTTTCTGTGTGAAATTGAGCTTCCCTGCAACTCAGCAATTATAATTGTAACAACAAAATGGCAGAAAGTGTTTTTTCTCTATCATCCTGTTCCCTTCAGGGTCTGGGAAAGTACTAAGTAATAAGAGAAGAGACAGGGAGATATCCACAACAATATTAATTTGAGCCATATGAATGCTGTATTAGTGTTGGAATTACAATAATGGTGATAATAATGTCTATAAATTATTGATCATTTGCTAGGCATTTTGAAATATATTATAGATATTATCTTGTTGATTATCATAATAACACTTTATAAATAGATTATTATATCTATCTTACAAATGTTGGCATTCAGTTCAGAGAATTTAAATCACTTGCCCAGGGTCATATGACCAAAAAAGGCAAAGTTGGGATTTAAAGCTCATTTTAATTTCAAAGTTCATTTTCTTTTTACTCTGTTATATTTGCACATCTACTTGAAGTTGTTTTTCCCCTAGAATGTCTTCAATTTTATAACTTTAGTTGTATTCTCAATCACATACTTGGCTGAAGATTTCAAATTTCTTTTATTTTGAAATTCAAAAGAATAGGTTGTAGTCTTCTTTTTCCTCCTCTGTGTAACAAAAATGGCCACTTTTTTTCCCTGAACGAATGCACAGCTTCATATTAATGACTGACACATCTAAACCTACCACACTCAGTAAGAGGATATGAATGGTGCCACTTGAGTGCTGTTTCCAGTTATAAACTAGGTTTGATTACTCTAAACTCAACTCTATCTGAAAATCCTCAGGTTGCATCTCATGCTCCACATCCATTTCAGAAACTCTGCACGTGATTGCAGCCTAGTGTCTCTCATTCACCTTGTGCTTGTTCCTTCTCCAGTCTCCTCTATCAGATAATCTCACTCCCTAACCATAAACTTTTGGGTCGTCTTGGCTATTTCTCCCTTCCCAGATGTAGTATTTTATCTGCCACCAACCAAGGTAGCTTTCCTTTAAAATTACCTATTTTTTCCACTTAATTTCCACAATGACTTACTTCACTAAAAATTTTATAATAGTTTAAAAGTCATTTTTATCGCCTTCATGAAGCTCTTGCTGGTCCCCTTCTTCGCATTTAAAAGATAAGATCTCAGCCAGATATGGTGGTACAAGTTTCTAATGCCAGTATTCTGGAAGGTTGACTGAGGCAAGCGGATCAAAGCTCAAGCCAAGCCTAGGCAATATACCTACTCATGGAGCCCCTACCTCAAAATAGAAAACAAAAAAGGGATAGTGAGCTAGCTGTGTGTGAAGGCCCAGATTCAACCCCAGTACCGCACACAGAAGATATGATCTCATTCTGATGCTTGCATCTATGTCTAACTTTTCATTACCATCTTATCTTTTCATGTTCTTACCATCTCCACTTTCTTTTTTATTTTAAAGAGAATTAAAAAAAGAACAATAGTAAAATGCTAAAAACATAGACAACAACAAAGCAAAGCAAAAACAAGAAGTACGATACAGGGTTTCAGAACAAAATGATAGGGATTAAGAGTCGTCATTATATTACATATTTTTATCTTCACCAAAATTGATCAGAAATGTCTTCCTCTACTATAAATAAATTTCTTGGTTTATGTTGTTCTTTTCTGTTCTGATGCTCTTGTTTCTCCACCTGTTGAAATAGTCGGTCATTCTTAATTCATGTCAACTCTCTTCTCCTGAGTAAATCACCTCTTCATCCCCCAGGTAGAGTTCAAGTTTCTGTCCAGCATGGTTCGGTAGTAGTTTGTAGATAGATTCTTAATAACAGAACAATAACTGCTATCGTTTTATTTTCAGAGTTAGACTGTAAACACTACAAAGTCTAAAACTAATGACATTGGTATCATTTTTGTTTTCCATGGATACAAGGAAAAGAAGGTATCGTACTTGACACTCAATCCATGCTGATCAATTTTCTAAAGGAACTCACCCAGGACACTGATTGTCTTGTATATATTTTTTCCTTCACTCTTAGAACCTTTTTCCAGGGATACTCACCATCTTCCCTTGCTCATTTCCCACTCTGGAAAATAAAGGGATTATGTACATTTACATTCATCCTGAATAGTTTAATAGCTAGTAATTTGGGTTCAAATTATTTGACTTGTACAAGAGATCACTGCATCTAAAAGTTAGAAATTTGCTTATTCAGAGCATTAAATGAGATGATGTGTGATCAGTTTTACAAAGTCTAACTTACACATCTTGCTTTCAAACCTCAGATTTCCTTCTTTCCTACTTTTCCTTATTTATTCAAATTCCAACTCTACATCACTATTCTGTAGCCTTCACTACTAAAGTTTTTCTAATATTCTACCAGTCCAAATTTTTATTTTCTTGCTTTATTTTACAGCATTTTATATTGGATCACTTAAAATTTGAATCTAACCTCCTATCTTGTACTCCCTGAAACCCACTTAAATTTTCAGGACACTTGATTGATAGACACTATGAATTGATAGACACCGTGAATCATTGACATTTTCAGGACTGATGATGTCATGGGTTGGGTTGCTATAAGCAGGAGCAGCACAAGAGGCAAAGCCTCTCAGTGTTTTCCCTACAACACCAAGACTACTGTGGTTGCAGGGTTCATGTTCTTTGCCTGTTGCTCAGGTGAAAAAGAGAAGGAAACAATAGTCTAAGGAAATTAATATTTATTTAAAATACTTATCCTGTTAGCCTTAGGTATTGAGAACTTATTTTTTAGGAAATGTATAAAAAATAGTTAAGGATTTACTCCTTATTCATTTCTGATAAAATATTTATTTCACTTTGAAGTATTTATAT
The DNA here is from genome assembly GCF_000276665.1 of Chinchilla lanigera. Lineage (NCBI taxonomy): Eukaryota > Metazoa > Chordata > Mammalia > Rodentia > Chinchillidae > Chinchilla > Chinchilla lanigera. The sequence continues at coordinate 48,177,680 of NW_004955402.1, forward strand.
CAACTTTAAGTTCAAACAGAAAATAAGGTTTGTACACATCAAAGGTACTTAGCAAAACATTAACACTCAATATTAATAGTGACAAATACTTTGTACTTATCTATTTATTCTTAGTAAAGAAAACTGAATGTAAGATAAATACGAGATTAGGTTATTTATATAAATATTTTAATGTGTAATTCCAAAGGAAAAGTCGAGACATTAGACAATAGTAGACTTTGGTTTTCTGACTTAAGCAGAAGATAAATTCTTAAGTACATCACACATATAAACATGGCATAGAGAAACTAAAACACAGAGTTTACAAGTGGTGGTGAAGGACTTTGAATTCATGTTGATGTCAAAGGCCATGCTCACGGCAGGGCAGCGCTGTTCTCTTCTCATTCTGATGAAATATTTGCTTGTACTTAAGAGTACTTAGTAACCTTTGAACCTACCTTACAATTCACTCCCACTTGCTGTATATAGATCCAGGCAATTTAAACAACAACAATAATAACAATAAACACTGACTGCAGTACATGTTGAATGTATAAATTGGTTCCTTCAGCAAAGTCAAATTAATTTCAATTTCCAATAATGATACTTGAAGCGATGTTAGAGATTATGGTTTAGCTCTCAGCGTGTTCTTCCATCTAACTCTTAGTGTGGCTGAAATGGCACCACAAGCAGCTGAGGCTGTAAGGGCATCCATATCACAGAGTACAGGCCTCTCATTTTATAGAAGAGGTTAAATGACCTGCTTAAATGACTTGCTTAAATGACTTGCATTGTACAATAGCAAGAAAAATTACTATTGCAAATATGGAGTATTTCATATTTATGATGGGTTTTTGTGGACTTGTATGGGAACATAACTGTTGTTTATATCAGTGCTTTCATGGGAAAGCATATGATAAGAAGTAAAAGCAGTGCACTATTCCCTCATCAAAGGTGTATTACACAACCTAGGAGGAAATAAGGCAAGATTAGAATTATATATAGAAAAGAAAAAAAACAAGAAGATTTGGGAATGTGCTCTTCATGCTTCAAGAGTTTTCTCTGTAGAGAGAAAGGAAATTTGTGATTACAAAGTATGACTTATACATCGAAGACAGTGTTAAGTACATTGTTCTTTTTCCTAAGTTAACTACTAACAAATGTAGAAAAAAGTCCTTAACTTGACATTGCTCATGGGTGATCACTGCAAAAATACACTCAACAGACATAGTTTTAGTGAGCATTCTAGAGTTTTTTGGAACAAGAGAGACTATACATCCAATTCATTTACTTATTTTAAACTTTAATGCACAGTGAGTGCTTACAAGCTATTAATGCATTAGAGAGATAAAGAAGCAAAATTCTTCTCTCTACCCTTTCTTGAAACTAGCTGATGCATGGATGCATCCAGGCATAAATTCCTTACACAGTAAGTGTTTAGATTGTTTTTCAGGAAAGGCCTATAGAGCTATTCAAGAACAGTTTGAAACCAGCTTTTCAAGAATTGATTGTTCAGAGAAAAACCAGCATGTCTTTTGGTTGAACACCTTGTGATGCTACAAACTCGAAATTCCCCAGGCAGAACATGCTAACTGCCCCAGAAAAGAAAGGTTGGATCTGTGAAGAAGGATAGTTCCTATTTATATCTGTGCAAAGTGCCTTAAAATAGTTGAAAACAACTCAACAACAACAAAAAAGCAGCGCTACTATGTTAGCTTCTTTGTTTCTTGGGCAGTGAAGTTTTGTGGATATCCTTGTCTGAGTTCTCCCCTGAAACAAACAGCAGACAGGCATGAGGCAAAAAAATGTATCCAGAGAAATGTATCAACCCTGAATAAGTAACCTTTAAACACAAGTTTAAAAATGAATTTGCAGAAACAAAGAAAGAATGGTTAGGGCAGGCTGATAAAAGAGAAGTGACCAGGAAAAATTCATCATTAAGGATGAAGTTTCCTATGCAGTTCTAAACCTTGCTTCTTTCTACTGATACCATTTTTAGTGGTTGAATTCATTCTTTTTTGTTTTAGAGAGGAAAACATCATTAAAAATGGCTACTATATTTCCCTCACAAAAGAGTAACTTATATTCCCTTCTCCCAATCCTCCCATGGCTGCAGTGCTGGGGATGGAACCCAAGTCCTTCACGCTCTCTGCTACATCACCAGCCTTGCAACTTCCATTTTTTTTCAGAGCTCCAACATCTGCAGTTCCTCAAAAATCCTTCTGTAGAAGAGGCATATTTGGAGTGGCATAGTCTTTTCCTGCAGATATGCCTCATACCATATGGCTCATTTTGGGTATTTAAATTTTTCATGTTTGCAATATTAATTTGAAATCACATTTACAATTTCTTACCTTTTTTCACTTGAAGAAGCTTATTTTTAGATAAGGAATGAGGAAATTAATTGTTTAGTCACTTGCCACTCTTAGCACTTACATTTACCAATAATGAGAGGAAGGAAACAACCATAGGAAAGCAAAACCACCCAGCGTATCCAGGAGGGTACAGCAGGGTGGTGTCTGCTCATAATCCAGGAAAGGCTGTGGATGGCTCAAAGGAGCCAAGGGATGCTCCGGCCCTTGACCTCTTCTTCTGCAAAGCCATAGGCAGGCAATATTCTGCACCGCCTTTGCAAGATCTGTAGCCCTCCCCTGCTGCAGGTGATGGCTCCCCTGCGCAGTTACCTTCTTTTGTCTTCACAGAGCTCAAGATAAATTATTTCAACCTCTTCGCAGGGGGCATTTGAAACCAAAGTTATTTTTAGGGAGAAATAATTTTTTTCATGTAAGATGCAGAAGTTGTTACTCCTCAGGCAGCTGACAGAAAAATGAAAGGCACTTCCAGTCATTTTAAAAGCCAAATTCTGATGTTTAGCTTGAGATCAAAGAGAAACTCGGGAAAGGAAGGGAAATAGAGGATAGATGAGAATACACAGCGCTATCTCCTTTGAAGGCACCGCCATTACATTTCTGATCTTTGAACTCAGCAACTTATTTTGTGAGGATGAACTGTATTTCTACCAATTGTAAAGCTAATAACCAGAAAGTCTGAGCTGTATGTACCAACCTTACAAACAAAAAGAGCAGGCTGCATTCTTGAGCATGATAATGCAGGCACATTTAGACTTATGCTGCAACCACACTGAAACACATTAAAACACTTTCTGGCATTTATGGAGCCAAAATTATGGCTTTTAACAGAGCATCTTTCAGTTCCTCCAGCCTTCACGCTCTCTCAATGGTATAGCATTATTATTAAATATTCAACTCTGTGTCCATCTGCCTGTATGTCTCATCCAGGATCTCTACTTTGTGACTATCAGAGCTTAGAGAAATGACTGAGCTTCTCTGTGCTGCAATTCACTTTAAAATATGTTAACAAAATAAAAGATTAATAGGATTAGGGCCAATTCCAATACTGAGTGCTTTAAGTGTCTGCCACCTTCCATGTTCTATACAGGTGTTTGGTGTTATTCATCACCTTTGGTAGCAAGATGATTTTCCATTGGAAGGCTTCATTTTTGCAAGAGTGTGAAAAGTTGTTTAACACTTATCTCATTAAGCAAAGAAATAGAACTCAAACATTAATTCCATAGTAAATAGTAGCTTGAATCCAATAGACATTCTGGTTACCAAGTGTTTCTAGAACTACCAAGAGAGAAAACTGGGCACCTCCACCCTCATTGTTCTTCTCTAATAAAAGCAAATAAAAGGAAACAATATAAGAGGAAAAGAGAGATGGAGAAGTTTTTTGATAGAAGCAGGTCATTTGCGGGCTTGTCCTTACTTCCCCATCAGTCAGTGAAATTCACCATGAGGGTTTTCAGCTTCTGGTATTGATCTCAGTGACATCATGATTGTTTCCTAAATTTATCCTCCTTGAAGCAATAGAGACTAGAAATCCATCACATTTTATTGCCTTGGTTATGGAGACATCCACAAGATACCATTTCAAAACAATGTGTACCATGTCAGGTATTTCATAGTGCAATTTTATTCCATGGGGAAAGAAATGATTGTGAGAAACAGGACATATTTTAATGTTTCTGCCTCCATCTTCACCTTTGCCTTAATATGTATTTTTTGTTGACTACTCTGTTAGTGTCATTTTTATCTTCTCTGCTTTCTCTTTTAGTGACTCTGCCAACACAAAAAAGACTGCTAAATTTCTTAAGCATTGTAAATATTTGAAGGACAAGGAAGAATTCTACATTCTGATATTAACAAGGCATTCAGAAGGAACATTATATTTTTGTTGCATTTTTAAATATTTGAACTAATTTTGATTGAAACTTACACTTTGGGGAATTGTTAAAATGAATCAACTTTATTTGCAGCCTGTTAAACATGTAGGACATGACTTGGATTTGAATGTAAGATCAGATTTGACATATCATAAGGAATTGTAGACAATCTCAAACTATATAAATTCTAACAATATTGCTTAGGAAAAAAAAATTGAAACTATTTTAGTGTATATTTTATATATAGACTTTGCTTCTCCTTAGCAGGTTATTATTAAAACTACTAGTGTGATACTAAAATTATTAATATTTTTCTATTGAAATTTGGCTTGGCTTGAATTTCTTCTACTCATTTGTATTCTCTGCCTATTTCCAAGCTTAAATTTGGATTTTGGTTTTATTCATACTTCACATGGAATTTCAGAGAAAATGTAGACTTTCTACCATTGTAGATACTCAAAATAGTATACAATAGAATCTGAAAACAATTCCCAAGGAGGCAGTCCACCCGTGTTTTGTCCAATGATGACATTACTGAAATGACAGAACATCTTTAACTATTGCGCTAAAAGGGGGGAAATATCACTTGAGCATGTACATTTGGCCAAGTTTTTAAAAATTTCAATGTGAAGTACACATGGAACTCTCAAAATCTTTTGAAAACATAGTAATCTGTTTCCCAGGTTGGATAAACCTTAGGGTTCTGGCTGAAAGTAAAATGAGTATTTTTTAAACTGGTGAAAATTGTATTTCTCCCAACAGTCTGAGACATATGCTATCTGTCTATCTATCTATCTATCTATCTATCTATCTATCTATCTATCTATATATATCATCTATCTATTTATTTATAGTACCCAGAAAAATATTTGCTGAGTAAAAGGATATCAGAAATACTAATTTAGGAACTATTTCTGGAAAGGAGCAACATTAATTTTGGGAAGGTAACTTTGATTTTTTCAAAATTCCTTATTCCTTTCTTAAACTCATCTGCTCTTTGGGCAAACCTCTGTTTTTTCACTGAACAAAAACTATTCAAATTATGCCTTTAGATTTCTACTGACTTTACTAAACTCTGGAATCTTTCAGAATTCCAGTCATGTTTTATTTATGTCTGAAAGACATTGCACCATGTTCATCCCATAGTAAATCCCTCATACACATTTGGTAATGAGTGATTTCTTGAATTATTTAGTTTTATTTTCAGAGACAAATGTAATAAAATATATCACAGATGGAATATGGGGAAGAAACTCTAGTGAAGTTAAACGATCTGCATTGTGAGAAGGAGTGTTCCGCCCCTAAGTCTGAGCAATTTTCCTTATAGTTAACAGGAATTTTGACAGGGAAAATGAAACCATACATACAAAAAGTTGTAGACTTATTTTTTCTTGTTTAGACATGTAAGAAGCTTAAAAAAAATCAATCCTATACTTAAAACCAATAAAAACTAAATAGCCTGAAAAATTCTTGACTATTTTGGTTACTCTTTTTTTGTTGCTGATGCAAAATACCCAATACCCAAATTAAAGAATGAAACGTTTATTTTGCTCACAGTTTGTGGAGGTTTCAGTTCATACTCGGCTGACTCCAAGGCAGAGTGGCACATGGCAGAAGGCAACAGTTCATGGCAGCAGAAAACAGTAAAAGCAAGAAGCAAAAATGGAGGAGGACCAGAACAAGCAAGCCTCTTTCCTTCCCTTATATTGTATGCAGGCTACCTGCTCCAGAGTGGGTGTAGCACTCACACCCATAATCCCAACACTGGACCATGGATCAATCAAAAACTCTAGAAGCCCCCAGTCCATGACTACATGAGGCTTTGGAGGTACATCTAGACACAAACCATAACAATGAGTTTTCTTCTTCCATGAGAAAACTGAGATTTTAAGAAAAATGCAACCTCCAAATATGGAAAGACAAGTGAATGTTGCGATCTAAAGCCAAGATCTGCTTTCCTGAAGCAGAAGCTGCTGGAAATATCAGCTTGAAAGTCTATATGGTACTTTTGACAAATATTAAAATATGAGTGTAGAATATGTCAAGAGACTAGAAAGTCCTGGGTACTTAAGTCTTAGGGGAATCACAAACACCCATGGATTTTTCTTCTGTTTCCTCCCCAAAGATCTAATGGTGAAGGTTTCAGGAACACTCCTCACAGCTCAGGTGGGAGGAATGGAAGAGAAATCACTGTGAAAGTGTACCCAAAGTGTTCACCGTAACAGAGGTCTACTTTGTAGTAGGAAGCAATTTACTCTAGCCTTATTCCACTGGGGAAATCCATTCTTCCCACTCTAGATCCCCAAAGCCTGAACAGTTGTGAAAGTCATGGATCTGAGACACAATCCTAAAAAAACCTGAAATTTAATAGTGAGATTATAGAAAGCTTCCTGCAGCTCATACAACGTTGAGAAACATAGGTTTTAAGGATGATAATATGGATTGCAGCAAGACACAAATTTTTTGACTAGTACTGAAGGAAAGCCAAAGTCAGAAGGAAAGAAAGATATTTTACACTAAAGGAGTAGGAAACAACTAATATGTACACCTACAGCAAACACTAAACACAGCACAATACTCAGTCAGGTGGGTGTCAGTCCTCACACACACATGGCCTATCTACCTTAGTTCTTATACTTAATACAAAATGATTAGGCATCAACAAAGTTTTAAAGGTATGAAAATATGAATTTCTCAAGTGAGGGACAAAAGGAAGCAAAATATAAAGAAAACAGAAAAAAATTGAGTGTATGAAAACTGTAGGATAATTTCAAAAGATGTAAATACAATCAGAATCATAGAAAAAGTATAAGAAAAAAGTTTTTCAAAAGCATCTATTAGTGGCCAATAACAGTTTAAAATTACTGACAGGAAAGAAAGGGAAAAAATAACAACATATATGTACACAAGATAGATAAGATAATTGTACTACTAGCTTCTATTGCATTATTGAATGGCACAGTTAATGTTTAATTGTTTGATCAATCTTACATGCTTATATTTGTTTATCCAAGTAACCAATTTGAAGAAATAAATATATAATACAACAACCATTGTTAATCACCTGTCACCTTGTCTGAAATTCTGTATTGCTCTTATTGTTTTTATGTTGTTTTATTTATGTCTGTGTGTTTGTTAATATGTTTTAGTTGTTTATCTTTAAAATAAAATTAAAGAAATAAAATTATTGACAGGAACCAATACATTAGCTATAAGAAGCTCACAGAACACCAAATAGAGTAAATACCAAAAACTGCATGAGGGCATATCATATTTAAACTTCAGAAAACCAAGCAGAGAAAAAACTCGGAAAGAACATAGTGTGCATGGAAATTATACCCTATCTATTGAGAACACAGTCCAAGAGGTACAGGGGATGTCTCATCCGAACCATGTGCCTTAGTTTGTTGGTGCTGCTATAATACAATGAACTAGATAGTTTATAAATAACTACTTATTTTTCACTCTTCTAGATGTTGGGGAGCTTGAAGTTAAGATTCAGGCATATTCAGTGTCTCTTGAGGGTCTGTTTCTCATGGGTTATGTAGGTCTTCTTCCTGCATCCTCTCATTTTCTAAGGAGTAAGCAAGTTGCTCAGAACTTCCTTTGTATGTATACTGATCCTGTTAGATAGCTCCCAAAGACCACATCTCTTAAGCGATCCCTTTGGGTGGCAACATGTGAATGTTGCACAGACACAGACATTTAGACCATAGCGTTACACAAGTAAGAGAGTAGAATGAAACACGTAGAGGTCTGCAAGGAACAAATGAACAACAAACAAGAATTACGTACACAATGAGAAGATTTGTCAAAAATTGAACAAAAGTACTTTTTAATAATGACAAAATCTGAGGGAATTCACTAAAGAAGATATATAATGACAATTAGCATATGAAAATATCCTTACCAGCGCACATCATTAGAGGAATAATAAAATACATAACTGTTAGGCACAAATCCAGCATTTAACAGTAATATTTCCTGGCAGGGTGTGGAGAAAAGACTCTCTTATTCACTGCTGGTGAATTTAAGGTATTGTGCCCACTGGGAAAACAGCTGGGTGATTTCACACAGAGATAAACCTAGTTTAATCTCACCATCCAACATCGCACTCCTACATATTCGACTGATTTGAAAACTTATGTTGACACAGACTTGCATACAAACATATTGGTAGATTTATTCACAATGGCTCCAAACTGGCAGTAATCAAGGAGTCATTAATAAGTGATTGGATAAACTGTGGTATATTCATAAAAAGAAATACTAGGCTGTGTTTGCAATTCATGAATTCTTAAATCATAAAAATATGGATGAATGATAAATGCATAAGATATACTGTTACATGAAAGGAGCCAGCCTGAAAAATGTACATACTGTGTAACCTCAATTATCAGACCTCTGGAAAGGACAATAATACAGAGATAGAAAAATGTTACTGGTTTACAGAGGCTCAGATGATGGGAGGAAGGGTTAAATGAGTGAAGGCCAGGGAATGTAATGTACTGATTAAATATATTGGCATGGTGATGCACGATACTAAATATTTGTTGATAATTTTTTAATGTTATAAGACTTTATGGTTTGGATCTAAATATCCCTCCATACCATGCACCAAAGTCTTGGTTCTCAGATAACAGGCTTTTGGAATGTGATTTATAATGAAAACATCAACATAGTGAATTAATCTATTGACAAATTTATAGCTGAATTGGCTCATAGGAAGGGATCTAGTTGGAGGATCTAATTAGGTGACTAGGCATAAGACTTTGAAGGGTCTCTGTCTCTCACTGTCTCTCTTTCTCTGCTTTCTCACTGCCATGAGGTAAGTAGTTCTGTTCCATGGAGCTCTGCTGCTATTATGTTCTGCCTCACTTCTGGCTCACAACAGTGGAACCAATTGACCATGGACTGAAACCTCTGCAACTGTGAGTTGGAATCAGTCTTCCTTCTTCTAAATTTTCTCTTGCATTTTATTACAGCAATGGAAATTAACACAATGCATAAAGAATGTATGCAACATTTAAAATATATTTAAGATAATAAGGTAAAGTGTGAAATGTGATAAAGTAATCTAAATTTATTGGAAATATGTAAAACAACTTCACTGTAGGGTCCATGCTAAAAAGTGTTAACCTAAGAAATTTTAAAAATAGGCAGAATTTATGAGGCTAAAGGCAAAGTCAATAAACTATAGCTGATAAATTATTTCTGATGGGATACAGCTTATAAATTATAGCTAAGAAGGTATCCTGGGATAACAATCAATGTACAGTTGATGGTAGGAGACAGGATTCCACAGCTATATTAGAGCATTACAGATAGTGAAGGGAGGAGGTAGTCCATGTGATAATGAATTAGAGCTGGAGTTATTCATATACACATGTGTTTAGGTTAATATGGAAATGACCACAGAAATATTTACAATATGCATTAACACATGGATTAGTATATAAACATTTAGGTCCTTGTTTTGTCAAGTGTTTCTTGAAGCAATTATATTCCAGTAGCATAAAGCACTTCTAGGACTCAGATATAATACTGTCTCCAATAAAAATTAAATGGATGATTCTAGAACTGGAGCATAAAATACACAAGCTAAACCTGGAGCATTTTTTAGTGTTGGAAAGCAAAATAATGCATAAAAAAGAAATTATCACATTGGAAGTATGTCCAAAGATACAACTAAAAGGGTGCAATGCCCAAAGATGGAATGATTTAGACAGTTAAATAAAGCACTGAATTATTACTGAACTATAAAATAAGTACTTCTAAGTCCATAATGATATGAATAAAATGTTAAGTAAATAAGTAAATGACTAAATGGGGAGAGTAGATAAATGAATTTAAATAATTTATGTTGATATTTCTCAGGGAAAGGACTATAAATCATGTTGATAGTCGGTACCTTTGATACAATGTGGTAAAAATGGTACTTCATGTTTATGATATTTCTGTTATACCTATGTAGTATGATTTATTATTTTGACTAATGCCACTATGTATCTATCAGTAAGCATAAAACTTTGTACATGAGGAATAAAATTTAATGTATAGAAAATTTTAATACTTAATCTCATAGCATAAAATGTAGAACATGATAAAATAATCTTAGTATGCTAGAGATATTTGAAATAACCTTATTGTAAGGCACAGGTTAAAATTTGAATTGTGTCCTCTCAAAAAAGAAAACACTAAGCACTAAACAGTGCTTCAGAATGTTATATTATTTGAAAAAAGTGTCACCACAAGTGTAATTAGCTAAGATAAAGACATTCAAGGATGGTCTGAGCCTAATCCAAGAAGATTGGTATCCTTATAAGAAGATAGAGATCTAAAGATAGATATGGGAAATGCCCTTGTAGACTAATGCATTTACAAGTAAAGGGATCTCTAAAATTGCCAACATATCACCAGAAGTTAGATTAGTCAAGAAAAGATCTTCCTACAGATTTCAGACCGAGCATGGGCCTTCTGACACCTGGATTTTGGGCTTCTAGCCCTTAAGACTATGAGACAATAGATTTCTGTTTGAAACTACTCAAGTTGTGGCAACTCGTCACAGCAATCGTAGGAAATTAATATACTCTTCTAATCCCACAAGTTCAATGTAGTAATGAAGAAAAATGCTGGACAAATCCTGATTAAAAAGAAATTCCACAAAATACTTGAACTGTGCCACTGAAAATTATCAACACCCAAAGCAAAGAAAATCAGAGATGATAGAAAACCAGTAGTCCTTGAAGAAGCCTAGTAACTAAATTTAATGTTGTATACTGAATGGAATACTGGAACAGAAAAAGACTAAATAAAACCAAGGAAATTGGAACTAAGCACGGACACCATTTAGTAATAATATATTGCTATTGGTCCAGTAATTGCAGTGGATGCATTATACTAATATAACAAGCCTATTAATAAGGAAAATTGACCATGGAATATAAGTAAATTTAATATTCACACTTTCCTCTACAGTACATCTAAACTTGTTCTAAGATTTAAAAAAACCTATGACACCAAAATAAAAATTTTAGTGGTTAAAATCTCTTTAAAAAATAGAGAGGAAACCAGAAGAGACTTTGAAAAAAGATTATGGCTAATTCCATTCTTCACGAAATGTGAGGTTTGATTGAAAAATACATGGGATAATTAAATAAAACTGAAAAACAGATTTATTACAATAATAGACACACTGCCACTAACACCTCTGAAAATATTCTCCCTCAATTTGAACGCACTTATCCCACCATTCTTGCCGCTTTCTGAAGCAGTGCTCGAAGTCCTCTTTTGTGAGTGTCTTTAGTTATACTGTTGTGGCTGTCTCAATGTCCTCAATCAATTAAGACATTTAATGAAGTAAACAGTTCCATGATACAGTAAGTATATATCAATGCCCCATGATCAATATATTTATTGTGTGATACAAGTTTAAACTAATAAAAAAATTTTACAAAATAACTTATGGCAACTTCTGCCAAGGTGGTATGTCTTCATCTGTCTTATTCACCAATTCAACATGGAGGACCTATGGCTCTTTCCCAAAGTCAAAATGACCATGAAAGGGAAATATTTTTAATCATTTTAGGATGTGGAGGCAGCCATAATAACACACCTACTGACATTTATGAAAAAGGACTCCCAGAACTGCTTCAGAAAGTGGCAAGAAGAATGTGGTAAGTGTGTTTGAACCCAAAAGAGTACCTGGAGGGGGATTAATAGTGGTGTGTCTTTTGTTGTGATAATTTTTCTAAAAAAATTAAACAGTCATCATAGTATTTAATTAGACTTTGTATGGTATCATATTACTTTATATGTTAGATCTGCTCCTTGAAGATTTATCTACCTCTAAGAAGACCCATAATAAAAAAATCAGTGACACTTAATTTTTCAGCATTCCCAATTTTCGTTGTCCATTTTTATTAATATCTGCACAACAGTTTTACTACAGTACATTCAACTGGTGATGTGATGTAAGAGTCAATTCATCCATTCCGTGTCATTCAGGTTCTAGTATTTAGCTCTGGGATTGCGAATAGGCTGTGGGCCCAGGAAGAATGGGCTGATAGTCTAACACCGGAAAACTGAGCTTCCTGTCTCCTAGCAGAAGTCCACTAATTCATAATCCCTTCCATGTATGAGAATGAGGGAAGAACAAAACTTGAACCATGGAAACTGCTGGGGATATTAACAGATCCACAATCTGAGGAGGCCTAGATGCAAGATACAAATAGCTGGGGAGTCATGAGACCTACAGGATGACTGGGAGACTAAGTGTCTCTTTCCTGGCAGTTGAAACAGGAACATTTTCTTCAATACAAAAAAATGAATCTGAAATGTTTGGATTTTATAATCTTGATACATGTTATTGGGTACCAATATTTTGACTTACTAGTTAAATACAGTTACATATTCAAACAGGGTCCCCGTCTGTTAAGTGTTTTAATACTACTTTCCTTATGTTACTATTACACATCCTGAAAATTATATAGCTACTAGAGGTCTAACATGCCAATAAAAAAGTAAACATTCTTCATAACTTTATTATAAAATCATTTTAAGTTATAACAATTTCTAACATAAATTTTAGTAGCAGTATTATAGTCAATGCATAACTACTCAGTTTAGCTAAAAAGTCATAGTTAGCATGAGATGATAAAAATCAAGAAGGTGACAACAACTTGGAGAGAATGACATCAATATGTTACCTGATGTTTAACCCCTAAATCTTTAAGCCTCTGCATGACAAGAAGTTTTCTCTTTTCCTTATGATCAGGAAAGGGTAGCAAGAATAAAGTAGGTGAAAAATTGTTTGCTTGATTTCTAGGTATTGAGAAAATTACATTACGTTCATGTATTTAATAAAATCCTCTATTCCATTTCTTCAAGAATTCTTTACTGGTCACTATTTAACAAGGCTTTGTTTTAAGATTAGGAAATAGACTAGCAGCCAACAATGGAAAATATTTGTTGGCATAGAGCTTATATTTTCTTGGGAGATAGTAGACAAGGAAATTTATAAATATATATAATCACCTGTTGCTAGGAAAGAACATGAAGGAAACAGTAAACAGAACAATGAAGTAGAAAATAATGGTGTGGAAGGACATTTGTAAGTAGGACAACCATAAAAGTCTCAGCTAAGTGGTTTCCACTTGTGTGGAGACAAGGTGAAGGCAGGGAAGTAGTCATACCTGGGGAGGAATATTTCAGGTAGCCAGAAAAAGTACAAAGACTCTTTGTAGAGGTCAGCTTGTTGTGTCTGAAAAACAGCAAGAAGCCAGTGAGGCTAAGTTGGCCTGAACAAGGGCCGAGTTGTATAAAATGAAATAAAAGCAGTTCCTAGGAACTGGATCACATATATACATCTTTTAAATCATAGCAGGGAGTTTTAAAAAATAGACTTTATTCATAGAGCAGTTTTAGACTCACATCAAAACTGAGATGAAGGTAGAGAGATGTCTCATGGACCTGTTGCCGCCACAAGTGCATATCTTCCCCCGTTATCCACATCACCCATGTGACTGGTTTATCTAAATCAGTGAGTCTCACAGTAGGTATTATGAGGCTCTTATGAAAACATGGTCCTTGGAATCAAATAGTAGTCCTTAGGTCCTTAAGCATGCTAAGAACAGGATTTACCACTGAGCTCCATCTTTCACCCCTGGAGTTGGGGAGCCTTTGGTAATGCAAAAGGGATCAGATAAGTGAAATTGATCGGACATGATGCTGGTCTTGTCCAGGGAATGAACTTTGGGGAAGGTGATTAGCATGAGTGGAAGGAGGAAAACTCATTAGGAATTTATGGCAAATTGGGTGAGAGATAATGACTACATGGATTACAGTGTTAATGTGGGAGGAAATAGGAAGTAGTTATGTCAGGATTTATTTTGAAGGCACAGGTGACAGCATAATGGATCAGATGTGGGAGGTGGGAAAAAAAGACTAGTGAAGGTTGATTCAAGGATTTTGCCTATGTAGTGATCATTTCAGAATATACATAAATCTTAGCACATTTTAGCAATCTGAACATCTGATCTCTAACAGACCCTGATAAAGATGTGGAAGATCACATGTAGTACCGTGTACATTTTGACTCTGTGAGCACTGGGAGTGTCTACTGTATGTACCATTTTACCTTAGAATCATACCCAGAGCTTGGTGAGATTTACAAAAATTAATTAAACAGATTAAGGAAAATCCATTATAAGAGAAAAATATTCTCACTATCTGGGTTGAATAATACTTAACTTCTTCAAATTAAATGGACTTGATTTAAAGTTTGAAGGCATTCTGTGAAAAGTAATTTACTAATGAGTAGCCTCCAAATTCTCTGGCTAATTACTATGAATTTATTAAGGCATGGAAAAAGTGTAGCTTGCTCATTGCTTTTAGCCAAATGACTTTAATAAATGTAATGCCAGAACATGTCATTTGTGTGAAATATGCATGAATTAATTTTAGTTTAAAAATGTGGTTTTGGAATCTTTACTTTCTTCTGAGGGCTCATGCTAGCATAATTAACACAGCATTAATTTTTCATCAGCATAGACTTTTGTATTATAGTTCTCTGACCCAAAACTTCAAATTCTACTACAGTATATAGCCTTTTGTATAAAAATAATATTTGGAACTTTGTACCATCTCTCTGTCTTATCCATTTTACTTTCAATCTATTTCCACTTATTTTATTTTCCATTTGCTTTTTCTGTTCATTTGTTTTTTGTTTATTTTTAACTTCCCTTAATATATCTTTCCACATTTCTAGTATTTTTTATGAGTGTCTCTGTGTTCCTTGGATTTTTATTCAGTTTTCCCAAACTGTAGCTTTACCTACTTTAATTTATTAAATGCCTACATCACTGACTCTTTTAGGGCCCACTGATAACATTCTACAAATGTAAGGTGAAGGTAGATAAAATGCTAACTTCATTTTCTTTAATGCATTTGTTATTGCTTTCATGTTGATGTTTCATCTGCACAGTGGGTTATTAATTCCAAGAACACAAATACAAGGATTCATTCTGTCCTTACAGCCCAAGGCCACGAGAATGAGTCACTTAGATCTGAATGTAATCCTTTAATTGACAGAAGGGCTGCAGCACCAGGAAGTCCGGTGATGGATTTCTTCTGCAGGCCAGGGTCAGCAGTAGGGAGCGCAGTCACAGAGCTGGGATGACACCACTCTTCTGAAAGTAATCATCACCAGTTGGAATGACTTTTCTATCTGAAGCCAAAATGCCACAGTTACCTGGAAAAGTAGCAATATTAGTCAGGGAGTTTGATTTGCACAAAGTTGTGGAAATAGCCAACAGATTATGTTGTTTTGGGGTAAAATATACCATGGAGAGTCATCAGGAGTGCTGCTTAGTGTTCATGTTTTTACAAACTACAAGAATAGAGGAATAGGAGGTTGATGTTAATTTCCCAACTAAAAAATAAAAAGAAATCTTGATCTCTATTTTATTTTTAGACCTGAATCAGTTTTGAGATCTAGAATCTGCTGTCAAAAATGTGACTGGGTCCCAAGGAGAAAGCAGCCTTATAAGTAATGATGTTGTCCATCTTCTCCCAAAGGCCCTAGGACCTTTATAAACTAAAGAAAGGGAATTTACCAGATATTTAGACATTCTGAATGTTATTGCTTACAAAACCCAGTGATAAGTTTGTGGATCTAATGTTCCAAAGCAGCATCACAATCCCCTTTCCCTCAATGAGGACCTGGGAAAATAGTTGAAATTACCGACAGTGGGTTCATACTTCCATGAACCCATGTACACGGGGCTTGTCATGATGGCCAAGTCCTGGACAATGTGACTGGGACTGATGTACTTGACATGTGGTGTAGCTCTCCTCTTGGCTTTCTATACTGTAGAATATATTGCTAGAGTGAGAGGCCAAGTGAAATTTATAAAACTACATTAATTTTCCTTACTTTCTTACGTTCACTAATCCAAGGTTGTCTATAAAAGATACACATCATATGCATAGAAAATGACCACCATTAAAGGCATAAGTGAGACAGGGGAGTGACTTCCTGTCATATTTCCACTTAACTTGCCACTACAACACTAGAGACTTAAGCAAGCAGAAGTCCTGATCACAGTTGCTTTAACCAAATGCGGTATCTTTGCCACAGAAGTTGAATTTGGTCTTAGGTACATGATAAGTAGCCACTGTTTTGTCCAACGTATTCATTTGCATTCATATTACAAAGAAAAAATGGATTAGAAATAGTTTGCATTCAGGTGGAACACCCAACAATATTCATTTAAAATTTTGTCCTTTCATGTTAACTCTCCACATCTTCTAAAGACCTTTGCCACTTGCGCAAGCCACAGAAATCATACTCATTAATTACACTGATGACATCACGCTGACCAGACAGGATTAGTAAGAAGAGCCTGCTAGGCTGTAGACATTGCTAAAGCAGTTGCACAGCAGAAGCTGAAAGACAAATGAAGTCTCAGGGGCCAGCACAGTGAAGGTTCGGGGCATTCAGTTATCAGGAACATGCCGAGAGGTACTATCCAAAATAAAAGAAAATG
The DNA here is from genome assembly GCF_000276665.1 of Chinchilla lanigera. Classification (NCBI taxonomy): domain Eukaryota; kingdom Metazoa; phylum Chordata; class Mammalia; order Rodentia; family Chinchillidae; genus Chinchilla; species Chinchilla lanigera. The sequence goes on from NW_004955402.1 coordinate 48,194,450, forward strand.
ACTGATTCTCTACCACAGAGAAGAAAGGACTACAGCAGGTAGCATCTCTGGATTCTGAAAGCAACACATGCAGTATATGCTGTTCCAGCTCATATGCCAAGCCAAATGGATGGATGTCTGTCAGCTTTGAATGGGATCTGTATCAAGAAAAGACTACTTCAGCTCCAGTCATTGATCTGGCCTGAATGTTTGTTTGCCCCTAAATTAATATATGGACACCTATTACCCAAGGTGGGGGTAGTAAAAGGTGAGCTATTAGATGATTAGATCTTGTGGATGAAGCGTTCATGAATTGGATCATAAAGGAATCCTGAGGGAATTTCTTTGACCCTTAGGTAAGGTACCATCTATGAGAAAAATAGAAACTTACCAAATATAAAACCTGCCTGTCATTAATTTTAAAGTTCTTAACCTCTAGAACTGTAAGCAATGCATTGCTGTTGTTAGTCACTTGGTATATGGTAATTCCTTACAGTAGCCTAAATATGGGAGTCTGAGTGTGATAGTAATGATAGTGCAATCAGTCCTGCCCTGGGCAATATCATCAAGCTGACACTAGATTGTTAAAGGTGTCATCGGTGAGGAAAATGTCATGTGAATTTTATACCAAGATCCATAGAAGAATCAAAACATTTTGAAATTTTTGAAGAAGGCCATGAATTCCATAACAGAAAATTACATATACTTGTGAAGTAGCTCTCTGGGCTGAGGTAGAAATGGAAAACATTTTTTTGCAACAATAAGTAATCATACATTCAAAACTGCCAGTTAGGAGTTTTGAAATTGTACAGTTGGGCCAGTTTAGTCACATTTCACTGTAAATTGAAAATGTTATATCTGGGATTGAGCTCCAGCAGGACCGGAGACCACTGTATGCTGCAGGACGAGGTGGACCAAACCTGAGTGTCGCCTCAAGACATGTACCTTCACTGGCTTGCATCCACAGGTATTTGGAGGCCTTTGACAACTGTCTGAAAAAGGAGGATATAATCTGTGTGGATTGTGAATGAGTCATCGTGTTGTGTGAGTACAAAAACAAGTAGAGTTGAAAGTATTTAGCCCTAAAAGACATTCAAGAAAAAAAAAAATGTTAGTAAGAAGTGGACCTGCTCATTCACCAACTGTGGAAGAAGAAGTGGCCTGCAGTGAGGATGCAGAGGTTCCTGGGCAGTGGTCAGACTGTTTTCAGGATCTTGGAGACAAAAGACTAGAAAAACCGAAGAAAATCTGTGAATGAGGCTCATGAATAGGTTGTTGGGAAGGGTTTACACATAAACATCCATCACAAAACAGCTACCATGGAAAAGGCACTGAAGAACCAAATAGACAAAAATGACTCAGTTATCAGTAACCAGACCTCATCCTTGGCCATAGCAGAGTTTGTGCAATAGGTGTATACATGGAGTGGCCACTGGGCAGTGACACAGGCTGTACCTGATTTTAACTTATGAGGCTTATCTAGCTCCTGTTATCTTTTAATTCATCTTCACCAAAATATAGAAACTGACCCCCAATTTTGAAATATTCCTCAAAGAAATTAAGACTATTTGGGTCTTTATATTTAATGCTCTCCAACCTGAAAGGATCAGCCATTACTCCTTACAGAAATTATGCCTATTCCGAGTACAGATTTGCCTTTCTTGCCCAGTGAGCATCAACAATCACTCTGTCAGGTATTTTCATAAAGTTTATTTTACACTCATAAAATCTCATAGAGCATAGCACCTTACCAGGAAATTCATTGCATAGGCAAAGAAGTGTGTGTCAGTGTATGGCTACAGGATCCACTGGTTATATCACACACCATATCACCTAGGGTCATTCAGCTATGTAAAATGATGAGCTGCCCTTCTAACAACTCAGCAAAAACATCATATCAGATGTGACACATTAAATAAAGGGTCAATCCTTCAGCATGAATGCATATACAAAATTGGAGATTTCCACACTTGGTGATGTTTGCAATAAGACCCAGAGGCCAATGGATGAAAGCAGAAATAGCTCCAACTGTTATCAATCTCTATTTCTCTCTGAAGAGCTTTCTTTCCACTTCCACAGTTTGGAACCTTGCAGCATTAAACATCTAGACTCCCTAAATGGGCAAGCTTCTACTCTTGTTTTGTTTACCTGGGGCTGGTGTAACAAAACACTGCCTACTAAATCACTTAAACAGCAGAAATTTGTTTTCTCATATTTCTGGAGGTTGTAAGTTCAAGACGATGTGTTTCTAGAGCAGGTTTCTGGTGAGCGTTTTCTTCTTGGCTTTAGATAACTGCTCTCTCAGTGAATGCTTGCATGGTTCCCTCTCTGGGTTCCAGAGGAGACAAAGTAGAGTGTCTCCTCCTTTCTTACAAGATCATGAGTTATGTTGGGTTACAGGTCCACCTTTAAGACCTCATTTAAACTTAATTATCTTCCTGAAGACCTTACTTTAATTAACATCAACCATAGTCATATCAAGGTTGTGGCTTCAAAATATCAATTTTGGAGAAGACAATTCAGTCTGTAGCACGTACCAAAGGGCATTTCAAATATTCTACCAAACAACAATTTCTGGTTGCTTCATGGGTATTTGGTTGGTTGTGTCTAGACATCAGGAAACAACAAAGGAGTTGCACAAGGTAAAAGTAATTGGTTCCAATTAATAATAGGGGGTAGGGCTTGTATGCAATGTGGGAAGCTTGGAATATGAGTTGAACTCAGGAGATCCACTTGGGATCAGTGTACCTTCCCATTAGAATGTTCATAGACCACAGACTAAAAGCAGTATCCTTGCCAGGACCCTCAAAACACAAAATATTTGGGACCAAACCTACATGCAAAGCTTTCAGATCTCTCAAGTACAAGATGTGCATTGCAGTATTGTTTTTTGTTTAATGGAATTGGAAGCACTTTGGGATTAGATCCTTGCTAAAATAAGGGATAGGGAAAAATTAATACATGTATACTATGGGGCCATATACAACTGTTCAAAGACAATGAGGATTAGTTGATCACAAAATAACATGGATAGATCTTAAAATGTAGTGCTTATTGGAAAAATTCAGAAATGCATATAATATTCAATGTAGTAATAATAATTAAATGTGAAGACACGTGTCCACCAATGAAAATGCACATTTTAAAAAGCACATGAGCATATAACCCACATTAGGGTCATGGTTTGTTCTTGTAAGTTTTAGAAGGGACTAGGTGTGTCCCTGGCATAAAAGTATGAAAAAAGCTCAAATAACTTTAAAACAAGTAAAATTAAAACAAAATTCCTATTAACCCATGAACGCATTCCCGCACTCACATCTTTATGTACCCCACACCCCTCTCCATCCTGCTTCTGAAGCATCCCTTATTGCAACACTTAAGTTTATGGTGGGCTGAGATGCTTGGCAGTCCTGGGCATCTCGACACATTTTCCAGATGACTAGTGGTGGATTTGTGCAATGACTCTGGCCATCCTGCCTCATCAACAGTTTCTCACTTAGTTTGCTTCCTAAGACTGTCGACCTGTCAGTTGGCTTTGGTTTTCTGTTTACAACACTTTCATTCCCTCAGCCTGTCCCAGTATCATTTCCAGTTCTTATTTAGCTGCATAAAATGTATAATTTATGCATAACCCCCCAAATGCCATTAAGAAACTTTTGCGAGAATTATTATTAATCTTTACTTATTGTGTATTTTAGAGGTCAGGGGCTTAGGTTATATGGATTTATAAGAAAAATGGATCATTAAGAAAAGGTTTTATTGCTATCCCACAAAAGGAACCTCAAAAACATTTCCCCAAATCATTTATTTTACCAAGACGTGAAAAGCCCCCATTATATATGGCAAACAGACCCAGTCATTTGTGCCTCAGGTTTCCTCATTGCGGTATTAGTGGCTTTTGTTACACATATGACCAGGAAATGTTATTCACTCAGATGGCTACTTCTTTAACAATGTATCCTAAGGATAAAGTGTCAAGTTCAATACTCCACCTCTGGCACTTAGAATGCTCTGAGGGGTCCAACCAGTATTGGTTTTGTTGTCATTTTCCTTGAATGTACATAAGCATACATATTCTGCTCTGAATCAAAAGTATTCATTTAATACACCCAACAAAGAACACTAATAGGTTTACATTTGTGTATAAAACCACAAGTGTTCCAGTACATACTGAGCACACATTATGTAACTAGCATAGTGTCAAGGTTGGCATGTACTGACTCACAACAGACCTATGAATAGGAAGTATAACTAAGGTTTTCTGTTAAGGAAATGAGATAAAGAGTCTAAGCAAATCATTCAAGTTCACAAAAGATTAAATAGCAGGGCCATAGATTGGACACAGATCTGGCTCCAGGCCTTTGATCCTGCCACCCCCTCCAGCTGTCATGCACCAGGCTGGCTGCACCTGCTTCATGCAGTGGAGACCAAGTGGTACAAAGAGGAAAAGTTCCCTCCCCTCAACTTCTACCTGTGGTTTTTATTTTTTGCCATCATTGTTGGAATATGAGAACTATGAGCTGAAGAATTTTCCTTATACCAACATCAATCAAAGACAGTCCTTTCTTCTTCCCTACACAATTAAGAAAGATGTTTTAAATAATCAATTTTAGTATATGTGCTGCCCAAGCGAGTGCATGTTTTAAATAATCAGATACCTAGGGAATCCTGTTTCTCAGTTTTTCAGTACAAATTATACAGCTAAAATCACTATGATATTGTTCAATATGACATTTATTTTTAAAATATTGTTATTAATATATTACTAGTCTGAAAATAAGCAGAGAGTTACGGTTAAATGCATACTGATTAGAATTAGAAGAATGGATATTAGAGAACAGCATACTATTCACAATTTATATCATATCATTAAGCTTCAGCTGCTTATTCTGCTACATGGATAAGCTAAAACTTAACTTAGGGGACTTTTGCAAGGATTAAACCAATTAAATCATATTTAGTGTTCAGTAAAGTGTTTGGGTGTTAAGCAAAATGCAGAGTTAGCACTATGATCATCATAGATTAAATAATAATCCTCCAATAAGAATTCATTAGAATTTAAAAAATTTTTTTCTCCACTTTTGATGAGCTAAGAAGTATTCTATTTTAAGACACTTCTGATTATTTATGCCACCAAACCCTCCAAGAAGTGATATTTGCCATATCAACTTGAGTAGTGGAATCTTATAATTTAATGCAAGTAACAGCTGGAGTGTATGCTATATTTTTTAGTGAAATACTGCCATGTCTTGAGAAGGGTGGAAGACAAAATATCCAATATCTAAAGAGGACAGTTAGAATAGTAACATGTATTTCTGTAATATGACCTGCCCGGTGGAAGAGATGGATAGCAAATTGTTAGCTTCTTTCCTACCACCTAAGTCTGCTCCTTTCTAAGCCCCAATCCATCAACCAGAAATAGGCTTATCATTTTCAAACAACGGGGTAAGAATGAAAGAGAACATATTTTCCAGGTTTCCTAAGTGTTAAAATGCAAATGTTGAGATCTCAGGGATTAAAATGGCTGCTTGCCATCGAGATCTCAGGGATTAAAATGGCTACTTGCAAAAATGGCCTATTTTATGAATTAAACAAACTGGGAGATGTTTGTCTAGAATGTGAAGCTACTAATGTTGCCTCTTGGTCTTTGGGCTCAGATCAAGTGTAGAACATGAATCTACTGATTCTCTGAAGAGTTGTGTCTTGCCAAGTTGCTTTCACTCTGCTGTACTGAGTGACTAATGCACCCTGCTTCCTCTCTGCTATCTGCTGCCTGTAACGTAAAAGCCTGAATTTTTTTTAACTCAAAGAAGAGTTCTGATGTGAAAGTTGAGAACAAAGAAGAAATAAAAAACAACATATAACCCTTCGCTTCATCACTTGAACAAGCTAAAGGATGATTAAAATTCTATGGTCATTCACACTGTAAGTCATCACATTTTCTATAAAAACGAATACTGCTTCAGAGTTACAAAGCAAAAATTCCAAAGCATCATCACTTTCATATTTCTGGGTCAATATTGGGTAGATTGTCCTCTCTGCCATAATGTAATTTTGAAATTAATACATTTCAAAAAAACCAATTGTTCTAAAAAACATTGCAAGCATCTGAAGAAGAGGTCTGCAAGTGGCTTCATGCTGGGCAGACAGTGGGGCCATGTGTGTACTCCAGTGCCTGTGGGTCTGTGCTGCCGCAGACAGATTGTGACAGTCTGACTCTGAGGGTGCTTACATCAGGGCCATCATCTTTGATGTAAATTGGTAATTGCTCAGCGTGCAGTCTTGCATCCTGTCTCAAGCTGTTTATATTCCTTTTTACTAATTCTACCCAATGTTTTCATATCTTAAATTGAATTAATATTGGAGAGGCTGTTAGAATGTCCAAGTACATTTTGAGTTATTAAGTTGATTTATAACTTCATTATTTCTTAACAATTATTAAAACTAAATAAAAGAAAAACTATGAGGAATTGTACCATGCTCTTAAGATCCCCAAAGGTGCATATTTTAATCTCATTCTTACATAAGCATTGTTAGTCATGTTCAGTTTACATTTTAGATTACTTGATTCTTTCATTCAGTTATTCAGTGGGCAGACATTCAATGGTCTATGAATAAGACATGCTAGGCTTGGGGAATCAAGTAGTAAGCACCACCTCTCTTTAGGAATTTTGGTGTGGCAAAGAAAGGACAAGGAAGAGAATGAATAGAATTCAGAGTGAATAGAATTTCAGAATTTCTGTAGAGATAGAGAAGAATGAGTCTGGGACAAAGTATTATCTCATATCATGCTAATAAATGTCTGCTTATCTAGCAACATCTGGTCTAAGTAAAGTGAGATGGATATTTTACCAGTAGTAAAGCATACATGTTTTAGTATTGTAGCTGAAGAAAGTACTTGTCAATTTCTTTCACATTTAATGATTTTCTTACCCAATTTACCCATTTCTGAGATTTTTTCCTTTCTTTCACTTCTCAAGACTCTGTGACTATAGATACAAATGTTCATTGCATTGTGAATTTTTCCCTGATTTCATCTTGAAAACTTGATAGCTCTCCTTTTCTGTCTATTTCAAATATGAACTTTGAAATTTTAACAAATACATGAGAATGGTGGTGCTTGTATGTGGCACCATGTGCGAAGTGCTTACACATATAAATGATTAGAGGCCTTCTTGATTTTACTTACACAGAATCCATATGATTCAAATTCAGCAGTCAATGTTTTCTCAAACTTTATGTTGGTTTTGTTGCAAACTGGACTTTATACTCCCTGAGTGTATAACAATTTCATGCATGCATATTGGTTTCCCATTGAACTGAAAAGCACTTGAATGTAGAAAGTTGCCCTTTCTCTATGAAAAATAGAGTACTAACCACAACACCTAACCCGTTAGGCAATAAATGAATAATTTGGGGATAAATGAATTACAAACTAAAAGTGAAGATACATTATTTGACACTAATATTCTTTGTCTCTGGAAACCTTTGATGATCTGCATATGTCTAACACTTGAAAGAGAAGAAATATAACCCAATAGCAATCATTAACATTTAGTGGGGGGATGTGGTATTGTGGTTTATTGAATGGTTTTGAGTTAATTAATAATCAAACCCTGATTCTGCCACTTTCCTCAGGGACAACTGTCAATTTTTAGTCTTTATTTTCTTACTTGTAAAACAGTAGTGATAACAAATAAATCACAGTACATCCGTAAACACCAGATAGAGAAATGTGTGTAAAAAGACAACAGTATAGGTTAGGTATCACAGAGCTCTCATTTCTCCTGGTTTCCCTGGAAAGCCTAGATTTGCTATTGGATAAATGAATTCCATTTTTCCATTTTCAGCTTCCTTGCACAAGATTTTAAGAGATATAAACCCTACCAGGTGTCTTCAATAGGAAAATTATGTAAGACAAATTTCTGAAACAAGACATTCTGGTTAGTCTTAAATGGAAAGGATTAGAGCTAAGATGTGAGAAAAATGAAGGAAAACAGATTCTGCACTTCCAAGAGTTACAGATAATGGGGCTGAATGCGTTGTGGTACATAGATAACACCAGGCTTTCATTTAAGGGTCTCAGTGTGCACACCAGAAAAGACAGATACTTGCTTGTGTTTAAAAGGAGGGGGGGCATTTATTAGTATTTCTATTTCTCTATTTCAGGCTACGTTAGTCCAAAAATAGGATGCCTGTCAATCAAAGAATTAACATAAAATTTGCAGTAGACAAAATAAAAATTGAAATAGCTTATCATATTTCAAGACTTGTCACATGTTAGGCAATACATTAAGAGTTACAGATCCATTTTCTTATTTTAGAGCCACCTAATTAAGTGTGGGGTCTTATGACAAATAAAAATGAAACTTTGTTCCAAAATAGAAAATAGTCACCATTACAATGTACTATAATAAAAGGTTTTCCTTCCATAATCTCTCTCTAGATTCATGATAACGTTATGTAGTGTCATTGTAAGTTAGGAACTAAACTTTTGAATTATTAGTGAATTTTGTTTCATCCTGATATCGTGCTATGACTATTAAGCACAACGATTTTGATAACTCTCTGCATTGTATAGCATTGCATAAGTACTTCTCCTTCTCATACCATAGCAATAGAAATGTCACATAAAACAAACAGAACTGTTCTATTCCAGTTCTTGATGTGTGTAAATTCTACCAAGATTTTTTGGTTTATTAATTAGTGAGGAAGCATTGAAAGAAATAAAATGTACACATTACTTTGCTCCCATGGTATCAGTTTTGACCTAAGTAACAAACTGGCCTGTAAAGTTAAAGCAGGATTCCTTGTTCAATATTTTGAATAATTTGACTTTTTTTCTGCATTATGTAGAAATCTGATTCTAATTGGAAACATGATATTTGGGGGTTATTATTGCCCCATCTATTTGTGGACATAATATACTTACTATGTCCTCAGTGAGTGTTCCTGGGTTCCCACATATCATGGGTCTCCCAGGAGTTTGTGGTCATGAGGCACCACAAGTACTACATGTGAATAGGGTGTCTTGGAGCAGCCCTTATGTATGTTGTAAGTATCTCTTCTACCTACATATGCATTGCATTGCTTTGTTGGACTTTGTATACAAAACACAAGTTCAAAGGTAAAATATATTATAAGAATCTCAATATAGTGACCGCAACGCATTAACCTAAGTTTTGGCCCCTGATGTGCCTGAATCTCATGTTAAGAATAATGTTTGTAGCTCCTATCATGATGAAGAGCATATCTGTGCCAGGCCATGAGACATGTGCAGGTATAATTTCCATTTTGTTAAAACAGGACACTGAATCATGGTGAGTAATGCATGGATGGACCCATTATCCATGTTGTTAACAGTTATTTTTCATGTTGAAGAGACACTTCCTTGATATTTATTATATTATGTTGTCCCAAGTACTTTTGATACTTGCCGCCATTGAATCCTTGTAATAATCCTGCTGGGTGCTAGACAGTTGTTCTCAATTTATAAGTTAATATTCTGAAGTTCAGATAACATTAATATATTGTCAAAAGTTACCCTGATTGATAGGAATGAAGATAGATTCAAACCCATAGAGCTGACTCCAAATATCCTTCTTATTATCATGTTAATATGGTCCTTAATCGTTGTTACAGGTAGAAAGGTACTTATAAAACAAGTTTTAAGTTAATTTTTTTCTATTTGCTACTTTTTTAAGAAAAATATTTGTGGGTTAGCTAAATAAAAGAATAAGGACAAAAGTAGGACATTTGAATAAGTACTATGTGGACTGCCTGCCTGTGATGAACACCTGAATGGATTCACGCTCATTCTAGTGGGTCCTGGGCACTACACATGGATGGAAAAGTAGGAAGGGCACATTTACACCATTTTCCTTTCTTCAGTAGATCGACCTTGTTTCTGTACTTATTCTGAGCCTTTTCATTGTGAGTGGCACATCACAAAGGTTGCAGACTTCACAGAGATCTAAGTACTTATATAAGAAAAAGGAACAGTGTAACTCTATTCACTCCTTGTCTTAACGTGACAAGTTCTGTGTCTCAGGTTCTGGTAAAAAGACCTTTTTGTACAAAGTAATTCTCAGAAAAGCTACAGGTAAATTGCAGTTTTCATTTCCAAACACTAATAAACATGATTGTATCTAATTGCATATTGGCAGAAACATCCAGTAATTTTCTTTAGAAATATTGTGTTAGCTAGCCGGCCTGGAAATAATCAATTACATTATCCTAAGCTATTTATAAGAATTGTTACAACCACTGCAAAAACACAATTGTATTTTTCCTTCTGAGTTTGCTTTTTAAATTATATAGTTCAAGTCTAACTTCTGTTAACCTAAATACTACGTTTGAGACAGTAATTTCATTTGAAGGGTTGATATTCCAGGAATCATAGTATTTTTTTGATTACATCAAGTCTTTATCCAAATAAAATGATAATTGGGAGTGCACATATAGATGCTGATTTTCTCTCACAGGCTCAATTGTATGCTACCTAGATCCAAAGACCTGATTTACTTTACATAACAGATGAGCTTAGTTGTACAATTAAACTAAAATGAAAGGATGTATAATCAGTGTCTTTGTAAAATGTATAAAGTAATCAATTAACTGGGGAAAAAAGTTTTGTAATTATCTAATATTTTTACATGATTGATACTTATCTTATGAAGGTACTTTCAACCGTTAATTTTCAATGCTAAGACACTGAGATTAATGTTATCTTCTTTGTGGCTTCTTTCATTCACATTTTCTTTTATCTCTTTTGTACCTACTTTGTAAACAAAGAGTCAGATTCAATTTTATATTCTTTAATTTCTACCTGCTGACTAAAAGCAGTATTATTATGATACTGTGAACAATTTAAACATCTTTTGATTGTGAATTTATAATGAGAAAGACAAAAATAACCTGTTTGCTGTGTATTTTATCTGGATTTGGAGACATTGTTTTAAAAACCTCTACCTACATTTAGGTTACAGGGGAATCTAAACATATTTTATTCTAAATGTTTTGTTTTATCACTTGTGGCTTAAGCACAAGAAAATGGTACAGAAAGCCAGCCAGTGGCATTATTCTACAAAGAGTATTTCAACCATCATTCCACTTGAAAAATTGTTCTTTCCTCTGTTCTTGGAAATCCATTGACTCTGCTTTTAGAAGCCGGAGGAAATCTGTTTGCTGTCCAGTTACCTACTCATTGAGCTCTGCCTGTTTATTCTGTGTTTTTGTTTTTTTTTTTTTTGGTACCAGGAATCAAACTCATGACCTCAGGTGTACTAGGCAAGCACTTATGCCGCTGAGCTATATCCATGGCCCTGCCTGTTTATTCTGACTTTAAGCCTTTCCTCTGCAATCCTTTGTCAGGTGTCCATCCACTTTCTATTTTCTAGGGACATGTTGAAATCTTCCATGGGCTCTTCTATATCAATGTCTATATCACTGTCCTGCGTTTATTTTCTTCTTATGAGGAATTAGGAAAGAATGGAGAAAAGTCCACACATTCCTGCTATTTTTGACACAGGATCTCTATATATTCATATTCACACATAGATCATAAACATGTCTCAATAAAGTGCTGTATATATGAATAATAGATATTGTTGATTTAAAATGAGTAGTGTAAAATAAACTTTACAACATTTTCTTTGTAGCTAGGAGAATATCTGGAGTCTTATATATTGTGGATGGAAATACAAATGACACAACCCTTATAGTGGAAAAATTGAGATATTTATCAAAATAATATATTCATTTATCTCATGACCCAATAATAGGACTTCTAGATGGTTACTCTGAAGACACATTACAAAAATATTAGTGTATGTACACATATCATCAATTGGAGTATTATTTTAACTGGAAAAGTTATAAATATTCTGGACAGCTACATATAATAAGAAGGTTGAGAAGTCTACAGTATATCCACATAAGTCAGTGCCACAATAACTAATTTCAAGTGTCACACTGACTGGACTATGGAATAGAGTTGTTCAGTGACACACTAGATGAGGTGCTGCTGTAAATGTATTTTTAAAAATGTTAAAGTAATTGATATTACAGCTCAAATGTAATTGATAGTACATTTACCTCTGTAATGTGGGTGAACTTCATCCAATAAATTGAAAGTCTGAAGGACAAGACTTTTGTTCCTGGAAGACAATGGGATTTTTCCTCTTCACAGGCAGCAAATTTTGTTAGCAACCACCACACAGAGGTACCTCTACTCTGCACCTGTGGTACTAACTCCATAGGTGCAGAGTAGAGGTACCTCCGCGTGGGGGGAACATGACTGCCCCCACGTAGATCTCAAATGATGCTCCAAAGAGACTAAGGTCCTGGGCTGAGAACTGCCAAAAACAACAGGCAAATAAAGCTATTTTAAAAGACATCAAAAGCAGCTTGAAAATACTTCTAACTGACCACATTGATAGGGAAGAAATGAACATAATTTAATACAAATATTGGTAGTAATGTGTTATACTTAATTTAATAAAATAAAATTTCCTAACTCTGTATTTGTAACAAAACAAAGAAGCAAATAAAGCAAATATATCAATAAATGGAGAAGCCCTAATCAGACAAATCATTTTGCCATTATTACAGAAATAGTTATTTTAAGATCACATTTATATAATTTTACAGTATATTCTCACATTCTATTTAAAACTTGAGCTATGAGACAGTTTTTGGACATTATCTTAACTTAGGGACCAAAGGCAGCATCAATGAAGACCCTGAGTGGTGGTGTCATGTACCTTCTGATGTGGTGCTCTAAGAAAGACACGATGTCACCTAATATATATGCCTATAAAATATGCATGACCCTCATGTAGTAAAGATGACATATCAGACAAACTCAATTTCAGAAATATCTTAAGGAGCCACTGGCCTACATTCTTCAAAACTGTCAATAAAGGAAAAGAAAGGTCAAAAGACTTTTCCAGATTAAAGGAGAATTGGATACAGAGCAGATAATAGGAGAGGATATAGTGGGGGATATTACTGGATCATTTGTGAAGCTTTACATATAGACTCTATATTAGAAAATAACATATAAATGTTAAATTTCCTGAATTTGTTTATTTTATAAGGTGACACATTTTTTCTTTTAAATATATACTAAAATACTGTATTACTTATAGTTAAAGGAGCTTGACATGTAAAATTTACTCCCCAGAGATTCCAAAAATATCATGCATCTCATATGCATCTATATACATCTCTGTGCACATACATATAAATATACATCTATGCCTGTATGTGTAGACACATTGAGAGTGAGAGAGAGAGACAGACAGACAGACAGAATATGTGTAAAAATGTTAGTAGTTGGTTAATTGAGTTGAATACTAATGTGGAGAATTTTTCCTAAGTTTGAAATCAAAAGAAAAAGGAAAAGAAAGTAATCACATAATTTCCTTGTTTCATGATGCCAGATGAAGTGATTACACAAAACCAAAAGAAATAAAATGGAAAGGAGAAGGAGGGTGGGTATGGGGTGCATACCCACCTAGCTTCCAGGACCAGGGCATTTCCCTTGATAAACTGACAGAAAATGGCATAGGCAGTGACCAGTACACTAACACAGAAGACTCTGGGAAATGGAACTGGAGGAAAGTTGGAGCAGAAAGAGACCCTCTTTATTTTATTTTCTTCCGTGATACACAAAGTTCACTAGGATTAAATTCTTGTGCATGTGCTTCTTTAATAAAAATGAAATCACCAGGAATTTCCCTTTATGGCACAATGACATAGTGTCCCACATAGGGTGGGATGTGGATCTCTCTGCAATCTCCTCAGTCTTCCATCATTTAAAAGGGAGAACTAAATTGTAATCCCAGGAAAACTACTCAGCTCCGTCAGAAAATTAATGTACAGGTATAGAACTAGTACAGTAGACAGCTCGGTATCACTGGATTGCATTTGCTTGTTAGTTTTGGTGGTCAATTAGTGATAATCCTGGGCAGAAGAGCATCTTCTCTCCAGAGCACATGTCCAAGTGCACTCCTCCTACAACCTTAGATTTTTGCATGTCATGCACTCTGCACTACCTTTTTGTTCATGATAGCTTTCTGTCATATGCCCCCTTTCCGATTATTCATACTTTCGCCCCAGAAGCTCTAATATGTGCAACAAACACTTTATTGCCAGACCCTAGAAGTGCAGCTCTGAACAAGGAAGGAGCTCTGCAGTGAGTACCTGCTGCAGAAGACCAGAATTCAACAGCTCACCCAAACGAGATGATACTGTGAATGCGGAAGCTTAAGTGCCAAAGAGCCTGAGGTGTCTTTTACAACCAGAGAAAAGAACTTGAGAGCTTTCATGGAACGAGGTCCCACCAAGCAGAGTTGCAGTGGGTGAATCTGTCAGGGAAAACAAAGCATCTGATTTTTCTGTACTCTCACGCTACGACAGTAAACACATAAAATTTCAATGTTCTCAAAACATGGGGATTTCCCCCTACCAGAAAGCAAGCAATAATTCTCGTTCAGTGTCACATTCTGGAAAAACATGGTCTCAGAACTGTGACCTCAGAACTGGCTGCAAAGAGCCATGAGACTAGGGAAAGAGACAGAAAGATCCAGCATAGCAGAAAGTGCAGCTCATAGGGGACCTTCATGAGCAGTCTGGTCCTGGGTTAAAGCAAGACAAGTGGATCTTCATAGCTTTGGCCAGCCAGGTGTGGTGGTGCACACCTGTAATCCTAGCACTTGGGAGGCTGAGGCAGGTGGATCGTTGTGAGTTCAAGACCAGCCTGGGCTACAAAGTGATCTCAAGGCCAGCCTGAACTGCATAGCGAGACCCTGTCTCAAAAAGACAAACAAACAAATAAACAAAAAACACATAGCGTGGGCTACAAGGTGGAGACCCACAAAATGTCCAGGACTAAAACGACTTCTTCCAGGTCAGAATGCAGCTGGTTTATCTCAAGCTAATATTGAGGATGTTGAGCATATTTCTGGCACCAGGCATTGATTTTGTCAGGGACTGATGGAAAAACTCCGCATAGCTCTCTCATGGCTTTGTTTAATGACAGTGTGCTGCAAAACTATGTGAAGAAACTTGACCAGGGACACTGAAGTGTTATCCTGGTGCTTAGGACTCAGGAGTCTGGTGGTTAAGGCTAGCTGTCCCCTTATAATACTATGGTCCAATTCAGTTCTAATACCATCCATAGAGCATATTTCAAAAGTTACAGACGAAAATATGCACAGGGTGAGGCATGGGAGAAGGGGGTGTCATCCCCTGAACCTCAAGGTGTGGAACTATGAAGATGCTTTCTGATGCCTGTTCTATTGTTTTATATGGAGACTTCCTTTTGCATACACATGATTATAAATAGATGGGGGGGAACCCACTTAAGGCATGTCAGTTCAGAATCTTCTTGGCTTCTGTGTGCAGCGTTGCTTTCTGTAGGTTTTTATTCAAATCATTTATTTCCCCTAATCCTTCCTGTTCTTTATTTCCTGAGTAAAGCAAATAAGCACAAAAAATAAAAACCAATCAAACCATTATTCATGGATGCCAAGGAAAAGATGGATGGGAGGCTCGAAAACAGTTAAGGCCAAAGAAACACTTGGTTCAAGGTTATGCGCTTTTACTTGTTCAAGGCATAGAAAGAAAGGTTTATTTAGCTCACAATTTGTGGAGGTTTCAGTCCAGACTCAGCTGGCTCCCAGGCAGAGTGGCACATGGTACAGGGCACCCATGATGGTGCAAAACAGCAAAGCAACAAAGGCAAAAGGGAGGAGTAGCAGCAAGCAGTCTCTTTCCCTCCCTTAAATTGTATGCAAGCTACCCCAATCCAGGGGGCATGTAGCACTCACTTAATCTCCACACTTTCCTCCTACATAGGCTCAAGATGAATACAAAGTAAGGACCCTGGCTCCTGATCAGTCACTTCATTAACTTTCTAAACTTCTCAAATTGACACAATGAACAACATCCCTGAGCTGGAATGGTATGTTCTTTTCACCCCAAGATGTACAACTGCTGAGTCACTTAGACAAGTCTCTAGACTCCTCAAGGTGACACAATGTATCAGCCATAACAATTGATGATGGTGAATATGTACAATAATCTGCCTACCAGTTTCTTCATAGACATATATTTAGTCTCATAGAGTAAAAGAAATAAGATAGCCATGAATATATATACTATGTGGTTCCATTTTTATAAAATTGAGACATAAAAAAACTACTTATCCCATTAGAAGTCAAGGAACTACTGCTTTGGGAAGAAGGTAGTCACTACTGAGAGCTACAGCTGGTGAGTCTGGTGGTGGTTACAGAGACATGCCTGTTTTTGAAAACTCATTGATTATGCAACTATGATTTGCATTCTGTGTTGGTATACTTCAGTAAACACTTAAAATATCCTTACCTTTTTCATTTCTCTGCTACTGTATATTAATTCTGTAATACACATTAGTGATTATGGCAAGAAACTTGTATAAAAATACTTGTTGAACCTGTTCAATGGATTATAGAAGATGCTATGTAAGTCAAAGAATCTCTCTCTCTCTCTCTATTTCTATGTCTCTCTCTTTCTCTCTTTCCTTTCCACAAAATTACATTCACTTGATAGTAAGTTAAAAGTGGGATTTAGAAATTTTTTTTTTTTTTTTTTTTGTAAATCCATACAAAATACCTAGGAAAGGAACCATCATAAGGCAAACTTCTAAGATACTACAAAATGATTTACTTTGTGCTTTATGTCAAAATGGATTTCACATTGTTGCTACCAATGTATTCCCTAATGATCTAAAGATTATTTCTTTTCTGAGACATCTTATTTTGAAGTTCAAAGTAGAAAGTAAAATATACCTGAGAAATAATATATAATAAACACATAATAACTTTATCAGTCTTTTAATTAAGAGAAAGAACCCAATATTTGACTCAGTTTGAATAATAGCAAATACTCACATTTACCAAATTACACAGTATTGTTTACAGTTAGCTAACATAAGCAAATACGTATACAGTTATTCTCTCTTGGGTCTCTATTTTATGCTGAATATCCTACTTCAGGGCAGTCTTTTCAATATGTTTTGTTTTAAATTGACCAATAATTCAGTACATATTTATCATGTGCAACATGATGTTTTGAAATAT
Source organism: Chinchilla lanigera (assembly GCF_000276665.1). Taxonomy (NCBI): domain Eukaryota; kingdom Metazoa; phylum Chordata; class Mammalia; order Rodentia; family Chinchillidae; genus Chinchilla; species Chinchilla lanigera. The sequence continues at coordinate 48,211,555 of NW_004955402.1, forward strand.
ATACACTTAGTGGAATGGCTAAATTGGGCTAATTAACATAGTAATTGTCTCATATAACTAGACAGCTATCATCTTGAGGAGAGAGCACTTTACATTCACCTTCTGTCTCATTATGAACAGTATGTCAATAACTATAGTCACTATATTGTAAAATATTTCTTCAACACATTTCTCAGGTCTAAATGAAATTTTTAAAATGCTAATCCACATCTCTCCACCTTCTCGTTCCACTGCACCTCATGCACACATCATAAACACCATTCCATTCTCCACTTCTTTGAATTCAACATTTTAAAAATCTATGTACAAGTGAGATGAGCCAGTGTCTCTTTTTCTGTGTCTAGGTTATTCCACAGTCTTTTCATCAGACAATACAAAGTGTGTTTGAGATATTTTATAACAGATTTTGGTTATAAGTCCCTGGATAAAGCTCAAATTGTCTGTTTTACTTGATCAATACTATAGTTCAGTAATATATTCACAATATCGCTGTATATTTACTTCTACCAGCAGCTTCACTTATGAGTGGATTTTACTAGCGGAACACATCATATGTCTTTGTTATGCTACAGTATTAAGAACAAAAATGTGTATCCAATTGTAGTTGTAATTATTTTTATACAGTTCAAGGATGTGTGGGCACATTTTATGAATTCTTTATTATTTTCTTTGTAACTAGAGTTGATAATGATTTCCCTTAGCATCATATAGAAAGGGTTGACACCCCCAGATCTGCTCCTCACTCTGTGAACAAAAAACCTATAACCCAGACACCCCCAGGCCATCAGTCTGTGCTTTGAACAAGTAAAAGTGCATAATGTTGAACCAACTGTTTCTCTGACTTTACTGTTTTCCAACCTCCCATTCATCTCTTCCTTAGCATCCATGAGTAACAAATTTGACTTGTTTTCATTTCTTTGCCTTTTTGCTTTCCTCAAGAGGTAGGGAACAGGGATGATTAAGGGAAATAAATGATTTAGGTAGAAGCCCTAAAAAACTATGTTAGACGCGGGGCACATGAGTTATAACACTCTCTTCCAGGGTTTGGAATTGAGAGGTTAAAAACAGAAAGAAACTGGCTAACATACAGCACAGTGACTGGGTTGGAGGGTAGGGGACCCTAGGAATGGACGTGGACACAGAGCCTTCCTTCCAGAGGAGCAACAATTCCTTTCCATGGTACATGAGGCCTCCCTCCAGAATTTCAAAATGGTCACATCAGAGGGAGATCATAATGGAGCATTTTTTTTTTTTTTTAGGAAACCTGCATCATTAATGTTTTCAATGACACAAAATAGACTTTTAAGGTAGAAAATAACTTCAGAAAATGATTCTGCAAAGCTTTAATTAGAAAGAAAATTATCTTAGTAAATAGTTAGCAAATTCACTTAGATTTCATGTTATATAGTTCTGCTATTATAGACAATAAAATGTGTAAGTAAAGCTAAATTCATGTTCCATTAGTATAGAATAAATGGTAAGATGGCATTTTTTAAATAACTTACGGATAGCAAATTTTCTTTTAATGGTACACAATACAATTATTTGTCAGGATAGGTAATGTAATAAATCCAATAAAGTGAGTCATAATAAATATTTCTTAAAATGATGCATAGTGAAGTATGCATAACAGGGACACATTAGAAAATATTACAGATATGGGATATATGCACAGATATGCATGTATGGGATTAGTGTATAATTTACTATTTTAAGAAAAGTTGTCTAAATGATTAAATAATTACTATGTATCAAGTTTTATAACTTGTTGAAAAAATAAAAATGATAGGAAAAATTCTCAAATCAGTGTCATACTAAATTTTAATGTACTTTATTTTTAAAAAATCCTTTTGTCTTCTCTAAGTAATTTTGGTGCATATTAGACAAAATTTATATGTGGAGAAAAATATGAAGCTTGTAAATATGTCATTTTATATAGAAGTAATAAATATTTCATTCTGTTTTATATCTGCTGGCAAGGGATAGAAGTAATATCAACAAAAGTGATTTTAATAAATCTCCGTCATTAGGTTAAGCCCTACAAAGCTCTGGAAGGAAATATCTATGTTGTTCATGCTGTTTTTTACGACCCTTGTGGTGTAGTAAGATGCCTATTTCTAAGCAGCAGTGTTAAATGGAATACGAGTAATTATTATTGACACATAATGTAATTACCAATAATGTATTGGGTTCAAATGAAGAGGAGCATTTTAATCTTCACATGAAGCAATTGATATGTTCGCTCCCATTTGTGTTAATGGCAAAGTAGTCTCATGAATCTCAGTGTCAACAGAAGAGAAATGTACTCTAAAGGATGCTCATCAGAAATTCAAGCTGTTTTATTCAGCAGAAAGAGGAACAGAGCTCCCTGAGAAAGATCTATTTTTTAAATGAAAAGCAATTTCTACTCCACTGAGCATAACCAAAGACTCCCTGCCTTTCCAAACACTTCCTGTGTACTATTTTCCACTAAAGAGGATGATTCCTTTCAGGGTTTCTGTTATACAAAGTAAAACTTTTTTCTGAGGAAATAAATCATTTGTCCAGCATTGTTGCCAAATAATGTGCTTATTGAAGATTCCAGGAATCTTCTCTGTGTAAAACTGGAGATGAAGCTAGAGAATTATCTCTAGGTCCAAAAAGGTTTCTTTTTTCCTTCCCATGTTTATTTTCTGGTGGAAATGAAGACTAATTATTTTTCTGAAGTGCTGATAAGAATATAATAGCTCAGGGCATTAGGCAAAAAATATAGGCTTCCAGATATCATCCTTAGTGTAATTTTCATGAAATCAAAATTTTACTGAATTTATATTCTACTTTAAGAGCAATGAAGCATCCATAATTTAGAAAAGCTGTATCCAAATTGACTTCATTACTAATTTGAGTAAATATTTACAACAACACATCTTGATTTATTTTAATTATTTACTACTGTTTGAATAATCTTCAAATATTAAGGACAACTCTAAAATACCTTCCTATTGTGAGATCCTTCAGGGAACCATTTTATGAATAAATCAAAAGTATTTGCAATGAACATGCTGCTTGCCTATAAGTAAAGCAATACTTTTAATATATCCCCAAAGGTTGGTAAATTGTGGCATGTTTAAGAGACAAAATATCGGAAAAAGATATTTTAACAATTATTTACTTTTATGGAAAAACATTTATACCCTTCATTAAAGGAAAGTCAAGATGAAGCCATAAAATAGGGTCTTAAAATATAGTATAGTCATTACACATATTTTTATAATTTCCTCTGTTTCTTTTGAGAAAGTTATAAAAGGGGAGAAGTTTGAATTACATGAAGCTATTAAAGTGCAGTGTGGGCTGGGGGTGGGTGAGCAGGGTTGCCATCCTAGCCTGGGTAATTCCATGACTCAGTGAGGCCCTGTCTCAAAATAAATAAAAAGTAAAAATATGGGAATGGAGATAAATGCAAATATTCTGGGTTTTATCCCCAGTATTTAAAAACAAAGTGCTAGCTAAGATTCCTGGTAATTTTTATGTTCTTTTCTTGCTCTTTAGTAGTGAATAGACACCTGCTATTGAAATCGTAAATGGTATTTTAAATAATTTGGTTGGAGTGAAAAGTTATCTTTCAAATGCTATATTTGAAGTATTATTTACCTATATAATGTTTTATTTATTTATGTAATTTTGTCTATTATGAAAAATGAATTTTGTATAGTAATTCTTATCTGATAATCACATTCCTATTAGTTGACTCTCAAACTGAGTTGTAATAGTATTGCTTATCTTTATTTTTTTTTTTTTGTTTTTTGTTTTTTTGGTTTTTCTCCAGTACCGGGAACTGAACTCATGACCTTGTGCTTGCCAGGCAGGCGCTTTGCCGCTGAGCTAAATCCCCAGCCCCTTGCTTATCTTTAAATTGCCATGTTTCTAGTTAATTTTAGGTAAGAAAATTATATCATATATTAAGTATAAGAATCTTTAAATGTATTAGGAGAAATGTAAATATTTTTCTTTCAAACATTTTGATGTAAACAATTGTGCTCACCTATTCATTAAGTACTTCAAATGGAAGGACAGAGATTAACTGATTTTCTCTGAGATTAGATGATAAATTTAACTAGCAAGGATGTCTTGTTTTTCTTCCCTTTAAGACATGTTTTAAGATGACTAGCAAAATTATAGTATCAAAATAATAGTCTCTGTCCAAAAGCTTGCTGAAAGCCATAGGAATAACCTGTAAGCTTCATATGTTTATTTGGCTTAAATAGTTTATCCTTTGAAGATAATACTAGATATGAAAATATAAATATTAGTTGATTTTTTTTTCACTTTGGCTAGAAATTTTCCTTATTTAACATATGGAATATTATACTTTCCCAATGACTTGTTAAACATTTCTTTGGAAGACATACCTAAAATAATTATGTTTATATTGTCTACTAGGTAATAGAAATCTTACCTCTGAGAAAAAAGGAAGATTAAGGGTTCATGTCTGGGCAGGAGAACAGAAAAAGGCGGTTCCTGATCTCTGCCAGCACAGCCCGGGTCTGGCTCCTGTGCGTGCTGTGAGTGGACGGCAGACACAGAATCAGGAAGCCCATGATCTGCCAATCCGCTCATACCATGGTTCACAGCTGAACGTCGTGAGAACCAGGTAGCCCTCCCATCCACTTCCCGGGAACAAAGCAGGCGTCCCAGAACACTGCCGCCATTCCAGTCTGTGTCTCTGCGCTCTGTACACCTGGGGCACACAGGAGACTGTCTCAAGGGACCCACGAACCCACTAACACTGGGGTTTGCATGGGGCAAGTACTATACTGATACCAAAATCAGAGAAAGACCCAACCAAGAAAGAGAACTACAGACCAATCTCCCTAATGAATATAGATGCAAAGATGCTCAATAAAATACTAGCAAATAGAATGCAGCAAATCATGAAGAAAATCACGCACCATGACCAAGTTGGATTCATCCCTGGAATGCAGGGATGGTTCAACATTTGCAAATCAATTAATGTTATACACCGTATCAATAGAGCCAAAGACAAAAACCACATGATCATCTCAATAGATGCAGAAAAAGCTTTCGACAAAGTCCAACATGCATTCATGATAAAAACTCTACAGAAAATATGAATAGATAGTCTTTACCTCAACCTGATCAAAGCCATCTATGACAATGCAACAGCCAACATCATTCTAAATGGACAAAACCTGAAAGCTTTTATTTTAAAATCAGGAATAAGACAAGGATGTCCACTGTCACCACTCCTATTCAACATAGCTCTGGAAACATTAGCCAGAGCAATTAGACAAGAGGCAGAAATATAAGGAATAAGGATAGGAAAGAAAAAGCAAAATTATCGCTATTTGTAGATGACATGATACTTTACACGGAAGACCCCAAAAACTCTGCAAGAAGACTCCTTGAAGGAGTCAACAAATTCAGCAGTGTATCTGGGTACAAAGTCAGCACCACAAAATCAATAGAATTCCTATGACTGAGAGAGAAATTAAGGAAACAACAAACAGACTGAGAGAGAAATTAAGGAAAGTATAACTTTAACAATAGCATCCAAGAAATTGAAAAAGTTAGGGATCAATGTAACAAAAGAAGTAAGCGATCTATTCAATGAAAACTACAGTACTCTGAAAAAAGAGATGGAAGAGGATTTCAATAAATGGAAAAATATCCTTTCTCATGGATAGGAAGAACTAACACTGTGAAAATGGCCATACTCCCAAAACTGCTGTACAGATTCAATGCAATTCCCATTAAACTACCATTAGCATACCTCACAGATCTCAAGAAAACATGCCATAAATTTGCCTGGAACCAGAAGAGACCCAGAATAGCAAAAGCAATCCTGGGCAGCAAGGACAAGTCAGGTGGAATTACAATCCCTAACCTGAAATTATACTACAAAACCACTGTAATAAAATCAATATGGTACTGGCTGAAAAACAAAATGCAAGATCAGTGGAACAGACTGGAGGACATAGGCACAACCACAAACACTCTCAGCCACCTAATCTTTGATAAAGGGCCCAAACAAACTCACTGGAAGAACGATAGCCTCTTTAGTAAATGGTTCTGGAAAAACTGGCTTGCCACCTGCCAAAGACTGAAAATAGAACAAAGTCTACCACCATGCACCAAACTCAAGTTAAAATGGATCATGGATCTCAATACTAAGACAGAAACTAAATCTATTAGAAGAGAAAGTAGGTAAAAACCCTGAAGACATAGGGGTAGGTAGAGAATTCATGAACAAAAACCAAACTGCACGTGAAATACTTCAAAGAATCAACAACTGGGATCTCATCCTACTGAAAAGTTTCTGCACATCTAAAGAAATCACCAGCAGAGTGAAAAGAAAACCCACAAACTCTCAAAATACAGGGAAAAAAGTTTAGCTGACTATCCCTCAAAGTCTTTCTATCTAGAACATGTAAGGAATTAAAAAACTTCAGCCTCCCCAAATTCAAAGACCCAATCCAAAAATGGGCAGCTGAGATGAATACACATTTCTCAGATAAGGAAATACAAATGGCAAATAAATACATGAGAAAATGTTCAACACCTTTAGTCATTCAAGAAATGCAAGTTAAAACAACAATGAGATTTCATCTTACCCCAGTAATAATGGCTAACATTAATAAATCACCCAATAACAAATGCTGGTGAGGCTATGGAGAAATAGGAACTCTTCTCTGCTGGTGGGAATGCAGACTGGTGAAACCACTGTGGAAATCAGTTTGGAGATTCCTCAGCAAACTAGGTCTAGAGGTCCCATTCAACTCAGCTATTCCCTTTCTGGGTATTTTCCCAGAAGATCTAAAAACATCATATCACAGTAATATATGTGCACCTACGTTCATGGGGGCGCAATTTGTAATTGCTAAACTGTGGAACCAGCCCAAATGTCCATCCACTGAAGATTGGATAAAAAAATTGTGGTACTTTTATATAATCGAATATTACTCAGCTATAAAGATAGATGAACTTGGTGCTTTTATAGGTAAATGGTCACAATTAGAGACCATACTCATAAGTGAAATAAATCAGACCTGCATGTGTGAGCATCATGCTGTCTCACTAGTGTAAGCCCTGAAAAAGTGAATAAAAACTAGGAGGTATGATAGACACTGTGAAATGAAAGGAAATTCTCAAAAGTAAAGGACAACTTGGATGTGGGAAAAGAGAAGGGAAACAAGGGGAAATTATGCATGAATGTATATACAAGATAGCTAACATAGTTGTACTACTGTCTTCTATTGCTTTACAGAAAGGAACAATTAATGATTACTTGTTTGATCAGTCTTGTATATCTCTATTTGTTTTTCTGAGAAACCACTTTGAAGATGCCAATAGGTAATACAACAGCCATTGTTGATTTCCTACAACTTTGTGTGTAACTCTGTTTTGTTTGTATTGTTGTTATGCTGTTTTGTAAATGGATGTCTGTTTGTGAATATGTTGTCTTTCTTTTATTTTTAAAATAAATTTTAAAAAAGGAAAATTAAGGATTGGGACAGTAAACTCATCTCAATTGAATTAAATGAGAGTAAAGAGAAAGGTAAGGCCATAACTGTATCAAAATGGCACTGGTAATGCTATCTGAATGATAACACAGAACTGAAATCAGAGACTTTCCACTAGTTATTGTGATAGTGAACCCATCCTGTGCAGTTGTGATGAGAAGAAAATCTATACAAAGCTAAAGCTTTTCATTTTAATGCTGGTAGAAGGGAAAAGTTGTGAAGTGAACATGTTTTTTCAAATATGGGCAAGATATTTAAAAGACCTGTATTTATACTATAGGCACACACATCTGCATATCTGTAGGCCTGACTTTTTGATCAGCTATGAAACAGTAATTAGAACTCTTTCCCATTAAAAAATAATGTAACTATGTGATGTAAATTAGATTCAAGATGACAATAAAAATGAAAGAAAAAGAATAATAGCAGAAAGAAACAGGAAAAACCAGTCTTAAATCACTAAACTCTCTACTCTTTAACTAATGAGAATTAGAAATGGAATACAGCATCAGCAGAGAGGAAGGAATTTCCAAATAAGGAAGCAACTTTTGTATTGTTCTAATTCATTCTTTTGCTGATCCATATCTTTCAGTAGTACATGGAAGGTAATTGATTTAATCTTTGCTTTTGTACAAAGGTTTTTGCTCTATGGTCACAGATGATGGGTGAGGTTTTAGATTTTTAGGTTGTGAATCATTTTCCCTCCAGAGTCTTGAATGTATGTTCCACAGTCTTCTAATATCAAGTGTCACTGTTTGGGAAGAAAGAGAAACAGAGGATCCAAGACACAGTTTTCTCTGAGGGGGACACATTGGGAAATCCCCCCATGAAGGCTGTCCACCAGCTCTCGTAGGAAACAGGCTGGTTGGAAGCAGATGGACGGAGGATGAAGAGAAGATCTGTCCTGTGAGCCTGGAAGATGTGCAGATAACAAATTTTGAAAAAAGAATTGCTGATGTATGGCAGATCTGCTGGAAATTTTAAGTGAAAAAGAAGTAAAAATATTTATTAATTCATTTATTCATAAAGATATTTATAGTAAATTTATGGTTGATACATTCTGTCAACTTGAGTCCAGAAACTTAACTAAGTAACTCAACAGTTCTACATCCTGGCATGAAAAGGACATGCTCTTCCTGCTCTAAAATGTTCATTGTGTCAACTTGAGAACTTTAGAATGTTAACTATGTAACTCAGCAGGGGCCCAGGGTCCCTACTTTGTATTTATCCTGAGCCTGTGCAAGAGGAAGGCATGGAGATGATGTAGGCACGGGCGAATAGCTGGTATATAATATGAGGAAGAGGAGCCTTGCTAACTCCTTTTTCTGTGCTTTTGCTGTTTACCGCTACTATGAACTGTTGCCCTCTGCCATGTGCCACTCTGCCTTGGAGCCAGCTGCTTACAGACTGAAACCTCCACAAACTGTGAGGTAAATAAACCTTTCTTTCCTTAATTTTGGGCACCAGGTATTGTGTCTTGGCAAGGACAGAAAAATAACCAAGACAGTAACTTTGTGAAAAATGAAAATGTTGCAAAAGGAAAGTAATATGAGAAAATTTTTATTTTTTTCCGAGAGTAATGAAAATCCCTGGAAACAGAATTAGTAAGATGGACAGGTGCAACTATTATAAACTACAGGAAATAATAATGAAATTTTTATGCAAAGCAAGAATATGAACACAAAAATTACTTTATTTTGCATGGGACACATTTTGCATAACAAAACCTTCACATGAGCTTGGTTTAACTATAAATTGTGATATCAAAATAGTGGCAAAGTGAGATTTGGGGAAGGGTATGCAATAGTATTGAACACAGGTAAGTGTTCTCCTAAAAAAAGAATCTTAGGGGATACTATCTGAATTCATGAAAATAGAAATGTCAGCAATCCATATTATTGAGAATAACCAAACAAACTGATTTTGCTGCATTTGGGTATCAGACTTGGGGATTAGAAAGGTAGAGAAGGAAACTATAATATCTTTAATATGGAACATTAATACTTTGAAATATTTACATGCATTATAAACCCAGTAAAATAAGCAGGGTTCTTTTCTCCATATGTATGTATGTATGCATGTGTGTATGTATGTATATCTTTAGTATAAATTGCACATGTGAAGGGTTGCAAGATGTGGGCTGAAGACACTGAGAACTGAAGTGAATACTACAGATCAGGACATCGCTTTAGTACTGACAGAGGAACTCGCGAAAGCATTGATAAGGGATAGTGAAGTACAATTTGTATTCGAATTTATATTTCAGACTCTGTAATCTTTTACTATGAATGCACTTACTTTGACCTCAACCATATCTCACTTTCATAGTGTTCCAAGGATACACCTCTTGCCAGCTTTCTTTTCTAGCCTTCATCATTAAGGTTTTCATATGCCTGTTCTAGATGCTTATCTTTTCATTCTTAGCCCCTTTTGGAATGACTTTGTCCATTCATAGAACCTTAAGCAATAGCTGTGCTGAAAATTGAGGGATGATATCCCCAGAGCTGCTCTTCCTTCTAGGGCCAGCACTCATAAAATCAGCTGGCTACCTGACATCTTCACTTAGCTGTCTCTAGGACACCATGGAATTGCCGCATCCCAAACTGACCCTATGGTACTATACCACCAACTCCTCCAGAAGTTCACTTCTTAGCAGATGGGGCCTCTACCTTCCTGCACTTCTTCCGTCAAGCTGGGAACTCACTTAGGTATATCAGTCTTGCTTTCCCTCCATATTCAGTCTGTTCATTTCCTTCTAAATATCTCTTTGGGGAAACTATTTTCCCTATGTTTATCCCTCTCTTATTTCATGCCTGGATTAATACAAAAATTGTTTTGCTAGATATGAAAACCACTGAGTAGAACAAAAATAACGGGGAAGGAAGATGATGTGAAAGCTGAAGGAAAGTGAAGAAATCTTGAAAATCAGTGCTGAGAAGAGTGCTACCAGTTTTATCTATCTGAAGTAATCATATATTTCTGACAATATTTCCAACATGTATTCTTCAACTTGTGGGCAGTAACTTCTTTAATGTACATCCTTGAAATTACATCTCATATTATAATAATTGTTTATAACTTACTAGGAATAATTGCATTAATGTAAGGAGTCATCCAGACATCCAATATATTTCGTTTTCTGGTGATGATAATGATGGTAGAATTTCTGGATGTTAAAATATCATTCTTAGGGCTTTATCTATAGAAAGAAGTTAGCTTTCAAAAACAAATGCCTAAACTGAATTTTTTTTTTTTTTATGGTGGAGGATTGTTTTCCTTCAAAACAGAAATTCAGTGCTGTCAGGCAGTGACCATATCTCATTTTCATGAAGATATCTAGGGCTACAAAGGGGAAAACATTCTACATATTCCAAATGTCTAGTATCAGTATACTTGTTCCACAGTGTGAAAGTAAGACACCAAAGCAGAACCAAACAGAAGTTCTCAGGATGCTTGTCACTTTTGCTGACTATCTTCCTTTGCAGGTAATCTACTGCCCTAGAACTGAGATGTGGAATTCTTTGCAGGAGCAGGATGAAAAGACAGCTCAAAGAAGGGAAAAAAATCGATGGAAAAAATCAATGCGAAAGTTGTAAAAGCTATACCAATTAGCTCTCTAATATATGGCCTTTTGAAGTGCCAAAGAGCATTTTTAAGTGCTACTTTTTATTTTTATTCGAATAGACTCACTGCTAATGGTACGGAAGCAATCATGGAAAACAGAAAGAACCCCAAACAGAGCCTTCAGAAGCTGAAGGAGTATTTATAGTTTCCACGAGGGGGCCTTTATATTCGCTCCTTGTTTTTCATGCTTCCTCTCTGCACCCTTTCAATATATGTGAACGTACGAACTCAGAGTCCATTTTCATCTCTTGCGTGGGGATAATGACAAAAAGATAATATAACTGGTAGCTTTTTATATTTTGGAATACAGTCATAGCCTTTTACTCAAACACATTATCATTAGGAAGCTTACATTTACAAAATGAATACTTTGAGGATTAGAAATAACAAGAATGAATATTTTACTTTAAAAACATATTTTGGGCTCTCTGATTTTTGATTCAAGTATAATGAAAATATTAACAGGGATAGTATTCTTCATCACTGTGAACCTTTTACTCTCCCAATTAAACTCGTATGAAGAAAATGGAGATTATGCACAAAAGTGAACTTGGGATAATAAAGCGTAATCATTGTTTTAGAATAGTAAACTCTAAGTCAAATAGTCTTTGTCATAGCCCAGAGCTGTTCTGGTGTTTATGACTCTGTCAATGACTTTAACTGCTGTAATTACCCGGTGATGGCTCCTGTCACGGCACCCATTTCTAGATGAGGAAACAGCAGAGCTTAGCAATTTATCCAGCGTTGCCCGAGTAAGTAGCTTAGTGGTATTTTCCACCAGACTGTTTGGTACAGTTTGGCTCTCAAATACTGCTGCCTTTGAATAAAAAAATTTTGATTGATAAAGGCTGAGAGAACTTTATCTCCTTTAGAGTAGAATCATCAAAGCAGCACACTAATAGCAAACACTGAGGTCAGAAGTCTGTAGGTTTCAGAGCAGTACTGGAAATAATAGAACTTATCTGCATCAAACAGCTTTGTTTTAATTATCCCCATGTAAGAACATGACAGTGAAGAGCAGACCTTTCATGAATATCTGGTGAAGTCTTAAAAGGCAAGTGTTGCTAGTCCGTCAGAAAATAAGGAGATAATTTGTCCTCAATTTCCTACCTGTCTCTGAGTCAATATACAGGTTTCCTATAGAAAAATATGTGTGAAATCTTCATCAGACTTTTCCTGAGAAATCATACAAGAAGAGGTTAGTGTGAAAAATTAAAGTTTCAAAGGGGAAAAAAATCAATCTAGAAGTCTTTACCCAGAGAGATTTTCTCCAAAGTGAAAGACAAATTTTTCTCAGATAAACAAAACACAGAATTCAGCACTATCAAACCTGTTACGCAACAAATGTTGAAGTAGATTGAGCAAACAAATCGTGCTAGAAACTTTAATGTATATAAAGAAGAGTATCTGATCAGGAATAACTGACATGAAAATAAAATGTTTTTCTGAATGTAAATTAATCTAAAACACCAATATTTGTTAAAGTAATAATAATGTAATTATATTTTGTGGGTGTGTGAGATGGACCTCAGCAATGTCCTAAGAAGGAGAAGGAGGAAACCGAGCACTCTACGGGCAAGTATGTGCACTACACTTGAAAAGGCATAGTAATATTTGAGGGTAAAAGTAAATTAGTTAAAATTGTAGATTGCAAATTCTAAAGAAATCACTAATTTTTAAAAATGAGCATAATTGATAAACTAAGAGATAAAATGAAAATAAACTAAATATTCAAAAATCAGAGAATGCTGCAAAAGTATAGGTGATGTAGAAAAGCAAAGTACAAGTGCAATGACACAAAAAAGTTTGTAAACATGGCAGTTGGTAATCTGTCTTCACTAGGTGCTTTATGAATTTCAGAATGCACCCATAGAAAAAAAGGTTGCAAGAAAAAGAAATTAAAAATTATCAAGATTTGAAAGAAGAAATACCAGTTTTATTTGCAGATAAATTGTAGACAATACAATCTGTACAGAAATATTCCAAATAATATATAAAAAAAAACAGAAACTTAGTATTTTTTATATTCATATATTTCCTTGATCTGCCACCAGAAAGGGACTGGTTTAATGACTGCCCAGTAGTAGTGAACATAACTCATGAAATGGTGTTCGTTCCTATTATCACTTTCAAGTAAAAGAAATGTGTTTCTTGGAGAAATCCCAGATTTTAGGACTTGGGTAAGACATGTAAAATTAGCCTTGTGCATTTTGTTGTCCTACAAAGCAAGGAATTACTGAAAGCAAAACACAGTAATAAAATCCACAGTGATGGAGTTATGCAAAGGGACACGAGATCCAAGGGAAAAAACTGGAATACTGAAGCAATAAAATAAATAAAGCTGTGTTGGCTTACAGAAGAAAGTATAAAATAAATATCCATGAGTATACACTGATACACACACTCAAATAAATAAATAAATAAATGCAGTATAGGCACACGTTTATAAACTTCAATTAAATTATGTAGATACTTCTTTCTAATGCTGGTGATATTAGTTAATAAGTTGGGAAAGGAAGGGGTTCCTTGTTTTTATTTTTTCTTCTTGATTATCTAGAAATTATTACTGTCATGATTAGCATTATCTCATTAGTTTGATTTTTAAAAGCACACTACGTTGAAAGATGATGTAATTGATTTTCTAATTTGGGGTAAACTGAATCTTTCTTCCCAAGACTACAGTAGATGCATGCTTACTTCCACCCAAAGCAGTATGAGTGAGTTTAATATGCCTACCTTCCATCACAGTTTAACAGCAGAGCGCACTGTAGAGTATCTGTGGTTTTGCCCCTCAACTGCAAGTTTGAGGAGAAGCTCCGGTTCACTGCCACTGCCCGGCATTGTGAGCGAGTAGCGCTCCACGTCTCTCTACCCTAATAAAAGATCAAATGCAAAGTTGGAAGTGGAATTTCTAATGAATCCAAGTCACTGTAGTGCTTTTCTTAAATCAAAGTAACAAGTCCAACCCTGATAATTTGGTGACTGCATAGTCTCTCTATTCACAGGAACTTCTTTTCTGTTCTGCAGAGATTTTTCAAGTTTCCTTCACTTTTATTTTTCATATCTCCCTTTACACTCACCAACATATATTTTCCAGTGTGTATTTTTATTTATTTCCACTGTGTTTCTATGTGGTAAACATTCATATTTGATAAAGTATTTTTATTTTTTAATTTTATTTTTTGTTGTAGAACATATTACCCTAATGAATATTCTTATGATTTCTTAAGGAAAATTTTTTTCAACATCTGTATAGAAACATATAATTAAAATAAAATCATTATTTTTACTTTTTAATATTTACATATTTCATAGAGTTACTAGACTTTTAAGTGAATGTTGGCTTACAATTGCAGTTGTATGTAGTTATTTTCTTAAAAAGATGTTTGCTATCTGTCTTACAGATATACCCCTTTATGGTAGTAGGAAAGGTGATAATCTTTCTCTACTTTATTAACACATCTTAATATTAAAAGGTGATGTTTCATCAAATTAATTTTCAGTATTTATTGAAATAAATCATCTGGCATTGTCATCCTTAAAATTAATAAGGATAATAATTTCCTTATATTAAACAAATCTTATAATCTTAATAAAGTCTTCAGTGTGATCCTCTACTTGTTGTATGGACTGCATATGCTAGTAATTTACTTAGGATAATTGCATCTATGGTAATATTTTCTTTGTTGTATAGTGATATAAATAGCGTAAGAATACTTTTTCTGTAAGAACAGAACTATTATCTAATAGAGTCCTTGGTTAAAGTTCTCTGTGAGTAGTTGTTTTTTATAATTGGTCATACTTAAGGCTTTATCTCAAATTTTAGTCTCTGAAAAATAGTGATAACTAATATATCTACACAACACTTTTTTCTGTATTTTGATATTTATTAGTGTAATCCTTTTCAGGCATGTTCTCTTCCTTTTAAAATGTATGCTTCTAAATTGTTGAATATACTACACTTTGTTTGACTTCATTATATTTGGTAATGTCTCTTGCATACTGCCTTTTCTACAATTTTTAAGATTTGGGCTATTTCAGTGACAATTTGAGAACTCTACTCTTGCTTTTATTTTATCAGTGTTGTAACTTTATTTTGTTTTTTCATTTATGTCTACTATTATTATCTCTCGCTTTCTAAAAATTTTCTTAATTCTTGAGTCAAATGCATTATTTTTATTGCTTCTTAGCAATTGGTTCTATGCTTTTAAGGATTTGAATTTTGTATTGAGGATAATTTATGTAGTAGCATAAGTTTTAATAAATTTTATTACATTTCATAATGTCTTAGTCTGTGACAGATTTAATAATAGAGGAATTTTAAATAGTATAATCAATTTCTCATGTGTTTAGATTTTAAACATTATCCTTTTTAAATTCCAACTGTTAAATTGTGATCAGATAATTTGACTTGCTAAATTTGTATAGTAGAGAATGAAGTTAGATTAACATCACTGTGTATGTGACCTGTATATAGAGCATCACCCTCAAATTTATACATTGGCCCCATTTCATGTGTAAATATATGTGTGCATATGCATGGGCAGGTACATACATATGTATGCCTGCAGCAGTGTAAATGTGCATGTATGTGTAATTTAAACACTAATGACACTGGATGCTGAAGGGGAGGACTAATCTGTGTAATTGCTGATGACTTCGGACACTTTACACCTTTGATGCTTTTTGATTTTCATACTACACTGATGGTGACTGCTCTTCTGTTGAAGAGATAAAGCACCTATGCAAAATATTTTATAAAATCAAATTTCCTGAGTCATCTAGAGGAAAATCATGGATTTCTTTATTTCAGTACCCATTGGCCACTCAAAAATATCTGCTTTATATTTTAAAATGTCTGTATGATATGTAATTACACTAAGAAATTAATTAATAAAATGTCCAATTATAATTAAAGTATCATCTGTTTTACTACCTCTGAGAATTTGGGTATATGTGCATTTGCATTATATTGGTTATTATATAAAAATATATGACTACTATATTTGACCTACTTTATCAGTACAACCTGGTGTCAACCTGATGACAATAGTCCTTTTTGTTCTTTTCATATCCATTTATTTATGTTATTTTTGTGTTGTCAACACCTGTGCATTTTAATAACTATGAACTGTATTTTAATTGATTTTTTGGCATATTTCATGTATGCTTATAGAATGTGTAAATACTTTTTTCTATTCATTTATAATCTTTTTGTTGGTGTTGTTGTTTTTTTTTTGTTTTTTGTTTTTTTTTTGGTTTTGGTTTTTCTCCGGTACCGGGAACCGAACTCACGACCTTGCGCTTGCGAGGCAGGCGTTTTTGCCGCTGAGCTAAATCCCCAGCCCCCTGTTGGTGTTGTTGTTGTTGTTTTTGTTTTTATAGATTTTTTTCCGGTACCGGGAATCGAACTCATGACCTTGCACTTGCCAGGCAGGCACTGTGCCACTGAGTTAAATCCCCAGCCTATTCATTTATAATCTGTAAACATTTGTTTTCTTTATTTCTTGCATTGAACTATATTTAGAAAATATTGTAAAATAATGGTACAAGTAAGCATTTGTAATTCTGTTTATAATGAATTTATGTTTGGTAGGAAGTTGCATGGTGACTTGTTGAAATGAGTGTTCTTTGTCATATAAACTCATTCTGATACATTTAGATCTATGTAAATTTAAAATTCTGGAGTGGTTAACCAACATATACTAATCTTTGCTTTCTTTTTCTGTTTTGAAATCATGAACTTTGATCAATTTATGAATGTGGTTTGAATTCTCGATATTCAGACATAATTAATATATTTTAATTTTCTTTTTTCCCTCCTGGCTGAAATTACACAACGATTACTGCTACCAACTAGAAATAAAGCTAACTCATTGTACTTTTATTAAGAGCAACTTCTGTTTCTATTTTCATATGAATCATAGCATATTGATATATTTCTCAAGAACAGCACTGAAGTTGACATTATGGTATTACATATCAGTGAAAGGATGATTTGAGAGCATGAGGCTATGTTTGATAACCCGCAGAACTCTTTTCTGTACAGCAAAAGTGAAAACAATGCAGTCTCTGGGTATTCCCAAAAATTGCTCAATGATTTTGCCTGGCTGGCAAATCGCCTTTGTTTGCCTGCTGCAAATAACCTCTTCTGTATGAAGGATGCATTTAGCTGGAGATATGCACCCAGCAGATAATGTAGTCTCCAGGTGATTGATTTGAAAGCTATTCTTTACATTATTGCTTGCAGTGAATTTAGTTTCTCATATTTGAAATATTTAAAAAGAATCATTTAGAGTATGTAAATTTATGATAACTAATTGCCCCTGGCATATGTTGAAGTTGTCCTTGTACAAACAGTGTGGAAATTGACTAGAGTCATTTTTTCTTTATTTTGAAACTGACAATTGAATGTATTCATCACACATTTTCAAATGTATGTACACTGTGTAATAGTTACATCCAGTTAGTGAACATAAGCATTATATCATGGAGACACCATTTTTTTTGCCGTGAGAACAGTTCACACTCACTGTTAGTATACTCCAAGAATACACTTTATAGTTGCTAGTTAGGATTACCATGCTTCATAATTAGTCCATGTAGCCTATTCTCCCTAAGTATAATTTTGCATTCTTTCAATATTTGATTTGTATCTTTTCCAGATAAATGAATAACACTAAAAGTGGCACTGGTTCCAAAAGAGAAATTTTAGTGAATTAGAAACTTTGACTGCTGCAGACCTATGGAGCACAATATCTTTTTCAAAAATCATATCTAGCATAATGCATAATTATTCACTCATTTTTCTCCATCTCACATCTCACTTAAAACTGATATATTCTGTGTGCAGAAACTTTAAAAAAATTCTTTGTATGTGTTGCAGTATAGGCATTTTACAATCATTTGGAGAGTGGGAACATGTACATAATACACTTTGTTTCTTTTTCAATCCCCTTTACCTTCCTTCTCCCCCTTCATCTGCCTCTAATTTCCTGTTGCCCCTTTTCATAACCATGTATAGTATCCTAATAACCTCAATGAAGGTAAGTGCTATATGCTGTAAACATGATCTAAGTTTAAAAAATTATTCTTAACTGCCTTTTGATTTACCATTTCAGTGTCTTTCAAATTTTTAATACCCTTAACTAGATGAGCAATAAAATATAAGGACATGTTGCTTTTAAACTGAAATGTTAACAGATTTATTGTTATTACTGAGTTAACTTTACTTAAAAATATCTCATATATAATAAATCTAATATTAAAAAGTCATTGTATTTACACCAGAGAGCAAAATATGCTGTGAATATTTCTGCCTCACTGTTGATTTGTTCTCAGACGAAAAGCCAAGCTTGTTTATAATCCATCACAATAATACCTCCTTACTTCATTCAGGCAGGGAAGAGAGCATCCAAGCCACTGAATACTATGAGTTCACAAAACAGGATGCAGACAGAAATTTGAGCTGCATTACTCTGAAGTTTACAAGCTATGGGAAAGAATCAGTCAGAATTTAGGGTTTTATTTCAGTTTTTTCCAGTTTATATTGTTCATAATAGATTCTGAACCTATCCTGGAACAGTGTGCCCGCTGTTCCACAAAGTGCTTTTTAGCACTGATACTATGATAACACTAGCTGAAAGTAATTCCTATAGCGGTATCACAACATGTGAAAACACCATGCCCAATGAGTGTATACAACTAGGATTATGTTTCACACTTGGGGAAATATTGTTGCATTGTCCACCACTCTCATAAGCTCTGGGAACTTTTGTATTTGTCTAGGTAGTCCTTTGCAGTGTAATTGCTCTAATAATGAAAGGGAATAAATATTGCAGAGATGAAATTCAAATCTAGGCATGTCTGATGCTAGAACTGTGATTATTTTACCACTTTATCTTGTATGGAGAAACAACAAGGTTTATTTTATTTATTGGTCTGAACTATTATTCAAAAACTTTTCTTTTTTTAATAGAGTTTATTTTTTAACCAGGATCAATAACAACACTTTTCTCTTTCATTTGTTTCTGCTTCTGTCTGGGAGCTGAGGAATGCAGACATTAGCATAAATTAGTTACCAATGGAGAGATAAAAGTATGAAGGTGCCATAAATCCAATCAGTTCTCCAGAGGTAGATCTCCATTTCGCCACATGTCAGTTAACCTTGGTTACAGTATTCTCTCCATCCTGCAACCATGGCAGGTGTTGAGTGAAGCAGGTTAGGCGGGTAAGTCTCTTAGCAAGTATTCCACTTATCAAAATTAAAATCCTCATTAATATTTTTGTTAAAAATTGTTCCATATGATTATTATTACAACTACAATTTGCTGAGTGCCTGTAGGTGCCAAACAATTTATAACACTTGTAAAAATACAATCTGAAGTGAATTTTATCATTCCTAGTTTACAGATGAGGGAATTGAAACTCAGAGAATTCTAATTACTTTGCCATAGTATACTGCTAGTAAGAGTTTTGACATAAATTCTAATTCAGACACACCTAGTGTTATAGTCTAAATTTTCCGACTTCATCCGGCTGCAATTAAACAAAATTAATACAATTCAGCCATTAGGAGAGGAATCCCATCATTTAGGCAGCCATGTAATCATATAAATATCTTTCATGTGCACTTCAGTGTCTTGTATATATAATCTCATTTAACTCATTATTTCTACAAAATCTAAGACTGAATTATACGGAGGGAAAGAGCAGGAAGACACAGTGAAAAGAAAGTGCTTGCTTTGGAATCACTAAGGAAAAGAAAGGTCACATTGCCAGCTGGAGCTATGCTGTCTGTCATCAGGTTTTATAATATGGTGTAAACACCGGGTCTGTGACACCGAACAAGTAGGGAATAGCTTATTACCTCCAAAAATAGCACAAATGCCAAGCAACTTTAGCTGGCTTAGCCTCAGGAAATTTCTCCATTCTCTAAGAATGTAAGGTTACATTAAATTATTTAGAAACTTAAGGCTTGAGTGTATGAAAAAGTCAAGCCTGGTTGCATTATTGTGATGATGTTTGAATAAAGACCACTTCAAATTAAACTTGCAGCATTCTTGAGTTCAAATTTTACAAAGAGTCTTAATATTAAATCAGGTGCTGAATTATGAAGAATAAACATAATATTCTATTAAATGAGAGGATGAAATACACAAGTATTAGTGAAAGACCTACTTGTCATATTTCTTTGAATTGAAAATGGAGAGACCATCTCCCAGGCAAAGTCTGTCTACCAAGTGTCACTCTGCAGAAAGACTTGAAATGAAATTATAAATCCCCAAATAGATTTCATTATAGTGGAAAAATCTGACAGAATCTTAAACAGGAAGCAGAGTAGTGCAACGGTTTTGATGAAAACTTGCTCTATCAGATTCTTAATTACAATGATAGGGTAGTAAATACGAATGATTCTATGTTCATTTATATTAATTTATTACTAAAGTGATCATTTTTTCTTTTTCATAAAATAAATTGTAATAATTCTCTTTGAGCAAACATCATATTCCAAAAGCATTCTAAAGAAGCTTCTGATGTAAGACAACTTTTCCATTTAAAATAAAGTGTGATTTTTTTTTTCTCACTGAAATTCAAGAAGAAAAGTGATTAAGCAATACCCCCTTGCTTGCTTCTATTGTCTATGTGTCTCTTGTGTATGCTAAGCGCAACTTTCTTGGCAATGTTTCGCAGACTTGGTCAGGGAGATCCTATGTTAAATTAAATTGAATATAGAAACCTGATATTTAATACAAGGGGAAATGCTGGTTCCAGATGGGAAGTTGTATGGCTTACACCTGTTTATCCTCAGCAGTATATGGATGGCTCTGTGAAACCCATGTGTCTTCTAAGATAGTCAGAAATCTCTGGAATAAATCATTCAGTCATGCTATCTGATGAGTTTAATTTGTTTAATTTCCATTCTATTATTAGTTGGTAAATATTTATTCATATTTCTCAATTTCTAACACAACTTTATCTTCCATGATAAATTACTCTAAGAATAAAAAATACATCAATTTCTTTGTGTAAAGATATATTCAAAGATTTTTTAGAGTCATTATGAATAAATTTTGTGGTAAGAGAGTATATATCAGTATCATACCAGGCATATCAGGGGTCTCCAGAGATATGAAACCGGTATGTGCCTGTGTGTGTGTGCGTGTGTGTATGTGTGTGTACAGAGTTATGTATGCTGATTAAGAAAAAATTAATTTAAACCAGACATGTTGGGACAGATTTAAAATCTCAGCACGTGGGATATGAAGGCAGGAGGATTCTGAGTTCCAGGCCAATTCATACAAAATAATAACACACTGCCTCAAAAATAAATAAAAAGAAAAAAATCAACAAATTGGGCAGTATAATTATAGGGGGTGGCAAATCTGAAATCTCTAGTGTAGGTTGCAGAATGAAAGAATCAGTGTTTTGATACTGTTTGAATTTCTTTTTGGGAAATCTAAGATTTTACTCAATATATTTAAATTATATGCTTGAATCATATTACTGAGAGTAATTTCCTTTACTTAAAGTCAATTTATTGTATATTTCAACCACACACACAAAGTAGCTCATAATTAATAACCAAATAAATGTTTGATTAAATAAATAGTATTTTAGCCTAGTTATATATAATACTAATCATTACAAATAAAATCAAAATGATTTCCATTTGATAAGTGCATTTGATGATAGGAATGGGTAAAGAAAATCTTAACATAAAAGAAATGGTAAATGAAATTATCTTAAAATTTAAAGAAAATACAGCAAATACTTAGATTTTAAAATTACTTTCAATTTGAAATTTCAAAATATATAAAAACCTACATGATTACTTTGATTTATGTTTCATGTTAAATAACCCAGATGAAGTTAATTTTTATTTATGTTAGCATTCTCTTGGTTGAATTGTTAAAGGGAATCAAAAACATCTGTTTGGGTGAGCTCACAAATGAGTCTGTATGAACTCCTTTACTGTTTTAATAAAGAAAACATTTTGCGCTTTTTGATTTTACTGTTAAAATTAGTGTTGTTCTTACAAAATAGATTTAATCAATCTTTTCTTTCATATCAAATTATTATTCGACATGGTCACCTTATACTTATAAATCTTTTGTTAAAGTATTTACGTAAAGTAATTAATGAATAATCTAACACTTGAAAACTCCAGAAAATATTATTGGGTAGTATTCAAGTAATGTACGTGTCCTATTCAATTTAAGAACACATGTAATTTACAAATTTATAATCTTACTGTACTTTAAAAATGGGTTATTTCTTGAAATATAGATCATAGACTTTGTGTGAACACTCATTAATACTTATTACCTGTTGTAATATTTATTCATTTTATTTCATTATTAATATTTATTTTATTTACAAAATATCTTCCTGTTGATGAAAATGGTTATGTAGAATAAATAACATGGCAAAAGATTCCAATAACAGCTGATTAGTTTGTGACCACTTCTTTTGTAGGTGCTCCTGCCCTCGTTCTCAGATTTGTCAATTTCAGCTTTGATCTCCCCACATCAGTATATCTTCCTCTTACTTTTGACATAATAAGTTTCTTTTGAATTGTGACTCTGTCAGTGTTGATGACTAAGTTTTCATTTTCCTGAAGAAATTAAAATATTTTTTCATGCTTTTCTATTTTGTCAACTGTTTATTTTTTTCCTTTTTCATTAGCACATTCGTTATTTGTTGCAGTATGACAAATACACTAAAATCAGCAATTTAAAACCGAGAGTGTATGCTGCATTTTCTTCCAGTTTCTGTGAATCAGGAGTCAGGAATCTGGGAGCAGGTTTACTGTCATCGCTCAGAAGCTTGCGGGGATGATGTGAGCCCAGCTGACGTCATGTGAGGCTCCGCTGGAGAAGAATCCAGTTCTGAGCCCATTCCCGTGCCTGTTGGCAGGTCTCTGAAGACGTCAAGCTTGCTCACATGACTTCTTCAGTCAAACTGTAGCTGGAGAATATAGGAGAAGGATGCTATAGAATGCAGTGACTGTGGGAAAATGTGATATAAGATAGATGAGGTTGGGAAAGTATCTACATGCCCTGGTAGGTCACTTGGTTATTATCTCATAATAAAGAACACATGGAGGTTTTTAAACAGGGAATTGACTAGATGCAATTGCTATATATTGTCATAAAGTAGGAAGTGAGAATATTAAGAGTGCAAGGTCAAAAGTTAGTAAACAGTAAATAGGGCAGCAAGACTGCTGGCTCAGGATTCTGAAAGCTGCATAAAAATCACGTGTCCATGTACACATAATATTCCCTCTAATCTCCAGAACAACCCTTTAAAGAAAATACTATTCTTTTTCAATTTTTACAGATATTATGAATGAGGTATAGAGTACAGTATTCCTTGTTTAACGACTTACTTGTTTAACGTCTCTTTGGACTTTCAACGCAGGAGCGCTGTTCAGATTTACAACCAGCTGCTCGTATTTACAACTTCTTTTTTTTCTGTACAGTTTTATATATCTTATTTACAAAGCCTCAATATCCTTTTTTTCTACAGTATACCTCGCTTATACAGTATTCTAAATTTTGATTGTACAGTATTGTATAGTACTGATTATAGAATACAGTACTGTAGTTTTATGTTCTGTTATACATTGCAGTACTGTATATAGCAGTTAGCCAAATAAAAGTAAACTCATCACATTGCAATTTCCTTTGACTATTTCTTTGTTCTGAATATTGGAATGTACATTCTACCTACCATTTCTTACTTAGCAACCAATTCATTCAATGACCTGGTTGTTAAACAAGGAATGTCCATTGTTAGGTAGTGCATGGCTAAATAGACAATCGGGTTGAATTGAGAGTCAAGCTTAGATAGTTGAACATTAGAACTAATTTTCACCACTGCATTATTGGATATTGCATGGATAGCCAAGCATTGAGTTGTGCTCTTCTACAATAAATGTCTACCATAGACTGCTCAAGGGAAGAAAGCATAAGTGAACTAATAATAATTATACTATAATACAAGTGTAAACTACACCATGATATATCTTTAGTTTTTCTTTTTTTTATGTCACTTCATTTTTTAAATTTACTTGTTTATTTTTCTATTTTTTCTATTTTAAAGAGAATAAAAAATAAAATAACAACAACATAGACAAAAACAAAACAAAGCAAAAACAATAAAAAGATACAGAGTTTCAAAACAAAATGATATAAATTAACAGTGGTTATTATATTATGTACTATAGAACATCTTTCTATGTATTGGTATCAACACGAAAAGAACTGGATTATCAAAAACTAGGATTTAGAAGTATAGGGCTTTTGAACATGTTCTGTTCTCATCCTCAGAATTTCTGATATCCAAAATATCTTTCAATTTCAGCTCTCAGTAAGATATCTTTTTCTCTTTAAATAATAATCTTAATAATTTCAGTGATTTATTTTTCATTGCGACAATATCCTTATTTGACAATGAATTAGTTATATTACTACATGGACTTGATTTCAGAGTAAATTTCACCACTATAAGTGACAGCCTGGCACTGGACATCACATTTTTTTTTTTAAAAATTGGGAAAATGTGATATCTAGACTGAGTGGCTGCCCCATAATAATCCGTATTTGTAAGTTTGAGGGAAATTACATGACTTATTTTACATACATATGCTCAATTCATTAACTTGTAAATTTGTAGTAATTACTTTATTTCTGACCTACATCTATTTGTATTTAAAGAAGTCTGTAGGTGCTCAGTTTCATAATGCTCAGCTTGATATGTGAAGAATAAAGTTGGCCCTTAATTTACTCACTGAGAGCTTACATCATTAAAAGGAGATAGTAAGTCTCCTGATTTTGTTAAATTAGGTGTAAGAACATTTTCATGTATTTATGCAATCTTTAGTAAATATAGATTAATAGTATTACTTTTTTTTTTGGTATCAGATATCAAACTCAGGGCCTCGCACTTGTCAGGCAGGCGTTGTGCCACTGAGCTACATCCTAGGCTCAATTGTACTACTTCTTAAGCGAATGTGGAAAAAGTCAGGTTCTTTTCAAAAATATGTTACAGTGCAATCCATAGTTTCCAGGAATGTTGCAAAGTACCTTCTTCCACACTTTTTATTTCTAAATAAGAGGATGATAGAAATTGTGAACCCATTTAATCCTATTAAATTTCACTTGAAATGAACTGTATAAAATATAACTGGCAAAAGATCATCTAAGCACTTCCATATAATGAGAAGCGGTGTTTTACAGCCCACAGCAATGTCTGGGTAAATGGAGTTCTCTGTTACACAACTGACACTCCCT
The DNA here is from genome assembly GCF_000276665.1 of Chinchilla lanigera. NCBI lineage: Eukaryota > Metazoa > Chordata > Mammalia > Rodentia > Chinchillidae > Chinchilla > Chinchilla lanigera. Next base: position 48,236,996 of record NW_004955402.1, read on the forward strand.
TAATGGTGTCTGTCATGATTGTGAGCTCAGGGGCCCTGTATCTTCCACTCTGTAAGGATTCCTCCTGTGCACATCTGATAGGTGTGCATCCAACCTTTCTCAGTCTTGGAGTCTGCGCTCCTGTGCTTTCCTCTCATATCTATGACCTTAGATACGTGCATTGCCAGAGACTTACCTTTCTCTGGACTTCATTCAAGTATCTGCTCCGAGTGCTCTGCTAAGTAAAAGAATGACAGAAAACTCAAGCAGCTCTAGTGACAATGTCAGATTAGGCCATAAGTCAGTCATTCAATGGTTGGGCAGCTCCAACTGTGAAAATATCCACTATAAAGAATATAATTTGTTTTGGTTTTTGAGGCTTCCATAACAACGTATCACAGACTAGGTAGCTCAAAAAAATTTACTTTGTCACAATTCTGAAATCTAAAAGTCTGAGACCAAAGTGTCTTCAGGTTTAGTTTTCCCTGAGGCTGCCCTGCTGAGCTAGTGGGTGGATGACTGCCTTGTCATGGTATTTTCACTTTTCTGTGTGTGTGTGTGTGTGTGTGTGTGTGTGTGTGTGTGCGCAGAAACACAAGAAGCCTGTTTCTCTGTGTTTTCTACTGTACTTTTACAAGAATTATAATAAGACCACATTGAGGCCCAACCTCAGGGACATATTTTAACATCTTAATCATATAATATAAAAGGCCCTATGAAATTCTAAGTTATGGAATAAAGCTTCAACATATATATTTTAGTAACACAGTTCAAATCATAACACCAATTTTTGCCCAAAGGCTTTTTGGATTCCCACAGTTCACCAGTCTTTGCAGCATTACTTTATGTCTTTACTATATTGCATGTAACTGAACTTATGTGGAAAGGCATGGTAATTATGGCAGCACATGAGAAACTATCCATCTCTGATTTCTTCTGGGAACACGACTGACTAAGAGCTTGAGTTGCTGTGCTCTGCGACTTTCACTGCATCCACAAAAGGTGACATTTTTCTCAGCTGCTCCCAAACTTGTGAGTGGTAGGAGCCTTTCTTTAAGATGCAGACTACCTAGGTGGAGACTTTGGTTTGAGAACTACTGTTCAATCTTATCTTTTAACCGCAGTCCTTTCTTCCCATCACCCTTACAGCCATCAGTTCAGCCCATCAGGTTGGCAACTTCTCATCTTCTTGTGTCTTCCACCTCATTTTCACTCGTAGGCAGTTCTCTCATTAATGTCTTGCACATCTAGTTGTCTTGACATCCTCTTATAAAGCCTGTACACACTCAACTGTCTTGTCAGCTTCGCAGTCAGTGAGACACAGTAAATGACACTCACAGCTTAAAGGAGGATGGGTTTAACTTAGCTCATGTTTGGAGGGGATTAAGTCCATTTTGGTTTGGGCCAAGGCAAGAACATTATGGCAGAAGGGCCTGGTGGGGCAAATCTGCTCACCCCTTAGCAGTCAGGAAGCAGAGAAAGAGACGAGAAGAGCCGGGAACAAGAATATAGCTTTGTAGGTTACATCCTGAGTGACCCACTTCCAACCAGGACCCCCGCTACAGGCGTATTGAACTACAAATTCCTCAATGGATTCAGTCACTGGTGTGTGTAGTGGCTCCACATCCCAGTCACCTTTTTAAAGCCCTGCCTCTGAATTCTGTGACTGAGAGGGGGCATTTTAGATGTAAACCATAGCATACGTGAAAAATGGTGTGTTTTTTTTCTCTCTGTCCAAAATATATGATGTAAATTGAAAGAAATTTAGAGTGGTAATTCTAGTAGACACTTGGAAATATATGACAGTGTGATTAAAAATTTTTGGTAAAGGGGCTGGGGATTTAGCTTAGTGGCAAAAAGCGCCTGCCTGGCAAGCGCAAGGTCTTGAGTTCGGTTCCCGGTACCGGAGAAAAACCAAAAACCAAAAAAAACAAACAAACAAAAAAATTTTTGGTAAACATTTAAATTTCAAAAGTATTCCATCATGTTTGTAATTTTCTTAAGCATTTCTGCAAGGCCTTATTCTTGTGGGTCCCTACAATTTATGATAAAAAATATGGTGAATGCTGTTTTCAAGTGCCATCCACAGGAAAGACAGGCTCTTAGAAGCATTACAGCGTGTCCTCATCCACCTTATGCACTGGATCTGGTACGATTCAACTTCTGGCTCTTCTTCAAAGTCAGCACGACTGTGAAAGGTAAAATGACCATGAAAGGCTTTGAATCAGTTTAGGACAAAGAGGCAGACACAATACTGCAGCTAAAGATATTCAGAAAAGAAGACTTCCAGGGCTGCTTCAGACAGTTGTAAGAATGGCGACGTGTTTCAAGCAAGTGAAAGTATTTTGAGGATGATTAACAGGCAATGTGTCTTTTACTGTAATACTTAAAAAATGAACACTTACTTTATTTTACTAAATTTCATATAGTTGTGGAAAGTCTACTTGCCAATAAAGTAAAGTCTTAAAAAGATAACTTGAATTTAGAAAGTATTTCATATTTCTGAAAAATTACAAAATATTTTGAAGTAAAATTTTATGTTTCATGAAATTTCATACTGAGCACAAGGATATTTTACAATCTACTATACATAAACTACATATAATTTTCTGTATCAAAACTAAGATCATCAATGACAAATTGTTATCACGGCTCCTGAAGGGTAATTCTAGCACACTTGTGGTTTAATGTCTCCATAACTCTTTCAGTAGAAGCAAGATGGGATTTACTACCAAACAGTGGGACTGCCTAGCCATTGCTTTCTGCCTTGAGACCAGCATAAGTTAATCTCATCAAGCACATTATCTATTTATATCAGTTACCACAAAGATTCCCAGGCTTCTGTTCTCCCTCACCACACATACTGCAATCAGTTTGCCTCTTTTCATAGTCTTCATTATGTCCCTGCTTTCTATTCCATCTAATTCCTAAAACATCTCCACTGAGCCCTCTGAAATTTATGATTCTTCATAAATAAAACCTTCATGCTGTGTTTCATGAAATTTCCTTCAACTCACTCTAAATAAAATCATGTCTGCCTTGAGGGTGCTTCTTCCCTGCAGGCTCTCAAGGGAAGCTCTTTTACTTCCTTCAGCCTTCACACACTGTGCCTAGATTTGAGTACCTGTTCTCTTTGCTCCTCTCAGCCAGTTTGAGATGATAATCTCTCTTTGACTCTAAGTACCCACAGAATTTTTTATGCAGTCACTGTCACTTTTGCCCTGGGTCTCCTATCACTCAATAAATCTCCAGGCTCAACAAACTTACCAAATTTCCTCAAACTCATCATAACAATTATCATGACCTGAGGACTTGCTGTCTTCTCAACTGATAACATGTTTTCTATCATTTTTCTGGATTGTTCTACTCCGACATCAAATTTTGAACAAACCTACTCTGCCTAGCATATTTAAAATTGGACCAGCCTTCACTATATTTCTCATAGTCCAGTGCTTATTATTTTTTTCTCCCTGGCACTTGTCTAAATTCTTTGTCAAAGTTTAAATTTCAAATATGTGAACCATATTCTTCAATGCAGAGGTAGAATAAGTTGTTGCTATAGCTTAACGTTAGTTTCATTTGAAAGTTTTTTATATTAGAACCTAATACTCAGTGTGATAGCATTAAACTCTGGGGGCTCCGGGGAAGTGATGAAGGCTGGAAGGCATCTCCCTCATGAATGAGATTAACCCTCTTCATTAATTCCATATAAATGAGCTTCAAGAGAGGTCTCCTGCCCCTTTCTGTGCATGACAATGCAGCAAGAAGATACCTCCTGTGGAACAGAGCCCTCGCCAGGTATCAAATGTGCTGGAGTTCAGAACTTGGACTCCCAGCCAGCAAAGCTGTGAAACATAAATATGTGTTATTTATAAATTTCCCAGTGTTAGATATTTTGTTATACCCCAGTACAATAAGATTGTAGTTAATAAATGCTTATTGAATAATTGTATTAAATTGAGTTTATTCCAAGTATGTCCTTTCTGTCATCTCCAGGAGAATTTAAATATTCTTATAAAATAAATAGCATTGCTTTCTGCTTCATTCAATGTTTTTCTATCAGTTTCACATTCAGGGTGCTCTGCAAGGAATACTTGTACATGAATAAGCCACAACTGCACTCTTTGAAAAATCCCTTACTAGGTACACAGGTAAAAATAAATATAGATCCTAATTGTAAGGGTAAATTTTGTGCATATTTAATTTTCAGTTTACTCTAGGAGATATGGAAAGGTAGATTTGAGGGAACAAAACTAGATACAGGGAAAACCAGTAAACAATGTGACAGATGATAGCACCATATAATTTACTCTTGGATTGAAAGGAACAGATAAATAGAAATAACATTTAAGATGTAAAATAAGGGAATTATTTTAAACTATATTTATGAAATTGTGAGATATGATAATTTTATATGGTAAATTAGTGAAGTTAGTGGAAAGGAAGAAAATTATCAATATTTTATGTGATTATTTTGGTGTCCGTGTCAGGCACAGGAGAATATAGTAACACACTGGGAAAATAAGTTTTTGTATAGGCTTTTGGGTAGAAAAGCAAATTTGAGAATTTTCAACGTACATGTTGTAGTTTAAATAATAAAGATAAATACAATGACCCAAAATAATATGTGAAAACAAGAATTGTGAAACAAAGACAAAAAAAGAGAAATCACTTAAAAGAGAATAAAATATCAGAGGCCAAAAGAAAGCAGAAAATGAAGAAGAAGGTGAGGAAGGATGAGGAGGAGAACTTGAAGAAGGAAAAGATGACAGTAACATCGTACATAGCAACTTTTTTATGGTACTGAGGATTATACCTAGGACTTCATACTGAGTTACATCCTCAATTCTTTTTATTTTATTTTGAGACAAGTCTCACTAGGTCGCTGAGTTGCTAAGGCTTTCCTCTAACTTGTGATCCTCCTGCCTCAGTCATGTTGATGTATTTGAAGTCCAGCACAGCTTTAAGTAATGTCAAGATTGAAAAACTAAGCAGCATTCCTAAAAGTAGAAAAGAAGTTTGGTGAAATCAGAAATGCAATTCAAAACACACAAGGAACTCCTAGTACTCAGCACCAAACAAAATCCTATATAGATATTTCCTCAAAAAAGGCACACCAATGAACAACAGGTATATGAAAAGTTATTCAATATTGCAATTATCAGGTGTATATACAAACGAACATCACGAGTATATAACACCTCACACCTTTTGAGAATGCTAAGGTAAAAATATTCATGAGACTATAGAGAAATAGGAACCCATACATACTATTTCTGAGAATGTAAATTGATTCAAACATTAGGGACAATTGTGGAGAACTTCCTAAAAAAATAGAATTACCATTTGATCCAGTAATGTTGCTGGTGGCTATATAACAAAAGGAGCTGAAATGCGGGTCTCAAAGAGATACCTGCACTCTCATGTTTATTGAAGCATTATTCAGAATAGCCAAGATATGACAAGAACTTGAAAGCCCATTGATAAAAAATGAATAAAGCAAGAAATCTGCCACTTGAATCTTTCTGCCACATGGATGTTCCTAGATGATGTGATTCTGAGTGAAGTAAGCCAGACATAAAAGAAAACTGCAGCACAGTATAATTCCATGTATATGTGGAATCTAAAGAGTTCAACCTCATGGAAAAAGAATGGCAGTGTTCAATGCTGAGAAAAGAAAACAGAAAGGACTGATGATAGGGTATAAAATTTAACTAATACAACTAAATAATCTCTGGGCACATGCTATGCAATATAGAGGAAGGTTAATAATACTCTATTGCTTACTTAAATTTTGCTAAAAGGGTATATCTCACTGTGTTTTTACTACAAAAGGATAACAAAACAAAAAACAGAGGGAGTGAAAAAGACTTTAGAACCTGAAAGGTGAATGCATAACACTGATGATGATAATGATGATGAGGATTACATAAGGGTATGAAAGCAACCAACGCATCATGCTGTATATCTTAGCTATCTACAGCTTCTGTAGATCAATTAATGGTCAATAAATTGGGGAAAATAAAGTTTCTACTGGATATTATATTAGAAATTCACCAATAATTATAAAAGAGTTTCAGTTCCACAGAAACAGAAAACTAAATTCTAGGAATTGACATTTGAGTGTGAGGTTAAGCTGTAAAAGAGAACAGCAAAATTTTCAGTAATTTGAGTCAGAAATGGGAGGAGTAAATGGGCAGTAGCTACTTGGGCATTGCCTGGGAATGGCCTAGGGTTCCTTTAGAAACAAAGAAGAGATAACAGAAAGGAAGGTGTAGAAAATGCAGGAGAAAGGGTGATGGACAGATGACATGGTGTTTTGGAATTAATAGATCAGAGTAGGGTTCATTTAGAAACAAAGAAGAGATAACAGAAAGGAAGGTGTAGAAAATGCAGGAGAAAAGGTGATGGACAGATGACATAGTGTTTTGGAATTAATAGATCAGAGTAGGATAGAGGGCTGATCAGGAGACCACAAGGAAGATAGAACAATAGCAGCAACAACACTGACATTCATTAGCCTGCAAGAAGAGCTCTGCATAGCTCATATGAAATGCCACTCAAAGTCTCATGATGTGTTTAGGAAGGAGAGAGATTTTCTGCTGATAGTTGTAGGCAGGGTGTTTGAGGACTAAGCAAAAGACAGCTGCTGTATCTTGGATTACTCATAGATTTGGATGAAAAGAATGATATTATGACAGTTAAAGTGGACTTTCATTTGCTTGGCTTCAGAGATGCCTAAGGGATTAGTAAACCCACTTCGGGGTTTGTCTGGGTTGACTATGAAGGCAGGACGTGGGGTGTTATGTCTATTCCCTGTCCCACTCCTCTCCGGTGCCGAGTCCAACTTCCTGTGCTCCCAACCTGATGGAATTTGGCAGTTTGCTCTTATACTCTCTTCCACCCTGATGGTCCTGCCTTGAAAATAACCAAACATGGGCTGAAACCTCTGAAAAAAGCAAAAATCAGAACAAAAAATCAGAAAGAAGTTACAGATTTTTACAGCATTGATCTACACAATGGCATAATATTCTCCAGTAATCCTCAGTCATCCACGTGTGGGTATGATATGGTGGGACTCAACACTGGTTCTGAGTTAGAGTTTTGCTCTAAATTTTCAAAAAAATTGGAAGGTAATTGAGAAATAAGAGGGGAAAGAAATAGAATAGATGATCAGCCATGTTCTAAAATGGGACTAGGAAGAAAGAGAAACTGACAAGATTTTATAGCATTCAAAGGGATGAAAAAATAAAACATTATTAGATTTCTTTTAGTGAAAGAGGTCGTGAAGTCACAGGAGTGTGGGAGGACGGGAGTAGAAAGACAGAGGGCTACTGCAATTTACTCCAATAGAATTTCTCAAGTATATTTATTCCAGATATTTCACATTCAGGAAGTATTTGATAGAGAATGGGGTAAATACTGGATACTTAAGAATGTTTATGAACTTTAGCCTAGGTAAAATTTTAGGTTCAAAGCAGAACATAGAAAACCTTAGTTTAACTTTGAGAGAGAAATACTTTGATTGAGGTCACATGACTATTCTGGTGGCGTCAGGATTAGAGCAAATTTTTTCATAGTACAACAGTAAATTTTTTGTTTGTTTTAATAATGCTTCTTAGTACTAAGGAATATTTTTATATATTATGATCATTTCTTTGGAATTTAGGAAACAGTTGCTTTAGGTAAGTGATGAGATCTTTATCAGCAATATGATAAACAAAAATGCTTATCATTAAAAAATGATAAGCAAGGTATATGAATATTTGCATTTATTTTCCTCACTAATTCATTCTATAGTTCTCATTAATAAAATCATCTTTCTGTCCCTTTGCATTACCATACACACCTCATAAGAGGGTGGGATAAAACTGGTTAATATTTTGATGGAATTTATTTTGTTTTATAATTTTCAAATACTAATCAAAGAGGAAATCTGATAACTATAGTAAAACATAAAATCGTCACTACATTGACATATTTAGATGGATTTTTATAGAGTTGCTGCACTTATTTCCCCTAAATCCTCTATATTGATTAAGGTCCACATAGAAGTCCAGAGTTTGTATGCTGATATGCTGATTATTTGCCCCTTGAAAAACAAGACAGCTACTTTAGAGACAGTTCTAATAAGCCATGCTATGCATAAAGTTGTTTGCTTTATTAGCATTTCAATAAGAAGGGCCTTGTGTCCATACAGCGCATACAACAGGTGTCATAACCGACTGACTCTCTCAGCAGGTTTCCAGTTAGCTCTCAGAAGATAAAGGAAATTATCTCCTCACCTTCAAAAGATGGATAATTACTGGACATATATCAAATGGTTGTGACTGGTTCTATGAAAGCAATTGTCAAATGAACTGAGATTAAGATATTCTGAGTTTTTGTACGTAGGAAAATACTCTTTTCTATTAACAGTATGATGATTAATGTGATTAGATCTACTGAGTCAATAATACATTTTGTTTGATATAGTTAAATTCTTATCCCACTATTATGTATTAATTATTAATTAGTCTTAAACCCCAGCTATTTGAAAAGGAAATAGATAATAAACCTAATCATAGTGCTGTGAATTCATAATTTTAAGGTAATATTAGATATTTAAAGCATATGTATTTATAAAGTTAAGTGAGGTAGGTAATAATTCAGCTTAATAATGACACAGAATTTGGGAAATGTATACCAAGTCGAGCACGCACTGAGGTGTAGAGGAGCTAAGGATCTTTGTGGAAGAACAACTGCTTTAAATTGATAGGTGAAATGAGGAATACGGATAGGGCATAGGTCAAATAAATCTGCAGTAGTAAGAGCTAGATACTGAAGCAAATATCGATTATATAAAAGTCTGAATGGGAGCCAATCAAGAATAGAAAACATAAATATTCTGCACAAATTTAAACTAAATATTTTATTGCAATTCACCAATGATATTTTCTTTAAAGATCACAGGAAATATGGTGCCTCACATAGCCTGGTTAATTAATTAATAATTACAATGAATTAGCCAATACTTCTTATTAATTATACTAATTAAATTGTTTTTGTGAGAAGTGAAAATATACATAAATATTTGTGAGACATCCTTTTTGAAGTAAAACTTTATATGTTTGAATTTCTTAATTTTTTGACTATTTTTCTGTATTTTATAACACTACATATTATCTTCACACATAGCTCTAATGAGCTTAAATCTATTGTTAGTTAATTACATCTGGAATTCATTTTTCAAAATTGTATTCTTAACTTAATATTCTGCCTGCCCTTGAATCACACTCAAGAAGTCAGTCTGTGACCTACTCCTAAATCTCACCCGGGGCTTTCCATGACTGCCCTCTCCCCCACACTCACGCACACACAGGACAGCGCACTTCCTCAGATTCAGTCAATTCCTTGTACTTGTCAAAACCTAGTCAAGTCAAATTCTATTGAAACTGCCTTTTACATGAAGCTGTAATTTGCCCAGAGAAATTACTCTCTTTTTTTGTCCTCTTTATCACCTGTGTGTATGTAAGACCTTGTTCAAAGATTAGGATAATTTTTTTTCTTAAATTAAAATAAACCATCCAAACTTCTTGTGACAGGCGCTGTTCCTTGAAGGAGAAGCTGGTTCTTTGCCACTGTGGTAATTCAACTTCATCGTCTTTGGTTCCTTGAGGTACCAATCTATTTCTTTTCCTAACCAGTACGGCTAGTCTCCACCAGGAATGTAGTTTATTCTAGTATTCAGGACCGTTTCTTCACAAACTAGCACCTATGCACCACAGATGTGAAGACTAACTCCATCCATTCTTCCAGCGATATATTTTATTATGTGTGATAACACCGTGAACCTGTTTACCAGTAGTTCTGACACGTTGACATAAGTGATCATTCTTCTGTTCTCTATTCTCAATTAGTGTTAGTATTTATTGTCAGGAATAGTATGTGTTTAAGTTGTTCAATCTCTACCCAGGCCCCTGATTATTGAAGTCATCAAGCAAGTGCTCAATAAATGTCAGGTGAGTGAATGAAAAATGGATGAATGAGCGCATGGCAGTGAGGCAGGAACCACTGAATACGTCATTAACGTGTCATTCACTGATTGCCACTGCTCGAGAAAGTACACTCAAAAGAGAGGCCTCTCCTTAGGTGTAAAATCCTCCCATTATTCAGCTTTCTTTCTGATCGGAAGTGTGCCATTGCAGGGAATGAAATAGTTACAGTAAAATCCTCCCCTCTCCATGTGTTAAAGAGTATAAGAACCAAGTCTTTTGATGAAAAATCGAAATAGTATTCAATCATGTCACTAATTACAAATATAAGAATTGTAATATAAATCTTTCAAAACAATAAATGAAAACCAAGATTATTTACAATTTATCCTTTATACAGAAAGGGCTCTTGACAAGGATAAAGGTTGAGCTACCCATGTAATCCTCAAAACTATTTGCAGTAGAACTGAGAAGGCAGCTTTGCTTTTCTGACTCTCCATCCTACACTCTTCATGTTGTTAGCATATGTATTTCATTACGACTGGTAAAGGATGAGCTATTACAACTTAACTCTTGTATTTCTTGACTAATGACTATGTTCTTAGTGTGTTATTGTTGCACCACATAATTGTCAAGGATATTTATAAGGATATCTTATTGTATAGACTCTGATTCTATTTTTATCCCAGTGTTGGGAGTAAACCCAGGGCTTCACACACACTAAGCGTATACACTACCACTGACCAACACCCCAACCCTCACCATTTTTTTCTTCATATTAACTTGGCTTGATATCACATTTTTGCAGGCATTTTTTAATCTGTCAAATAGCTCTTTAAATGGAGAAAATACAAAGTGAATTTCAAAGTAAATACTTCTTTAAGTCTCAAGGCAATAACACAAAAAAGAAAAAATAACAGAAGCCTCTTGAGGAACTACTAAGAGGCCAATATTTTGTGTCCTGGATGGAACTTTGCGCTCTGAAGTTCCTCATGGAAAGAAAGCCATCTGTGCTAGTGCCTCTGGAGTGGAGTCATCCCCAAAAGAAGTTAGAATGCTGCTTTGAATGGTGCTCTTTGCTCTTTCAGTCCTAAGAAGACTTCTATGTGCACATGAAGCAATAATAGAAAGAATAAATCAACTCTTATTGTGTGTATTTATCTTCTTACTTAAAATAATAATATATATTGAGGCATTCAAACAATAAGTAATTTTACACATTTTGATCATCCTATAGTTAATACAGATTTGAATGCTAGCATTTAAAATTTCTTGGTAAATACAAATAGTCAATATGTATATACACAGAATTTTGAAATGATCCTCTGTAAAGCAAATATTTTACTAAAATTTATTATTGCAGAGAAGTATATATAAAGCAGATCTGAACATACCAGATTAATAGATCAGGCACACTGTCTGCATTTCGTCATTAAACACAAAACCCTTAAAGTAGTGATGGTGAACCTTTCAGAGCCAGCTGAAGCACATGTGTGGGTTCAACGCCACTGCCCTAGAGTAATAGCATGTGAATAGTGTGAGAGGATATTATATGTGCAGTGTAACTGCATTAAGGAAGAGAAAATAAAATATTAACAGGTAGTGTGTTAATTTATATGGGACAGAGAGTTTCAGGGCTTTGAAGAATAAATAGAAAGTTGCTAATGCTAACATCTCTTTTTTCTTCCTTATAGTTTCACGGCAAGATGGATTTCCTTCATGCACATTCTTTTTACCCATCTCCAAGGTGCCTGCAATGAACTTGGCTCATATGATTGGGTATTGTTTACAGAAAGTTGCATATTGTTTACAGAAATCTTATCGTTTTGCCCTGGATTTCACAGGTCACATAGCTCTCCAGCTGTGCTTGACTGTCAAAGGATTCTCATATGGCTGTATCAACTCCATAAAGGAAAACAGATTTTCCTGGGTGGAGAGTTGAACAAGGTAATGGTTTCCCTTATAGAATGGCCATCCAAATAGTAAGTAAATGACCTTTTGAGAGGAAAAAAATTCTTTAAGTTCTAGGATTAGTAGGGTGGAGCACTTAGAGAAAAGGCCATTTTTAGGTCTAATATTTGGCCATGAAAACAAACCTATTCCTCTAGCCTAGTATCTGTAGATTTCACAGTGCAGTACATGGTGCTGACTTACTTAGCTCCTTTCCTTCTACGATTATCCTAGTATGGTACACAGACTTGTAAAAAGCGATGGTTCCCTAAGACTTGGAGTACAGAGGTTTGGGTAAACGTAGGTGAAGTGGAGGACATTTCATCCAGGAGCTGGAAAGTCACCACTTAACCTGGTTATCCACTGACACAAAAGCCAGTCTCTGTACACTTGTCTGACATGTGCACCTTACTTTTTGGAAGATCATCCTTTTCCGAGATTAAAGTGACCATTGGTAGCTGTTTTATCCCATGTGTCTTTTTAACTGTGCCCTTATATTTACTGTGGTCACTGTATTCATTGCTGCAACCTTCGCTGTATTAGCTTTAACTACCAGTGCTCCTAGTGTTTCTGATTTAGGTTGCTTTCCCCTTTCCTCTCTGGAAACCACAATAATAGTGAGGATGATGATGATTATGGTAATGATGAGAACAGTGAATGAGAACATGGGTTTTTAATTCTAGCAACTTTTATTTACTATCCTGAATGTTTTTAATTCAGCTCATGATTTTTTATATTAGTATGGATTTTGACCGGGGCATTTGACTGAAGCTGGATTTTATAAAATTTTATTTTAGCACTTATTCTCCCAAGAAAAGTACTGAATTGTAATTTTAGTTTTTTGTTGAGTCAGTAAACTCCTACAATGTCTTCATGCTCTGTGAAGGTGCTTAAATTATAAAAGCATTGCTCTGTAGTTGTCAAGGCTATTTACTTAAACTTGAGAAGAAATATAATAAAATATATATGCAAGAAATTGGGAGGAATTAATCTGAATGTGAATCAAAGTTACCCAAATCTAAACTTATTTAAACATAGATGGGATGAGTCAGTCTTCCATTGAATCTTGGGAGCCAAGGGCAATGACAAGATTTGTGCTTGGATTGTTCTTTCTGTGGATTTAATCAAATAGTATTAATGTGATTTGAACTCTGAAATTCCAGCTACAGACTAAAAAGTCTTTTACTCAATTCCCCTGATACCTGAAATCACTAAGTTTAACTTGCATCCAGTTCTAATCCATTAAAGTTAACAACTTTCAGAGCCATTAACGATAACAACTTCCTCCACCACAGTTTCTCATAGTAACCCCCTGTGAAGAGATTACACAAAAAGTAGATCAAGGAAAAATAAACACTTGAAAATATTTTACTACTCTGACACTAGCTGTGAGGAGAAAGCCTTTGGGGAGGACCTGTTCACACTCACAGTGAGCTGAAGAGAGCTCAAGCAGACTCTCCATTGTGGGATTCCTTGAGGTGTTACTTATTTTAGAAGCGACTTTACAACCGCTTCTCCCCTCTGGAGTTCACCACCAAATGTTAGATGGACATAGCCAAAGATTCAGTCATTCACTGTCAACTCCTCTTCCCCATCTGACTTCTGCTTTCCCGAGAAAGAGGTATTTGAAGACAGCCCTTTCCAGTCACGCATGCTTGTACACGCCTTTCCTTTGTGTCTACTTGGGCTTTTGATTTTGTATTTGCAAACCGGAGGTTGATTTCGTGTTTCTTACAGTGGTTTTATTTATTTATTTTTGGTACTGGGAATCAAACTTAGGACTTTGTGCTTGCCAAACAAGGCACTGTGCCACTGAGCTATATTCCTGGCCCTCTTACGATGGTTTTAGATCACCCCTTGGGCCCTGAATTATTTTTCCCTTTCTTTCTGCAATTTGGCTTACTTCTGAACAAAACTTGACAAGGTGGAAAGGGGGTGTGAGCAAGAACACAATGGCTGACAACAAATGATTTTTCACTTTTTAAAACAGTGATTTAAGGAATGGGTATTCTCTAAGTTATGCTCAAGGCAAGGTTTTTGTGTAAATATGTTTTACTTTCCTTCTTTTTCTGTATTTTTTTCAGTTATTCAAAAAATTCCAGTGATTTTTAAATTTATAAAATTGTAAGTGGTTATATGAAAGTATCCCAAGGGTCCTCCTCCCCTCAGGATGTGTAGTAATTGCCATCCCCTTCAAGTGCTATGTAATTTGAACGTGATGAAATAAAGGCCTTGTTAAAAATAGGGCATCATCATGTTTTATCATGATGATTTCAGGAATGGCAGGATTGCACTCAGCAATGTGGGGTAATAATTTTTAAAAATTAATTGCTAATAAAAATGTGAGAACTAATTATAGTTTTGTTATGTATGTGTCAGAGTTCTTCCAAAAAGCAGAACTGATGGAATATATATAATTTTAAAATGAATTTATGGATTGACTCATAGTGATCAGAGACTGAATCATCCCACAGTGGCTTCTTCAGGCCGGAAAACCAGAATCAGTGGTTTTTCAGTCCAAGAAACAAAAGCCTCAGAACATGAAAGATGCCAAAGTTGCAGTTTTAGTCAGAGACCAAAGACCTAGAGGCTCCCTGGAGACCCTCAGGTGCAAGTCTATGTGACTATCTGGAATCTGATGTCCACAAGTGACAGAAGCAGAAAAACACACCCACTCAAGTGCAAGATTCCGCTTCTCCAGCTTTTTGTTCTTTCTGGGCCCCCAGCATATCGGATGGTGTCACCTATATTTGGGAGGGGTCTTTCTCAGTTCACTGACACACAGGCCAATTGTCTCTGGAAACAGCCTCGCAGACCCCTGAGTAAGTGGGCTTTACCAATTTCAGAGTCAACCCTCAGTGCTTTGAAGATAATAACCAAAGTTAATGATCACATTATGTTACAGGAAAATCAGTAAATTTTAACCCATATTGCAAAGTTGTAATAATTTTAACACATAAAAAATTTCTTTTTGTATTTTGCATTTCTTAGTTATCTAAGCAGGTTTTCATATAAGTATTTTTTAAGACCGATTATAACTAATTTGTGGCAAATAATTGAAAGTCAAAATTCTAAAGCTTTTATCCATATACATTTAACATACTTATAATTTTCATTATTTTTTGTGCTATCCATACTCTTGGGAGCAACAGCAGCTATGACTTCTGCCCTTTTTGGTTACAGTAAGAGCTATGGCCTTTTATTCTTTTTATTTTGCAAGAGGAACTCTTTCATAAGTAGAAAGTGGATCACATGTACTCTTCTGACTGTAGATGATTTTGGTCACTGGCTCATTCAGTGTTATGGCTAGTTTCCATTTTGATACATTTTGTTTTTTGGAATTTTATACAGTGTACACTGTGGATGATGAAATCTTAAAGAACTTAAAGCCTTTATTGCCCAAGATCTCTAGGACTGTAAGCATGTCATTCTGATGATCATAGTTTTTCTGACACCTTAGTTCCAAATATCTGAATATCCTCATCACTGTTTAACATGAGAAAAGACGAAAAAGATCACAGGCGCTTCCTTTAATATCATTACTAAACAGCCTATTGCCTCAGTCACTTTCCTCATGGCTGAAACAACAAAACATCCAACACCAACCACTGAAAGGAGTAAAGGTTCATTTGGCTCGCAGTTCCCATCCAGGATCGGCTGGCTCCGAGGAGGCGTGGCAGAGTGGACAGGCCTAGAAGAGGAAAGCAGATTACATCACTGTAACCCGAAAGCACAAGAAGGGAGAATCTTGAAGAGGGAAATATGCCGCTTTAGTTCATGTCTCCAGTATCTCTACTGATCTGATTCTGCTCTTAACAACGCATTCTGCTATGGATTTATCAGCAGACTAATCCAAGTGTGGGAGTAGTACCTCTGTGATCCACTCACCTTCTAAGAGCCTCATGCCTAAACACATGAGAATTGGGAGGGCATTCTAGGTCAAAACCATACCATTGATATTAAATACTTTTTGGTTTCTTCCTTGTTCCTAGTATTACTAGCTTTATCTTTTCAAATAAAAACTTCTTCTTAGGTTCCATATATAACTTTTCCCTGGTATCCTAGTAAACCACTGGAATGAAGTTCTGAATAAATCCTTATTCCTCTATCAAAATATACCAATATTTAGAGAAGAAAATTTCCTTTTGGTTCTTTCAACTGAAAGTTGAATTCTACCATGCATTGGCCTATGAAGCAAAATCTTATATATTTGCAGAGGTTTGGAGGAAGAAAATAAGGAACATTTAGAAATTCATGAGTTTGACTCACGAGTTTGAGTCTATCCTCCCTTCCTTGAATTCACTGTTTCCTTACTCTCTCCATCACTGTGGTGCCCTTCCTCAGTCTTGTATTCATATTTTATGTCTTCTTTTTTTCTTTCTGTCCTCTTGCTTCTTTAACTTGTTCATTATTAGTTTTGCCAGAGACTATACCTTTATTTTGAGATGCAATTTTAGCAGATCGTCTATATGGTCCTGAAAACTATATTTTCCTCCACATTAATTTCATCATTCAATACAACTTTCCTAAACTGTCTGGCATGGCATCTACTGTGGTAGAAACCAAGGAATAGTTTCACTTCCTGCTTAAAATTACCCTGTGTATTAGATGAAAACATTAGAATATAAAGTGGAGCTTGATGTGCCTCATGTGCTTGTTATCTGAGATGGCAGAGGAGGAATAGTAGAAAGAAAAGAACATAATTAATCCAGGAAGGGTCAGAGGTACAGCCTGCAACTTTAAGAAGGATGACTTGTGATCTGCGCCATGAAAAACTAGCAGGAGAGCCACAGTAAGGGCCTTTCGTTCTCTCTATTTTCCAAAAACACCTCTGATAGACATCATTTTTATCCTTTATGTTTTTCTCCTGTTACCATCCTATTTTACTTTTTCCCCTCAGGGATCACCTGCTTGGAAAAGTCATTTATATTTGCTTTCCCAACTTTCCTGCACCAAGCATTGCTCTCTGGATTGCATTCCAGCCACAACACAAACCCTGTGTGTCCATTTTCGTAGAAGATATTCTAACTGCTTAATTCAATTCCAGCTTTTCTGTTCAACTTATTCGACTTTTCTGTACCTCTTAGTACAGGTTACCACTTTCTTCTTCATACTCTGCCATCTGTTCCTTTTAGTTACTAATGTTTTTTCTAATTTTTCCTATTTCTTGACATACGTAACCTCGCTGCTTTTTTTTTTTTCTGGGACAAAACACTCAACACCCAAGTTAAACAAAGAGAGGTTTATTTTGGCTCACAGTTTGTAATGAGGTTTCAGTCTGCAGTTGGTTAATTCTAAGGCAGGTCAGCATGGCAGAGGGACATGGCAGAGGAGATTTTCTCATGGCATGGTAGGCAGGAAGCAGAGACGAATGAAGTTCACATCCGCAGTGACCCACTTCATCCCAGGAGGCTTCACTTCTCAATATCACACCCAATTATAAACCCATTAGTGGACTAACCCAGTATCACACATCCATGATCAGTATCATACACCTACATGCAGTTACCTCCCCAAAGCTTCACCTATGAAAGCATGAGGGTTTAGGGGGACATCTAGACATGTCATAACGATACATGTTAAAGTCCTCCTTTGGTAGCTTTTATAATATATTATTTACAGAATGCTACAGAACACAGAACTCTATGATTCTCTTTCATTGACAAAGTACATGCTCTAGTAAGAATAACTGGGTGCATGATCCACATTTCTACAGTTGAGGGTTGCAGGTGGGTTTCTCTAGTCTAGATAGCCAATACACAGAGTGCCATTATTCTGACACCACGTGAATTGTGCAGTTTGTAAGGGAGTAGATCTACTCTTTCTTGGGGTCTAAAGATAAAGGAAATTTGTACAAACTAGTTAAGAAATTATCTGCAATAACAATTAGAATTTTATTTGCTTTCCCTCTCCTTTCCTTTGTGGTCTTGGGTGCTTTATTAGTTTGGAAAAGATAATTTTTCTTTTGAATTATATTTCAAACCACATTAATGAAACCCATTTACTTTACTGCCATTTTCTGTTTCTAATATTTCTTGCTGCAACCATGAGCTCCATTCTCACCCAATCTTCTGTTGTGCATTATTCACATGGCCTTAAAGATAATGCTGAATTGGAACAGGATGATGATCCATCCGAAGGTCCCTCATTAGACACTCCTCCCCAACTGGCGTGTATTTCTCCCATCTCCCTGACTTGCATTCTCTACCTACATATCATCAATAGCAGCTTTAACTAGGCTGTCATTATTTCTCAATTTCCCAAATTTCTTTACTTCATTTTTCCTTTTAAAAAATGTGAGCTGTAGGTAACACATTATCAGCGGCTCATTGATTTTTATGTCCCTCCTTATTTGTTAGCAAGCCTATATTTTCTCTGTCTTCTGCTTTTCTCTTTCAACATTTAAGGACTCTCTTCACTGGTGTTACTGACATGTTTCTGTGTTACACTTTGCCACCCTTCCTCGTTGAATTTGTGTATCTAAAAGATACTTATTTTCAAATGAAAATATATAAACATATACAAGTATTAAAAATGAAATTTGTAGATATGAAGTATGTGGCTATTATATGTTATGGTTAAACAATCTTTAATAGATACAAGAAAGACAAATAAATAAATGAATGAATAAATAAAAATTTTAAAAAATGCTCTACTTCTCATCTGCTACCACTTTGTAGATTCCAAATATAAGTGAGTTATCATGAGTTTTTGTCTCTCTTTCTGATGGGTTTATTTCATATAGTGAAATAAATAGTGAGTTTTAGTTTCATCCATGTTGTCACAGATGACAAGATGTCCCTCTTTTTGTGGATGAGTAATATCCCACTGTATATATCTACTACATTTTCTTTATACATTAATTTTTCAATGGATATTTCATCTGTTTGCATATTAGACTGTAGATATCTGATAGAGACATTGATTTTATTTCTGTTAGGTGTATAACATGTAGTAGAATTTCTGATTAAATAGTACTTCCATATGTAATATTTTTGAGAAACTTCCATAACAGTTTGAATAAATGTTGAAGAAATTATAACTCCGCAGTGGTTAGAGGTTCTCTCTTTTCCACATATTGGGCACTTGTTAGCATTTGTCATTTTAGGTCAGAGACATTCTTAACAGATGGCAGGTGATCACTCCTTTTGTTTTTAAACTGCATTTCCCTTGTGACTAGTGCTGTCCAGAATTTTCTCATATACCTGTTGGTTATACCTGTTGGAATCTCTGCTTCCTGTGAATCTCAAATACACTTACCTTTCTGCTTTATGTAAGATGTCTTCCTGTACCACTAGGAAGCCTGTATTGCTTATTTGTATACTATTTTTGAGAAAATATGAGCAAATCCCTTTAAAGAAAAAAAGTATGTATCAAAGCTGACATGAGATGAAACTGTAAATATATCTAGAAAAGTGAAATTTTTGTAATAAAGTAGCTCCGTATGACCGGAGGTTTTCTACTGTAAGAAATATGAAACTTATCCACATTTCTAAAAGTGTGGCAGATAAAATGGCATGATAACCTTCTACTTTTCCTCATATTTGTTTTTTAACTGTTGGTTAAATATTTCTATATTCATAGTTCTCTCTGTACATTATGTTAAAGTATAACCATGAATAACACATGTATTCCCATTTACATATTACATATATGCACTTTAATATAAATATATAAGTAGGAATAGAAATTCTTGCTCCCAATTATCCTATTTTAGTTATTACAGGTCATGTTCTATATAGTATATGTGCCGCCAAAGTGAGCACATGTTCTATATAAAGCCATTCATCTGCTGCCTAACAAATATGAAATTAATACTCTTATTTTCTGTAAAACTAAACAGTATCTGAAGATATTTATCTCTTACTTTCTATAAAACACAGTGTGATCACAGGACAGAGTATTATTCACAAAGAAACAAGATCTGTACTGTCACTGACTTTATAAATGGATACTGTTATAGAACTGTCTTTTGCTGATTTGCTAATAATTTCTATGAAAAAATTGTATTTGTAGTGTTAGAAAATTTACTGAGACAGACATTTAAATATTGGACTGCAAAAGCAACAAGGTGATAGCAGGAATATTTTCCAAGATTCTTCTAGTAAACTATGGATACGTGGTGAAAATAATACACAGGCATCATTCACACCCTCAAAACCGGTAGACTGGATTATAAATATCCAGAACTAGTTACCCACCTTCCCTGACCAATTAGTTGCTTTATTTATGGAACCACTTTAGTCTCTGTGAGTCTTTCTTCTATTTCAACTATATGATTATGCCTTTTTCTTTCACACATAGCAGCTATTTCCTTTTATGAGAATTAGTTTGTATGTCTTGATCTAGACACAATCTGTATTTAGCATTAATTATTAAGACTAGATCAAATAAAGTTTCTATTCTGTATTTTTTGTTTACAATGATTAGGACAGATACATTTTTACTATTATAATTTATAATTATTTAATATGCTTACATATATTTAGATTATATAATATTTTCAAATTATCTCTAACAGTTGTAAACCTGGCCTTGTATCCTGGATGTTAGCTTGTGAATTTTATGATTTGTGGGTTTAATTTTAATTCTCAGCATTCACAGTTATGTCTATTCTCTTTGCATTAAGGTACTTTATTAAATGTTTACTTACAATTGAAGAAATAAAACTTATTAAGAAAGTGTAGCCTTGGGGCTGGGGATTTAGCTCCGCGGCAAAAGCGCCTGCCTGGCAAGCGTATGGTCGTGAGTTCGGTTCCCGGTACCGGAGAAAAACAAAAACAAAAACAAAAAAAAAAAAGAAACTGTAGCCTTTTTCCTAAATACTTTCAAAAATCCCTTCTTTATCATATTATAAATGACACAACAAAAAGAAGATTGTATATATGAATAATAATTTTTCTCTCTCTGTACTGCTTAACTTTCACTTTTTTCTCCAATATTATTATAGTTAACTTCTTAATACATATCCTGTGCTTTAAGATCCACACAATCTCTGCTTTCTGGGAATCTCAAATACACCTGCCTATCTGCTTTATGTAAGACGTTTGTCTGTAGCACTGGGAAGCCTGTGTTGCTTATTATTCTCTATTCTTTACTATTTTTTTTTTTTTTTTTTTTTTTTGGTTTTTCTCCGGTACCGGGAACCGAACTCATGACCTTGCGCTTGCCAGGAAGGCGCTTTTGCCGCTGAGCTAAATCCCCAGCGCCTTCTATTCTTTACTATTAACTCACCATTATTCATTCTTTTGAATGCAGATCACTCTGATTTAAAACAAATATACAAACAAAAATCTTTAATTTTAAAGAGAATAATAGGAAAAAAGAACAATAACAAAATATCAACAACATAGACAAAAACAAAACAAAGCAAAAACAATAAAAATGGTAGAGAGTTTCACAAGAAAATAATAGGAATTAACAGTTGTTGTTATATTACATATTGTTATCTTCAACAAAGTTGGTCAGATTACCAGATGCAAGAATGCAAGGTTGCTAGACCATTAAAGAGAATACAAGATAAAAACAAAAAAATTTTAAAACTGATACAGAGTTTCAGTAGACAAGAAGGTAGGAATTCACCAGTGGTTGTTATATTGCATATGGTTGTCTTCAAATTACTTGTTCAGATTATCAGACATAAGCATTCAAAATTGGTCAAAAAGAAAAAAAATTTAGGCATTAACTGTTCCTTTCAAAAAACCATTATACAAAGGTAGTACAGTTATCCAATCTATCCATATGTGCACATATATATATATTTCCCCTTCTTCCTTTATCTTTCTCTTTTCCTGCATCCCAATTTTTCCTTCCTTTGAGCAATTTCTTTCCCTTTCATAATATTGATTGTATGTTTTTGGTTTTATTTACTCCTTCAGGTTCTTACACTAGGGAGACAATACGATGTCTACACATGTGGGTGTTATGTATTTCACTTATGAGTAGATGCATCCATTTACTATAAAAGCCTCTAGTTTATCTTCTTTTTCTACATGAGTAATACTCCATTGTATAAAGTGCCACTTTTTTTTTTTTTTTTGTCTTTTTTGAGACAGGGTCTCGCTATGCAGTTCAGGTTGGCCTTGAGCTCACATTGTAGCCCAGGCTGGTCTCGAACTCACAAGGATCTTCCTGCCTCAGCCTCCCAAGTGCTGGGATTACAGGCGTGTGCCATTATGCCCAGCTCCACAACTTTTTTATCCATTCCTCCATTGATGGGCACTTGGGTTGCTTCCAAGATGTAGCTCTGACAAATTGCACTGCTGTAAACATAGGTGTGCATATATAACTGTGATATGATGTTTTCAATTCCTTTGGAAAAATGCCCAGAAGAGAAATAGCTGGGTCGAATGGGACATCTAATCCTAATATTTTTGAGAAATCTCCATACTGATGCCCACCGTGGCGGTACCATCCTACACTCCCATGAGTGCTCGCTTCGGCAGCACATATACTACACTCCCATGAACAGCAGAGAAGTGTTTCCTTTTCTCCACGGCACAACCAGCAGTTGTTACTGGTTAAATTTTTGATGACAGCCATTCTTTCTGGGGTGAGATAGACTCTCAGTGTTGTTTTAACTTGCATTTCTTGAATGACGAATGATGGTGAACATTTTTTCATATTTGCCATTTGTATTTCTTCATCTCAGAGTGTGTATTCATCTGAGATGCCCATTTTTGGATTGAGTCTTTGAAGTTTGGGTCTTTGAATTCTGGGCTTTAAACATTCTTTGTATGCTCTAGATAGAAGTGCTTGGTCTAAGGGGCAGTTGGCTAAAAATTTTTCCCGATTCTTGGGGTTTTTTTTTTTTACTCTGTTAGTGATTTCTTTTGATGTGCAAAACTTTTTTTTTTTTTTTTTTTTTTTTGTGAGACAGAGTCTCACTATGTAGTTCAGGCTGGCCCTGAGCTCACTTTGTAGTCCAGGTTGGCCTCAAAATCACAACAATCCTCTTGCCTCAGCCTCCTGAGTGCTGGGATTACAGGTGTGAACCACCATGTCGACATAAAACCTTTTCAATAAGATGAAATCCCAGTTGTTGATTCTTTGAAGTATTTCCTGTTCAGTTTGGTTTTTGTACATGAACTCTGTGCCTACCCTTATGTCTTCAAAATTTTTACCTACTTTCTCTGTCAGTAGATTCAGTGTTTCTGCTTTAATATTTACATCTTTGATCCATTTTGACTTTAGTTCAGTGCATGGTGATAAGCATGGCTCTAGTTTTATCCTTTGGCACACGGAAAGCCAGTTTTTCCAGCACCACTTATTAAAGAGTCTATCTTTCTTCCAGTGAATATGTTTGGACCTTGTGTCAAAGATAAGGTGTCTGTGTGTGTTTGTAGTTATGTCTGCATCTTCTAATCTATTCCATTGCTCTTCAAGTCTGTTTTTCTTGCCAGTATTATGCTGATTTCATCACAGTAGCTTTGTAATATAATTTCAAGTCAGAGATTGTGATATCTCCTGACTTTCCTTTGTTGTTCAGGGCTGCTTTTGCTACTCTAGACTTCTCCTTGATCCAGATGAATTTCAAAAATGTTTTCTCTAGATCTGTGAGGTATACTAATGGTATTTTAATTGGGATTGCATTGAATCTGTACAACAATTTTGGGACTATGACCATTTTCACAATGTTGACTCTTCTTATCCAAGAGCATGGAATACATTTCCATTTTCTGCAATCCTCCTTAATCTCTTTTTTCAGAGTACTGTAACTTTCACTGTATAGTTCTTTTCTTTCCTTTTTAGATTGGCTCCTAAGTATTTAATTTTTATATGCTATTATGAAAGATGTGATTTTCCTAAATTTTCTCTCAGTCTCTTTGTTGTTTGTGTACAGCAATGCTATTGACTTTTGAGTGTTGAGTTTGTATACAGCTAAGCTACTGGATTTGATTACTAAATCTATAAGCCTTTTGGTGGAGTTTTTAGGGTTTTCTATGTAGAGTATCATGTCATCTGAGAATAATGATAGTTTCACTTTTCACTTTCCTATCCTTATTCCTTTTATTTCTCTCTGTTGTTTAATTACTCTCGCTAATATTTCCCAAGCTAGATTGAATAGGAGTGGTGATAGAGAATTCTTGTCC
Source organism: Chinchilla lanigera (assembly GCF_000276665.1). NCBI lineage: Eukaryota > Metazoa > Chordata > Mammalia > Rodentia > Chinchillidae > Chinchilla > Chinchilla lanigera. The sequence goes on from NW_004955402.1 coordinate 48,260,991, forward strand.
TGCTCTTGATTTTAAAGTGAAAGCTTTCCATTTTTGTCCATTTAATATGATGTTGGCTGTTAGTTTGTCATAGAAGGCTTTTATCAGAGTGAGGTAAAGAACATCTATTCCTATTTTCTGTAAGATTTTTATTGTGAATGAGTATTCAATGAGTATTTATCAAAAGCTTTTTCTGCATCTATTGAGATGATAATGTGATTTTTTCTTTGGCTGTAATCATCTGGTGTATTACATTATTTGATTTGTGTATATTGAACCATCCTTGCACTCCTGGGATGAATCCCACTTGGCCATGGTGTATAATCCTCTTGATGATTTGTTGCACCAGTTTACTAGTATTTTATTGATAATTTTTGCATCTATATTCATTAGGAAGATTGGTCTGTAATTGTCTTTTTTGGTTGAGTATTTCTATTTGTGTGTGTGTGTGTGTGTGTGTGTGTGTGTGTGTGTATGTGTGTTCGTCAGGTTAATACTTGCTTCCAGGAATGAGTTCTGGTGAATTTCTTCCCTTTCAATTTCATTACAGAGTTTGAGAAGGCTTGGCATTAAATCTTCCCTAAATTTCTTGAAGAATTCAGTAGTGAGTCCATCAGGACCTTGGTTTTTCTTCGTTGGTAATTTTTTTTATTACATTTTCAATTTCAATGGTTGATATTGAGTTATTCAGGAATTTTATGTCTTCTTCATTCAGATTTGGTAATTCATATGTATCCAGGAATCTGTCCATTTCCTCTATGTTTTCCATCCTTTGAGAGTAAAGATTTTTTGAAGTAGGTATTGATGATCTTCTGAATTTTTCCACTGGAAGTTCACACAATTTAAAAATTTTAACCCTATCTTAGAAGTAAAATCTTCATTGAGATACTATTGTTTGTTAAAGACTGAACTATGTCTTTCTCAGAGACATGAGTTGGAGCCTAAACCCTCAATATAGCATATTTAGAGAAAGAAAATTTTAAGAGGATAATTACAGTTAAATGAGGTCATATGAGTGGGCATGGGTTCTAATACAATAATAATTTTTCATTAACATTAAACTAAGTTTAAGCCAACAATATGCAGTATAAGAACCACTGCTGAATTTCTACCACCTTGTTTAGTGAAACTCTGTATTTTTTCTATTTTTTACTAGTTTTTATTCCCCTTAATTGTTTGATCAATTTTGCATTCTTATATATGGCAATCAGAGTAACATTGTTAAAGATAACAATATGCAGTGTAATAACCATTGTTAATTCCTATCATCTTGTTTTGAAAAACTGTATCATTTTTATTATTTTTGTGTTGTTTTATTTTTGTTTGTTGTTATTTTGTTATTTTTTTCTCTTTAAAATAACAAAAGGATAATGTCTCAAATATCTGTCTGTCTGTCTTACTGTCTCTCTCTCTTTGAAAATCATGTAAAGATTCCACAATAAAGTAGCCTTTTGTAAAACAGTAATGATTGGAAGAACACCTTGAAGCCCTCACTAGAAATCAGACTTTCTGGTACCATGTTCTGGTCCAACCTCCAAAACTATGAGAAAGTAAACCTGCTGCTTAAGCCACCCAATGTGTAATATTTTGAAATAGCAATGATAAAGAGAAATGTGTTCATTTTTTGTTCCCACTTTGTCAATTCCAATTTACTACAGAACACATCAGTATTAAAATGATATGACTTTTATCAACCATATAGGAATAATAAATGCAAAATATCCTGCTTTTATATAGCATGAACTGTAGTAAAGTTTTTTTTTGTCCTGGAAATCAAACTCAGGACGTTGTGCTTGCCAAGCAGGTGCTGTGCCACTGAGCTACATCCCCATTCCTGTAGTAAAATTTTTGAGAAATATTGTATCTAATACTTGAAACAAGTGTGTTTCTTTCTTTTATAAATTAGGAATTCAAGTTTAAAGACATTAACTAGTAAACCAAAAGAACATGTACTACTGATTGGCCTTTTGAATTACAATCTTGTTATTATCTTTCTTCCCACCCAAGTCACAGATGACCTGCTAGCAGAACCCAAAGTATGATTTTATTTTATCTTATTTTTTTCTCAGAATCTGATAAGGAATATGTTGTTTCTTTCTAAAGGTTGTAAGCCCTAAATTTCCAATGTAAGTGTATTTGGAGATAAAGCTTTTAATGGATAATTAAGGTAAATGAAGTCAGAGAGAGGAGGCAGCTAATCCTCTTGAACTTGTGTTCTCATGAGAAAATAAAGAGGTTCAAGGCACACGTGCACAAGACAGAGTGGAAAAGTCATGGGAGGAAACAACAAGACCAAAGGAACAGGTGCCAGTAACAGAAGCCATACCAAAAGTAGCTTGGCTGGCACTTTGATCTTGTATTTTCAGCCAGTAGAACAGTGAGAAAATAAATTGCATGATTTAAGATGTTCTCAACCTGAGATAGAGTCATAGAAACCTGAAGAGAATAAATCAGAAGCCCTTAACACTGTCCATCATGACTTTTGAAACAGTATAGGTAGCTATTTAATCTGATATATAATCTTACTTTTCACCTGTAGAACATGTGGTAAATCAGGAAATTATCATGAAAATAAGTTTTCCAGATACCTGAGAACTCAAAACAACATAACAAATAATGTATTTGTTGAATATTTTTCATATATTTATTTGTGTTTGTACTTCTGAAAAGTGTCTATTCATTTCAGATGCCCATTTATGGATTGGGTCTTTAAATCTGGGGGTCTGATTTTTTCAATTATTTATATGTTCTAGATATTTTTCCTTTGTCTGAAGAACAACTGGATAAGATTATTTTCCCACTCTGGGCTGTCTTTTCACTCTTGGTGATTTCTTTTGCTATGCAAATGTTTTTAATAAGATGAGATCTCAGATGGTGGTTCTTTCTAGTATTTCCTTTGTAGTTGGGGTTTTATTCATGAAGTTTTTACCTATATTTCTGTCTTCCATAGTTCCACCTATTTCTCTTCTTCAGGTTTAGTGTTTCCATTCTAATATTCCAATCTTTGATGCATTCTAAGTTTAGTTCAGTGCATGGTGCTATATATGCTTCTAGTTTTAGTTTTTGGCTTGTGGAAAGTCAGTTTTTCCAACACCATGTATTCGTAGTGCAAACTGAACTCTGACTTTATTTCACTGCTACATGATTCATGCATTATGTTTTCTGTCTAGATATCCTCCTAAAGCATCATGCAGACATGGGCCAGGTTTCTAGAGTTTTTGATTGATTCATGGTCCAATGCTGGGATTATGAATGTGAGGGCTACACCCTCCCAGGGGTGGGCAGCCTGTATGCAATATAAGGGAGGGAAAGAGGCTTATTCTTGCTGCTCCTCCCTCTTGCTCTTGTTACTTTTGCTGTTTTCCACCTTCATGAACTGTTGCCCTCTGCCATGTGCCACTTTGCCTTGAAGCCACCTTAGTATGGACTGAGACCTCCACAAAGTGTGAGCTAAGTAAACCTTTCCCTCTTTAATTTACGTGTTGGGTATTTTGTCTCAGCAATGAGAGGAAAGTAACCAAGACATCAGCATATAATGTATGTACATTAAAAAGGCATATCTAATGAGTTCTCAGGTTAGTTTGAGTGGGTTTGTTGAGTGTAAAGAAAATTGATACAGGATCTGTCTTCCAGTCCAAATGAGAATCAGTTTAATAATTCTTTCTTGTACGTATTTTCTAGGACTTTGCATGCATACAAAATTTATTTTCCTCCCTCTGAATTTCACTGCCTATTAATTTTGCCTAAAGTGTCTCTCCCTCTACTCTCCTTTTGACCTCTTCCTCTTTAACCTTCCAATTTCAACGTGCATTTGCTGTTTAGCTGATTGCATATTTGTATATAAAGCATTCCATTCTTACAATCCCCTATCAATGCACCATATTCATTTTCTTGTGGCAGCAAATTTCAAGTTTTAGCTATTATGTATTTATTTACAATTTATCCTGGATTTGAACCACATTCGGCCAACTATTAAAAATTGGCAGTGTTACTCTATCTCCATGAGCTTCAAATTTTGTGTGAGGAGAATAGTGATGGTACTTGCTAAGTAGGTTTATGTGAGCATTGTACAAATTCAATATAAAGTTCTCTGAAATGTTTCTGAAAATTACAAAGAACGCAATTAGGTTAATTACGCAAAAATGATTACTATTAAGTGATTAACATTGGTTATATGACTATCTGTGATCTTTTTTTAAACAATACTTGTTAATTTCAAAAATATTTATTATTTATCTCTCCTACCCTCTTTCTTTCAAAGTAAGACCTAGCTGGAAAATAAAAAGAATTGAAAAGCAGAGATCAAAAACACCAGCCTCCATCAGCCTATACTTGGCCTTACAGACCATCATGATTCTCTTGCTTGGTAGCTATTCTGCAAAGTAAGGCAAGGATAGATTAATTGGGGTGGGCATTTCTGCTCTCTAAGTTTCAAGGATGATTATTTTCCAGCTAAGTCTTATTTTGAGGGAAACACAGTAGTGGATTATATGATTCATTCAGCAGTGGCTACATGCAATTTTATTGTCTATCCAGTACCTATCACAACAACTGCCCCAACAATGATTTTGAATGAAAGTCCCTGAGATAGCCAGACATTATTTTGTAGATCAGGAAGCAGAAAGCTACTGAGGGATATATTTGCCATTCACTTAGTTAACTGGTGTAGAGCAGGAAATCAGTCTGGAGATGTTTTGCATACTTCCTAATCTTGCCTTATACTAGCTTTCATTTCATTTTGGGTGGTTGCTAACCATTCAAAATGTTTGAGAGTCATACAAGATTTTCCAATTCTCTACAATTTTCCATTGGCAAATAAAATATAAAATCTTCATTTTACCTATTGACTCCATTCTTAATTTTCTTTCTATGTGTATTTTTAGAAGTATGAGGTGGTATTAAATAAGCAATTTCCAGGACCCTTTGTTAGAAGTAGGTTTTCACTAATATTTTCTATTGCATACATTGCTAAATCTATAGAAATTCTAAAATGGGAACTCTTATAGTTAATATCAAAAGTGAGTAGGAAATAAGTGACAGCCAGTCTGGAAATGTGGAAACTGCATAATTCATATAAAAATAGTAAAAGCATTTCTAGTAGTAGGGAATGAACATTCCAGACTACATAATTTACATTTGTATGATAAACATAAATAAATTAAACATATTTTATGATGCTAAAACAGGTGCTTCATTCCTAGGAAAATTGTTTAGAAAATATTGCATAATACCAGAGTTAAGGCAGCCTATCTATTTTGGAAAATGAGGCTCTATTTACTTTCAACTATCCTATAAACAAACATTCAAGGTTACAACTTACAATGCATTTTACAGTAACAGTATTTTCCATTAAGCACAACACAATAAATCTTTTAAGGATTTTTTTGGATGTATTTTTCTGAGCTGTATTTAGCCTTGAACAAGGCATTTTGATGAAAAAAATTTCCTAGAAATGATGTAAAAAACAAGAGCTTATGAAATTCCATTTTATCTACAAAGAGACAGCAATGAAAAGGGTGAAAAACTTATTACAACCAATGAAACATTGAAACTCTTTCAGTACTAAAAATTCCTTTTATTGTATTAACGCACTGTCAGAACATATAAGCCTATTTCATATAGCAATCAATTCTAAAACAATTACAAAGCTTGCAGCACAGCTCTGGAAGAGATCTTTAACTTTTCCTGCATGAAAAATTCTCTGAAAATAATAAAACTGTATTTTTGAAGGGTGATGCAGAAAGACTTCATGGAAAAGTATTTAAAATAAGTATTTTCATTTTTTGCTTAATTTTAAGTTTTAGAATACAAGGATACATCCATAAAATTAGACTATACTCTTAATAGATGATATCTACAGGTAATTTCCATATAAATTTGGATATATATATATTATGCAAATATTACATTTTCTGTATAAGTTTTTTAGTAAAATCAAAATCACAATGCTACTAATTCTAATGGGATACTATTTTGTTCTCCTTGCTCCTTTCACCACAGATCTGGGAGTGTGTAATTCTCATAAATAAACTCCTATACTAAAGGGATATTTGAAGAGTAGAGTATAAATGGCAGAATGATGGCTGGATAAAGCTCTGTATATCTCTCCATTCTAAAATAATTTGGAGAGTTGTGTAAAAACTTATGGTGGGCATCTTGGTAAAGCGCAGAAATATCTTAACATTGTATATCCAGAAAAGCTGGAAATTGAGAATAAAAATGTATTTAAGGCCAGGAGCCTTGCTACAGGGCATGAGCAGTATTGGATACCAATTGACTGCAGAATGGAGCAGATGCAAAACTATATTCCTGAGAAGGTTGCTACATGGGCACCAGTCTCAGGTCTGATGGCCCTCCCTAGTGTGATCACATGCTTCAGCCCTCTTGGAATTTAGATCAATACAGGAGAGAAGAAAATGTGAACAGTCTTGAAATCAACCTTTAATAGTTATCTTTCCACTATATCTAGAGTGTGAGTAATAAAACAATTGAAAATTAAATGAACATTGAATGTTATACCAGGCTTTAAAAGTTACTTTAAATCTATTGCAAGTGGATATAAATTATTTCTTCGAAGTTAATGGCTAATAATTTTTTCATTCATTGAATTATACAAATTTCTTTTTTATAATACGTTAATATTGACTCTGTGTATAATATAATGAAGATTTTCCAATCAATACACTGCTCTTTAATGTGGTGTGTAACATGTATTGATTTGTGTATGTTGAACCATCCCTACATCTCTGGAATGAATCCATCGTAGTCATAGTGTATAATCTTTTTGATGTTTTACTGCATTCTCTTTGCCAGTATTTTCTTGAGGATTTCTGCATCTGTGTTCCTTAAAGACATTTTTCTGCACTTTTCTTTTTTTTAGTAGGATCCTTCTCTGGCTTGCTTCGAGGAATGACTTTGAGAGTACTGCCTCACTTTTAATTTCTTTAAAGAATTTAAGGAGTAGTGGCATTAAACATTCTCTAAAGTTCTTGTAGAATTCAGTAGTGAATTTGTCAGGACTTGGGCTTTTCTTGGTTGATAATTTTATATATATATAACTTACTCAATTTCGTTAATACTGGGTTATTTCGAATATTTATATCTTCTTGATTCAGCTTTAGTAATTCATATGTATCTAGAAAAAGACCCATTTTTTCTAAATTTTTCATTTCATTAGAGTACACGTTCAAAGGTTTGGGACTACTTATTTTCTAGATTTCTGTAGGATCTATTGATTTCAACTTTATTATTGCAAACTATGTGGATTTGTGTCTGGTCTTTCCTTGTTTTGATCAGGTTGGCTAAGCGTTTGTCTACTTTATTTAATATTTTAAAGAACCAATTCTTCAATTCATTATTTGTATTGCATTTTAAAATTTTACTTTAAAGAGGAAAAAAGACAAAGATAAAATAACAAAAGACAATAAAAATGATACAGAATTTCAAGACAAAGTGATAGGAAGTTAACCATGGTTGTTAAATTATATATTGTTATCTTTGAAGTTTCTAAGTCTCAAATGCTTTACTTTCTGCTCTGATTTTATGATTTTCTTCCCATATGAGCTGTGTGTTTAACTTACTCTTCTTTTCTCTAGAGCCTTGAGGTTCAACATAAGATATTTTTAAAGCTTACTCTGTTTTTTTCTGACGTGGGAAATCACTGCTATAAATGTGCCACATAGGACTGCTTTCATTGCATCTGGTATGTCATACTGACACTATCGTTTGATTTTAGAACCTAATTTTTTCTTTAATTTCATCTGTCACTCACTGGTTTTTCAAGAGAGTATTATTTAATTTCCACGTGTTTATGTAGATTTATACTTTCTCTTATTTTTCTTGTTTCTCACAGCGGGAACTTCTGAAGATTATCAGGTGTTTTCATAGAGTGGTAATTTATTTGAAACTCATTGATGTTTCTCATAGTTAGATTGCAGCTGTTAAAGGTGTAGAGGATGAATATCATAAATGTGACATGTACTCCTACTCTCATAATTTGTCTACAGTATTATCCAGTTACTAATCAAATACTAATTTATTTTTTACTATAAATATCTTTTGTAGACATGTTAAACATCTACAGTGGAATTTAACTCTAGGAGATCATTCTCCATAGTTTGGATGAGACTCACTCAATAAGTTGAAGCCCTTAAGAGCAAAACCTGAGCTTTCCTTGATGAGAAAGGGCTCTACATATGGCTGGATTATGAAACCCTTTCTAAGTTTCCTGACTTCCAGTCCCAAGAGTCACACGGGTTACTTCTTTTATCTGCCTAGCTATGCATCTATTATTGTTTGTGTCCTTTTTGGAAGAGTCCTGAATAATGCAGTTTATATATGGTATTGAAAGGTACATAAATTCAACATGACTTATGAAAAATTATGTTGACGTTAGACACTTCTATTAGTGTCTGCCAGTGGTCTCCTATTCCTATTCTATTTTTTCTCATAATACTTCACATTTTACAAAAACTTGTTAATTCCAGTCTGCCAAGGTAAAAGATAGTTGAGTGTACTTTCTGAAAGTATCTACATATATTTTATGGAATTCTGTAAGGAACATTTTTCTATCTTGTTTAGTTATTGAACCATTTTTATTATTATGGAATCATATGAACTCATTTCATATTTTGAGGTGGAACTCAATGCTGTCATTATTTATTGTGCTGCTTTAATTATTTAAGCTGTGGACTTTAGAAGTTTTTTTCTTTGTCTCTTCTGGTCAGTGTGGCCCCAGATTTGCATTTCTCCCTTCATTCCTTTCTTCCTCCCTCCCTCCCTCTTTTCCTTCTTTCCATTCTTCCTTCTTGCTATCTTTCTTTCTTCCTTCCTTCTATTCTCCCTTCTTCCCTCCCTCCTTTCTTTCTTCTTTCTATTAAAGATAAAGCAAAATGATTTGTACTACTGCAGATTTTTAAACTGAGTATATATTTAAATTGAGCTTAGAAGCCTGGTCAATAGCTGATGGAAGTTTCAAGGTGATTCAGTGCAAAAGACTTTTTCCCAAACAATTTGGCTGAATCAATTAGCTATTCAGTTTTACAAATAAACATTAATTCATACAATATATAAGATTTAACTCAGTGGATTCCAGCTCTAACTGCTTGATAAAAGCATAACTTTAGACTATAAATTTTAACAATTTGAAGACAATGCTTCTTCATATTGAAGAGACTAAGCAATGTCTATTAAATTCTTATATGTAATTTAAATATACATATTTACACACACATACATATGTATGTGTATATATATTATATAGTGTTTTGAAACAAGGTTATTAGTCACCTTTCTGTTGCTGTGACAAAATATCACAGGACATGCACATTTTAAGGGAGGAATGATTTATTTTTCCTCATGGTTTCAGAGGTTTCAGTCCATGGACAAATGAGCCCAAAGCAGAAACATTATGAAGGAAAGGCTTGGTAGTGAAAAGCTGTTCAATGCATGGCAGCCAAGGATCAGAGACAGCGCAGGAGAGCCCAAGAGAGAGGAAGGGAAAGGACAAGGAAACATCCTTCCAGATTATGTCCTTAGTGAACTATTTCATCCAATTAGTGCTTACCTTGAAATAGCACATTCAGCTGTAAAGACATCACTAGGTTATTCCGCTGATGAAGTACTCCATGATTAACCAAATCCACCTGTGAACATCTGAGACTTTTGTTGGACAATTAAGTTCCAAACCATGACAACTTGTATCAATAATATGTAGGCAAAATACATAAGGATTTTTTAACAGTTCAATAATGAATTTCCAAACCATAATTTTAAAAATGTACAAAGATGCTCCACAGAAGATGATGTACGAATGAAAAAAAGGTACAAAAATGTAGTGCAACTACTTATGAGAGAAATTACAAATATCATTTTCAGTGGCTTAGCACTACATATCAATTAGATTGATTAAAATTAATCTAAAAACCTGCTACCTTTGTTGTCATAGTTGTGGAGCAGCTGGAATTCCGAGATACTGCATGTGACGATGAATGTCAGTGATATAATAGCATTAGAAAACATTTGTCATTTTCTTGCAAAATTAAACATGAACAGAGTATTAACCTGATATTTACCTAGCAATAGTGGAAAAATATTTTAAAAACGTGTGTGTGTGTGTGTGTGTGGGTGGGTGATTTGGATTAAAATTGTCCTTTACCTATGGAAGATGAGTAGATCATAGATGTGCAGACTGCATCAATGGATTAATGCATTAATGAGATCAGAGTTGAAGATGCCGTCAGAAGGTAGGGTTTGGGTGGTAAAAATAGATTACAAAGGGCATAACTTTGCCCCTTGTCCTTTTTCTGGCTCTCCCTCTGCTCTGTGCTTCCTGTCTGTCATGAGCTGCACAGTTCTCTACCACATCTTGTCTGTCATGTTTCTGGCTAAGAGCCAGAGAAGCACACACTGTAACCTCTAAAATCATGAGCCAAAGCAAACTTTTTCTCTTTTACATTGTATGGGGAAGATATTTTGTCCCAGAAGTAAAAAGTCTGAATTGTACCAGTGTATAGTCAAAATTCATATAAATTTCATTTCTGATAATCATAATATGGTAACAATTAAAGTGTCCATCACCAAATGACTGAATAACTAAGGGTACGTCTATTTAAAAAATAATAAAAAAGTTGACAGGCAAGGATGCACCTCAAATTGAGTTTGGTTAGCAGAAATAAGACAGAAAAATGAGTTTTTTTAGGGATTAGGAAGGTGCAAAGAAACCTTTGAGGCTAATAGATATGGCACTATCTTTATTTGGGGGTGATTTTATATATTATAGCATACACACTAACAAAATTTTATAATTTATTGTACTTAAATTGTACATTATTAAAACTTTTAAAAGATATACAGATTGGAGAATGCTGAAAGCATGGGAAAAATATCTCTGATGAAGCTAAGAGCTATTTGGATATAACAGATTGCAGGAGTACAGAATGTGGTGACAATCCTTTGTAAATTACTCAAACCAAACCATATTTGAAAAGCAAATGAAATAGTTCTCTCAGTGAGATTTTGGACAGCATCAAGCTAGTTTAATAAATATGTAATGGAAGTTTCAAAAGGACAGGAAAACAGAAACAGTGACTAATTCAGGGATCAAAAGAAACACGATGAAATGTTTCTTTTAGTTAAAAAGCATCAAAAATATAATTAATATTGAAAGAAGTAATTATCTCTCTAGAGTGCTTTGCTACCATCAACTAACACATCTCAACTTTCATCTCCAGTGCAAGTACCCTAATGATGTTCTGAACCTGACTCCTTGCAGAGTCAGAAGTGCCTAGCTAGTCCTTTGTATCCTTTAGCATTATAGTGACATAGAACTGTAATACTAAATGGAATACCTCTACAATATTTGTCTGCCTCATTGTCAGAAATAACTGGGTTGTGTAATCTGTCTTACTTTAGAGTATTTATCTGGTATTTAATATTTAGTACTGAGGCACATGCTTATCATTTGTCTTAGTTACTTTTCTCCCATTGCTGAGACAAAACACCTGACACCCAAAATTAAGGAAGGAAAGCTTCATTTAGCGCACAGTTTTTGGAGTTTTCAGTCCATAATCATCTGGCTCCAAGACAGGGTGGCATAGCACAAGGGCAACACTTCAAAGCAGCAGAAGATAACAAAAGCAACAAGAGCAATAGGGGGAAAAAGCAAGCCTCTTTTCCTCCTTTATATTGTAAGCAGGCTACACCCCACAGGGTGAGTATAACACTCAAACTATCTCAGGGCTCTCCTCTTGCACAGGCTCAGGACACTTACAACTTGAGAAACCTGGCCCCCTGCGGAGTCACTTAGTCACTTAAACTTCTAAACTTCTCAAATTGACACTATGTTTCAACCATCACATCACGGAGTGATTATTCTTTCAGTTAAAGAAAGAAGATGGAAGATTTAAGAAAAATAGAATGTAAAGAAGAAAAATACCAGAGCTCAGTACCATGAAAATAAAATGTATGAGAGACTACTGTGGCACAATAAGGGAAAATTCTTGTGAACACTTTATAAATAATTGCTATCATCCCTTAAAATTGATTTAGGATACTCCTGTTAACAACCCACATTTTGTCTTTAGAGATCATAGGTTGTGAATCAAAACATATAGGTTTTTTAATGTTGGTGTGTATAACATGTTTTTTACTGGTGTGTTCATGACCTTTTGTCCTCTCTGAGAAGTGAAATTGGTAATCATGGGCTTTTCATCGATTCTGTTAATTCCAATCTATTTTGAGGTTAAACTATTTCTTCTTCTCAATTTAAAATAATTGAAAAGCAATTGTCTCTAGTGTTCCATGTTACATGTGGCTCACGTAGACCTGCAGAGGATCCAGCATCTTCTGAAAGGTGTCCGTGGAGAAATGGAAGTTTTATGAATGGGAAATGATCATGTAGGGGTTTCCTCTTTGGAGGCAGAAATACAGCGTAAATGGCTTTTATCATCTCTCAGAGAATTTCCATATTATGTATGTATGAAAGTCCCATAATACATGTGAGAGTAGAATTTTACATAAGGTTCCATTTCTTTGAGCATTGCTTTTCAACTAAAATAAGTCACTGTCTCACAGCATTGACCCACATAAGTACATGCACAGCTTGTGTAATTATAAAAATAAAGAGCCTATTCTGTTGATATGGGAGGTAAGTATCAGGTAGAATGAACTACATGTTATTAAATGCCTCAGGTTTTTACAACTATGTATCTGATGATCAAAAATCCACAAGAGCTGGGGAAAAAATGAAGACTACTGTCAAATAATTACTATAACCATTTTTAAAGAATAGTAGTGCCGTGTAATCTATAGTGACTGGAATTTAAAAAATTATTTTACATTCTAGAGAAACATATGTTAGCATATTCTTTCCTCAGCATGATGTTTGTGGCATACATGCTTATAGAGTTTCCATGGAGATTTGGCACTGTGGTTTATTTTTGCTTTGCTTTTCCACTTACATTTTCCTTTTCATAGTGTAGGTGTTTCAGTGAGCAAATTTATAAATATTCTTCAAATGCGGAATCCTGGATTTGAGATTATCAATTTTCTCATTATTTTATAAGTGCCCCTATATTTTGACTGTATCAATAACCTTATTTGTGTCATGTATATTAGATAAAAGGATATAATTTCTTAAATATTCAATAATTTCAGGTGTTTATTCACAAGATAGTGCTTAGAAAAAAGTTAGAATTTTTTATATAATTCTCTAATTTAATATATTAGGCAACTGACACACAGAGCTGGAATCACTTGATCTAGATCTGACATGAGATTGCAGTAGTCATGGGAGTTGCTAATTCCATGGAGAGGCTTCTGGTTTCTCATATTAGTTTGTTTTCCTGTAGCTTTCTGAGTTGGAGAAGATCCTGTCTCTATTGTCCCATTCACAGAATCTTTCGAATGATATAAAACACTCTGTTAGCTATGGGTGAACTCAAGCCTATCTACAGCTGAGAAATTTGCTTTTGCACACTGTGATTCCTTCTGCAGCAGTTGCTGCAGGGAGAACACCTGCTCCATCTGTGCTTGGTGCCTTCTCTCACCTTCAGTTGTAGTTCTAGCTCAACTACAAGGGTCTGAGTTTTAGAGGACCCCATAGTGTCATGTAACAGCTTATTGTTCTCATAAAGAGAAGTCCCTTTTTTAATTCATCAGAGGCGGAAAGAACGATTGTGCTTTAAAAATATGTGAGAACCTATTTTTATGTTCTTTTTTTGTGATGTCCTGGCAGGAATCAAACAGATTGCTTACCTTTTCCATCACAGTGTGTGAAAGTGCAATTCATTTTCTTTTTCCTCTGGAAGTACACACTAGCCATCAGGCACCTTTTACAATCTTGCAAGTCTGGGTTTCTAAATTACCTCAGAACAAAGCATGGTATTTTGCTGTTCAACACAGCATCATCTTTATAATCTTTGGTACAGTAAAAGAAAAATGCATTAATATAATGTATTCCAAATAAAGTACATGCTTTCTGCATTCTGGGAGCTGTACTTTAATATACTTTATTAAGGAAATAAAAAAAAAATGTATTACACCACAAGTTTTTCCAACTTGCCATAAAATAGTTTGATGAAAATGTTACGTTCTATTACAAACTGGGAAAATTGGAAAAAAAGAGAAATTTTAATTAAAATGTATACTTGTCTCATTGAGGGTCTTGTGTATAGATTCCCTTCCTATTTTCTTAAAGCAGATAGCAATGAATGTTGTGATTTCTTTAAATGGGATAGATGAATTTGTTTCCTTTATATTAGTATTTACTCTAAACCTACCCATAGTCATAATTATTTTTGACCAGCACAGTGATGGATGCTCATTCAGTGAATTAATGCACATGTATATTCAGGTTTTCGAAAGCAAGATTGATATTTACCTATTTTATTTATTGATAGGTTTATCTATTTTACTCATCCTTTCCTCTTTTTTGAAATTATGACATACAATTACATATATTTATCGTTATAGCATGAAGTATTGATATGTCAACATTTTGTGGAATGATTAAATTTAGCTAATAAACAGTTGTATTTGCTCAAGCATATGTTATTTATGAGATAAGAACACAATGTCTGTATCTTCCCATTTATAAAAACATGTAGTGTGTTATTAATTGTAGTCACCATGCTCTATAGTAGGTCTCTTGAAGTGATTGCTCTGACTCCTATATAAGTGTAATTATATAATCCTTGATCAGCATGGGCCCATTTCTCTTCTCTGCTAACCTAGTCTCTGGTACCCACTCCTGTATGCTACTTAACTACTATATCAACATGTTTAGATTCCACCTCACTGTGAGATGCTGCAATATTTATAATTCTACATCCATTTATTTCACTTAATATAATGATCTGTAGTTGCATTCAAGTTGTCAGAATTGTCCTTATTATAGTTGAATGTTGTTCCATTATATACATATACCATGATTTCTTTATCCATTCATTTGTTGTTGGACACTTAAATTGATCCACTGGATGTTATGAACAGCACTAGAATAAACGTGAGAATACACATAACTCTTCAACATATTGTCCTTTTCTTTTTGGGTTTATATCTAATAATGGAATACACACAGAGTGGGACATGTGATTTACCTGGAAGTCCATATGGATCATCACTTAAATTTTTAAAAAAAATCTGAAACTGGAGAATGCACAGTCCTCTGTTGACAAGAAAAACCATGGAACCAGAAGAGCTTGCCATCATACTTAAGAATTCAACTGTGGAGGGCTGGGGATTTAGCTAGGTGGCACAGTGCCTGCCTGGCAAGCCCAAGGTCATGAGTTCAACTCCCAGTACCAGAAAAAAAAAAAAAAATCAAAGAAAAAAAAGAATTCAATGTGGAAAACTTTAGCCAGAAGTACTTGGCTCAGCATGGTGGTCCTGGGACAGGTCATATCTACATTCTCTGTTGTCCAGAATAGGATAAAAAGTACATGGTCCCTCACATGAAGGTTTTCTTACCAAATCAAGTTAAGACATAGGTAAGGGTCATATCTCAGCAATAGGCATTTATGCTTATGTACCTTCACACATTTATATGTTTCTTCAAATAATATTCTATATTCTAAAATTAGACCAATGCTTTCTACATTTTGAGAAAATAAGAAAAGATGTGTAAAATACTAACTACAGAAACATAGACGTTTTTCCTAGGATGAGGATCCTCCCCAATCATCCTGCAGAAGTAAATTCTGACTAGATGTAGCAGACATTTGAAGGAAGTCCACTTTTATTTCTTCTTTAGGACCATGATGATGTCGTGATGTCTGTAGTTGATGTTAGTAACTAATAGGGAACAGCATCTTGAGATTTCTAGAATTCTATAAATACTGTTTCTGTGTTTGTAATGAATTTTCTGAAAACCTCCAAGAGTTTCCTTTTTAAAAAGTTTCTTGAAACTTTCTGTTATTTCTTTCAATTTCTCATTTCTGTTCTACCTGAAAGCAAATTCAATTATCTGAAAGATTCCAAATTAGAATTGTCTAAGTCAAGGAAATTAATTCTCATAGATTCTTATATATATATATATATATATATATATATATATAAAATTTATCTCAGTTTATGCACAAATAAAACAATCAGAATAATACATGATAGCAGTCTGTAAAATTGGAAAGAGAAACTTAGAAAGAGAGGATTCAGAGGCTTCTCATTGAGAACAGCAATGATTAGTTCAACAGGCGAACAAGAAAGCCTATCAGAAGCACATATAAGAATCATTCAAGACATAGACAGAGCTGGTTCTTGTAGGAATAAGTCTAAGTAGAAATTGACCCAAGATTGCCAGGTAGAGTGGAAATACTCAATATATTTCTTAAATCCATAAAATATGCAATGCAAATAAGTATTTATTTTTATTCTCATTAAATGTAAAACATAACTTATCTATAATAGATATATTAATATTAAAAATATGAATATATGAAAAGTGGTTTGGTTTCATGTGCTAACTTTTAGTGTTTTGGAATATGTGCAAACACCTCATTATGCATCATCTTAGATATTTGTAAGATAATTGTAAGGTTATAGATAAGGAAAGAAAAGAGTTTAGGAGAAAGATCAGCTACTACGAATCCACTAATGATTGACTGGACACACTTGTGTCAATTTTTATACCTGTTTGATTTGTTGGAAATCAATAATATAGATAAAATATCTGTATATCATTTAACAAATATGTATTGCAATACCACAGTAACTAATGCATGCAATAGTACACTTACACTCTGGTACTGTATTTTGTTGCACAGTGGGGTGAATATATTTATCAACAATGCATTGTATATTTCCAAGTAGATAACAGATTCTGAATGTATTCACCAAAGAGAAATATAAATGTTTAAATTTATAGTTGTGATAATTTCTCTCATTTAATCATTAGTACTCATGAATTAAAATATCACTTTTACCCCACAAATACATATCTAGAATGCATCTGTCAAAGTCAACCAATAAAAATTTAAAATATGGGAAACTTTGAAAAAAATGATTATTTGAGAGAAAGTACTGGCTTTGATCATTCACTACTGTGAGTTGCATTGTTTGGTTGTTATCATCATTGTTAGAATTTAATACTTATTACCATCATTTAAAGTTGTTTTAAGCATTAAAAGTTACATGGGATGAGATATTTTGGCAGCCCACTGAGTAATCAAATAGAAAGGAAAAGTAAATATAGGCTCAACTTCTCCAATTTATCTACGATGCAATAATATAGGCCTTGAGAATTATGCACTCTGAATGAATCATATATAAATAAGTTAACTTAGTAGAATATTACTAATAAATGCAAAAAAATAGAGATATTGGCTGCTTATGGGTTAGTAACCCATCTTCTTAAGCCCATAGCAAGAAGAACACTGTTTTGGCTCCATCCTTGTTATTTGACACAGAGGTAAACACAAATTGGGTGAGTAATCTTAATAAAAGGATTTTTAATAATAATCATCTCTCCAATATAGCCAATTATCCTAGGAAATTGGAAAGTTTGAACAACAAAGCAAGAAATATATATTAGTGTAGTGATATCTCATGACCAAGATTCTGTTAGTTCTAAAAGTTTCATTCCGATTGTACTGCGACCATGGTGCTGTTCGTTACAAGTGATGTGTCTAAGACTGAGCCATAGACATGAAAGTAGCCTCTTCTGTTCAGCAGTCCTTTCTTTAAGGTACATTTGCTGCAATGTTCATAATTTTTTAAAAAGCTAGGAATTAAATATCATTGTTTTTATCCACTCATCAGGTAGATACTAAGGCTATTATCACATGTTGAGTATGGTGAACAGTCTGTTTAAAATAAATTTAGGTTGAAAAATAAAAATAAATAAAAATAACAATGTTGAAAAAGTGTATATTATTGCTATCAGCAGGATCTCATATATCCAAAACTATTTCATTTTGTTTAATTTATTTAACCTTACAATTCTTGCAAGTTTATAGTAGTTTAAAGTAAGTTATAGTAGTTTAAAGCACTTGCACCCTACTGCAAATGCTCTTGCTTGGTTTTATGCACATGCACACATCCATCTACACACACACACACACACACACACACACACACAAACACAAAAGAAATGAGTTTTTCCAATTTACTGAAGTTCACATGTAAATGGTGGATTGCTTTAGTTTGAATAACACTTGTTTCATATGGTCCTTGGTTCTTGCCATATCATGAAGATTGGCTGCAGAGTTTAAGACAGATATTTGTGTGACATTACTTCTCATCTTAAAGATCTGCTTTTGAAAATAGAATAATTGATCAGAGAGGTGCTGCCACATATTAATGTATTTTCATAAAATCCTGGATGGATGTTTATAGAACAGTTAACACCTCCAAATAACTGTCAGTGTGTGTGTTTAAATTTCTATCAAGCGTTGTTATCAAGTGACATGAATTTTCATTGGGAAATTTCACATATTCCATTTTTAAATAAACAACTTAATAGTGAGATAACAAGAGAGGAAAATTCAAACATGCAGTATCCTGGCTATTGAATATTGAAGTAAAAAAAATCATTTAAGGATGCATGTTTGAAAGTAATGGAAATAGACTCTGGGGTAAGCACACTGCAGATTCCAGAAAAAAATATCTAACTTCGCAAAGTGCTAAAGTGCACATTATATATTGAATTCTGTTAAAATATTAAGCATGAACTTATACTGGTATTACACACAGGATTTGGAATCTTGTGCTTCTTAAATCTATGGGGACACTCAGGCAAAGGGCATGTAAGAACTTCAGAAACAAGATATTTTATGTACTACTCCTGTCACTATTATTTTTATAATGTATTCTACAGTAAAATATTTATAACTCCAAAAGAAGAAAGCAAAGGTTACCTCTATACTTGTACAATCCAGAAATACCTTCATTAACCTTATGGCAAGCAGAGTTTTCTTCCATATTTTCTTTCATGTATCAATTATGTTTTAAAATTAAACATATTTTTAGGGATATGGAGAAACATAATAACATTTTTGTAAATATTTTGTTAGTTTTAAGAATTTTTAAAATAGTTTTTTAAAAATTTGAAAGCTATTATTCTATTTGGATACTTAAATTCTTCACATTGGTTTGTTATTATGATCATGGTAGTGATGACCGTCTCTGAAAATACATTTATATACACAGTCTTTCTAGAATTAGATTTAGCAAGTTAGATTAAATTAAAATTTTATGTTTACTTGTACATGTTAGAATTGTTTTCTTGCCACTAATTGTGCATATTTTTGTTTCTGCTGGACAGAAGAAGTGCTTTGTCACATACAATCGTGTCCCTTTATGTGGATCCATTCTGAGAAATGTGTCATCAGAATCTTTGATTATTGTGTGAAGATCATGTAGTATTTTACATATATTACAGTGTATAGCATACTTAAGACTGAGTCATAATTGTAGATTGTGTGTTTTTGTATGGTTAACAGGACAGTGTTTATATATAAGGAATATGACAAATACCCGAAGAATATGCTGCTCTTTGACAGTAGGATGGCTGTGAGGTCTGTAAGTGGTGCAATATATCGGCACTGTTATCATACTATGAGATTATTGTTATACACTGGTCCTTTATTGAATAATATATCATGGTGTAGTATATTATATAGTGCCCTAGTTACTTTCATAGAGTATTTTTTTTGTCCTTTTGAGACAAGGTCTTGCTGTGCAGTTCAGACTGGTCTTGAGCTCACCCTGAATCCCAGGCTGGTCTCGAACTTTCTAAGATCCTCCTGCTTCCTGAGTGCTGGGATTACAGATGTCCATTACCATGTCTGGCTTTCACAGAGTATTAAAACATTTTTATTCCACCTTTTAAAAATCTTTAGCTTTTTCTAAATTTAGTAAGTTTTACATTCTGGCTTAAAATGTGTGGGGCATTACAGAAAGTGGCTTTATGATTCTATTATGGATTACTTTCCTACCACTTGCAAAAAGCAGCAGAGAAATCATGATCCTTTCTGGGTCCATGCCTACAGAAAAAAACTGTAAATTACTATTCACCTTTATGGAAACAAACAAACAACAAAATGATAAGAAAAATCTCTCCCTCTGACTTATGCATTGCACAATAAAGATTTTTCATTGAAGTATATTGTTATGTCCTTAAACACAAACAACTGAAAAATCACAAGTAGCCCATGGCTTTTGGGTTTATTCAGGTCACGATCTTGTCACTAGAAATAGTCAAGCAGCTTTAGATTAAAATGTTCACTCATTTTAGCAAAGAGAAGTTTTAGATTTTGGAATATACTGACCTTTCTGAGTGAATAAATCATAAGTAAATGGGTGATTTCAAGCACTAATTGTTGTTTAAATTTGCTTTTTCTTTTGTAGGAAGCATGCCATTTCACTTGTTGCACCTTAATCTTGCAATGTCTTAGTACCTGACTCTATATTATATTTTATACAGAAAAAAATCCTTTCCCAAAATAATCAAAATACATGTATTTGTACACCTAATGATATAAGGCCCACGGCTAAAAAAATCTAATAATCCCACTCAAAATAATAAAAACTAATTATGTCATTTTGCAAAATGAATTAACAGCTAATATATAAATGTTTCATCCAAAGCAAAATTCCTTAAGGTCAGAAGAATAAAATTGAAGAAATAATCATAGTAAAACCCATAGAAATGGTCCATGATTTAGCTTTCAGTCTTGAGACCGGAAGGAACAAGAGTCAGGTGGTAGAATTCATACACATGTAAAGATCCTGTGGATTCACACCCTAGAATAATATTGTAGTAGATGTGAGCAGGTGTAAAAATACTGTGCAAAATCACATGTGGTTGTGTATTAGAAAATAAGAATTACATTTATAGAATGACATGAGGGCAGGCTTTGACTAGGATTTCCCTGATTCTATAGATAAGTTTAGAAGAATGAGAGTCTGACAATATTGAAGCTTCTTATTGATTAACATGTGGTATATCTGTATTCATTATAATTCTTTTTCTAAAGCTTTACATAAATGAATTGAATATACGTAAGTGAATTCACTTATGGAATTCTCTGATGCATTGAGCACATTTTAGTCTACCCTTGGGCTAGTATTACATTGTCTTAATTATTACTGATTTGTAAAGGTTTTATAAACAATTTGAGTGTATTATTCATGGTGCTGTAGGTCACATGTAAAACATATAATTTTAAATGAATTTATCTGTTGGGTCGTATGCAAGCATACACACTAACTATGGAATGTACATGTGAATTGCATTAGATTGGTAGGTTAATTTAAGGAGTGAAATTTGTAACAATATGGCGGATGCTTCAATATATAAAGTGGCATATTCTCTTATTTATTAAGATATATAATTTATTTCAAAAAATTTAAGAAGAAATTTTATTTGACTTTGAGATGTTTGATATATTTGTGACTATTAGGTATGGTACCACTCCTTAGTATCTTAATTTTCTATCAGTGCTGCTGGATAAGTTTATAAGTGATTGCCCTCTGTCAGCGTGGGTGCACATATTTTAACAAATTCATTTTAAAAATCCCTCTGTATTTTCAACAAATTATTATAGGGCTTTTTCACTTGTAGAATCCTAACCTATGAAATAATGACATCCAATAAAAAATACAGATTTTAGAATGAGAAGTGTCATCATTTCAGAATTGATTATGAAATTGGCTTAAGATTTTTATAGGTACTTCTTGATGATGTCACATTTCATTTCTTGCTGGCTATGTTCATTTTTAAAATTTTTAATAAAATTTCTATATTTTGTAAATATAACAAAAGAGCATTTTACTTTTGAATACTGTTGCTTACTCAAGCAAATATGTATTATAGTTATGTGTTCTTTATTACAGACAGCTAGGAGAAAATATTCTAGAGGATTTTTTTCTATAAAAATATAAAATATGTTAGGAGATATGTATGTTCAAACACACTACAATATATACTACCACATAGTATTCATAAGATGCAAATTTTCAATAATTTGTATGTCAGTTATATTTAAAGAATAATAAAATTAAATACCAAATGCAACCATCTATTGACATGATTTTCAGGTTTTTCATTATATATTAATAGTAGGAAATAGTGTAGAATATATTTATTAATATTTAATGATTTAATTTACTCAACAAACTTTGCATTCAAGAAATTAACTTTTTCCTTGATATATTGACTGTCTACATTTGTATATTTCTTTTAAAAATGTTTTACTGGGGGATTTTGCATCTATGTTCTTGTTAAAGACTTTTTATTTATTCATTTATCGAGATAGGATCTTGCTATGTAGTCCAGGCTGGACTTGAATTCACTATGTAGTCCAGGATTGCCTCAGACGTGGAGCAATCCTCCTGCCTCAGCCTCCTGAGTTCTGGGATTACACAAGTGTGTCACCACACCCAGCTGTGAAAGTCTTTCATGGAACTTTTTATTTTTTTTTTTTTCAGGCTTGATATAATATTATTTGGGCTCCGTCAATTAAATTCTGCCTCATTTTACTTGACTGAAGCTTTATCCGAAATTTTTTATTGTAATACTTTATTGAATTTGGTATGGAAAACCATCTGATTCCTGAGTTTACTATTTTTCAAAAATGTTTTAACTGAGATAGAGTGAACTTAAAGTACAATTATGGAATAATGACTGCCAAAAAGCAAAGCTGGATATGTTTAATTAATTAATTAATTAGTTTTTGGTACTGGGATTTGGACTCAGGGTCTTCCCGATAAACTACATACTTCACTTTCTTTTTATTTTTTGAGTTACTCAGTTGTCCAGGCTGAGCTCAAACTTGCAATGCTCACACCGCAGCCTCCTGGATGGTTATGATTATGGGTGTGAACTGCCATGCCCAGCTTGATACACTCATTTTAATAACAAAAGGTAAGAATATAGACAGATCTATGTTTAGTTAGCTATACTGCCATATCTCACTAAAAAGTCCAACCTTTCCTTAGGATATCATTTTAATCGAAGTGTATATTTACATTGATATATTAGCATTCAGTTTGAATTAATACAGATACACACTTGTTGGAATTTTTCATAATACAGATGCTATTGTTGTGATATTTTATAATAGCACTGTTACATTTTATTAATTTATTTTTGCCTAGTACATAAGTTTGACATTGCTCAGTAGGTAAAACAGCAATATTTATTATTTCTGTTTATCACTTTTGGAACTAAGTGGGAACTATTCTTTTGCCTATTCAAGAAATAGTTGTGCAAACATTTATTAATTTATTTATTCAATAAACTTTTACTAACAATTTTATTGAAGTGTTGATTTGTAATTATTAAAGTACCATTTGACTTCAAATAATATTTCTATGTTTGAGAATACACTCAGTCATGCATTTATTTTCTTTTTTCTGTTTTCAATAAGTCAAAATAATTATTAATGTTTAACTAAACTATTTGAAGATGCAATATCTATCACTTGATTTTCTGCCCAGCCTTCTCATTCTTTTTCTATACATTCACACTCATATACAAGATAATAGCAATTTTGTTACAGAACCTAGTTCTCCACATCACAATTGTTAGGATGAACTATAGAAACCTCTTCAAATTGCTGCTTCTTTCTCTGGTACTGTATACTCCAAACTGAAAAGACTGGACTATACCAGTGACTAAGTATTCCCTATGTTTCAGAATGGAGTATCTAGAGAGAGAAGATACTGATAACATTCTAATCCTTTCATGTATCACTTTTCCTTAAATTTCATTACTAAGTTCGTTGAACCAGTGACTCCTTTTTTTTGCCTAAACTGGGATTATATTTTTCTCATAATAAAAGCCAAAAAATGTTTGTTCCAGAATTTCTATAGACTAGTTTACTAAATTCTAAAATTAATTACATTGCTTATAACACATTTATTTAAATTTTTGTATTTGGATGTCAAACAGCTCACAGAATATCTTTAAAAATCCAAATTTTATCAATTATGTAGAGGTAACTCTTTTCCTTGGGCAGTTTCCAACTCCATATCATATTATTTTGTCACTTTTATTTTTCTAAATCAAGTAGTTCACCCATCCATGTTTGTACAATATTGAGAAAAATGGTATAAGCCCACAGATAGTTCTGCAAAGACAAACAAGCTCTAAGAACTTAATAATTACAAGACTAGAGAAAGTGTTTTTGTACCAGAATTGTTCTAACTTTCTCTCCTGTCTCAACCATGGAACGTGAGTGTTGAGGTTCTTCTGTCTGAAAATGCATGGTGGACAATGATGATAAATGGATAGTGATAACTACTACATTAGAATTGCCAATGCCCCAGACAGCTAAATAGAGAAGACCAAAGACCATAATACTCTGTTGTGGTTTCCAGGACACTGATACTTTTTAGAAAAGGAAAACTTAAGAGATTCTGAAATTCAATGATACTATCTCATACAACTTCTGTACCCATATGGCACATCTTCTTTGTGTTCCAACTAAAAATTATTTTAACCTGAAATGTTTTAACACATTATTTTTGTTAAATGAACAGATATACAGGAACTGACTGGCAGCACAGTAAGTCATAATAACAAGATGTTTTAAGAAATAACAAGCATTTACGAAATACTTGCATACCACAAAAGCATGACTGCTGAAAAACTTATTTTTGCAAATTCTATTAACTTTCACAAGTGAACTTCTTAATAAGAACTATTAATTTAGTGCCTTTTTAGAAAGAAAAACATAACAGGCAAATCAATTTAAAAGAAACTGCTTGTATATGGTATAATCTTACATGACAGAGAACACTAAAATCTCCACTAAAAATTTACTAAGACTGATAAATAAATGCATTAATGTTAGGCCACAAAGTCAATATGCAGAAATCAGTAGCATTTCTATTTTGTCAGAAAAATAAATCAAGAAACCATTCCCATTTACAATAGGTTTAAAAATAATTGGGAATAAATTTACAGAGGAGGTAGAAACTCTCCCCAGTGAAAATGTTAGTGAAAGAAATTGAAAAAAGAAGCCTAAACATAATATGTAACATGTTTACAAATAGAAAGAGTTTTTGTTTAAAACTTTCAGTTATTATAGCAGCACGGTTTGCAATAGCTAAATCATGAAAACAACCCAAATGTCCATCAACCTGGGACTGGATAAAGAAGATGTGGTTTTTTTAATTCAATAGAGTACTATTGGCCATAACAAAGGATAAATTTAAGGCATTTCTAGGTAAATGGATGTAACTTGAGACCAGACTCTTATGTAAAATAAATTCAAAACACATGTGTAAATGTTGCATTTTCTCCCTGATGTAAGAAATGGAAAGAGTAAATAAAGACCAAAATGTACAATGGATATTGTGAAATGGGAAGAAATTATTCAAAATAAAAAAAGAACTAGGGAGGAGAAAGGAAGGAAGGGAAAATACTATTTTAAAAAAAGGATAAAATGGAAACAAAACTTTGTAAATAGGGAGGGAAGATGGGTTAAAGGGAGGAGAGGGGGTTGTGTAAAAGAGGAATCAAAATATATCATGTACAGACACAAATTGCCTATGATGAATATGATCATTATGCATATCTAAAAGGTACCAATAAACTTAATTATATACAAAATAAAATCAACTACCCATACAAAAGTCCACATTACCTAAGTTGATCTGTAGACTAAATGTAATTCTTGTAAAAATGACATTCTGCATAGACATAGAAAAAAACCTTTCTACAATTTACATGGAATCACAGAAGACTTCATACACTGAAAGTCTGATAAAAAGTAACCAACATGGACTTAACAAAATATACTACAAACTTCAAATATACTACTGACTTCAATACACTACTGACTTCAAAATATACCACAAGCCTATATTAACCAAAAAGCATGATACTTGGACAAAATAAGACACAGAGCAAAAGGATGGAATATAGAACCTAGAAATGACTTCATGTACTTACAGAAAATTTATTTTTAACAAACATGTCAAGAACATGAGCTGCTGTCAAAGCATTATCTTCAACAAGTGGTGCCGGGAGACCTGGATATCAGTGGACATCAGAAAGTAATTTAATCCATGTCTCTCACCATGTTCAAAACTCAATGTAAAATGCACTAAATACTTAAAAGTTACATTAGAAATTATAAAACTACTACAGGTAAACGCCTGAAGACAATGATCGAGGGGAAATGTTTTTGAAGAACACCTCAAAAGCACAGACAACAAAAGCAAAAACAGGAAAATGAGATTGTAGCAAATTAAACAGCTTCTGTATAAAAAAGGAAACAATAGAGTGAAGAGACAATCTGTACCACATGGGAAAATATTTGCAAACTATATCTCCAGCAATGGACCTAATACCCAGAAGATACAAGAACTTCAACATCACTTGAACAAATAATCTGATTAAAAGTGAATAAATTATCTGGAGAGAGACTTTTTAAGAGGAAACATAAAATGCTTAGTAGTTATATGAAGAGTTGTTCAACATTACTTATAATCAGGAAAATGAAATAGTAAAGAGCATAGTAAAATATCATTTGTCCCCAAGAAGATATCCCATTATCCAATAACAAAACAACAACAACAGCGTGTGCGCGTGCGCGCGCATACACACACACACACACACACACACACACACACACATTGGTAAGAACATAGAGGAAGTAGCATTCTTATATACCATTGGCGGGAAGGTACATTTGTAGAACCATTATAGGAAATAGTGTAGAATATCCTGAAAAATTAAAAACAGATCTATCATATGATCCAACAAATCCAATGAAAAATAAATCTGTATATGCAAGAAATAGCTGCACTCTTATATTTTATTGCGGCACTGTTTACAACAAACAAGATGTGAATCTTTGCAAATATCTGTCAATCGATAAATGGAAACAGAAACTATGGCAAATATACATTATGGAGTATTGCTTTGCCATAAAACTTTAAATCTTTTCATATGTGGCAACAGGGATAAGACATCATGTTAAATGTCATAAATCAAACACAGAAAGAAAAATGCTGCATGTTCTCATTCATATACAGAAGTTTAAAAAGTTGATTTCACAGAAGGAAAGAAAAAACTAGCTATTAGAGAATGGGAAGGATGGAAGGAAGAAGAAAAGTGATAAAGTAGACTGGCCATTACAAGCATTTGTGTTTAATGTGAAGAATATTTTCTAGAATTCTATAGCACAGCATGGTGATATAGTTTACAATAATTTTATACATATCAATAGCACTTAGGAGGCTTTTGTATATTTTCACTAGAAATATGTGGTGAAATTGAGGATAATGGAAATAGCAATTATCCTGATTTGATTATTATACATTACATACATGTACTGAACTATAACATTTAGCTCTGGCTGGGCATGGTGGTGCACACCTGTAATCCCAGCACTCGGGAGGCTGAAGCAGGAGGATCGTTGTGAGTTTGCGACCAGCCTAGGCTACAAAGTTAGCTCAAGGCCAGCCTGAACTGCATAGCAAGACCCAGTCTCAAAAAGGCAAAAAATACACATTTAGCTCTATACATACAACTACCATGTGTTAAGTAACATATTCAAAATCTTAACATAAATATTTATTTTTGCAATTTTAGATTGTTTCCATAGATCATGGTATTAAACTTTTTAACCATTCCATTGGCTATTTTAATGACTTGACATAAATGTAGGGAATGTAAGAAAATTATATTCTTGTTTGATGATAATAGATTAAAAATAAAATCTTTTTCATGACATGCAAGGATTGGAACTATAGTATGATCCTAGAAATGCTAGGTTGGTGAATCCCAAGATCAAAATATTGTAGAGTAGGAAAAGGGTGTGGGCAAGTGTTTCAGTCAATGCTCAAGAGATATGTCTGATAAATAAGAGAAATAATTTCTGAGCGATCAGAGGTGCAACAGATAGAGAATCATAGATCGATTTAGCTATGCATTTCTGTAAAGTTTAGTTTGTCCACTCTTACACTGATTCACCTTTAAAATGACTCTGGTTATATATATTGATGTAACTTAGTGGTATAAAATAAAAATTATATACACAAAATTTAGTCATTATAAATACAAAACAACACAGAGAAAATGATGACCAATAGTTAATTAGAAAATATTTCCTTATTTGATATTCTGGAGCTATGGATAGTGAACAATTTCTGACAAGCAATTCATCTAAACAAAACAATTGGATGGCTATTAGGTGAATTATATCAGTGTGCTTGTTGCAACATTTTGTTTCCATGCAGTGGTTTAAAAATCACAGTAATGGATATATTAAAACTGTTTCCAATCCCATGTGTGCCCACGAAAGAATTAACTAAGGCAGGTTGAATACAAATCAATTAATGCCAGTTTTTATCTGGCTGCTATTTCTTTACTTGTACATTGTTTTTTTTCCTATAGTTCATAGTGAAATCAGACTCTGCCAGTAAGTTGTAGCTATGATGACAGCAGTCAGACCTACTTGGGTCCTCAAATTCACTTCTAAAACTCACTCCTATCTCAGTGAAGCACGTGCTTGGGAGTTGGGGAAAACATTAGAGTGATACAAGGAAAAACTTGTATCCAAGTGTCAACCTCCAAGATAAATTGTTCCACATATAGCTTGCTTTTGTTTTGGAAATCTGAGAGAGAGCAAAAAATTTGAAGTTTGTCTTTGAGGTATGCAGATTTAGGATGTTCTTTCAAGGGATGGAAGATATTTAACAGAAATTTTACATATTCTCCAGAGTTCTGGAATCAGGTTGAGGGTGAGCAGTTCAGAGGTTTTAAAAATTATTTATCAGAAATGAAAGAATCACTATGCTCCCCACCTCCCACCTTTGAAATAGTGAATTGCTATGAGTAGAGGAAAGAAAACCCCACAGCAATATCTAGGTCTGTTTATTTCTTTAGAATAAATTTTAATATAAACACTGTAAATGGTTTCACAGAATAATTCATTGAGGGCACTTGAATTTGAGTTTATATTATATATTCATAGCTTTTTGTGGCAGCCAGAGGCCATGAGTCTTAGGCCTGACATGATGAGCCTCGTGGGAGAGGGATGCGATTTGTATCACAGATGCCCTTAAGAGAGTTTCCAGCTGTGTACTTTGCTTTCAAACTGGATGCAAAATTAAACTTAGCTGTAATGACTTCTGTTGGCGTCAGTGAGAATTAGTCTTCAACTTTACAGTTGCTATAGGAAGGATAAAGTGACTCATTTAAACACTCATATGATTTGTGTATAAAGATGGGGAATTAGAAAAGTGAACACAAGAGTTTATCTCTATTGTATCTTTTAATACCAAAACCATAAAATTTTCTGAACCAGAAAAATGAATTCTCTTAGAAGTGGGAGGCTTATTGTCTACAATTCTTAAATTGGAAGTTTTGTGAATGGATTAGACATTTTCTAACTTAAGAAGAATTTCCATCCAAATATATTCTCACTAACTGTATCTTTAGAGGAAGGGAGTTACTCTCGTGCTCCACCATGCAGAATTCATAGGTTTTTTTCTTTTCCTGCAGTGGCTGGCTCTCCAGATGCAGAGGTCCTCCTCTGTTGGAGGACAAGTAACTGTAGCAGAAATTAATGTGGCTTATCTTTGACCCATAGCATACTGGGCACTAGTGATAATTTCTCAGCAGAATTGGTGATCACAATGGCTCTAAGGAGTTTCTTGTGAAGAGTTTCAGTGGAACAAGGAATAGGGAAGTACAGGCAATAAATAAAGTAGCTTGAGATTTTATTTTAGAATTCTGATAACTGCCTTAATAACTATGAGAACATTATCAGTTGAAACTGAAATGAGTGCAACATTGGAGAATTATATTTTTGTGTAAGAAGTACAGGCAATAAATAAAGTAGCTCGAGATTTTATTTTAGAATTCTGATAACTGCCCTAATAACTATGAGAACATTATCAATTGAAACTGAAATGAGTGCAACATTGGAGAATTATATTTTTGTGTAAGTGTTCTTATTATTCCAAGTTTAGGATCTCACAGGGCTCAAAATTATAAGGTTATAAAGCCTCTCTAATATCCTAACTTTAAAGCATGTAGTAAATAGCTCCTCTGTAAGCTCACACAGCCTTCTTCCTGGAATGCACAAGTTTTTGGGTTCAATATCATTGTCCAATGCAGTAGGAAGAGGTATCCCCAATTGCTAGGATTTAGAGCACTTTTATTAAATGATGATTTTCTGTGACTCCACAATACTATGGAAGAAAACAAGAGTAGAGCACCAAATGCTTTAAATTAAAATCAGCAACATGATTTCTCCTACCATCTTGAAGATTCTTTCCAGGAAATGCTAATTTGAACACAAACTGTGCAGCTATGTCTTTTTCCCAGAGGAGAAATGTATGGATTAATAGGAGGAACTGGAATGTTGAAGATCCACTAGCGCTGGATTTTATGTGAAGCTCCTCATGAACTTAAACCTGTGTGACCATTAGTGGTGATATACAAACTTGACTAGAGGAAGAAACTCCTAGCACATTGGTAAGCACAATTCTGAATTTGTCTGTGGGGTGTTTCCAGAGATGACTGTCTTGTAGACCAGTCACTTCCTGCTCGCCCCAGTTATGGGCAACAAAACCCAGCAGGCTTGGATGAAGTACAAGGGAAAAAATGAGTTTTTGAAGAGCAACGGTCCTCTAGAACTGGTGCATCTTTTGCTGTTGTCACCTTTGAACATCATTTCCAGTTTATTCAGCCTTTCAGTGCAGACTCACTTCAGGGACTCTCCTGTTAACTTCCAGCTGTCAATGTTGAACTGGAGCTGCACCACTGAACCCTTTGTTGCATTGTATCCATCTCTGTGGCCTGAAGAGGTACTGGATCCTTCATCTCTCTGGTGTGCAGATCGTCACTGTAGACACTCAGGCCATTGTAAGCTTACCTAACAAATTCCCTTGCATAATTATACATACAGTTTCTATTTATTCAGTTGCTCCAGGATCCCTAACCCATACAACCAAACCAGATTGGTTAACCATCCTCACTATCTTTGGCCCTAGCTGTCGTTTAAGTTTTGATTCCATGAATCAGGCAGGATGGATTGAGGCACCCAGCACTCAGTTCTGCTCCATGAAAGAGAACTGAAGAAGCAAGGGTAGAGCTGCATATTGAAGTGAGGGACCGTTGCAGTACATTGGAATGCAAGTGCAAAAACATGAATTCTTGTAAAATCCCAAGACCTGACAAAGCAGAAGAACTGTTGGGTGTCAGCTTTTGTTTCACATCACCCTGCCCTGTGCTTCTATTCTCTCAAATTCCACTGTCTTTGCATTTGGGCCTTTTACTTTTGAAGTGAACTACAGAGATTCATATCTATATACCCACAGTCACCCATATATTTTCTGCTGACTTTAAACTACCCAAATCCCCTTTCCAAAGAAAGGGTTATATGCTCTGTCATGACATTTCTCATGAGAACCTGCCCCTCTAGCTATATGGAAGATTATGTCAGCACATTATGAAAAGCAACCCTTGATTCATCAACAGAAAACATGAAGAGACTAGACAGTCAGCTCAATGTGGCTGAATATGCTTCAGGGGCATTACAAATATCATCCAACTGGTGGCTTTGGAGCTGTAAGAGATTGTGTCTGCCATCTGGACTTACTGCTGTGAGCACAGGAGAAAGAACCAGCCGCCAGATACGAGGGCAAGGTGTGTTTAAATGGACAAAGACGTCATGTGGCTCAAAGTACTCCTGCCCTTACAGCAGCCATTTTCAGGGCTCTCCTGCCAGAGATTAGAATTCTGATTCTTTCTAGGATTGAGACAGAACCGAGGGCCTTCATAATGAGCTCCATCCCTAGCTTCCCATTTTTATTTTTATTTTGAGACAAGGTCTCACTAAATTGCTACATGAGTAGCCATATTAGATTCCATCTCAATCCTCCTGCCTCAGCTTCTCAGAGTGCTGGGATTACAGGTGTGCATTACCATACTATTACCCAGGTGAAAGATTAGAATCCTATGCTCACTATAGTAACTCCACATTGCATATTGCTCAATCCAGCACTGCAATTAAATAGAATATCCCCCTACTGAACTATCACATGAGTTAGTTTGTCCCATAGCAACATGTTTCATCAGGAAAACTATAACTCTAGATGTAAAGCCTTCAGTTTGTATTTCTGCATGAGCTCAATAGTAATTGTGGATGTGAATGATGGTGAGCACCAGCCACCAAGCTTTTTGAGGCAGATTCTGGACCCACTACCTTCACGTGTAGGCTTAATACTTCGCAGTATGTCCTGACTCAAGCAGATGTTTTTTGTTTTGTTTTCTTTTTGCTATAATTTTGAAATTTTATTTTAAAGAGAATAATGATAAAAAACAATAAAAATGATACAGAATTTCAAAACAAGATGATAGGAAATCAATAATGGTTGTTATACTGCATATTGTTATCTTCAAACCAGTTGTTCAAATTACCAGATATAGGCATGTAAAATTGATCAAACAATTAAGCATTAACTGTTCCTTTCAATAAATCAATGGAAATTAGTAGTACAATTACCTTAGCTATCTTGTGTGTGTATGTATATATTTCTCTTCTTTCTTTGTTTTCTACTTCTTTCCATCCCAGTTGTGCTTTAAAATATTCTGTTGGTTGATTATTTTAATATAAAAAATTAATAATAGAAACAAAAATTTGCCTTCCATTTTCACATTCATTAATGTTTTTGCATATGGTAATCCAGGGAATGAGAGCAGAATTTCATTTTTACATATGGGAGTATCAAACCTCAGAGAATTCCATGACTAAAACTAATAAGATTAAAGGGGGGAGTAATAGCTATGCTATTGAACCTTTTTTTCAACAACATGTTGCCTTTTGTGCTGTAAATTCTAGATTATTCTCAGTTTGTGTGTTGTTAAATAGAAAAGATTAGGATAGCCATGTGTGGTGGTATATGACTGTAATCCCAGCACTCAGGAGGCTGAGGCAGGGGGATCATTGTGAGTTCGAGACCAACCCGGGCTGCAAAGTGAGCTCAGAGCCAGCTTGAACTGTATAGCAAGACCCTGTCTCAAAAAGACAAAAAAAGAAAAGGAAAAAAAAGAGAAAAAGGATAAGATAGTATGAGAGACATAAATTTTAGAAGAGGCACTCTACCTGGTATGTTACAAGTGGGTGGATGGCTGAAGTACACAAAACTGAATAACAAAATGTGGTAAAACTTCTGGAGTTGGATGCCTTTGTCATGTAACATGAATAGCTCTACCTATTGCCCAAGATATTTATTTATCATGTCTTTTTAATCACTGCTTATTTTAGCATAGCAATGATTTGAGAAAATTATTGATGAAAACATTTACGTATATTTAAAACATCAACTAAACAACAGACACTATGTATGACTAAAACATCCTAGTACCTAGCACATAATTAGCATGTAAAGTCTACTGCCTAAGAGGAAAATACATCATTAAGAGTTTAATTAAATGATTCAGGCACGACTACATAGCTAACCTGCCTGAACTTTTCAGGATTTGGGAGTCAACTGTCAATTACTTTAAATCTAAGCTCACTGTTTTCATTACCATTAGAATTATCACAGGATTTTACCACGTTTATGTATAATTTGGTCTTTAACACAATTTAGTAAGGTGAATGGGGTTTGAATAACCATTTTTTAAAAATAATGTAACTTTAGGTAAAGAAGTGGGGTTGATTAACTATGTTTCCAATATAGAAGTGCCTTAGTCCATTTCCATGGCTATAGCAAAACTAGCATTAAATTGATAACTTATAAACAACAAACTAGTATGTCTCAGATTTGTAGAGTTTAAAGACTACAAGGTGAAGGACTTTGCAAATTGTCTGGTGGGGTCCACTTTATGTTTCATAAACAACACCTCATTGAAGTGAGCTCACAAGACAGCAAGGTAAGGTACCTGGGGTGAGTTTTATGAGATCACCGATCCCACTGATGAAGGCTCCACTCTTCTAACCAAGCCACACCTGAAAGGCTCCACACCAATGACCATTTTATTAGGAAAGTGGGGCTCAACATATAAATTTAGAGGGTACAAAAATTCAGTCTGCAGCAAAAAGTCATAGTTACTGTTCCTGGTCATTTTGTAGATGTGATACAAACATTAATAAAACATTTGCTTTCATATTTGAATGCAAACTATTCATATAATTCATGTCAGGTTTGTTATGTCTGACCACAAAGTTGCAACTGATATGTCTGCTGGAATATTAAACATGTAGGCTAGGATCAGTTACTTAGGTAAGTTAAACAAAATGTCAAACATGAAACATTTTTTATGACAAAAAGAAAATTTCTTAGAATAAAATATTCATAGGAACTATAATCACAATAATCTAACTGATAAATGTTTTCCTTTATTATAAAAAAAAATTACAAGCCGTTCTATTCAGTTTTCCATGGCTGGTACAAACCACACAACACCTACAATGTAAAGGAGGAATGCTTTCTTTTGGCTCGTGGTTCTGGTTTTTTCAGTCCATGGCTGGCTGGGACCAAGACAGAAACATCATGGTGGAAGAGGTGGCATCTGGGAAGCAGTGAGTATGGGAGGAATTCAGAGAGGAAAGACCAGGGTCCAGATAGAGTTCTCAAGGCCACGCCCCGATAACCCACCCGGAAGCGTTCTTTACTAATCTTCTACACATTTTTCAAAATGAGCAAGTTGATAATCAAGATTGGTATGTAAACTTTAAAATTATAACTGTTACAAAGCTATACATTTCTTGTAGCCATCTATAACAAAATAGGCATGAAAAGGATTATTGTAGACTGGGGTTAATATAATAATATCAATATTATGGATTGGAGGGGCTGGGGATTTAGCTCAGCGGCAAAAGCGCCTGCCCGGCAAGCGCAAAGTCGTGAGTTCGGTTCCCGGTACCGGAGAAAAACCAAAAAAAAAATTATGGATTGGAGTTTTAGAGAAAAACACACAATTGCTTAGAGCTTATTTTAGGTATGTTATTATGCTTATTAAAATTACTTGCATATGTAAGCACTATTAATATCAATTTAAACTTGCAATGTTTCTTACTAATTCTAGGAGGTAATATTCAGTGCTTGGATGGATAAATATAAATAATTCTCAACAAATATAAATATAATCAGTTCTCAACATATAACAAAATGTAAAATGAGTTTTATTTTCATATTAAGAAAAAATGTACATATTAAGTGCAAAATATAAATTCAATGTAGAATGCACGGAGGTCAAAATTATTAAAACTGCAGTCTTCCTATAGCCTTCAAATAAATGTAATTGGAAAATAGTTTTCAGGAGGACTTTAAAATATATGGAATATTAATTTGTTAAGTGTTTTCTTTAATATCAGATGGAGAATGTTAAAGTAATAAATGAAAACATAAGAATAAGAAATCATAATGATGGGGCTGGGGATTTAGCTCAAAGGCACAGTGCCTGCCCGGTAAGCGCAAGGTCATGAGTTCGATTTCCGGTACCAGAAAAAAACAAAAAACAAAACAAAACAAAAAAAGAAATCATAATGATATAGAAATTCTAACACACTAATCTTTCTCATTAATTTTCAAACTTTTGCTAGATAGCCATTTTGAAATATATGGAAATTATTCCCACGTGAATTCCTTGTAAGAAGGTGTATCATTTATAAGGGATAGTCTGAACCCTGTTTTCTTTTCTGCTTTTGTTTTTTGAGACAGGGTCTTGCCATATAACTCAGACTGGCCTTGAACTCACAATGTAGTTCAGGCTGGCCTCAAACTCATGGCAACCCTCGTGGCTCAACCTCCTCAAACTGAAATTATAGGTGTGCACCACTTCCCGGCTGTTTCCTTTCCTGGCAAGCGGAAACAAATAGGAAAAATAGTTAAAGAAGGAAAATTCAGGATTTAAGAACTTTGATAAAATGTGGCTGAATCAGAAATAATAATATCAATGGTTAATTTGTAAGTGGAAATACTGCATTCTCAGATTATTTTGACTTTTTGGGTTTTTTTGTTTTTAGGTTTTTTTTGTTTTTTTCCAGTACCGGGAACCGAACTCATGACCTTCCGCTTGCCAGGCAGGCGCTGTGCCACTGAGCTAAATCCCCAGCCCCTAAAAGAATTTAGTTTTTTGGTTTTTTTTTTTGTTTTTTTGTTTTTTTTATTTTGACTTTTTAAGTACAGGATAACTTAAATGTTGAGGTGAAAAATAATCATCTGTACATTAGCATCTGTGCAAATTTTGTTCACTGTACATAATAAAGAAATAGAAGTATACAGGGATTCTAACTTTAGCATTTTGCTTATATTTTATGATAATATTAGTATATTGACATTTCAAATATCATAGAACCATTTAATATCTGGATGATATTACAGAAGGTGGTTTAAATCATTGAGTGATATAGAGACGTGTTTTAGTAAATCATTTTGTTATGATACTTGTTGTTTTTTAAGTACATTAAAATTTATCATATTGTATAAAATTTAAATTTCATGAAGATTGATTTTCAACTTGAATAAATTAGAAACAAATGGCTCTCTAGTCAAATGTAGCCAAGACAGAATAGTGATAGTTGGCAACACACAAATAATAATTCTAAAATTTTGATCCAGCTAACAAGACATCCTCTAAAACTCTAAAACAAGCAGGTGAATGGAATTAAAATTCTTTATTTCCTGGATCAGTAATTAAATTATGCATAATTTCTTCTTAATGAAAAAATATCTACACTCAAAAATTATCAGTGACATTATGACTACAAAAGTTATATGATAGGTATCTCAGGATCATTCAATTATGCCTGTTTATTGATTAAAGAAGAAATGAATAGACTATGTGTGTTGTTCATTTATTATTAAAATTTCTTCAAAAATATTA
This sequence comes from Chinchilla lanigera, assembly GCF_000276665.1. Lineage (NCBI taxonomy): Eukaryota > Metazoa > Chordata > Mammalia > Rodentia > Chinchillidae > Chinchilla > Chinchilla lanigera. Next base: position 48,297,766 of record NW_004955402.1, read on the forward strand.
AAGAATGATTGTAAATGAAGTTGCATCAAAATCAAGTAACAGTAGATCTTTTGTGTGAGGAACAAGTATGAGCAATAGATACATAGTGCTTGAAAGTCAAACTGAACAGAAGATTTGATCAAGATTTTCCACTGAACTAAGATTTTTCCTGATTAGCTGAATCTAAATACACTGTCTGTAAGTTGCAGACACCACCATCCTTCTTTTTTTATTTGAAAGAGAGCAGTAAATGAGAAACAAACAAAGAAATAGAACAGTAGCAGCATACCAGTATCACAAACATAAACAAATCAAAGCCAGAACATTCAAAGTGATACAGAGTCTCAAGACAAAACAATATGAATCAACAGTGGCTGTTACATTACATACACACCTATCCTTCTAAATCTATATTTATTATCTGCCATTTTGTGGCATCAGAGCAGTTCTTGGATGAGAAAATGTACAGCTGGGTGAAGTCAATGTTGGTGGGCTACTTCCTTGATGATACAGTGATACAACCGATTGCTTGTACCCAGCAAGCAGCTGATGGCTTGTTAAAGCCTGAACACTGTAGAGAGATCTGCCCTAAAGTCTGTGGCAGATACCAACACTTTATCCCTGTGACTTACCTCTGACTTGGCGGGTGATATGAACAGTTCTAGTGCTGTCAGAGCAGTGTGATTTCAGTAGCTCCTGTCTTAATCAGTTTGGGGTTCAATCATGAAATATTACTGACTGGTGGCTTAAACATTAGATTTATTTCTCACAGTGTGAGGGCTAGGAAGTTCAGGATCAAAGTGCCAATAGATTTGGTTCCTGATGAGGAAACATGTGACCTCATATTCGGTGGATTTTGGAGGAGGGAGGGAGAGAGAGCATGAGAAAAAGAGAGGGAAGGAGTGGGGAGAGAGAGAGAGAGAGAGAGAGAGAGAGAGAGAGAGAGAAGGAAGCAGATCTGCTCTGTCTTGTTTTACTTATAAGGATACTAATGCCACTTCTCCACTTCTACTGGGCTCCATCCTCATGACATAACCTAAACTTAATTACCTCCCAAAGGCCATACAAAACACATTACATTGGATATCAGGATTTTGATGGGACTATTGTGGAGACAGAAGCATTCGGTCCAAAACAGCTTCTGTCAGATGTTCATTTTAGCTGCAGGACTAATTGCACAATGCTTATTCAGATGGTGACAGGGACTGACTAAAAGATGCAGAAAAGAATTACTTTTCATGACAGATTTTATCAAAAATTTGATTTTGTTGATGGCTATATGAACACATATTACTACAGCTAGTATGTTACTAAACTATACTTTTTCAAACTGCACGTATAAAATTAGTAAACTGATGTTCAAATTATTCTTCATGAGACTTAAAATCAAGACTGTTGTGAATATTTAGTATATTGAATTCAGAAAAAGTAATAAAATATCTCATATCCTTATGAACATGATGATGAACTATTAACATGATAACAGCTCAGTTGTTTTGCCTTTTTATCTGCTTTACCCTTTTTAAATGCCTTTTAAAATTATTTTATTTCAAGTAGTATCACTCAGAAAAACATATCCTACACTATTTAATTCCTTGTTGAGTGTTAATATTTTTTACCTATGACAAACGTAAATTTCCATGTAGTATGAGAATTTTACCTGTGTGTGTTATGGCACTGTCTTCAATGCAAATTCAGCTGTCAATGGCAATGAAAACATTTTCTGAGTTCTTACATCTGTCTTTGATTAGAAATTCTCATTGGAATTGTTCATTGCACAGAAAATAGGTATTGTTCCTTCACAAGAAGCTTTAGGTAAAGAATAGAAATTATTGTGTGAACAATTGTATTAGACATAGTAATGACTTGAAAAACACTGTGACTTAATTGACAATTTGCATCAAGAGAAGAATAAGCTTTCTATGAAAGTAGATTAAGGTTGGTAACATTATGGATAAACCTTAATAATTTTAGAAAGAAACAGAAAATCTGCAAGATTTAATGTGATTAAAAACTAATTATGACAATATACAAAAATGTCAATTTACCATTCAGTAGCATGTTTTTCAACCTAGAACTCTGAATTCAGGTAAAATATGAATCAAGCATGAGGATGAACTAAAAATTTTTACATAAAGAGCATATAAAAAAAACTTTTTATGGTCTTTTTGCAGATGATATTAAGGAAGTGATACATCAAAACAAGAGAGTGATTAAGAGATAAATGACACAGAGCAAGAATGGAGAAAGACAAGAAATAAGAAATGCAATATGGAGTGGTGAGATTCCAGGATGACAGATACCCTGTTTACTTGATGAAAACAGCTGGTCAGATTAGACAAGAAAATAGGGGAGTCAAAAGAAACCATCACTGAGAATAGGCAAAACTGATGGAATATGAGATTTTTTGTATGCATCAGAAGAATAATCTAGGTCATCATATGGCTCTAATTTGCACAGTATTTGCAACAAGAAGACAATTATGAAATATTTGTTTTAAAGAATTATAATAGGCATTTTCAAGAACTGGAAGGATGTTTTATGCATGTGAGTCTATGTGTGCAAGGGAAGCAGGTGCACGCACTTTATGTACATGAGGAAAACTGAGAAATGCGATAATTCCTTCTTTTCCATAACACAGATTCAAGAAGTAATATCTCATGTCATGTAGTACATGAAGACTGAAATTTATAACTGAAAACATCACAAGTTAAGCCTAAAAGTTAACCACTTCAAAGAAAGTGTTATCACTTGTATCTAGATGTTCTCCCAATGCCTCACGTGATCATAGGTGGAGCTTTGCAGAGGCGGCTGGATGTAGAATGTGTGATGTAGGGATTAGGGATGTGAAAATGCGATTGATTCATGGTGTGATGATACGATTAAGGATGACCAACCTTGGTTATATCCCTGTCCTAAGGCTGGGAATTCTGGATAGAACAGAAGCAATAGAAAGGGGCTGTTGTTGGTGCTTGCTGGTTCACTGCTGGGCAACCAGCTACCTACCAAAGAGTGTCCTTCCTCTGAGCTGCTGCTGCTGAGCTGCTGCCGCCAAGCTGCCTTAGAGTCATCCCACTACAGACAAAAGCATGTACAAATTGTAAGAGGATATAAATCATTCCTCCTTTAACTTTGGGTGTCAGGTATTTTGTCTCAGCAATGAAAAAAGTAAGACAAGTAGTCACCAAGGATGGAAAAAATAGGGCAAGGCTTACCTAAGGATAAAGATTGTTTGACTTTTGAACTATGTATTGGCTTTATTATGACTGAAAAATAAATATGAAAGACTAAAGTACACCAAATATCTACAATGTTGAATTATTTTATTATTTTAAAGAGAAAAGAAAAATACAATATAACAAAAACAAAGACATACACAAAACAAGACAAAAGCAATAAAAATGATACAGAATTTCAAAACAAGGTGATAGGAAATTAATAATGGCTATTATATTACATATTGTTACTTCAAAGTGGTTACTCAGATAACAGGTATAGGCATGGAAGATTAATCCAACAATTAAACATTAGTTGTTCCTCTCAGTAAACCAATAGAAATTAGTAGTACAATTAACTTAGCTATCTTGTGCATATATATACATATATATATACATACATATATATTTTCCTTCCTTCTTTCTTTCTTTTCTCTTTCCCTTGTCCCAGTTGCCCTTTCCTTTTGAGCAGTTTCTTTCCCTTTCACAATATCTATTGTCCCTTTCAGATTTTATTTACTCTTTCAGGTTCTTACACTAGGGAAACAATATGATATTTACACATGTGGGTCTGACTTGTTTCACTTACAGTATGGTCTCTGGTTAAAATGTTGATTGATCTGTAAAATGAGGATAGATTTTAAAAGCTGAAAAGGCTGATTAATCCAATGGCTATGTCCAATGGCTATTTTGCTTAGAACAATCTTTTGAAAGAATCTAAGAAGTACTTAACTGTGCTTTCTTTTTAAATTAAATTATTTTTCAGTCATCTTACTTTGTTAAGTTTTTAAAGTTTTTTTCTCTATTTCCTTCAAATTTCTTGAGGTTAAATATTTTTTTGTTGCATCTTGTATTCTTTCTTTGAATGTCTAGGTGATAAAGCAGAACTTAAATAAATATACTACATTGTTAAACATAAAAATATATTAGGAGAAGAGAGGAAGCGGTGGAAGATAGCACTGTGGATAAATTTTTAAGAAAATGGAAAGAAAAATTTCACAAAATTTGGGGAGTGCAAGAATATACAACCATACACACATGGATAGGGTGGAGAAAAGAAGGAGGAAAAAAAACCAGATAGTTAAGGACATTCCACTCACTGGATTATTGTGGAATTTCATCTCACATTATCATCCTTCGATAGAACTGAAGAAACAATTTTATATCTTTTTAATTACATGCATCTTTAGACTCATGAAGCTGTCATTATAATTCTGTTGTATCAAGATGCCTCAGCTATTCCATTATTCAGTTTTTTCTGTTTTGATTCTGTGTTGGATATCCATGTTTGGATCTCCCTGTACGCCTTAGAATTCATTTAAACAAGCACCTGAGTCAAGGATACTTTGTTACCATGATCATTCAGCTATTAGTTCTAGTTCTGAGAACTTGATTTTTAACTATAAAATGTTTTTAGGCTAATATAGCACAGATAGAAGAAAAGGAAGATAAAATTGTAATTTAAACAATTCTGCACTTTCAACAGAAATACCTGTTAAGCATTTTATTTATAAATGAAATATTCTATATATAATCAAATTATTTTTCTAAGTGAATTTATGAAAATAGAAGATGCTTAAGAACAATATTGCAACCTAAAAATTAATTTTAACCTAAATTTTCAAAACATATTTCTTTCTTTTTTTTTTTTTTTTTTTGTTTTTCTCTGGTACCAGGAACCAAACTCACGACCTTGCACTTGCCAGGCAAGCGCTTTGCCGCTGAGCTAAATCCCCAGTCCCCTCAAAACATATTTCTTAATGTACTTGAACTATTTCTTACATAGATGGAAAAGAATAAGCATTGACATTAGTTGAAATGTATTTTTAAGGTCCACTGATACATGTTATATCCCTTAAGAACTTTGTTGATATTATGCAACTTTCAATCAAATAAACTTTTGAATGACTGAATGTCCTTCAGCTCAATAAGAATTTGGAAATTCAGTTACAGTCTCAATACAAGAAAGATTCAATCTTATCTGAATCACAGTAGATGAACTCTTCCACAGAGCTACCCTTCTTTACCAGATAATGACAACTTTTTGAAGCATGTAAGCTTCAATATCACATCGAGTAAAGAAAGGGCATTAAAATTTGGAAGACATTTTTAAAAATGGACCTGGAGATATTTTAAATTAATTTCACTTAAGTTCATTGGTCTGACATAGTCATGTATCCCCAACCTACCTACGAAGGAGATGTTTCCATGAAGAGGGGAGCAGTAAAGTGAAAGTCTGGAGAGGCAGATGATGAAACGTGGTAGAGATTGTGATAAAAAGAATGATTATTGATTGAAGACAGAAAGATGAGTGGATAAGCTTTGATGCCTTCCATTATGGATTAACATAGCAAAAGTATAATCTACAAGATCCTGAAAAGTATCTAACCACTAAAGTAGGAGACAACAGTTTGGTGCTCATGAAGTCAAGAAAAAGCAGGTGGAAGTGATAAATTGTATCAAATGGTGTTTATAGATTAAATTTATGAAAAACTAAGAATTGTCTGTTCAGTTCTTCAATATACTATACTTCTTAGTGGTGATTTGTGACTGGCAATATTAATGGAAATGTGGAGGAAAAATCTATGAAAAATCATGAAAGTTAAAACGAACTGGCAGAGAAGGTCTGAATAGGGTGAATGTAGGCATCTCTTTAAGGGTGTTTTACTGGTAAGGGGTAAAGAGAAATAAAAGAAAGTGGAAAGAGAAGAGTGAAAAAGCTTTCTTTTTATGAATTAATAAATTTTACACATCCATAGGAGAAAAGCATAGTAGAGAAATATGTCTTTCACAGTTAGGCATTTGATATTAGGTGGGAAATGGACTTTTTATCCATAGTAACAGAGGTAAAGGCAAAGCCCATGAGTGAAATTGCAAGAGGGCAGTGTGGTGTCCGTTTGTGAAAGTTATCTTTCCATCTTTTCATTTTTAAGAGAAATAGTAAGTAGTTCATTACAGAAATAAAGACTAAAGGGATAGATAGGTATTTGAGAAGTGAAAATATGTTCACCTAAAAGAGGGAGAGAGAGAGTGGCTTAGGAGACGACATGCAATTCTTGATCATTGTGAAGATTCAAGTTCATGAATTTAAATGGGACCAGTCAAAATGGATTTATGTTTTTCACTAGCCAGGTGTAGCTAAGCAGGGGCTTGTACATAGTAATAGCAAAATTTTAAAATGCTGCAGTTGTGAAATTGCAAAAAATGATCTTTTAGAGCAGTTCAATGATACCAATAGGAGAAAGTATGAGAGATAAGGATATAGATAGGGACTTAATTTAATGTTCATACTTGGTATTTATTTTGCATGAAGTAGGAAAGTAGATATCAAGTGCATGGCGTGTAGACATGTCCTGGTTCCATAAATTTATTTATTTATTTATTTATTTTTGTTTTTTCTCCGGTACCGGGAACCGAACTCACGACCTTGCGCTTGCTAGGCAGGCGCTTTTGCCGCTGAGCTAAATCCCCAGCCCCTGAACTAAATCCCCAGCCCCAGTTCCATAAATTTAGATCTAGGTGAAAATAAGGAATTATTAAAGCTGGAAAATTTGAGGAAATGAGCTGGAATATCAAATGCATATGGTTAGAGTTTAGGGTGCTTAAAATTGATATATTGTCTTTTCGGACTTAATGTTCTGTGAGAGGGTAGGAGAGAGAGAGAGATCCTGTGTGTGTGTGTGTGTGTGTGTGTGTGTGTGTGTGTGTTGAGACAGGAACTCTTTACAATGTACCAATTGTCAAAACATATTTCCACACTTTGTTAAATAATTCTTGGAAGCCCAAAATTTCACAAATTGAGAACGATTAGCTTAGACTATGACCATAGATGTGAGTGCAAGGTAAAAGGTAGGATCATCATGGATGCAAAGACAAGAGAGTTGGTATAATTATCTTCATGAGTGAAAAATCAATAAGAATTAAGATAGCAGCATTGTTGGAGAAAATTACAATGAAAAACAGCTACAACATGCCTTAATTATGGGGGAGCAATTTGGAAGCCTATAGAGCATCAAGAGTGAATAACAAGTAGATGACTATTTGTGAATTGTGTGATTATGTAAGGATTTCCAAGTGGGGGATTTCGGAAGGAGAAAGAAAATAGTCAGGACATAACAATAAACACTGAAGAGGATAATATTCAAAAAGACTTCCTAGTGAGAGGGAGAGTATTCATAATGAGAGTCTGGAGGAAAATTATATCTTCAAAGAAGACTGTATTTGGGATACAACAATAAATTCCAGTAAATGATAAGATATGCTGCTGAGGATGTGGAAAATTTTGGTTCTGATTGTCCTTTAGGATTTTACCAGAACATATTGTGAAGGGTTGCAGGAGTAACAATGATGGAAACGAGGCAGTAGAGTGTAAGCTCTCTTTGCTCACAATCTGTACCTTCTTACATGGATCTGAACAAAGACTGGGCAGAATGAGAATGTCCGATAAACTCAAAGTAGCCAATGGTTTTAAAACTGTGAAAATTGAGAGATTAGGAAGATAGGCAACTCCAGAACTTCCAGTATATGCTCTAGATCCTGAAAATGGCTGCTTTGATACCAAAGGATGGAGATCTGATTTCCCATACTTTGGAATGCCTTGATTCAACTCCGTGAAGAGTAAGGGGCTGAGAAGCATGGTCTTATATCAGGCAAACTGGGCTCATTTTGATGATATATATCTCTTGACCCCTCTTCATGGATTGCAGAAAAACTAGGATTCCTAGTTTTGATTGCTTGATTCATATAAGACAAACAAGAGAACCCTGAGGAACTGGATCTAAACGTAACTATTCCCACTCATTACAGGAGCGGGTTTGTGTTAGTCTCTACCATAGCAGATATCCGGGAGGCTACCAGCTCAGTGTGGTAGCAAAGAGGCTGAAGGGTAGGATATGGTTTGGACTGTGGCCAGTAAGGGAGAAGAATTAATATTTAGGTCAGCGAGTTACAAATACTTAGTTTAAAAATAGTGTCTGACATATTAAAAATAGTAGTGATTTAATCTGTTCATCTTGTTTATCTTAACATGCAAGTGACAAATGTCTATTAGTGAGTAAATTAGAAAATCAACTAAAAAAGCACATGGTTTAATCTGCCTAATGAAGAGGCAGTTCATAAACTAAGGAGAAGAGATAAATTGTGTTCACCCAAATAGGGAAGCCTTTTTGGCCTAAAGTAGCTGCTGATTACTTGATACGTGTGTGCATATATATCTGCTTAACTGCAGATGCATTTTTGTGGGAATTAGGTAAATATATCATGTCATGTATTCAGAGAATGTGTGCATATTCATATGTTACATCCAGGATAGGAAGTGTAAATTTCAAAAAATATTGAGGTGATTATAAATGAGATAGCCCTGTGATATTTCTGTAAACTTTACTAAAGCCTAAATTAATTAATTGTTATAAATTATTCCCAGGCTTCAAATAGTTTTTCAGATACTTCTTTGTGAGTTCATGCTAAACCTGAACCATAAGTTGCAATGGCTAATGTGCTTAGAATTATCTCAGAACTTAGAAAAAAGACTGCAGGAAGAGTGACTGCCTTACTATGTTTTAAAGGGTTGGTATGTTTGTCTTTTTAACCTTGAACTTTTGTGGAATGAAATTTTATGCAAGCAGTCATTACTAAGTTAACTCACATCACATCCATTACAAACTGAAGTTAGTAAATGCGGCTTTTTTCATAACCAGTGTTATTGTCAGTTGCCTCTTTAAAATAATCACTTTGAAAAATTTGAGGAAAAGCCACGGTGTAAGATTTTGTTCAGTGCAGACTTAGCTTATATCACGTTTGAAGAGGCATTGTGACATTTAGTGACATGCTATAGTATAAGATTAACTATAGTTTTACTTTTTTTATGGAAAAACAGTAAAACAAAATTTCTTAATACAAATAATAAGAAAATAACAATTAATACATTGCATATTGATATTTTCAAATTAGTTACTTAGAGTACCAAATATGGGCATAAAAAATTATCCAAAGGATATTAGCATAAAATTTTCCTTTCAATAGACTAAGAGAAACTAGTAGTACAATTATCTTGTACTTCTTCCTTTTCTATTTCTTCCTTTCCCCTTTTCCCCTTCCTAGTTCTTCTTTCCTTTTGAACAGTTTCTTTCCATTTCACAATATCTATTATACATTTTGGATCTTACTTGCTCTTTCAATTTCTCACATCAAGGAGACAATATGATGCTTACACATGAGAGTCTGATTTATTTCACTTGTGAATATGGTCACAAGGTGCATTCATTTACCTATAAAAGTCTCAAGTTTATCCTGCTTTATGGCTGAATAGTAGTACTACATTGTATAGAAAGACTGCATCTTTTTATCCATTTATCGGTTGAGGGGCATTTGGGTTGTTTTCAAAATTTAGCTATCACAAATTGTACTGCTATAAATGTGCACCTATATTGCTGTGGTATGATATTTTTAATTCTTCTGGGAAGGTACCCAGAAGGGGAATGCCTGGATAGAAGAGGACCTCTATTTCTAGTTTTTGAGGAATCTCTACACTGATTTCCACAGGAGTTGTAACAGTTGACACTCCCACCCACAGTGGAGAAGGGTTCCTTTTTGCCCTTAACCCATCCATCATTTTTTATTAATTGATTTCCTGGTGACAACCATTCTTTCTGGAGTGAGATGGACTGTGAGTGTTGTTTTAATGTGCATCTCTCCGATAATCAGTGATGTTGAATATCTTTTCATCTACTTATTTGCCATTTGTATTTCATCTGAGATGTGTGTATGCATTGCAGATGCCCATTTTTGGACTGGGTCTTTGATTTGAGGTAAACTGACTTTTTAAATTCTTTACATGTTCTAGATATAAATCTTTTGTCTGAGGGACAACTGGCTAAAATATTTTCCCATTCTACGTTATCTTTTCACTCTTTTGTGGTTTTCTTTTGTTCTGCAAAACCTTTTTAGTAAGATGAGTTCCCAATTGTTGATTCTTTGAAGTATTTCCCTTGTGATCTGGGTATTGTTCATGAAGCCTCTGCTTACACCTATGTCTTTAAGATTTCTACCTATTTTATCATTCAGTAGATTTAGTGTTTGTGTTTTAATATTTAAATCTTTTATCTGTTTTAATTTTAATTTAGTTCACAGTGATAAATGAGGGTCTAGTTTTAGTGTTTAGCATGTGGAAAGCCAGTTTTTCCAGCACCAATTATTAAAGAGGTTGTCTTTCTTCCAGTGAAAATATATGGCCCCTTTTTGAAAGATATGGTGGCTGAGTGTGTTTGGAGTTGTGACTCGATCTTCTAATCTGTTGCACTGATCCTCAGGTCTATTCCTTTACAATGCTGGTTCACCTAACTTACCAACTGCTGGCTCATATTTTCACTGTTATTTCAGCCTTTCTCAAGCTGCTTGTCCCACTTGCCTACCATGTACGCACTATTGAGGCCTTACTGGCTTGCTGGGTGTCCTTTCTGGGCTGGGCTGGTGTGTGTGTCCCCACAGAGGGCCTTGGTGTTATCACTGAGGGTTTTCACCTGGGCTGCTCTGGGGTCTTGGTGAGTTGCTGGGGGCTATCACCTGAGCTGGCCTACAAACTCCTATCTCAGAAGTTTCAGTTCATGTTCTGCAGGATCAAATATAGAAACAGCATAGTGGAAGGGCCATGGTGCACCTTCAGTTTCCCCAAGAATTCTTCCATTGCAACATGCAGTCAGTAGAAATCACAGAAGGCAGTTTAGTAATCTGAGGGTCTCTCAGCAATGTGCTCAGGACACACATGAGATCAGCAGTCCAATTTTATTTTTTAACCTATATATTTTTACCAAGCATATGAAATAGAAAGATGGAAATTTTCTGAATATCAATGACATGATCTAACAATTCACTTTTCACAGTCATGTCCTTTGTGTCAAAGGCAAAGGCATTTGTTGCACATAATATATTTAACCATTGATATCACTGTCAAAAACAGGAAAAGGACTAAATTAAAGATAATATCATATTTCTATCTGAGTTACAATCTAAAGATATACAGATATACATAGTAAAATTGTTTAGCTCATATCTTCATAACAGTTAACTTTTCTTTCTAATCTCTACCTCATTTTTAAAAGGATCCTGAGATTATTTATCATGTTTGTGCTTGTAGATAAATTTCTTTTAAAACCTTATTTAGACTAAAATAGTATTACTAAGGGCATATTTTTGCTTATGATATAATAAAGCCTAATATTTTTATTTCTGTAGTTGCCATATTATACAAACTTTCTACTGATTTTAATTCATAATGGGTTATTGAATTTCTGTTTCTGATATTTTTAGTGTAACTTTTTTGTTTTTGTTTATTATTTGAATTGCTTTCTATAATCAGGTGTGTATTGATGTTTTTATACAGTGGTCAGAAATCAACTACAAGAAAGTGCCTACATGTGCATACTAGATTTGTCAAGTGAAAAATCACACATTATTGACTCCGAATCATTGCAGAACTTTTATTTTTTTTAAATAATTATACTCCTATTCTTAATTCTTAGATGTTTAATTATGAGAAGCCTAAAGATCTTGGGAATATATTATTAAATAGCTGTCCCCAACCTATCATGAAATATAAAAACTAAAGTTTTAAAAGTTTAATATTTAGAAAGGCTCCCTCCTTTATTACAAAGTAAATTAAACAAAACAATCTTTCAAGGAGAAAAAGTATTAAATGGTATCACTTTGCTATTTCTTCAAAGACACAGAGATCCTGGAGGAAGTTAGTAATTACTGAGGGCTTCCATATTATCACCCTGGAGAGTCTTACATTATACAATATTTTGTGTTAAGGGAGAATAGCTGTGAAAAGGGAAGGAATTAATTAAATTAAAATTCCTGGCAGAAGTAATCTATGGAATCTTTAAAACATTAACTCAAATTTAGTCAACTAATTGCTTTATCCATGGTCTTACAAAGCACGAAATGTAATGTGAGAATAGGCAAAACTAAAATAGCCTTTGGCAATAGAATATACAAAGCCTGCATAGTTCAATAATCTAAATTCTTTGAGATGAGGTCAATTTTATTGCGACTGAGAAATTTGAGATGAAAAGAGGAATGTGTATCAAAGAAAACTAGAGAGCAATAATTGAAATTCAATGGAGGAAGGGTAAAGTACAAATATTTAACAAATTTAGATTCTTAGCAATAAAGAATACAAACCACACTCAGTGATGTGCATCAGGTCAGCTCTCATGCCTGACAATGTTTGAAGGAATCTAATGGCCCTGGGAACCTATAGATACTCAGCCATCCATTTGGTAAAACAGATATTTTCATTATATCAACTCACACATGCCCTAACTCAGCATCATTCTATAGTGTACCCTTAGGGAAAAACACACAGGAGGATTATTATCTCTTTCTATTCTTCAAAAGAAAATAAAATAGAGAAATCACAGGTAAATATGTAGAATTTGAGTTTCTACTGGTATCCTCTTACTGAACACTTTCTCTGAGTCAATTTTCCTATTTTCTCCTCCCCAAATACCACACCATTTATGCATGTTGACCTTTCCTTCAACATAATGTGAGCTACCTTTTCCCCCAAATTTTCTAAGCACCAACGCAAAGCATGTTACCATTTACATACAAGTCAGCCTTGCACCATTTATAGGGGCTTGTTTGTCAAAGTTCACAGCTTAGCAACATTTACTGCTACTCTAACTTTCTCTGCAATGTTATGGTTGTAATTATTTGGTGTTATTCTGGGAGTTAATTGCCAGGAAACAAAATTAAGGGAGCATGTCTTATCCTTTCCCTCCTCTGAGACTACTGAAAAAAAGAATTGAAAAGAGGTAAGCCTTAATATCAATCCAGCATGGACCATTTCTCTTGTCATTGGTCTTATTGAAGGAGCTCACTTTAGGAAAGTCATGAAGAGGTCATAAGATTTTAAACTGCCAACTTAGATCTGCATTACAACTTCCAAAGACTTTCAACAGTTTCATATGGCTATACTGAAAGTGCAGCTTATTTCTCTCTCTGTCATGAGGTGGCAGAGTAAAGTCCAGGTTTTCATTCTGCTAATAGGGCAATTCTTAGAAAATATATTTAAATGGGACAGTTTTGCAGTTATTATCTTCTAAAATCCCTATATGTTTAATTACTTGAAAAAATACAGTTTAAATCATTTGAGATAATTCAATGATATCACTGATAATGTTTAATCGAATGGTGATTCAGTCTGCAGAACATGTGAAATAAATTTTTGGATCATTAAGCTTAAAAGAGGATCACCTCAAACAGCATGTAACATTCAGAAGGGTTTATGTCACCATTAGTATATCCACTGCCCTGGGATTACTGAGAGTTTGCTTAGTTCATTTTGAACTTTGTAAGTCTACAGTCAGAGGGAAGTGCCTTGGCAGCTGGAGGTTATTTCCCTGTATCATTGCTTGGTTCTGTTTTGTCTTGGCCATTATCTTGTTATCAAAGATAGAGTGTGTCTCCTGAGGCCGTTCACGCTAGCGGTGTGCTCCTGCCCTTGCTCTACTTCTGCTTCTTTCTCCTTCAGCATCCTGTTTGTCATAGCCAGGGCTTCTCCTAAAAACTCAGTGCTCATATAACATACAACAACTGCAAAGGAAACTATTTACCTTAATTGCTGAGCTTCCAACAGACGTTTTCTTTGTAGTAGAAAGACGTCCTCAACTGAAGAATTACTTTAAGATGGAAAAACACTGGCTGGTGCTAATATTTGAAATGCTATAACCTTGAGAATACTCACATTCCATATTGAAAAGTGAGAATACTTAAATTGAAAGACATAATTATATAATATGGTCATATTGCATGAACTTACAAATGATTTTTAAATGGTTTGTAGATTCATAGTATTTGTGCTCATTTAAATACATGGTTACTACTACTGGAAAAATTGTTATAATATCAGGAAAATAGTTATGTCTTCAACAAATAAATGAGATTTTTAAGACAGTCATATCTTTCAACTAGTAAGAGCTTTCTTTAGGTTACCATGTGAAGTTTAGGAAGTACATGTTTTCAAAGAATTTAATAGTTAATACTGTAAAAAATTAATATACTGAATTTTTATAAAAAGGACATAACTGTGACTTCTATATATTATTTTTCTGATCATAAAATTGCAGTTTCTTTTCCTTTTCTTATTATAGAATAATAAAGATCTACTCCCAGAGGGGCTGGGGATTTAGCTCAGAGGCAAAGCACCTTTGCCTGGCAAGCGCAAGGTCGTGAGTTCGGTTCCTGGTACAGGAAAAAAAAAAAACAAAAAACAAAACAAAACAAAAAAAAGATCTACTTCTGGAAAGCACAAACTCACATTCCTGACCAAGATAATGATTTTTTTAAAGTTTCAAATATTTGAATTTGGATTTCCCTTGAGTAAGAATGAAAGCATAGAGTTAGAGATGCTATGATTAGTTTAAAAAATTTTGCAGTGTTTATCAACCATTGTGGACCACCTTTAATTCTGACCACTATTTATCCTTTATTTAGCAATGGTAGTGTGACCATTAAGCCTGATGTATTAGATGCATTGGATTAAGAAGTGCCTAGCAGATTCGTTCCTGGCTGCATTTGGGTGGGATTTGGAGGTGTGACCTTTGGTACTAGATATGGTCCCTTGTCCATTTCCTCTGGCTTTGTTCCTCTTTCTGCTCCCAGACCACCATGAACTAAGCAGCTTTGCTGTACCATGCCTTTCTGCCATAAAGTTTCTGCCTCAGAGCCTGCCTACCATAGACTGAATTTCTTGAAACCATGAACAAATTTAAACCTCCTGTCCTTTAACGTGTGGGTGTTGGTTATTGTGTCTATAAGAATGATGAATCCAAGTATAGTAATGTACCCTGATAGAAGAAAGACATTCGTGAATCTAGCAACATCTGTTGATCATCTTCAATATGCAGAAAACTCAGCAAAGAAGTTAGAATTATCCCAAAGATGGAGATTTCTATCTAGACCATCACTAGTCTCTCTCACCTCTCAGGATGGATTTGATATTGAGTAAATCTGAATCTCATTTTGGGGCTCAGATCATGACTAATTTTGACAAAATGGGGCATTCATTGTCTGAAGTTAACTTTCCTGATATGTTTCATGACAATAATAATAGATATTTGGGAAAGACTTAAAATTCAATTATAAAAATGATTTCCAGGTCTAAACTTTAAATAAGTATTTATTATTTGTCTTGAAGCTAAAGCTTTTATTGTGACTTTCCAATTACTGCATATGTGACTGCTAAATCAGTTGTTCACCTATTAAAAGTAGAGTGATCTTTTTCTGTGTGCTTCCATGTTCTAATAATAACCTCTCCTCCTCAGCATGGGAATGACTAGAATAAGATACTCTTTATTTATGAATATAATAAATGAACTAGTTTATGGAATAGTGTAAATCAAAAGTGCACTGATTCTTTTGGAAAAATATAGATTCTTTTTTATCACTTGAAATTTACATATATAAACACCCTTAAGTTTTAAAGGTCATGTCCTGCAATTAGTAGAGATGCATTCTGCAAGGAAACACTCATTCCTATCTTTATACTGAAATTCACCAGGCTCTAATTTACCTTAGATAGTTCTATATTAATATGTAGGAAATTAAATGGTATCCAGGATGGAAAATAGCCACCATAAGGTAGTTTTAAGGGAAATAACAATCAAATTATTGCCCAAGTCATCTAATTTAGAGAAAATTACTAGAGATGAAAAGGGATATAAAATAATCATAAAATGAATAATTTTCCAGGGATAGAAAATAATCTTAAATTTGTCTGTTCAAAACAGCCTCCAAAGCATGAAGTAGAAGTAATAGAGGACCCAAAAATAGACTCACACAGTATGCTCAATTGATTTTTGACAAAGATGCAAAAGCAGTTCTTCATTCAAAGGGTAGACTTTCCAATAAATGACAGTTAAGCCACAGGGCATTCATAGAAAAAAATAAAGCTCAGTATAAATCTTAACACAAAATGGACCATTAACATGTCTGTAACACATATAACTATAAAATTTAGGTAAAAATAAGGGAAACTCTTCAGAAGTGAGGGTGAAAGACATGATTTAAACTTGACTCCAACAGTGTAATCTTAACCATAAAAAACAGTGATAAGCCTCATCAAAATTAAAATTTTGTTCTCAAAATGTCTGGTGAAGAGATAGAGATATAAATTACAATGAGTAAATACTTCCAAGCCACATATCAAAGTGCATATATCTAGGACATAGAAAGATCTCAAAACACAAGGAAGGAAGAATCTTTTACAGGACTGACAAAATCATAGACATTTCACTTATGAGAAGGTGCAGATGGTATACAAGTACAGCAAAAGGTGCTCAGTATCGTTAATCACTAGGGAATTATACATTAAAACCATAATGAGAAGCTTTTGGACTCATATCAAAGGGCTGAAAATCAAACTAATGATACCAAATGCTGGCAAGGATACCAAGATGTTTGTGTGTGTCTGGAAGCATGGAACGTCCATTGATGAATGGATTTTAGTGATAAAATAGTTACCATTATCCTACTGAAAATGTTTTGTTAAACGAAATACATGATACTATGCCACATCGGGGACTGTCATAGTAAAATAGTGTTTCTGTAGTCAGCTTATCTGACAGATTAGTAGCACTAAAACCTGAACTGGAATCAGGTGTGGTGAGACACTGACAGTAATACTTAGAGGGGGTCTACTGTGTGATGTCATAAATTCTATAGGATCAGGCAAGGGAAGCACTTCATACTATGTGGCTTCCTTCCTAATTAGGTCAACTCTAACCAGAAGTCAAAACTCCAGCATGGAGCGGTTATCTCTGCATCAGAAACAATGTCTGGGATAGAAGATGTGTTGCTATGCTCCAGCAAATGCTGTGGTATGTTGTGTGATGTTGACACAATCATCTGAATGAATATAGTTGGTTTCATCAGATACAGGGCATTTGCACGACCAATGAAGATGATTTAGTCAATGGATATGTTGTTATTTATGTCTGTAAATAATGGTTTCAAAGAGGGGGATATTAATCTCCCAGCCTGTAGTTTTCCAACTGGCATACCAAGCACCAGGCTATTGGCAATAGTTGAAGTTTTAAAAATTTTAACGTCTCTAAGGTGAGCATTGGCAAGACCATGAATATGGCTGTGATTTCTGTCCACAGAGTGGAGTGATCATGTCATTTTATATTCTTTGCTGCTGGTACTGAGGTTGAACAGATGTGGAAACCCAGTAGATCCTATCAGTCTGCAACTTAGCCAAATCATCAGTGAATAAGTTCCAGGGAATTTCTTATAAGGGAGTATGGGAGATGGCATTTGACCAGTTGTCAAGTAAAGTGGACCACTTTTCAAGTAAAGTGGAGATATGTAGACCAAGGCAGTCCACCTTCATTACTGACTGAAAAAATTCTATTTAACAAATATGGCTTATTGCATCCTTCTGACCTTAAGTTCAGGTTATTCCATGTAAAATTCAGGCATTGAGTTTCAACAAAAATCTGGTGGCAAGCTAGTCATTAGAATCCTGCCTGCTGTGTCATGGATATGGTGCCAAAATCCCAAGTAAGGCTTCTACCTGAAGGCTGCCTCCCTTTATCAAAGGTCCACTGGTGAAAGTCACCAATCATACAGACTCAATATACACAGAGGTCATTAATATTGAGGAAACATGAGCAAACTGTGCTACAGTTTGATGGATTACTTCCATGTAGACTGCTGGTTTGTGTTACCTATGAAGTATTTATGGATTGTTCAATACAAAAGACCAAGAAGAATGTCAAAGTTAAGGACATACCATCTCTACTTCCCAGAGTCCCAAACAGTGGTGATTACCAGAGGGATTTAGTGTTTTCCATCCATTCATATTGTTCTGAAATTTTTAATTTGTCAGCCAGATATCTGAGTTTACTTTGGTTTATTAATGGCCATCACACATGCTAGTGTGACAACATTCCTATTCAGACTGTTGAGGATGATGTCTGTGACTTCCAGACAACAAGATGTTATGTGTGCGGTAAAGGTTTTGTACAATCAGAATGTAGAGACGCACTAAATCTTGACCAACCATAGACTGCAAATGAAAGGGGAATGGGTTCAGGAAAGTGATTTATGTAGTGTATATTTTTCTTCTACTTTTTAATTATGAAGAATTAATTCTGGCTTTCACATTTTGGTAAAGTACATAGTATGACATGAATTCCAACTTTAGTTTTAGAGGAAGAAATAATACCATTCAGTTTAATTGGTCCAAAATATTCCACCCACAAGTCATCTTAGAGTGTCTCTGTCACTGTGCTCAAACTATTTAGCTGAATCTGAATGCTTCTCCATGTATGGTCTGAAAAGAATTGTGATCAGGCATATCCCTCAGTCCCATACAAGTTTGATGATCTCCCACTGTATATCTCCCAACATACTCACATTTGTGTGTATGGTTTTTGATTCCCCTTGTGGTAGTGGAGAAACAGGCACCTCCACTAATTACATCTACTTTTCCTGAAACATTTAAGTTTTGAGTAAAAGTCTTAAGAAGGATTGGTGGTACATAGGAGGAAACTGGTATCATATCACGCCATCAAGCAAGATTTGCATTTATTTTTGTTTTGACAAACATGATGACAGCTCTGGGCTCAATGAATAAACTTCCCATATTGGACACTGTTTAGTGTTTTGTTTTGGATGCTGAGATCTTCCCGGATGACACCATCTGTTTCAGTCTTAGAAACCCTTAACTCAGCAGTTATCAACACACTGACTTTTACATGGGATCTTGCTAGTTGTCTTCTAGCTGACTCAGGCTTTTGTCATGCAAGGTGACTTTCTTTGAGGAGCGCAACTTAGTCCAAAGCATATGTTCCTTAATACCATGATTACCCTTCTTCTTAGACTATTGGTGTGTCCCAGCATGCTAAGCCTAACAGCAAGAATCTGTCCAGATTTCTTTAGATATGTTTCTCAGTCTGCAATATCTCACCTTCATCATTATTGAAAATTCACTCTGGAGGAGTAAGAGCCTTTGAGTAATTGTCAGCATCTCACTGTGGTTTCTCATAGAAGGTTTTCTCTCTCAGGGTAATCTCCCAAATAGATGCGTGGCTTCCTTAAAGCAGAACATGCTGCAAAAAGCTTTGCGATAGTTTATTGGCTTGCCTGAATGGATCTAAATTTGTAGTGATAGACACAAAAGCCATAACATAACTCAGCTTCCTTAAAATTCTTTATGTGCCAGCCTGCTAATAGCACAAGTGAACCAGTCAACATTCCGATGATTTCCTTGGTTTCTACCCGTATTTATCCTATTTACCTACCTTTTTTTATGACCACGGTAGAAGTCTGTTTTTGTAACTATGATCAAAAATTCTTTTGCCCAGCTAGGGCAAGTTCTAGGACTCTTTGTTAAAACTGCTGAGTACACCAAAGTTTTCCTTGGCTGGCAGAGGAATTATGTACTTCAATTCTGGGAAACAATTTGGCTAGCAAGTTCCCAAATTATGTTTGAGTTTCTGTCAACAGTGAAGATTGACAAGGTAATTCCTGATGTAGAAGAGAGTCTGCAATAATCAGGACATTGTATGAGCTACCTTCTGGTAATCTCTTTTTAACCATCTCTCCAGTTCCTCCGCATTTGCTTTGCATTAAAGAGGAGCAACATTTATTTCTCCAAGGCTACATTAGATTATACAAATACTTGCTACCATTCCCAGAGATTTAACTCAGATAGCATTAATTGGTGGACAAGATCTTCACACTTTCTTTTTGAGGAAAATCAGGTCTGTGTCATATTTCCATCTTTATCATCAAATGTCTTAAGCATTTTGAAGGATCTTAATTTTATCCTACCTTAACAATATAAAAGACACAGTATTTAAATTAGTGAAGAGAGACTGCTTATTTCTTGCAGCCATAATAGTACTGACAATATTGGGCTTTGTACTAGTTCCTAGAGGATCAGATACAACAGGATAATATCACCAGATGATATTTGCACTACACTGCATTACAGGATAGGAACCCTGAGATTGGGGATTTAAATCTTTATAAATAGAATAAGCATGACTGCACTCAGCCCTAGAGGGAGACGTTACTTTTATCATGCTAAAGAGTTAGAATCCTTGCCCTTTGCTCCAGAGGGGTTGCTATCTCTACGTTCCACGTCTGTTCACTGTACAAATTACCTTGAAAGGATAGTCTGGAAAAGAGAAGAGCCAATGCCTTGGTCATAAGACCTGTGAAATTCACAAGAAACCCATGGAGAAGTGCCAGCTATGACTGACTGTTTCAATTAAAAGTCAAGTCAATTGAGTTTGGTAAAATTAAATAATGCTTTTGGTCAAAGAAGAAGAATTAACAAAACCTATTATAGGCTCTTGCTAAAAATAAAATTAAATGAAAACCCTAGTCATATTATCACCTTACATTTTCTCCTGCAAGCTTCAAAGCTTCATTAATAGCTCACAACGCATTTGTTTCCCATTTATTTTTGCATCTTGCAGCCTGTCTGCATTTTAACTGGGTAAACTACCCTCACATCTCAATTTAGGGAGCTTAGGAGCCTGAAGCTTTGATACTTGTGAGTTTAAATGCTTTTAATATTGGCTGAAGTGATGTTTTAAAGGTGTTATATCAAATTGTAGAAATGACCTACCATCAGCATGATATCTTAAGGGCTCATTAATAGCAACTCAAAACAAGGAAATGGAATACTTGGTGTATTTGCCAATGACATTTTTAAACAGTTTTTTTTTTTTCTTTTTAAATCACAGTACAGAAGTGCTGTGGCATATACATGAAGAAATCTTATTTTAACAGACTAATCAGATTAAACTCTTTGTTTAAAATCTGTTCACCAAATGACGATGAGGTGACAGGGGGCTGCATGTGTAGCTCATTGGCCCAGCACTCGCTTAGCATCTATAAGATCTTGGGTCCAATCTTCAGCTTGGAAAAGATGACAGGAAATATCCCTTTAAAGCTCTGGATGCTGACTTTGACTCACAGCTTTCAGTCCTCAATTTGAGAGGAGAGTGTAATTGGGCCTCATGCCCCATTTCCTCTTCCATTTATTTTTGCTAAAGGAGGTTTTGACATGAAGGAGAGGAGTCCTAGGGCTGTGCTCAAAGCTTTGCCCATATTGCAATACAAAACTGCCAGATGCTTCTCATCACAAGGAGAGGGATGAAGGTCAATGGGCAAGGGTACTTGTTGTGAAGTGTTTGCACCGACCGATTATACGAGCCACGTCAGCAGTACCAGACTCACCTACCAGGTGCAGCAGAGAAAGTATAAAGGAAAGGAGGATTCAGATGGTGATTTACTGCAAAAGAGCAGCACTTTGGGAATGACAGAGGTGCAGAGAACTCTTTATTCCCTTATGAAATACCATCCTATAAGGACTCTCTCTGTCTGTCTGTCTGTCTCTCTCTTCATGATATTCATCAAAAAGGAAGTATGTTTTACACACAAGATACAATTTTATTTTCCTTAATTTTCTCCTTGGCATATCTGAATGTCATATTCTATCTTTAGCTAATTCAGCAAACCTTTTCCTTTAATCTTAACGCCTTACAGATAGTGTGTATGGATGTACAATATATGACTATTTGTGTGTGTGTGCGTGCGTTTGCATGCATGTCTTTGTGTACATGCAGCTGTGATTTCTGTGCTTGGGGATATTAAGGAGATTTGGTTTAACTGTATTTCTGTTTCCTGGGATTGCCGTTCTGATAATTATCCTATTTTTCTTCTTTTTTTGGCTGTTTTTCTCTGGAATCTGAGCTTAACTTCATCTGTTCTCTGTGGTTTTATGGCCCGGTTTTAGCATAGACTGAGGGTTCAGACATTAGTTGTGAGATAGAGGATACGCTTGACACTAGAGAGCCCACTAAAGTGAGTTTGGTAAGACTAAATAATTCTCCAACTGGAAGAACAATTGTTTAATTAATATCTAGTATTTCTACATACATTATGTGTAATTTTGTGGCCTAAGTTCTTTAAAATGTGTCCTTCTGAATGTCGGTGTTACTGTAAATAGCTCTTCAAGACTATGATTGTATTAGTATAAGTGCTCACTGCCATTTCATGTGCATGATGTTATTGCCAAATTGCTGTGGGCCACAGGGTAGGGCAGGGAGCAGAGGTGGAATGGAACAAGCCCAGGAAACAAGCCTGGGGGTAAAGAATGAAAAATAATAAAACAATATGCAGAATGGAATGGAAATCAGGCAAGGGACACAGGCTTACAAAATAAATATACTTTCAACTGAGTTCTTACCACACAGAGAAATGTTGTCTGAGTACGGGAACTGGGCGGAAATTTCAGCTTTGTTAAAAGAACCAAAGAACAACTCCTTCCCTTCACTTCCTTCCCTTCATTTCCTCCCTCCCTCCCTTCCTTTCTCCTTCTTTCCTTCCAAAAATTAACTAAAAGTTGAGACTTTTTCCTCCCTCCCCAAGTTCCTCTTTCTTTTGAACAATTTCTTACTATTTCACAATACCTTTTATACACTGTGGTCCTTATGTACACATCTGGTATCTCACACCAGAGAAAGGAAGTGACATTTATACATGTTTTCAGTTTATTTCACTTAAGTATATGGTCTCAAGGTGCATCCATTAACCTAGAAATGCCTCAAGTTTATCCCTCTTTATGGATGCATAGTACTACATTGTATATAAAAAGATCTTTTTTTTTAATCCATTCTTCAGTTGATGGGAATTTGGATTGCTTGTAAGATTTATCTATTACAAACTGTGCTGCTGGGCCAGGGGTGTAGCTCAGTGGCATAAGCGCTTGCCTGACAAGCCTGAGGCCATGAGTTCAATTCCTGGTACCAAAAAAACTCGCAAAAAACAAACTGTGCTGCCATAAACATGGGTGTGCATACATTGCTGTGATATGATGTTTTTAGTTCTTCTGAGAAGGTACACAATAAGGGATCCTAATTTTTTTGAGGAAACTCTTCACTGATTTCCACAAGAGTTGCCCTAGTACACAATCCCATCGTCTGTGTAGAAGTGTTCCCTTTTCCCCATAGTCCTCTGAAAGGTACCAATAAAATTAACTTTTTGAAAAGAAGACATTTTTCACATGATAGATCAAGAAACACATCAAAACAACAGAATTATTTCAGTAGCCCTTAGAAGAAAAACAATCAGTGTTTGCAAGGTTTTATTAAGGGGCTACTGATGTTTTTATGCTATTTAAATTTAAAATCTCAAACTCTAAATGAAGCAAGGTTTACACAGGTTAAATATATCATTTACAGATAAGGGACAGATAAGAGATTTGGTTTTGAATATAAGATAACATTGTCAATTCCTTTGAAAGGAAGGGACTACAACAAGGTTTTCAAAGAAAGACAAGTCACACTGTACTTCAGGCCTAGCAGAACTTTAGTAAGTTGGTTAGATGCTCTGAAACTCATATTGCCATTGAAGTATTTCACACCAGACCCACACAGCCAGGTCTTTATAGTTAGTAGTTACCAGTATCAACAAGAGGATGTGATCTCAGGCGGCTACGCATTGCACCTAAGGCAAGCTTTGAAGTACCTGGTGTTCGAAGGTTGTCTGCTGGTCACATACGTCACAGCTGGGCTGCAGGTTCCTTTAATGGTAATAAGACTGATCCTCACCAAAACATGAGAAATATCCTTCACATAGGAAATGCTTGAGTTTCCCTTACGATAATTATGCATGTCATTATAAGAGATTATATTTGCACATATTATTAGTCATAATAAAATGCAAATATAAACCACAAAGAAATATCACTCCATCCGTACTTGAATAGCTAATACAAATTAACAATTCCAAGAGTTGGAAAATTTACAGAGCAAAACAATGTTCACATACAGCTTAGGAGTATAAAATTATCCAATAACATTGAAAAATAGCTTGATGGTCTTTTAGAAAGGTTTAAAAAGTTTAGCACATTGAACTTCTTATACTCTGATTACTTAAATAAGAGAAATAAAACTCCATAGCCACGCTATCTGTGCAGTGATGTTTATGCTAACTTTGTCCATTATGGAAAATTCTAGAAATTTTGGAACATCCCTCAAATTCATTGACACGTTTAAGAAAGACCAATTATCAATATAAGAAATGTTTAACTGATGCACACAATCTCAGAAACACGGTACTGAATCAGACAGAAGAGTGCACTGTGTGTGCTCGATTTGCATGAACTCAAGAAAATGGGTGAATGTACACTGACAGAAGTCTGATCAGTACTTTCTTAAACTTCTGGGTCAGGAAGAGATTGACTGGAAAAAAACAGGGGAAAATAATTTATATAAGGAAATGTTCCATATTATCATTTCATTGATTTGTTATGATTTATGACTATGTATACCCAAAACAGGTATTTTATGTAAATTCTACTTTTTTTTTTGTTTTGTTTTGTTTTTTCTCTGGTACCGGGAACCGAACTCACGACCTTGCGCTTGCCAGGCAGGCGCTTTGCCGCTGAGCTAAATCCCCAGCCCCCGTAAATTCTACTTTGATATTCCATAAAAAATCTTACCTGTAACACATACACTAATATTTACACATTTAAATTGTACATATCTGTTGTTTTTAGTATATTGCAGAGTTGCACAATGATAACTGAAATTGAGGCATAGGAATACTGTACTTTCACCAAACTAAATGAAATTCCTAAAACAAACTATTTTACCAGTAGCTCTTTTTTATCCTTCTCCCTGTCTCTCTCATCCTATCATATATTTGCTTTCATATAGAGAATAACTATATGCAATAACATGAAGTACTTTGCATTAACATCATTTTGAAACATTTACCTCTGCCACTAAATTTACTGGTAAACATTAAAACTGTAAATCTGGTATTTAATGCAATGGCATATTACTCTGCCATAAAGAAAGATAAACTTTAGTCCATTGTAAGAAAATAAATGTAGCTTCAGACCACCATGTTAAGTTTCATAAATCAGACACATAACTTTGAATATTGCATGATTTTTTCTGTATGAGAAACCAAAATTATAAATAAAGAACAACATAGACAGACCACAGAAAATAGGGAGGAGATTGAACTTTCTCAAATGAGAAGAGGAAAAAAAAAGAATTAAAAACAGAAATGTGGGCAGGGGATATAGCTTAGTGGCATAAGTGCCTGCTTGGCAAGTGTAAGTCCCTGAGTTTGATTCCTGGTACCAAAAAAAAAAAAAAAAAAAAAAAGAATCAAATCAGAAGAGGATCAAGATATGGAGGGTGAGGGAGGAGGGGAAAAAAGGGAATAAAGACAGGAATTAAAAATGTCTTATATACATGTATCAACTCCATACAAGGAATGTGAACATTATGTACTACAAATATGTACTAATACAAATGCATTTTTTTAAAAAAATGATTCAGTTTAAAGTAATTTTACTGATGTTATTAAGAAAAGTAAGTTATGAGACACAGGCAGCTTAACAGCTTTTTTGGCTTATTTGTTTAGATGAAACCATTTGCTTATTTCTTACCATCTTTATAATCTAGAAAAAATATTTCAAATGGTTGTGAACGAATAAATGATAAGAAATTAATGTCAGTGAAGATTTCTTGCACTACTCAGATTATTAAATGTTTTTACTATTGCATTTGTGATTTGAGTGGACTGGATGTTAGGGAGAGCTTTATGAATTAGGAATTAGGGAAAAAATATTTTGAAACATTAGCAAATATCTTATTTTGAAGTAGAAAAATTATGGAGAAAATATCACAGGTTATCATGATGGCCATAAAGGGAATCAACGCACTCACTCAACATATTTCACCAGAGGTAGAGATGAGAGTGTTAGAAGTCTGAACGCGGAACAAGATTTCTTATCTCCACTTCTTGGCCCACGGTGTTTCAAGACAAATAGTCCACGAATTTTGGAGTGGAGTCACCTACAGCTGCAAATGAGTAAATTCTGAGATGCTGGGATTTTGTCTCACACGTTACTCAGCTTTATTCACTAATGTGATAGCTTTCTGCTTGTGTGATACCAGTTTACGAGCTTTCACACAAGCATGTTTTTCAGTTTTCAAGAAGCTCCATTCCTGCTTTTACTGGCACAACACTGTTTTATTGACTGTATGTTCCGTAATGAGCAATTGGTATTCTCTCAGGATATGTGGATGAAAAATGACTTCTGGGATCAGAAGGTTGAAGGCCTGGGAAACTCTTTTGACTTGGAGGGCTGGAGAGCTAGTCTTTGAGAAAACAAATCAATTATCCTCAAATAAGAATGAGATAAAGCTTGACAATGCTATCCTATTTGTAGAGACAGGCAGGATTTATTTGTCTGTAAATGTACTCAGGTCAGCCATCTCTACTAGATGTGTCCCACTGGAGGGATAAACATTCTTTGATTTGTAGTATTATTCAAGATGTCAATTTTGTCAACCTCTTGATATGCTAGCTTTCTTGAAATTTTAATTTTTTTGTTTACAAATAGGCTAATAGATACTTTAATCTAAATAAAGGACTATTATTTGGTAATTAGTATCATTCTCCTTGAAATATTGCCTTGAAACAATTGAACTGTATTCAATTCTGTATTACTGGGGATGAATATAAAAAGAAACATACTTCAAGTATATTTTTGTTTGTGAATCAGTAAATTCAATCTATCTTTCTCTGTGTAGGCTTTATCTCTAGACGAAGTTCCAGGCACATTTATAAATTTTCAATATAAAGGAACTACATAGGATTCCCTAGACTATCATAACCTATTCTCAGACTAATATTTAATATTTAATGTTTGATGATATTATATTTCTCCAAACCTCAAGGGTCTTGTGGGAAAGTGATAATTTTCTGGGAATAGAAAAATCCTTTGAAACATGCAATAGTTAGAAATCCAAAGACAATATTACTGTTAATCAAATTTACAGTACCAGAAGATATGTAATCTGAAAAGATATTTCTAACCTTACCTTCATCCATAAAGAAATATATATCTATAACCTTAAAAGTTCACAAATTTAAGATGTTCCCTAGTCATCTGTCTTCTCTCCCTGCACCCCTCATTATCCCTTCTTTCTTTGGGGAAACTCTGAACAGTAGACCATGAAAGAAATAATCATTTTACCATTTTGAGTACAACTAGTTCTAGTAATAGTATCTTGTTTTAAAAGTTTTCTTCATTGGAAATGTTATTATCACTATTAAAACTAATTACTGTGGTGTTTTTATTATTTCTTCATGGAAATCTTGCAGATTTAGGACAATTCATCATTCTGTGTTGGTATCACTTGTTTTCCTTGATCTCTTATGCATTTTTCCTATGTCCTGCTTAGGTTTAATATCTTTTTTTTCTGAGGCATTTTCAGATTTAATACCCTCATCTGTAACAACTAGGGAACTGAAGTGAACTGCAGGTTTGGAAAGGGGAGTGGAGAAAGATTCAGGTTAGAACTGAGTAGGTCTGCAGTGGGCACTGGAGACCTGTTCTACATTTGAAACAACCAACTTTGCTTCTGGTATAGGTAGTTCTTAGGTCACTAGAGATGCAGAACTGCACTATATGATTTGTCTATGTTGCGTCTCCCTAATTGAAATATCAGGTCCTTTAAAGTTCTGTGTGAAGAATTCTTAGCATTGACCATAGTTGACAGCTAGAATACTTTTTGCAAAAATTTTTATTTTTATTAGTACATGTTTTTGGTACGTAATCATTACATTCATCATGGGGAGTTGGCATATGTACGTAACACATCTTAATTCTTTTTATGTCCCCTTCCTCTTTTTTACCTCCTGCTGTTAGAGTTAACTGATTGTGTCAGTTTGAGTAAGACATGCCCAACTAAATTGAATCAGCATAGCTGTGGGTGTGGCTGAAGGAATTTACTGAAGACAGAGACCCAGCATGGGTATGAGTGGTACCAATTAATAGTCTCTTAGCCTGAATGGAATGGAAAGGAAGAGGAGATGAAAGGCTCACTTCTGACTCTTCTGAGGAGCTCCTGTCTTCACATTCACTCTGAATGTCATCTCCTGGCTTCCAGCACAGACCTTTTAGCCTTCTGGCACAGATCTTTTGGCTTTAATCTCAGGCCTTTTGACCTGCTCACACAGACTTTCACGGGACACTACAGTGATCTGCAGGCCTTTGATCATTGACTGGATCCTTCAGATCTCCAGGGCGCACATAGACCTTTTGCACTCTTCCACACGTGACACTGGGCAGCTGGTGTAAACCTATCTTGTAATTTTTTATGTATTTATATACCTTGCATTAAATATGTTTCACTAGTTATTACTTACTGATGCACCCCCCTTCCATATCTTGGTCCTCTTTCAATTTGTAAAGGGAACTAGGTCTTTTAGGATACGTTCTTAAATGAATTACTATTGAACCAACTTTAACAATAGCTTCACTAGGTGCCTATTCATGAACTGAGGTCTTCTTTACTTAGATTCCTCCTACCTTACTTCCAATCCTCCTCCATTCAGCACCTCCCTATCTATCAAGAGAGACTTTCTTGAAGTTTAGAAACACTCCAGAAAGATCACTACAAAATGAACTAATTGCATCTGGACTAATCTTTTAAGTGATATTGTAGTTCTTATATTCACAAGTCACTCAAGATTCTTAGAAATACTCTATTTTGAATAAGTTACCAACTGATTTCTGTGTTTATTTCTTTAATTGGAAAACACAACACATACTTCTTTTGTTCTGCTTTTATTAAAAATTATATCACTTTGGTAGGCAAAGTGGTGAAAAATAAATCCTTTCTTAATATTCTCTGCAATATTGTTTGCTGGTGTTAACTGAGATGTGAGGTAAAGCCTTGGATGAGCTGAAATAAGGAAAACCTGTAAGCGTTACAGAAACACCAGAGAGATGTACTATGAAGTAACAAACTCAAATACAAGAATTTCAAATCAGTGATGCTGTCTACAATTTTTGGTTCACTTGAGGTTTTTTCAACTAAAATTGGCAACTAAAGTCTGTGATTCACTGGAAAGTTGAAGAATTTTCTCTCATCATTTCTCCTGTGAACAAGAGTTTCTTTAAAGTAGTATAGAGACTTACTTCCATGTTCATTTACTTTATTCTATTTGCATTCTAATTCACTTTGGAGGTTCAGAAGATGACATCACAGTTTAAAGTAACTAAATAATTGAGCAGAATCACTGAGAATTATTGGAAATGTGAAATATTTCATATTTTATAGGTCTAAAATGATGTGATGGAAGCATGACATCCATTATTTATTTTGACAGCTACATGATCATTAAATATTAGATTTGAGAATTTAGTGAGCACAATTTCATTCTAATTGAGATACTTTCTATGACAATTAAATATTTACAAAAATAACAGTCAAAAATTTCATATAGAAAATTTGTGCAGATTAACATAATTTTTATTTTGCTATTTATTTTTTCATAGAAAATTTTAAATATATAGGAATCACATCTTTTGAAGTCAATGTAATGAATTTTCAATCATTTAATTATTTATAGTTTACTCGAATTAAATAAACAATTCTGTAGTCACTCTTAATTACATTTTCTTCACTTGGTTTTTCTCTGGTACCGGGAACTGAACTCACCACCTTGCGCTTGCTAGGCAGGCGCTTTTGCCACTGAGCTAAATCCCCAGCCCCTACATTTTCTTCTCTTGATGCCTTCAGTGTGAAGATAACAAAACTTCCTGTAAAGATCAGATGGTAACAATTTTATTTTAAGCATTGTACTCTCACATGAATGGAAAAACAAGTCATGGACAATGTGTAATGAATAGGCAGAGTTGTGTTCTAATAAAACAATTTATGCACACTTAAATTTAATACCATATGGTTTTTATATGTCATGATGTACAATTCTTCCTTATGTTATTTTCATCCACTTACAGTACATCTAAAAGTATTTTCAGCACCACACATGTATGAAAACAAGCATTCAGGGCTAAAATTTGCTGACTCAATTTATCATTGAAACATAAATTTCAATTTATATGAAAACCTTGACCATAATAACATCAGGGGTGATTTGAGAATTTAACTCAATAATAATAAATGTTATAAAATAAATACATGATTGTTCATGAATTATGTATAGCTTTATTACTCATCATAACATAACCAACCCATCCACAGAACTGAGAAATGTGCAAAATAGATGTATCCAACTTTGATGTTTTTCCAAATTTAGTCATGCAAAAAGTAGCTGCATACATTTTGTTCCCATGGAAGTATATTTACCAAGCTGGAAAGCTATAGCATATTTTATTCAACAGTCTTTTAGCTTACTGTATAATTCTAAAGCTGACAAACTATTGAATAAAATATATTTTGGGTGCTTTCTCTCCTTAAGTGCAGTTTTCATCTTGTTCTCTGATGCTCTGTCCTAGTGATTCTCATTCTGGGATTTCTTTCAAAGCCAATCTTACCTCTAATAGCAACTAATAGAATGTCTTATATCACTTTAGTGTCCCTGAAAAATTTCTTAGGGATGTGCCCTTAGGTTAGATTTCTTTATTTCCCTAGTAGCAGTTTACTGTGAAGGATGAGGGATAAATAATGGGAAAAGTAGGATTAGTTTTTTTCCTTTCATGCAGTGAGAAGACATCTTCCCCTTATAGTGTAGTTTTAAATTCTAAACCACAGTATCCCTATTTCTAGGTTGCTTCTTTTGCACTGTGCACTAGTTCTTGAGACATACTTAGATATGCTCCTTTTGTTGGTAAGAACACACTATGCGCGCGCGCACACACACACACACACACACACACACCTCCTTTTCTCCGTACTAGTGCTTAAAACAGTAAAGGTTTTCCTTCCCCTCTCATGTTTCCACTACCAGTAAGCTGAAGTGGATTTCCTCTGGGCAAAAGCTCAAAGACCCAGAGCTACTGAGCAGCCACCACAATAGTCACAGTTCCAAAGGGAGATCTCTACAGGTCCTCGTGTTGGCAATTGTATTAACCTTAGACAGCAAAATCCTTTGACTAATGATTAATTAGATATGAGTAGACACATACATCACCCATCCAACCATGCAGTGGTATGGAAGGTAGAGAGACAGAAATTTATGTAAAACACAAGTGGTAACTATCACAGATATGAACAAACTTAAGCATCTAATACTTTTGCCTCAGGATGGCTCAGTTCCCAAGGTGCCTCATCTCCTGGCCTGAAGGTGTACAGATGCATTTATTGGTCATCTTCCCCTACATATCTGAGCCATCTCCAAAGTTGGGTGCTTCAGTTATCCTTGTGACAAGTGTCTTGGGGTGTGGACTAACCAGTACTCTAGAGTTTAAGAACTAGAAATTGTATAAGAGCTGTTGTATTTCTCTCCTCTTTTCAGGCAGGGGGATTAAAGACATTACCCATAAATATGTTTTTTAAAATTATGTTTGACCTTTAGATTGGTTATGGTTGCTTATAAATATTTCAATTTCATGTTGCATAATTGAACATTATAATAATATGTATTATTATCTCCTCTGAGTGCAAATAGATCCTATCTGAATCTGTGAAGTATACCTTCCAGTGTCTTAACGTAAACATGTTTTGAAAATAGTTTTAGTTTATACCTCACTCTGGCTAGTATGGTGTTACTTTAAATGGGAACATTGTAGGCTGAACATGCTTCACATATTTTTAATTATTATATTTAGTTATTCATATATTCCTTCTAGGGAAACCCAGGTAGATACAAAATAAAAATAATACTTTTTTAGAATGAACACTAATTTCCTTGACCCTATGATAGCATCACCATAGCTAAATATGATATTCAGAAGACAAACTGATAAAGTAAAAGGTAAACAGACAAAAAGTGCTCATCACTCCACTCTGGGCCAGAAGATAAGGAATACAGAGGTCAAGGAAAGAATAGGGTGCAGTCATGAAAGGAGCTACCATCCATCGCTAGCACTGATGCACACTTGTTACAGGCTTGGACGCTGCTTAGGCCCTCTCTGCTGCCTGCCTTCTTTAGCTTTCACAGAACCGCTGAAGTGGGTACCCTTTATCTCTGCAAGCAAGGACATATAGGTCCAGTGAGGCACTTGACTGTCCAAGGTGTAAATGAAAAGAATTGAAACTCAAATCTACATGGAACAAACCTGAGCAATGATTTCGCTGTTATATTATTCCTAATCTCAGGACTTCCAGTGTCATGGGAAATCTATTCCTTCTCTATCTGAAACCACCTAGTCCAATGAAGTACATCAAATGCCCCCAATTGGATGCTGAGACAGTTGTTGCAAGATTAACATTATCAGGGACCATAAGGCCTTTGTCTAAATTTCTAAAGCCGGTCACTGCTTAGACAGGGGATGTAATCACAGAGGTCATTGCACTCAAAGGGCAGGATGCGGCCGGGGAGAAACTGGCGGCACAAAGTGGGCCATGCAGAAGATCAAAGAAATTATCCAACATTCCAGTGATTTCTATTATTATAAAACACATTCAAGACGACATTAAATGTGTCCTCAGTTCGTTGAGTGACCAAAAAAAATAGAGCTTTGGACAGTGTGGAGCTGTCAATGCAGGGTCCTAGCAAGATTTAAATTACTATTATGACATGTGTTCATGCGGGAAGACGTCATGCATCCCAGAGGCAGCAGAACCGATCAGGAAGTGTTTTGCATTCCAGGAAGGCAAATCTGAGAATCACATGAGCAGTTCAAGGACGATCAAGGGCACACTGTGTCCTGCCTGGCAGCACAGAACCTGGTGTTCAGAGGATCAGAAGCAGCACTGAGGACTTCCCTTCATTCCCACGTGCCTGCCAAGATGCCAGCCTCAGAAAAAAAGAAGAATACCCCAGCAAGACCACACGAGTGAACAGTTAGAAGTATTTGGGCTCATGTAAACCATAGTCGTGGTCTGCTTATTGAATAGATCAAAACAACTGATTTTCAAGTATGCTATATACAAAGTGCCCAGCCTGTACTATGCCATGTTTGTTTGTGGCCTTGCTGTCTTATTCTGCTTGTGTGGCTCCAAGGGCTGCTCACAAAGTAGTAGGAAGAGAGATCACCCAGCTGGCGATCGCAGCAAATTTTCAGAAGCTGAACAACCATTGAATTTGAGATATTTGACCAAAACAGAGAGTAGAGGGCTAAAAAGGCAAAACAAAACAAACAAGAAAATGCTCCCTAATTCCGAAGGAGGAATCCTTTCTTCTGAAAATTGAAGGAGGGTGGAAAGTAATTAGGGACTGAATGAAAATGGATTTGCTGCAGAGTGGGTAATGTTATGAAAATGAGAGTTTTCTTTTCTTACAAAATGATGCATAAAAACAAGTGACGTTTCCTATAGATCACTTTATAAAATGTCTAAACAATATCATTTTTAGACTATAAATATTTACTTGGTGTGCATAAATAAGCATAAAAATACCTATCACAGAACAACTATTTTTATGCATTACAGTGGGGGAGATCATGCAGACCAAGCCCAATTATTTAAAGTTGAAGATCAGTGCGCCCTTCTCGCCTGTGTCACGACTTGCTTTTTGTCCATCTCAATATTCATTAACACTTCCATTAAAAGGTAGGAAGGCAAAGAGAGATAAAAGGAAAAATTTCACTTTGAGATGCTATTAATCTTTCAGTTTATTAATCTTTCATTAATGATACCTCTGATCAAAACTGTGTCAAACCTTCCCCTTTTCTGGGAAGCAGATTTTTTTTGTGTTTTTCAGGTATATTTTTATTCTACAAAAACTTGTAGTTTGTCACTTGTCACAAAATCAAAGATATTTTATAGACTCACATCTAGGATTTATTTCTTAATAGGAATATCACACTGATTATCTGTGATTTCTGCTTATATTTTGTCATTATAAAATTTGTATAAATCAGTAGCTATTTTTGAATCTTTATTTTAAAAGATATTCCTGTTTAGATGAAATGATTCAAAAAAATTTCCATAGTTGCTAGAACTGTAACATCCCCAGGTATTTAACACAAAACAAAGGAGTGTAAAGAGGGAAATCCAGAAATAGGAGTGTTTTAGTCTTAGCTGGAAGTCACTGGACCCATCAAGACAAAGTTATTCTTGCTCAGTTTTATAGTTCTGTGTATTATACACTCCTTTTCTCTGATACTTCTCTTCCTTGTCTATTATCTTCTCTAAAACATGCTACTCAATTGTAAATAAGCAGCATGTGGTAGGACTGGATTAAACAGTATTGCTGACTATAATTTGATAAAATAATTAATAATTATATTGAATAGTTTTATTAAGTTCAGTTAAACACTCCAATTCTCTTTCACTACAACACAGAGCCCTTGGAAATGATGTACAAAATCATTATTAATGTTCAGATTTTGTCAGTGCAAAAATTGAAGATTAGAGAAATTAATAAATAATCTGGTGATTTTTGGGATCAGAGTTTAAACTAGGCAATCATATTCCTGACCTTAGGCTTTTGCCACTGTACCAAGTGTACCTACAATATAAAATAAAAATACTAGGACATGCTGTGTGAAGTCATGACTTGAAGGTATAGTGTGAAGTGCATATATTAAATATTAAGAATATTTAATGCAGAAGAGTGGCTGAGCTCTTTTGTAGTAAATATTGCAGGAGATAGCAAAATTTAGGAATAAGGAACAAAAAGTGAGGATATAGCAGATTTTTTAAAAGTTCAAAGACTTTATTTTTGAGTAGGGAAGCATTAATAATTTGGGGGTAGGAACTATTTTGTTAGATGATAAAAATATTCTAAAATTATAGTGATGATTCCACAATTCTGTGAACTAAAAATCTTTGTATTATACAAAACAACAGAAAAAAAGCAATGAATCTCTAAGTCTCTAGGCTCAGGGTGATGGTACAAGATCACAATCTAGTAGAAAGAATAATAAAGTGAGAAATGACAAATCTAACCCTCTCTCAGTCATATATATATGACTTTGCACACATATGTAACCTAAGCTTAATATTTTTCAACCATAAACTGGTGAATTAGTAATAGATATTTTGAATGGCTAACTCTCATCTTGATTTTCCCAATATTACCTTTCCTACGCTGAATTCATTCTTGTATTATTTCTTCTGTCTTGTCTAAGCATGTCTCTCTCTCTCTCTCTCTTTTTTTTTTTTTTTGGTTAACAAATCAGTGGGCAGGTAAGTCTTCAGATCAGTCTAGTTCTCCTTTAGCTTCCTTTTGTGGCATTGAAATTGGCTGCATATTGCACAAAAGGACAAAAACCTGCATTCTAGGAGTCTTTAAGGTGTCCTGTTCATTTGTTTATTCAAAAAGTGATCCTAGCATTGCCCTTTATCTAGGAAATGGCTGGCCTCCTTTGTGCCTAGGTGGAGCTGCACTCCTGAGTTTTTACTGAGCTGTTGCTGCCAGAATTACTGCCTGTATGCCAGACTGTCTGTTGCCCTCTAACTCCTCTTTAATTTGTTAAAGTGTTAGCAATTAGCAGTGATTTGCTCTTTGAGGAGTCGAGCCAGCCACAGCAGCCTTTATATAAAGGGAAGCCCGAGTGTTGGAAACTATTTTTCAACCTTTTCACCTTCTTTTGCCAAAGTTTGCCACTGGGATTTCTGATGAGCATTTCAAAATCCATGTGAACTTATGTAGGTAATCAGATAATGAGATAACAAATGGGAATTACATGTGAGCGAGGGAGGATTCATTACTCTGAAAAATTTTAATAGTTATGCAGTATTGGTTTTCCTCCATTACTTAAAAGACAAAAAGAATAATTTTATCACCCTGAAAGGAATATATTAAAGCATGCTTTTTATTCTCAAATAATTAAATAACTTTGTCAATCCCTTTAAGCAGGTGGTTACAGACTTTTTAATTGTAAGTTTATTTTTTTTCCTGGCTAATATCCAAACAGCCATCTATTATTTCTTTTTATTTAAATTCTTCATTTGCTAGGTCTTTAATGAGCCTCAGTTATGTGCAATGCATTACATACTAGGACATTTTCTTTGCCTTGGTTTACTTCTTATGCTTTGCAATTGTGTAAGGACACATGGGTGTACAAGACTGATGCAGAGGATTTGGGGACTCTATCTTTAAGGAAGGCTGCATTCTGCTATCAGGATGAATACGAGAGGAAGGGACAATTTTACTTCATAAGTATACACCTCAGACACACCTTAAAAGAGCTAAGGCCCTGGCATCGAAAGATTTTCTAATCACTGCATAAACAATGTTAGGAAAGACTCACTGCATAAAATATCTCTGCACAAAGAATTTATAGATCCTTTTCTGTGGGCTGAACTTTTGGTGTTTACTGTGGGGAGGAGTCATTGGAAAGAGTCCATTGTTGATTTCAAAATGGTCTTTGAAATCTTTCTTTTTGTTTGTGGTTTTACTAAAATAGATTATTAGCTCAGTAAAATTCCATATTGTAAAGTGCAGTAATTAAAAAAGTATGATTCGATTTGATGGGAATATTGAAGAAACCATATTAATAATTGGGGCAAAGTACATAAACAGCTTGAAGAAACAGGTTTGTAAACATCAAAGTAATTTTTTCAAGGTCATTTAACTGATAAATAGTAGACTCTGAAAGCAGAGCTGATAGATTTGTTCCTGAAAATTTCCCCATTAAACTGATGGCTAGAGTTGAAAATTTTCTTTCTATTTTAATGTAGAAACTCATAGTTGACAGTGCTATTGTACAAAAAGTGACTATCTTAATGAAAATACACAGCATTCTTAAAAAATGCTAGCAGCATTCACACCATAAAATGGTAACTATGTAACATAATTGGTTTAATTAGCTACATTTAATCATATATATACATATATAATCATGTTATGCACAATAAATACATACAAGTTCATATGTAAATTTTTATTTTTTTATATTTATTTATTTATTTTGGTACCAGGAATCGAACTCAGGACCTTGAACCTGCCAGGCAGGCTGTGTGCTATATCCCCTGCCCTGATATGCAAATTTTTAAAAATATGCAAATTTGAAGGAAAAAAACCCAGATAGTCATTCCTTTTCCCTTTTTGGTAAGAAGATGGAAATGTCTCATACATGAAAATCTCAAACATAGTTAACTTTAAAAAAAAAAAAGATCCTATTATTTTCTTTCACCTTGAGAAATCACTGCATTTACTTTTAATGAATTTCAGCAAAGAAAATTAGTGTA
The DNA here is from genome assembly GCF_000276665.1 of Chinchilla lanigera. NCBI lineage: Eukaryota > Metazoa > Chordata > Mammalia > Rodentia > Chinchillidae > Chinchilla > Chinchilla lanigera. The sequence continues at coordinate 48,335,066 of NW_004955402.1, forward strand.
TTCTTTTCTGAATAAAATGAGACCACATTAAACAATAAACACTAGCACTGAAATTCAGTGCCTGACTTTTCAAATAGGTGGTTGGTTTGTCACTACTTTTAACCAGAAATTTCAGTCCGAAGTTAGTTTCAGTGTTTTATTGTCCTATATTTTCTGAGGTAAAAAATAGTGATTTTTAGGTTTTGCATCTTGTGAAAGCATTGAATAATGGAAGAAAGTTGAGAACAACAGTATAACTATCTTTGTTTCTCAATATTTACTATTAATATTCAATTATGTCTTTTTAGAGCCTCAGTGTTTACATGAATGTCAGCATAACAAGTCCATTGCAGAAGCCAAGAGGTAGCTGCAGTTCAGTCAGCCTATTAATTCTCTGAGGAGTGGCAAACTCCGCGGAATGATTACATTCTTCCAATACCTTCTTATCATCAAGATCTCTATTACAGACTTTCGCTCTGAGCAAGACATTCACACTCACGGTCGAATTTTCCCATAAGAGGAGCTCACAGTGTAATGGGAGATTTGGATCAACAAGGCCACACAGGTCGTGTGCAATATCCTAGGACTCAGATTCCTTACACAGCGATGCTTTAATTCCTCAGTCTGTCTCCTGAAGTTTTCCTTTGGTAACCTCATTTCACTTGCTCAATTTTACTTTTTAGAACTCCCAAGTTAGGTTTTTGAAAACAAATAATGGTCTCTCAATCTTACGTAACTGTCCACATGGAGACATTCTGCATCATGACTACTCACAAGCACACACACACACACAAACACACATACACACCTCCAATTTAAAGAGGATGCCTGACAGAATTGTGTACTTTATTATATCCCTGATATTTTTCTTTATTCCTTTCTCATTCTGACATGTGCTTATTTTATGTTTGTCATTGTATTCTGTTCTATGTGAAAGATATCAGATCAGATTACTAGATGATCGGTGTGGAAGTTCAAAGCCAATATTTCTAGGAGAGTAATGAAGGCAATGAGAACACCAATGAACAAAATGAAAGGTAAAGTACCAGGAGGCTCCATGACTTCAGTCAGTGATCTTTGTGTCAGTGTACACAGTAAAATTTCTTTTTTTTGGTTTTTTTCCGGTACCAGGAACCGAACTCACGACCTTGCTCATGCCAGGCAGGAGCTTTTGCCACTGAGCTAAATCCCCAGCCCCTAACAGTAAAATTTCTTGCTATGCTTTACCTATCTTCCCAAGAATATACTCATTATCAGAAGCAATAGGACTTTTCAGTGTTTGTAATGAAAAATAGCAGAGATAATTGGTCTTAAAGGCCATCAACATATAAAATTGATTCGCAACGAAAAGGATAGATCTCCTTCAATTAGTGTATGGTCAAAAGATAATTGTGACCTATCCATTTGTTGATGCTAAATGGCAATTTTAACCACTTCCTAAGTGCCAGTCAGATCTACATTCATTGCACCAGATTATTTAGACTTTCACCATAGAGAAAGTAAGTCCTAGTTCTAACAAATAAATTCTACTTATTCAAAAATTTTTGATATTCCATGCTGTTTCTTGAGGATTGACTAATTTTATCATCACAGTCAAACACGTTTATTTAATTCTTAAAAAGAGTTTAGCTTAAGCAAATAGGTTCTTTTTTCTGTCTAAACTTATAGAAAATTTTAAAAATAACTTTTCCCAAAATTAAAGTATATTGCTTAGAATATACTTTATGTGCATTTTTCTGCATATTTTTTATACTGAAGATATAAGATATGGTTTTATTCTAACATGGCAGCTAGTATATGTGATAGAATAACCTCTGCTATTGCTTGTTTAAAAGAATGAGGGCTAAAATAAATGACATTGTGCAATATATTTTATTTTATATTTAAGGACTCAGAAAAACTTTCACAGTTTTATGTGAATTTTCATGGTCATTCTCGGAGTTAGGCAAGGCAAAGATAGACATGCTAAAAGTGAAATTTACTTAATATTATGTCAAAACTGAGATTTGTGCACGAGTTTGAAACATATGCATCCACTATCTTAGCAAAATAACCTTTTCCACATGTCACACTGCTAAATGTTGCTCTACTTAATGGCTGCAAATCATTCATTTTTTTCTCTATAGCCAGAAGAGAGATAACATAAAAGTAATGGAAAAATATACATTGAATGGCATAAGTTTTATTAGATAAATTTGTGATCCCACCGAGAGTAAGCATCGAATTCCTCCTTCATTAAGCTAGTATCTGTCAAAATGTCAGCTGTTGACATTTTGGATGAAAACATAAGTTAACACATAATCTAAAAATGCTATCTTGGTGGAGAATGCTGCTGATAATTTAGTAATGATGCTTATTTCTGATTAATTTCTCATAGAGATTTTCTTTTCATAATTTTAATGCTTACCTTTTCAATATGAGAAAATAGCATCAGGTATAAGAAACTTCCAAATGAGCATAGAAAATAATTGAATTGTGTTTTTCATCAATTTTCTACTACTGTGAATGTATATGGATTTGCTTGTTACTGACATGTGAGTGACAGCAGAACTGCAACTGGCAGAGAGCAAAATGAAGCACAGGGTGAAGAGATGAGTCTGCATGTAATGGAGAACATGAAGATAACAAGAATAATTACTCAGTGACTGAAATCCCCTCAATGCTAAGCTATTTCTTCTTTAAACATTAGCTCTTCTAACGACATTGGGGCTTATATTTAGTCATGCTTATGTGATCCTTGGTAAAGTCCACTTTTGACTTCAGATTCCAGATATTTAGTGTGCTTTTCACTATCAAAGTTGAGGAACACTAAATTCCCTATTAAAGGAAAGTGAGGAATTGGTCATATATTCTTTTGTTCAGCTGTAAACTAAGGAACAAAAATCCTGCCTCTGTAACTTAAATGTACAAGTTTCTGTTATGCTAATCTCTGAGACATGAATATTTTATAAAACATCATTTTGGTACAAATTTATTCAATAATACTTTGTCCCATAGAATTATCATGTGAGCTAGCAATTCCACCTCCTCATAGATAAATAACAAAACTCTAAACTGGAAGTAACAGGTATCTGAGCCCTCATGTTCATGGTAGTATTGCATACAAGTCCCAGAAGGAGAAGCCTCACATATGCCCATCATCAGTGAATGGGTAGATAGAATGTGGTGAACACACAGAAGGACATCATTTAGAGTTGAAAATGGATGAAATTACGACACTGACGACAACATGGAAGAATTTTTTGTTAGGTGACACAAGACAAGCTAAAAAATGTGAATACTGTATGATGCCACACATATGACCTACCTAGAATTTACAAAGACAGAAAGTATAACTGTGATTGTCAGAAACTAGAGAAGGAGGAGAGGAGGTTCATAGATTAACAAGTATAGAGTATTAATATGAGAAGACGAGCAAGTTGTAAAGATGGATCATTTAGTGGTTGCACAGGAATGCAAACGTGTATAATGCCACTCAATTTTAGGCTTAAAATAATTAAAGTGTTAAGTTTTATGTTATGGATATTATTCTACACCAAAATGTATACTTTGTGTATTTCTATTTAGATTCTATTTTTATCTGTTACATTATTCTTTTCATATTGTACCCATATTATCTTTGTTACACTAATTAAGAAATAGTTCATAATACTAATCTCAGTTTTACCACTCACAAATAAGATTCCAACTTATGTACTCTTTTGTGTCCTGACAAATTTAGTTCTGTAAACAAGTATCCCAAAATGTTTTTCAGTAGCTTAACTGGGTGTTCAGAGATGCCCCCAAATGCACGTGTGACCTAATAAGGACAACTCTAGAACAGCAGAAGTAAGAGCTTGCTCTGGGTTTTCTGGACAATTGCCCAGCTGTGATCAAGATAGGGTAAGAGCCTTTATTTTCTATCAACTCATAGGGCTGCAGATGAACTAAGCCTACCAGAACAGAAATGATAATTCCCCCAAACTCTAGTATGAATTTTGTAATACCTTCACCCTCTGAAATGTTTGAGGTACCAGTAAGTTGTAGACAGTAGTACCTCAAATCCAAATCCAATGACTTCTTGTCATTCAAAGAGTTTGAAGTGACCCTCTCTGATAAGTTTGCTGTCATGCTTGTCCAATAGAAAGAGAAGACAGTAAGAGAGAAGGGAGAATCCTACATCAGAACACGGAACTTCACTGTTCATCCAGCAATGTTCTGCCTCGTTACACATTTGTATGGAACGAGAGGAGGCTAGACTAGCTCTGATTTATCTTCTCTTTCTGATTCAGCTTGTGTAATTTTTCTCTTGTCTCCACAAACTTTTCTCCTGGTCTATGTTACGTCACATCAGGTATTCCATGAAAACTTAGCTACAACTATAAAGCTGGTCACTGGTTGAAACACATCAGACTTACATTTCACAATAGTGAATGTGAAAGAAGCAGCTTGCTAAAAGTAATCTAAATGATAGCTGGTGTGCTTGTTCTCTAAAATTTGAAAAGTTTTTAATCAATCATTCATACGGTTATCTACTGTTATGCTTTACCCTTAGATACACAGCTAATTTTAAAATTTCAATTTCTGTCATTCTATCAGCACAGCTCCAAAAAATTGTTTTACAAAACAGGAAGCAGCTGAAGTCAGTGGAGGCTCAGAGTTAGCAGAGAGGCATAACTGTGTGACATCAATGGGAAGATGAAAGCGTAGCTCACTGTTAAATATACATACACATATTTTATTATTTCTCAGTTCTTTTCTGCCTGAGGTATTTCTCACTAGAAAACTTCCCCTAATCCCTAGCTTTCCTTTTTCTGGAGGCCTGTTCCTCTATCAGCTGACCCTCTAGAGCACATAAATTTCTATAAAGAAAATAAAGAATATCTCAAAAATTTCTAAGATTTTATTTGAAGATCAACTCATCTTCTCTATTGATCAATGTTTTCTAATTTAAATAAAGGATACATTTTCCTTCATGATAAAAAATGTTCTACTGAAGAGTTTGGAAATTATGCAATGTTTATATGAGATTAATACTGTTCTGCCATGTGGCATCATAAAAACAGTGTGTATCGTAGTGTATTATATCTATCGTATTCTATTATGACTTACTGTATAACATCATATCATACTGTGCCATGTAATATTGTTAGATCATATCACATAATGTCCTTTCAAAATGTGTTATGCCATGTTATTGCTTAACATACTATTTTTGCTATATACTGCCTTATTTTTTCATGCTTTTCAAATTATCTGATTTATGTATCTATCTGTCTATATCTATCCGTCATTTAAGTATCATCTATCCATCCATTTGTTCATCTTGATATGGCTGAAGATTAAGCCCAGGCCACTCATGCTACACAAGTGCTCTATCACTGAGCTACACCCCTAGATACGGTACTTGATTTTTTTTTATCTGAGCTCACACTTTAATTTCAAACTAAAGAGAACAAATCCCTAGCTATACAGTAGGAGAAGCCTCTTACAAACACAGTGGTACTTCTATTCACAAATGTAATCCATTTCATGACTCTGTGCAAAATGGCCACATTCATTCATGCAAAAAAGATAGCCACAGCTGTATTTGTCACCAGGTTCAGAATTTTCAAACAAGACAAAATTTTGCCAAACACTTCTGTTTATTAAGCACATTGTTAGCAAATGAAAGCATTCATCAACCAAGGTACCACAGTAGATGTTTAGGTAATTCAGTAGGTTATACAGATAAGTAAAATGGATATATAATAATTTAGATTATCACATTTTCTCTTACTTAAAATAAACATATCTCCTTTAAAATTGTATTTTAAATAAGACTTTTAAATTGTGAACACTGCATTATTCATTTCTTAACAGAGTTATTTGTGACCAACACTAATCCCCTGAAATATTAAAAGTTTTTCAACTTTAGGGAAAATCCATATAGGAGTTCTATGAATAATAAGAATAACTAAACATATTCACTTCTTTCTATGTGTTAGATCCAGATTTATGCTTGCATTAACTCCGTTCAAAATCCCAAAGAGATCATTAATGCTAGTGTACTTATTTTATAGGGAAACCTGTAGCATTTGTGCCATATGAATGTAGGGAAGTCACGAAAGGATCTATACTTTAATCTCTAATGTTAACTACTCTCTACAATGTTTAAATGACCCTGATAATTTTATGTCAATTATTTATTGCAGATCTATTCAATGCTTCTCATATAAAATTGTATTTCTAATCATTTCTTCTCTCTGTTTTTAATTTTTGGTTAGGAAATTGAAACAAAGGCAGTTCTCTCTATTGGGTTATTACTATTAAAATAAATACAACTTTATACTATTTTAAGAAATATCATAACTGAAAATTCAGCAAGATGAGGAACAACAGATAAAACAAAAAATAATAGACAATATATAAAAGAGTGTATAACTGAGTTAATTTTGAACATCTGAGAACTCTAATTGGCTATTATTATGACTATAGTAGTGCCCATAAATGAGGTAAAAGAGTTCATGGAAGGGCTCAGGAAGTAGCTCAGTGGTATAGTGCCTGCCTGGCAACTGAGAGGTCCTGAGTTTGATTTCTGACACCAAAAAAAAAAAAAAAAAGATTCCAAAGAGTTCATGGAACTGAGCACGGTGGTAGACTCTTGTAGTTTCAGTATTCAAAATGCTGAGGGAGACTGACTGTAATTTGGAGTCCATTTGAGGTCAGTCTGGACTATACAAGAAGAGTCTGCCTAAAAACAAAGGGAGTCTGTGAAATCAATTATGTACACAAGAACAAGGAAACTGCTGAAAGGGAAAGAACTGGGATGAATGCCAAGAGAAAAGAAAGAACGGGAAAAGTATGTATATATGTATATATGTATACGCAGGATAGCTAACATAGTGGTACTACTGACTTTTATTGCTCTGTTGAAAGTAACAGTTCATGTTTAAGTGTTTGATCAGTCTTACATGTCTATATTTGTTTATCTGAGTAACCAATTTGGAAATATCAATATGTAATACAATAACCATTGGTAATTTCCTATCACATTCTCTGAAATTCATATTGCTTGTATTGTTTTTGTGTTATTTTCTAAATGTATGTGTGTTTGTTAGTAAGTTTTCATTCTTTTATGTTTAAAATAAAAAAGAACAAAAAACCAAAGCTGGGCAGGCAAAGGGGGTCAGACATACTGGCAAGAGAATGCATTCTTCAATAACACAGAGTTCACTAGTGTGAATGCTGCTCTGTTTTAGACCCATATAATGATAGTCTATTGTTCATCTTTACATCTAATTCTGAATGATATACAAAGGACCACATAGAGCACAGTAAAAAACCACAGAGAGTTGGCATTCTGTTAGATAGTATGCAAGCAAAATTACTAGATTGGTTACTCATAGCCAGAAATGTACCTCGGAGTATGATATGTGAGAGTTCTTCTTACATTGTAAGTTAAAACAGTGTTTTTGCTGAAAAATTAACATAAGTCAAACCTTCTTTGCTTCTTAATGGTATGATCTGAGTAACCTAATTAACCTATGTCAGCCAAAATTACTTCATTTGTAAAACGGAAGCATTTTAGTTACTTTTCCTGTTTCTGAGACAAAAATATTCTACACTAACAATTTAAAGCATGAAAGGTTTATATTGGTACACAGTTTGGTCAGCTCGCTCCAAGGCAGAGTGGCATGGCAAAGGGTCATACCAGAGGAGAAACAGTCCAAGGCAGAGCAGGTAGGAAGCAGCAGCAAGTAGCAGCAGCAAGCCACCCTTTCTCTTTTATCCCACCCAATCTACCAACATTTTCAGTGGTGCTGCACACACCCAGACTGCGGCTTTCCATTATCCACAACGAGAACTATGATTAAACTAATTAGTGGATTTATCCAGTGCCATACACCCTATCCCAGTACCATGCCCTGAATCCATATTCACATACCCTAGATCCAACCACATCCAAAAAACCCCACCTGTGAGTGCATGAAGTTTGGGGCATCTACATACATGCCATAACAAGAGGTAATAATGTTGTCTACATTGGCTAAGAGTAATCAATAAAATAATACATGTTAAAAACAGTAATTAGAGAATAGTAAAGGATAAATATTATATTTTCTTCTTATGAAAATATAATTAAATATTGAAATAAAAATGTTTAAAAGCTTTGACTTTACCATATTTGGTATGATAATCTTACAAAGTTCTTTATGGCTAAAAGTTGGTTAGACCCAGTGTAGTGGTAAACAGGCTGAATTCCACAGAAGACCAAAGAACTCTATTTAGGGCAAACAGAGTCTATTGAATTTTAGACTGGTCACTGCACATCCCTGTCTAGCAGGTCAGGAACGTGGGGTGGCCGGCCTTTTGGTTTCAACCTTAAATACACTTTTGGTTTCTATGGTAACAGATTGGAATATTGCAGCTGTTGACATAGGTGGCCACATATTGTCTTCCTTGTCCCACGTGACCGGGTCCGGCCCTGGTCATGAGCCCAACCACAATGGTATATACTTTCTGCACTCTGTTCTGCATGCCCCCCCCTTTAGATAACCATACATTTCCTTTAGGGTTACAAAGTTTATCTAGGGCCAGGGAAGGTATGAAACAACCCAGGCAGGGTCATAGGTGATTATCTAGGCCTGGCCCCTCCGGGATGTTTCTCAAGACACATTTTGAGGCTTGCACTAAGACTAGAATTACTCTATCTAAAATGATATGCTAAGTGTTGCCATCCCCTACACCAATTTCTATATTTCTTACTTCTACATTGTGTTTTCTCATCTTTAAAAATACTGTTGGATCTAGGAATACAGGATAAAATCACTGACTTTAGGTTTTGTAGTGGGGTATTAGTGACATTAGACTTTAAAAATTGAACTTAATATCCAAGTAGTTGTTATTTTCATATTATATTTTTATTTTTACTATTTATTTATTTTTATTGGCATGTATGTGAATCCATTAAAAATATAATCATCATGAGGAATTGGCACACACACACACATTACCCCATAATCCTTTATTCTTCCCCTCCTCTATCTCCACTCTCCCTTCATTCCAGATTTCCTCATCTTCATGAAGTCCATCTCTGTTTCTTTAATCTGTTGATTTTGCTCTTTAAATTATTTATTGGCTTTTTCACAAAAGAGAAAACATGATATTTCAAACTCTGAGTCTGATTTATTTCACTTAACATTTTGATCTGAAGGTGCATCTATTTTCTTACAGATGACTGAAATTTATCCATTTTTATAACAGAACAAGACAGATGATTAAAGATAATAAATTTTAAAACATAGAATAGTAGAGTATTCTCTGCCACACTTGACCCAACCTATTCCTTATTTGATCCAAATACTCAAGAAATTGGATAACATTAATAGTCAAATATTTTCTTTCAATACCTAAAATGAAATGTCAAGTGGCCACACAGTTATCTTGTTATCTGGAGCTAAAATTTTCGTGAAGTTCCATCCCCCTTTTTGAACTTGTAGGCTTTCATCAACACTTCTATTGAGATAATTAAAACTGTTATAAAGTACCCCCAATATCTTCCTTAAGGTTGGAGTGCTAATAAGGAAGACAGTCAAAATCTGTGGAAGTTTGCTGTAAACTATAAACACTGTTTCTCCTGAAGGATATTGCAATTCTGAAAGCAGAGTGTGTTTATGAAAATTTTAGAATCTGAGCAGAGTGTTTTAGTAAATTCATTGACTTAAGGACAAAATTAAAATTGAGATCAAGGTCTGTTATAAGAGCAAGGTTCTGATGTATACACTAGCATTTTAGCAAGGTCCCTGAGAACTCCATCCTTGGTCTAGGTGAAATATGTGGCAGCCCATGATACCTCACTTTCAAAGCAACTCAATCTTGACAAGGTTAGGAATTTTACTTCTAGTCTGCCTGTCATATACGAGAATCACTAAATATTGTGGGTGAAAGAAATAACAGAATCATCAAATTATTTCTCTCTTGTAACATGCAATGAAGGGTGAATCGAATCTATGTAGACACATGATCAGATGAGCTTTATATAAAAAGCAAGAAATTGTAAGGGATAAAAACAAACAGATGGGAATTACAGATATTACAGTTTGGTTGGGGCACTTATTTACAATTGCAATTAACATGTACAGTGGAACTATCACAATGTAGAGAATTTTTATTAGATAAGTAGCATCTAGAAATTAAATGAAAATATAGAATTAAGGAAGACAGAGTAGCTGAAAACCAAAAAATATTTAGATATATTTGAAGAGAGAACTGGGAAATGGAAAAGGGGCTTACAGGAAAACATTTCAGATGAAATTGAAAAATAAACTTTCAGGATAATATTATATAAATTATATAAACATACTTAAGGAAATGAAAAGAAATATACAGAACAGATTGGGATTTTTTATTATATGCCTAGTTTGAATCCAGAATAAGAGGAGAGGAAAAATAGTGCAAGTGAAGATACAAGATTAGAAATTTCCAAATGTAGCAATGAACTTCTGGCAACAGTTTTTAAAATTGTTTTAAGATTCCCAGGAAAAAGAATCTAAAACACTAAAAAAAACAAAAACAAAAACAAAAAACAAAAAACAAACAGAAGAGGAACATATAATCTAGGCACATTAAAGAAAACTGTAGAAAACTGAAGTTATGTTCTTGTATATTTTCAGTAAATACGGAATATAGTTAACTGTCACAGTAAAATAAATAATGATCTCAGAATATGTCAGAATATTTATTTCATTGTTAGATTCACTTTAAAAACTACTAATATGTGTATTTTCAAATGAAAATTATTTCACATGACTGCACATAGGTGGAATAAAAATATTTCAAAGGCTAAACATGTGGATAAAACTGTGAAATGTTAGCCTCCTAATACTAACAAAATAATAAATAAATATATTATTTATATTATGCACTAAGATAGTAAATACTATAGAGGTAATGGAAATGGATAACATCTCTACAAACAAATGTACGGATGGATTTCTAAACCACATTATTGGTTTAAGATAGAAAAAATATCATATCTTCCTGCAAGAGTTTATTTATATTTAGAAATTCATTTATGGTGTTACCATTGAGGATGACATTTAGGAAGACCTGGATGCATACAGGGGGCCAGGCATGATGCTGATGATATTTGTCTGCTAATTACGTGGTTGTATTCACTTTATATCAACTCTTCTACCTGTCCACCTTTTCTTTTACTAGTTTTATCAATCTATGATCTTCACTGTTACACTTTATTTCAATCCTTTGGAAAATAAATCCTTCTCCACTGTTTTGCAGTACATTCAGGTTTTAAGATTGGATCATAAATATTTTTAAAACAGATGTGAGAGTAAAATTTGATTGATTGAATATAATAAAACAGAATTATGTTTCACCGCAACTATGTCCACACATTAACAGCGATTTTTCTAATTGCATTTGGTGAGGATGAAGTATGGGAAATAATTTTAGGGACAGCTGCACATGTTAGTCATCTTTGAAAAGTAATATTAGCTAGGATTAGAATTGAAATATGCTTTGAAAAATTGAATAAAATGTTAAATGGGGTAGTAATGTATGCCTAAAGGAATTAAATAATTTCTCAAATTAATATTGGATTATTGAATTGCATAATTTTTCTAGTTTTATTTTTGAATTTTTGTTTTCATTCTTAGATTGTATTCCCACATTTCCTAGCCACTACTTCCCAGGGCTCAGGTTGGCATATTGATAACACACACAAATTACAGAAGAGGCCAAAGTCTTGTCTACTCAAGTATAAAAGAGGGAAAATAATTTTAATTGTCCATTTATGCAGTTCATCTGTGTTACAAATCTTCACCCACAAGTAACTCAAAATAATTGATAACAAGTTCTTGTAAAATGCCTGAGAGAAACAAATAATATTTATTAAGAATTTTGAAGTTTATGCAGCCAAATACGCCTGATGCTCTAAATCTTAAGCTTAGATCAAGCAAGGTTTTCAAACGTTAGCTGACTACAAATCGCTGTCAGTAGATAAAGTTTTAATGCTGTCACCAGAACTCTCATTGAGGAGCACTACAATATCGAAATGACCGTGTCAAAATCACAAGTACTTTTGCCATAGAAGTGTTGGTGGGCACTGTCCTCAGTGTCCCTTCTTGTCACCTAGTAGCATCAGAAATGCCTGTATCAGAAAAGAGCAAAGGGACCTGTCCTGCCCTTGAGCACTGGCGCTCTGCCTCTTGATGGTTAAAGAATTATGCAAGAGATCATTGGGCTTTTCACTTTGGCTTCCAAATTGATCAGACCAAAATTTGAAACTGTGCTATAACAATTATGTTTGACCTTTTTTTTATCTGCATTTAAGAATTCTTCCATTTTCTGTTTCTGATTTCCATTTTTCTTTTCTGTCATTATTTACCTAGAAATATTTTGAATAATATAATTGGTGAAAGAGTCACTGTAAATGTCTTTATTTTCCCAATTTAAACATGAGAGACATGTTGGTGAAGTGACTATTTCAGAATTTCACGTTTGAGCTAACACTTAAAAGTAGATGTTTTCAAGCTAAGTCCTGCTCTTTTCTGTGAAGCCAGTGGCTTTCAATGCAACAGATGAGTGACATTTGGTAATGTTTGGGAACAATTTCGGTTGTCACAGTCCAAGAAAAGTTTGATACCGGCATCTAAGGGGTAAAGCCCAAGAATCCTGCTAAATTCCCTATAATAAGTAGGACAATTTACTTAATTCCTGACAGCTCAACCATAAAGGATTAAGCAACTCAGAATGTTAACAGTACTGAGACTGAGATACTCTGCATTAAGATTAGCTCACTTCAATTAAGTAAATTAAAGAGTTAGGGTGAGTTGCCATAACTTCTTTCCTTTTGGTAGTTTTACTTAAATACATTTATTGACACTCTATATTTTATTAATATTTTTGAAATGTTTAATTTTTTTCATTGCTGAATTTCACTGAATTTTCGCTTTTCATTTTCTTTAAATTTGTTTCTACTGTTTCTTTTTTATGGTATATTTTCCTTTTCTTATCTTTCAAGATAGATATTAATTTCATGCATTATAGTATAGATTATCTAAAATATTTTGGGGCTTGACGTTGAAAGTCATATATTTGATGGTGGGACTCACACGAAGCCATTTCTGCTTTGTAGTGTACTGGACAGGTGTGCTATTTCTCCAGTACGGAGCTCCCAGTAACTTGATTACAATCTTCCAATTAAATGTACCTTTTTTCAGTGGTTAAGCACTTCAAGAACTGCTTCTGCCTTGCTCCCCTGTGAATTGTAGATGCCACTGAAAATATCTTCCAATCCGATCTTTTTCCCTGTCAGGAAGCTGTCTTCCTCACCAAGTGTTTACAAACTATATGGAATGAAAGGTCTTCCCTTCTCCGTGGTAGGAGCGGAGAAGGAGATTTTGTGTCGAGGGTTTAATAAGATTAGTAACAGATAATTTAGGCAGAAAAGTGATACAAAGAAAGACAGATAAAGAAATTATTTTAAAAGAATAAGATCCTTCTTTAGAATGGTTTATCTGAAAATGCTCCTTGCAAAGTGATATTCAAACAGAGAGACAGAGAGAGTTGAATAAGAGTTTGAATCTTCAGGTGAAGTGAGCCAGGGAGCGCATTGCAGGCACCGATGCAGATAAAATAGTGGAGAGTCCATGTGGAAAAGCCCTTGATGGGACCGAGGGGCAGAAATAGAATACCGTGAAAAGAGCATGGCAGGAAGGTAAGCGGAGCCCAGATTAAACAGGAGGCTTGTAAGACCTTCATCCAAAAACGAACCATTAGAACATCATATAAAAACTTGCTATGATTTTTTTAAAAACTCATTCAGTGGGCAATGGATTGAAAGGAAGCAAGATCAAAAGTAGGGAGGCTGATATTTCTGCAGCTGATGTGAGAGACAGTTTACAGCAGATTAGTAATGGCAGAGATGGAAACTGTAGCACATGGTGGTAGAATTTGGTGAAAGAAAAATAAATATTATGAATAACTTTTTTTTTGTTTGTTTGTTTTTTTTGTTTTTTTTTTGTTTGTTTTTCTCCGGTACCGGGAACTGAACTCACGACCTTGCACTTGCCAGGCAGGCGCTTTGCCACTGAGCTAAATCCCCAGCCCATGAATAACTTTTAGATGTTTAAGTTAAGCAACTGGTTAGATAATGGTTTGATATATTAATGTGGCAAAAACTACAGAGAATCTAATCTGAGAAAGTTAATTGATCACTTGTGATGTATTTTAGTTGTATATGCACATATTTATTTTATTTTATTTATTTATTTATTTATTTATTTTTGGTATTCGGAAGCAAACTCAGGACCTTGCACTTGCCAGGCAGGCACTCAGCCACTGAATTGTATCCCCAGCCCTATATGTATTTATTAATATATTTACTTTTCTCAGGTTTTTTTTTTGTTCTACTCATTTTGGAAATTGATGTTGATATTTCAAATAGAAAGCTGTGTGTGTGAGTCTGAAATTTAACTGAGACCACTGAACGCAAGATAGGTTTGGAGTCCACATAGAGATTCCATCACAGCCTGGGAATAGTAAGAATATTTAGTAAAAATTTTCAAAAATACACTGACATCCCAGGATCAAAACTTGAATCATTGTAACATTTGGAGGTGAGACAGAGTCAGAAGAAAGAACATCAAGAATTATTAAGAATCAGAACAGGACATTATTGTAGAATCCAATTTCAAGAAGTAATTAAATGTCCTGTGTTTGAAAGAAAAAACTTTCAGATTTTAAATCTAGTCCTATAAACAATGCATCAAGTTCTTGGTCTTCATTGGTCATTATTTTTCTGATTCCTAAGTAATAATGATTATTTATCCTATTAATAATAAATAGAGTGGTTGTATAGAGGTATAATTACAAAGCTGATTTGAGGGTGAGAAAAGATAAAGGAATTACTCTTTAAAGTAGCAATGTGGTAAAGTATATTAGTGAAAACTTACTAACTAAAAGGAAACTATAGTGAGATGTCACACTTAGGTTATTATACAATTTTTATTTTCTCATGGTTGGGAATATTATATAGAAAATTATATATCCATGTTATTTATATGTATGTGCATTACTTAAAATGCACATGTAGTTAAGCTCACACTTCCTGTGTTGTGGAATTTTTAAATCCATAGTCACTCTTCAATATGAAACTATCAGCTCTATATCAATACTGGCTGATTCTTTGATGTGCTTTTTAAAATATACATGGTTTTACTGGGGCTGTACTTCAAAGAGAAATCAACCTTTTAATGGAAAAGAGCTTTTTCCCTTGTTTAGAGGTAAGTTTATGGGAGTCTTAGGCTAGTAGAGATAAATAAAAAGACCTATCAAAGTGTCAGAAGATCTGACAGAAGCAAACTTCATAGGATTCAGGAGTGTGAGTCCTAGTCAGCATTCAGGAGAATGACATTTCTTTACCCACATGACTGAAAAAGAATTTCTTAGTTTGAGAGAAAAGTAGAAAGAAGGCTGCTCCTGAGTCTACCATTGCATTACGACTTCCATTATCCTGGAAAGATGGAAGAACAGAAGCCCAGGCATTTTGTACTTGACAAGACTTATGACTCTGGTGAAATGAGGTTGGCTGATGAGTAGAAACTACAGTTTTAGAAAATATTTATCAGTGTTCAATCCAATCTTGTAAGCTTAGAGTGTGGTCATTTCTGACATGTGAATGGATTTGTCTGATTCTAATTCACAAGAATCATTATTCCAGTCTCTCTAGGAAAGCCCAAAGTATTTTAAAGATATTAATCCTAGATGGCAGAGCTAAGACAAAGCATTGTGCTGCTCAAGAACAGAATACTTAAGGGATGCAGAACCTAAAGAAGCAATTTTGTTTCTTTAGCCAAAAGTACTTGTAAAAAGATTAAAAAATACCTAACATTTTGGGAATATTTCAACTACTGCATTTTTTCTGTCATGAAGGTAATAAGATCAATTTATTTTATTCATTAAATCATCTTAATATATGCTATTATATCAAGAATTCTATAATTTAAAAAATATTTTCTCATTTGAAATAGTTTAATATGTGGTAAAAATCTCCTACCTTTAATCTATGGAGATTTGATAAGTGTATTAGATATTTTGTATCATTCTTAGTATGTTTATATCTTCCTAATATACCTTTGGACTAAAAATATTTTCAAAGAACATGAAGCAAGCACAAACTTGCATATTATTATACGTTCATTCTAGTAACAATATTTGGTATACAAGATATTGCTTAGAACAAAATGGCTGGTAAGAATCTAAATTATCCCCGATAATTTTATCACTTAAATTAGAAAAACAACTGAAAAAAGGAGATCATAATTTTAGAGTAAATTATAAGAAAATATGGGCTGGGGATTTAGTTCAGCGGCACAGTGCCTGCCTGGCAAGCCCAAGGTCATGAGTTCGATTCCTGGTACTGGAAAAAAAACAAAAAAAAAACAAAAAGAAGAAAATATGGGCATGTATCATTTTAATAATATTAAGTGAAGTTTTATGCCAATTCCTGTTCTCTAGCATGGTTTCTATCAAGATACACAAACTAGTTAGAAAAATGTCTTTTAATTTGCTCACTACAGAAACTAGCAAAATTCACCTTGTTGGCTGATCCAAGGAGATCAAACCATTGCAGCATTGGTGATAATATTACTCTGAGCTCCAAATTCATTATCTAAATCACACAAGACTCAAATTTTACATTTAATGCTAGTGTAGGCCTTGCCAGTGGGCCTCAGAGAATATCAGACAGGAACAAGATTCTCCTGTCTCTGTGCTCACACATGCTTACTTCCAAATGCAGACGCCAGAATAAACAGCCACACCCAACTTCGGCTTCTTCTCTTCTGCTAGGATAATTATAGCTCCACAAAGTTTAAGCGATATTTGAAAAATATCTTTTTAGTGTGTCTTGGATTTGTTGGACAAATCCTCTGAATATTTTTGAAATAAAATATTTTGTTTGAATATATATAAATTATAAAAAATTTCCACTTGAATATCGTAAATGCATAAAGGATTGCTTTTGAAATCATTGACTAAAGTGCAGATATATAGTAAAAAAGTTAAAGAATGTTTAAAATGAAACTTGATACCAGTCACTCTATGATAAAAAAATGCAACTTACTGTGTAAGACAACAGCTAGAAATTGACAAAGAGGAAATGTATTAAATGAAAGGCCAAATTCAGTATCATGCTAATGAAAATAAAGGACAAAAATACTTGGATCTCTCACAACTTACTTCTTGAAGATTAAATTAGTTATGTCAAACAAAAGTCTAGTTTTTTTTTCCTATCATGAATTGTGTATAGGGAAATAGCCAGACATCATGGGCATTACGATGGTTTATCCCACCAGACTGTTTTATTTATTGTCCGATACAGTATACATCTTTAAATGTGATTGCTTCTGAGTCAAAACAACAAAGGTAGATCTATAAAAAGAGTCTACCAAAGCCAGACTAAAGTTAATGAGATATTATTTTTCCACCACTCTTTAAGAAATGTGAACTATAACGACATTGTGGAGACAAGAAAAAGTAAAAGAACGCTGAAACAAAAATGAACCCAAATGAATTTAGCTCTTTCCCAGCCCCAGAGATAATCACTACAAAATCACATTATGTACTTACAAACATCTGGCCCTGAAATACTTTCAGGGCACCTGGGGTAGTAAAGACCTAGTGTCGGTTTTTGTCTTCCGTCAATTCATTAAGCTGCAAGGGGCCTGAAATATTAGACCACATTAGTCTCATAAAATTTCCACCAGTGTTAAACAATATGCATGTTTGGATAGGAAAGCAGCCCTATGCGTCTTTTTTGCTAAAAAGCAAAACATTTTATTTTAAGAGTTTTCTTTACTCTTTACATTAATGGAGCCAAGAAATCGATACTATTTATTATGCTATATTTAAGTGGATTTAAAGCATCATAAATTAAGTGGAATACTTAATTTTTCAATGATAAATTTGCTGATATAAGTTAAAATGATATTAGAGAAGTTTAAAATTATAGTTAGGCCAAACAGATAATTGTTTGATGAAAAAATATAGATTAAAAATTCCTGTTTAATCAAATAAACTGATAGTCTTTTCCTGGCTATATACAGAATGCCTCATTCTAACCTAAAAGCGTATAAGGGAAAGAGACTTTCTTTTTTCCCCAGTTAATATTACCATATCATTCTTATTAGGATAGTAGCTTTAGAGTCCTTCTAACATTCCAGGAGAAAGTCTGATGTTTTCAATGTAATACTGTTTGGTATGAGGATTTATTCTTCATCCCTGAATATGTGAATGAACTTCATTCTTAGGATATAAACGATTAACAACAGGCCTGGGTCTCTGCCCATCCTGAAGGGCTGACCGTCTGGTCCCTTATATGTATTACTAAATTTGTCTCTGTCTCTTGTTTCATCCTTTGATATTATCCCTCATACAGGTAGTTGGGGATCTTGGACAGGTAGTGATAACTTCTCACCCTTTATCTACTTTTGGTTTTTGATTTGTCTAGCTTTAGTGAGCTATAAGGAAAGATTAAAAATTGAATTTACAAGGTGTGATTTTAAAAATACAGTGAAAATTAAATTTTTTCCAATGAGATTTCATTGGTACATAAATATGTATACATATATATATATATAATGATCATATTCAGCCTAGAGAATTAGTACTTGTACATGATTTAACTTGTTTCATTTTTCCCCATTCCTACACCTTCCCTTCAACCCTTCCCACTCCCCATTTATGAAAAGGTCATTTCCATGTTTTCCTTCTTTTCTCTTTTTTTTACTTTTCCCTTCCTTCCTTTCCCCTTCCTCGTCCCTTGCTCCCCTCTCCATTGTGACAAAAAATTTAAGTTTTGAAAGTTTATAGCAGTAAGATAAATTGCTGTTAATCCACCTCAAAATAATCTCCTGTCTTCAAACACTTCACACAATGGTCCTTGCCACTTTAGGAAGCAGCTCTCCAAGTCCTCTCTTATGAGTGTCTTCAGCTGTGCTGCTGAGGCTGCCTCAGTGTCCTGAATCGATTCAAAACATTTACCTCTCATGATCACGGTAACTTTGGGGAAGAGCCAGAAGTCACACAGAGCCAGATCCAATGGATAAGGTGGAGGAGGACCCCTGTAATATTTGTATTAGTCTGTCTTTCCATTGGATGGCACTTGGAAACAGCAGTCACATCTTGTAGGGACACTCAAGAAAGCATTTCAAGAACTGCTTCAAGGTAGCAATAGCAATGGGGTAATTATGTTCAAAAAGAGGGTGGATATACTGAGGAGGATTAATGGCAATGTGTTTTTTATTGTAATAATTTTTTAAAAAAACAGGCCTGTAGTCCTATCCAGCCAATACTTCTACAGCTCTTTATGCAAGATAACAGTAGACTCTAGGATGAAACTAACCACTTTTACAAGTTACTTTAGTTGTGCGAGATCTACTAAGTACTATAAAAGAAATCAAACCAGGATGCTTTTTTCATACAATTTTCATACAGTATGAGTCAGTATACATTTACCATTTTGCTACATGAACAATTTAACTCATCAAATCTATTAGAATGTGACTTGTGCTTCATAACCATTGGTGAGCAACTCAGTGACATATATTGATGATTTCATGAAATTTGTCTTCTTAAGGAAAGAAGGAAAAAGGAGTTTAGAACACAAACATCTACATGATGAAGTCTGATTGATAAATCCACTAGAATCCAAAAGTGAGACCAATAAAAATATTCTAAGAATCAAGTAGCATTCTACAACCTGGCACCTTCTTCAAAAGCTAAAAAATAAGTTATTACATAGACCCTGTCAGAAAGCAAGATTCCTGGAGATTGGAAGATCATTTCTTTACCTCCGCCAGTTGCTTCCTCACACTACCTGGCACATGACCCCTCAATAACTACACAACAGGGATCAGCCTTGAAGATCTTGTTTATGGGAATCCATGCAAGTTTAGAAGAAGTGAAAGTAAATCATATAGATGTGAAACAACATGTACATAGAAGATCAAGGAACAAGAATGCTGAGACAGACACCTTGTCTGACCTCTGGAGCTGCTTAATTGATTTCATGAAATGAACAGGCATGAGGATTCCCAGCCTTGCACTAATCAGCAGAGTCATCATGGCACATTTTCTTGTACTGATGAAGTGGCAAGTGATAAGAATTCTCATCTCATGGCAGCAGGAAAGAAATCACTTGGAAATGGCTGTCAGTGAAATTCTCCAAGGACAAGAACCAGCGCAAAGTTCACAGGTGGATTATATTGGACCTTCTACCAGGGGCCTCATGAAGCTGCAAACAGGTGTCAACAAGGATTGACAACTATTACGCTCTCAGAGTCAGGGATCCTGAAATAGAAGCCACCTAGGAGAACACATGAGTGGTTTGAAACAGTGGGGTGAAGGAATTTGGACATAATCTTTGTGGTCAAATTAAGCAATTTTTACTGCCAATAATTAGAAATAGGCAAGAGGATAGCCTATTGCATAACCTTGACTCATTTTTTATCCTCCTTTAATCATACTGGCCCATAAAAACACTGGTGAGTATGATACAACTAGTTGAAAAGTTGAAAGGAACAGGTAGTGCTGATATATTTGATCAATTTTACATGCCTTTATCTGGTAATCGGAGCAACTACTTTGAAGATAACAACATGCAATAGAACAAACATTGTTAATTTCCTATCATCTTGTTTTGGAATTCTGTATCATTTTCTTTGTTTTCTTTGTATTCCCTTTACAATATAAAAAATCTGGAGGAAAAGATAAACCCAAAACAAAAAATTGTTGTTCTAAGATTTCCTCAATTGTTTAAATAGTGTGTGGGTTTAGATTGCTTATGGGAAGATTGTACAGGAAAATTTGCTAGGAACCAGTGATAGCCGAATATAGAGGAAAATGAAAATAAAGCTACAGGTAAAATATCTTACCATTATTTGCCAGGGTTTTTTTCATTATTTCTGACTTGATGTTTTCAGGAAACAAGATAAATTATTTTCTTATAAAAAGAGACAGCATTAATATTGTGTATAAAAATAATGTATGTTGATTTTGAGAATTTCTCATGGTACTGTAGATTTAGTCAAAACTTCATCTAATCTCAAAGAACTACATCAGGGCTGTGATTGTTGGCCCTCCCATGAGTTTGTTGTTTTTTACCTGTGAGAATACTATATTGTAATATTTGTCTAGAAATACAACTAAAGGAAAATATTAGCAAAACTGCTATTGGAATTGGTCTTTTTGATAAAAGTAGATCTGAGCAGAACTGGGGATTTAGCTGAGCGGCACAGTGCCTGCCTGACGAGCACAAGGTCATGAGTTTGATTCCTGGTACCGGAAAAAAAAAAACAAAAAAACAGATCTGAGCTGGCAACCTCAACTATGAGGAAAAGGGCTTGGGTCAAACAAGTACATAAATAATGGAATATCATTCAGCTACAAACAAATAAAAATCATGTCACTCACATGCAAATGTATGGTTCAGGAGATTATCATGTTAAACAAAATGAGCCAAACTTAGGAAGTCTAATTGTGCAGCTTTTCATATGTAGTATATTATTCAGCATTTCCATGGTGGGGGCACAATCCAAGACACTCATAAGTTAAAGAAAGACAGGTTTGATTTGCCTTTTGGTTTCAAGAGATGAAGTCCATGGGCAGTGGTTCCAAGCCAGAAACATGCTGGTGAAAGGATAGACTGATCAAAGATGCTTAGTTCAGGGATATCATGAAACAGAGCAAGGAAGCAGGGTAAAGAGGGAAACAGACAGCCACCATAATACTACCCACCTTTTTGCCTCCATACCTCATAGACACACCCAAAACTGTGCTTTACTAATCTCCTAGGCATTTTTTAATTTAATCAAGTTAATCTGTAACATGTGGAACCTAAAAAAGAATTAAAAATGAACAATATGACTTAAAAGAAGAACGTAGACTGTTAGAGAAAATGAAGAGGACCAGAAATAAAGGTAAAGAAAGGGATTGGAAGAATGAAAATGATCAAAGTACGCTGCATACATGTACAGAATAAATATTCCATCATGAATTCCACTATTCTACATAACTAATATCCACTGAAAAGTGGATATAGCATGAACATGTATAGCTTTTATTAGTCCGTTGAAGAAAAACCTTTTTAAAATTACTGTAATATGTAAAATAGGAGTGGATAGTAGAGAAAATAGAAGAGATCCTGACAGTGACTTAGCCATTCCAAGAAATGATGCAGTGATGCTATTGCATAAGAGCACCTTGAGGGAAAAGTATGGTATTCTTGCGTAGATCTGATACTGGCCATTTGGTAATGTTGAGAGAAACCCGGACAACTACTTTTATGAAGAATGGAAATTGAATTCCTGCTCTTTGTAGGCCTGAAAAATTAACTCACCTGAATAATTCAGAGTACCTGCTATTGATGTCCCAGCATAACAGAGCTGACCACTTAAGACAATGTAGGACCTAATAAGAAAGAGTGAGATTTCCAGGTAATTTCTAAAGAACAACAGACACCATAAAACAGTCTGATGAGGCCCTCAAATGTGTGAGATACTGTCACTTTTAATTGTGAATGCAGAAAACATGCTTTAAAACACAAAAGTGATTATAGATGTGTGGAGGCAAAAACAAGGAGAGTTCTCTGCTAAACGATATTTACTAAAGAAAACTAAGAATATCCTCGCTAAGAAAGAAAATTATTCCAGCCAGAGATGGAATGATGAACAATGAAACTGACAAATGTTTGGGTTCATGTCTGTGCACACTGAACATGAAATTACACAATCATGATATGCAGGTTGAGAGGACTTGATCAAAGTTTCATATTCCAACACTCTTATTGCTAAGGAAAGTACATTTACAAAGAAGTGTTCTGATTGTCCACATTAGAATGTAGCTTTTAAAATTATGAAAATAAAGTTTTAAAATACAAGTTGAACTGTAAGCTGGAGAAAAGTTATATGTATAATAGGTAAAATATAAATCAGAGGAGTTAATGAAAATTATACCAAAATTATTATTCTGGTTATCACTGCCCTGTGCAGCTACGAATGACTTTTTTTATATACAATTCCTTATCTTGATAAATATTTCAGCTCTTCTACATAAAATATATGTAACCATAAAATAATATATATTCATTAAGAAAATTATTGAGGACTTGGAACTCATAGAAATGAGTGAACATTGTTTTCAGGGACTTAAGATTTTAAATCAGTTCATTAGTCATATTTTTATATCAGATTGTAAAGAAAGTATCAAATTTATAAATCTTAAACCTTTGCATTGTGAGATTTTTAAGATTGTAATCTACCTAGTGCAGGATAAGACCTCAAAAAACCTGAAGCATCTTTGACAAGTGTTTTAGTTTTTAAAAAATTTTCATAGTCATATATTTGCTAGAAGTTATTATATGTATCTCGATAAGGATGGTATTTTTAAAAAGGCCCTATGTGATGTATATCACAATTAATAGACCTATTCTTTTAAAAATTTTTTCAAAAAATATGAATTTTACTTTTTCAAAGGGGTCCATATTTTAAAATAAGAAGGCATTTCTTCATTTTAAAAATGAAGCCTGTTGAAAAGGAGACCTTTAAATGGTGTTCGAAACTGGAGATTATCCATTAAAATTTAATTCTAACATCTTTTATGCATATATATTCGTTTGTTTCTCTTCAGTAGTAAATGACACACAGTATGTTTTTGGTTCAGTGTTTATTGATTTGTTTGATTAAACTCTTGAGAAGTTCAGCTTAGTTGCAGAATAGAATTGTGAGTTTCTAAAACTGATCTTTTAATCTATTATCTCCTCAAATCCTTTGGTTAGAAGAGATCAGTCTATTAATGACAGCAGATGAGCAAAGGATTCATCTGTTGCAAGGTGGGCCCTTCGGACATAGAAAAGCTTTAGTCCCTCGTTCCTTGTCCAAGGAGGACTTCCTGTTGCAGATCTCTTCCGCTTTTCTCCTGTTACCTGTGGCATTCTGTGAGTCAGGAACACCCAGGGCTTTGAGTGACACTACAAGCACAGTGCTGAAGTCTTTCTCTGTTGTCACTGCTGGTGAGCCTCTTTGTACAGCTGTCCCTAAACACCACCGGTTACGCTGTGAGGCCAGTTATATCAGATTTGTTTTTTAAGGTTTGTGACAATTTTAATGAAATGACTGCAGATAATGATAATGTATTATGTATTTGAAAATAAATCACATTGCTTTCATCATAAAGAAAAGATGCACTTCAGAACAAAATCAGTACAAACAAACAAAATAAGGGTGGGTGAGAAAGCTTAGTGGTAGGTATAGGGCAAGTCTAGCTTGCTGCAAGTCTTGGGTTCAACCCCTGATACTTCAATAAAAATATTAAATTCTAGTGGCATAAAATTAACCCTAGCTCTATACTGTACTGCTGTGATAATTTTTCAGTCACTCGTGTTGGTCCTGTGGTAAGCTCAAGGGTCACCTAAATTCCATATAGCACCAGTGAGCTCCTCCTGAGTGTTTCCTCTCTCCACCAGATTGCATACTGGAGTAAAAAGTGATCTCTCCTGATTTTTGCTCTTGCTGTTTGAAATAAACTTGTTAAGATCTGAGTGTGGTGGTGCAGGCCTGCAATCCCAGCACTCTGGAGGCTGAGGGAGGAGGATTACTGAGAGTTGAAGGCCAGCCTGGGCTATATAGTGAAACTTGGTTTCAAAACCCTAAATAAATAAATAAATAAATGTTATTTATGTTATAGGTAAGGTTTTAGGGAACAACACTTTAGTAATAGCTAAGATTAGGAAAATCAAAGTTATACATAGATTTTTACTGGCCTGAGGTTGTCTTTAATCTATTGTTCTTCAAGAGTCAACTGCATATTAATTTAAAAGAAATTAGACCAATGACATATCCAGAAATCAATATGCTTTTCTTTTATCATAATTTGTATACTTTCTGTATCAAAATAAAGTTTTGTAATTTTGATTTTGATTTTCACTTTACTGTTGAGATGGGCATAGCAAGTGTTTCAATCATATACTAATAACAACGATTTTCTAGTTTTTTGTATGAATTTGTGTCTATTTTAATCACATTGATTTTAACATCAAAGGATGATAATTTTAATAACCATGTCTAACAAGGTGGCAGGAATATACATCAATAATGGAATTATTGTATGATAACTTTTAAAAAGTATGCCCTATATGTACTATAGTAGAAATCCACTAGATTCATAATACATTAAAGAAGAAAATAACCAGAAATCACCTGTGCTATGGCGGCCTTTACAGGAGAATGTTTTTGAAATTTTCCAATTTTTCCCTCTTAGTTCAGGTCTTCACTCTCTAAGACAAGGCACCAGACAATACATCTTCCTGGAGTATTCCCTGTTCTCTAGGATGTTCTGTTGGCCTTCATCAGGTCTCCCAAGTTATTCTCAGTATATAGCACCTAAAACACACACATTTACTGCAATGCCTCTTTTGCGTGCTACTGTCACCAGATTTCGGCTCTTCGGCATCCTCGCCCTTTTTCATGGATCCCCCAGAATAATGCCTCAGTACACAATGAAAGCTGAGGAAAATACTTGAAGGGGACTTGCAGGGTGTGTTGGACTTCAAAAAGTAAACAATAAAAAAGGAAGTTCACCCATGGGGAGAGCAGTGAGTTGGTATGAAAAAGTACAAAGTGTAGAACATTGATGAATAAAATTTTTTAAAATATACAAATAAATGAAAGAAAATGCCTCATTCACTGATTGAAAGAATTAACATGGTTAAAATATCTGTAACACTCAAAGCGATTGATAGATTCAAATGCAGCCCTATAAAAATCTCCATAGTGTTTTTATAGAAATAAAGCAAAATCCTACAATTCACCTTTAGCTGTAAGAGATCCAATCTTACGTAAAAGGAATATATCTAGAGATATCATATTTCCTGACTTGAAGATATTTTACAAACTACAGTAATTAAGATAGTCTGATACTTGGTTAAAGTTATAATGAAATGAGACAGAGTAGAGAACACAGAAATAATTCCATCACAGACATCTACTGACCCTCAGCACAGTGCCCAGAATTCACGAAGGAGACAGGATAACCCCTTTTACACATAATGCTGGAAAACTAGATAGACATGTAGAGAGGAAGAAAGAAAGAAAAACAAGGAAAGAAATAGAAAAGAAAAGAAGAAGAGAAAAGAAAAGAAAAGAAAAAAGGGGAGAGAATTTATATTTCATCATAGAAAGGAAAAAAAATCTCAATAGTGACAAAACCCTTAAACATAAAGCATGGAAACAACAAAATTTCTAGAAGAAAACACGTGAAAAACATTAACATTGGTTTTGGCAATTGTCTTAAGTTTCTTTCCTCATTACTGAGACAAAGTACCAAACATTCACAAGTTAAAGGAGGCGACGTTTATTTAAGCTCACAGTTACAGTCCCTGGTCGGCTGGTTCCATGGCAGAAAACGCATGGTGGAAGGCTCTGACAGAAAAAAGATACTCATGTCATCGTGGCCAGGGAATAGTGAGAGAAGGGCAGAACTGGAAAGTGAAATCTACTCTTCCAGATCATACCCAGCTTGACCCCTTTTAACAGGACCCACTACCTAGCAGTATACTCAGCTACCCAATTCATTGGTTGATGAATCCACTGATGAAGACTGTGCCCCATAAACAAATTACCTAGGCCATCATTTCGAGCTTTATATTTTTGCTCAAGTATATATACACACACACATATATATATATAAAACTCAGTTTCATTTTTTCATCATAAACTCTTCAAATTCTTCTGACTCCCCAAGCAATGACAGGATGCATTCCTGCAAATAAAAAAATTTCTTTTTTCTTTAATAGTGAGTGTTCTTTCCCTAAGATTTAAGCTTGTAAGAAGCTCTAACTTCACCTTATCTGATGTGAAGTTTACATAACAGTACATTGAATTTATGCATCTGTCTTCAATTGGCCTGATTCATTATCTATTATAAAAGGAGTTCCAGGGGCTGGGGATTTAGCTCAGTGGCAAAAGCGCCTGCCTGGCAAGCGCAAGGTGGTGAGTTCGGTTCCTGGTACCGGAGAAAAAACAAAAAAAAAAAAAAAAAAAAAAAAGACATTCAAAAGGAGTTCCAGAGCCAGGTATGGTGGCACAGGCCTATAATTCTAACACTCTGGAATAATGAAACAGGTGGATCATAAGTTGAAGCCCAGCTTGGGGTATTTAACAACTTAGCAAGACCCTGTCTCAAATAGCCAATGTAGCAGAGACTGTCCAGGAATCAGGATTAGTATGTGGGACATTTTTCAAGGATATACACCACTGAGACTCCACTGTAGGGAGTTGCACTGGTCTGATCCTCCAAGAAAATATGTGTATATATTCCCTTCAGAGCCCATTCCTGAGATCTCTCACACTCTTGCAGTAACTTTTCACAGGCTAAGAACCACATGGGGAGCAGGATGTAAGGAATGCTCAGCACTTCTGTGTTTGAAGCGTGGACACAATGCACCAAATAGCCCGAAAACAATCCTCCCTGCTAGTTTTAGGTTCTGCAAGTTGAGAGTAAAATCATATGGGAAGTGTGGAAAGTTCCCAGAGAAGCAGGACATGATGTGTGGGCAAAACCTGGCAGAGCAGGAGTGTTCAATAAAATTCCTCTTAAATTTCTTGCATTTGTTCTTTTTTAAAATTTTTATTCAATGTATGTTTGTTGGCCTTCAGGTATCTGGTCAGCCTTAGGTCAGTGCTGAGGACACAGAGATGATTAAGAACAAGTTCCTGTAAGTAAATACTCTGTAATCTGTAAATGACAGCACACAATGCTGTAACAGGTTAATTATTCCCATCACTAAGATGTAACACTTGACTCCCTCAATTTAAAAGAGGAGATTTCTTTGACTTAATGTTTCCAGTAGGTTCTTTTCAAAGATGGGTGCCTACAATGCAGAAATGACGAGGTAGATGGATAGAGCAGCTCATGCCATGGCATTTAGGAAGTAGGGGAAAAGAGGGAAGCTAAAAACGGGAACACACCTTTTCAGGTCACACTCTGTGACCGCCTCTCCCCACGAGCCCCCACCTCTGAACAGTACAGTCTGCTATGAACTCCTCAGTGGACCTACTCGCTGATGAGTCCAACATCCATGTGCTCTAATCCCGTTCCACACAAATTGAACTTTTGGGGAAACATTTTAGCTCTAAACCATCCCACAGATCATTGTGCAGGTATTCTGAGAGCACAAATAAGGAATAATAAATGCTTTTGAAAAAGGTTGTCAGAGATAGTTTACTTTAAGAAGTGCCCTTTAATTTAGGCTTTGAAGTAAAAGAAGATTATTTTATTCGTGGAATTATTTTTTATTTCTTCTACTATCTTAATTTTCCATATTTTAACAATTTAAAATGATGAACTCTTACATACAGCTTGTATAAAACCTGTAAGCTAATAAATAACTGGCCCAGTGGCAGTTGTTCTACTTTTTTCAACATCAATAGCTCTATAATACATTTTCATTACTCCAATCATTATGAAAATTCTTCCTTAGTTTTCATGTCTCTGTCCATCTGTATCCCTCCAATTTGTTTTTCATGGATTGCTCGTTCTTTTCTTTCTGCTTCTTCTGTGTCATTTACTAAAGCTTAATGTCATCCTATTTTCTGCTTTTTGATGTGTGTTTATCATCTTGAATTCTCTCCCTCTGCCATAGTTTTAGCAAAAGGGGAAAGATATATATATGTGATCAAAAGAGAAACCAGAGTATCTGCCATAGTTTTATAAATCTTCATAATGATCAGTCTTCGTGTTTTTCTTTAAATTTAGCTCTTTCTCCTTTTATTTTATCAGTTTAGTCCCATGCACTACACTTTAAAGAAAAACACATAGGAAGCACATCAAATGATGTTTGACCTTCAGAAGAGAAGGCGCAACAGGACATGAAAAGTGCCTTCAATTATTTGAAGGGCCATTTTGTGGAAAAAGAATCACATTTATTTTGTTTCCACAGGGAACAGTTAATGCTGAAGCTTAGAATTTAAGGGGGCATATTTTTGGATCCATATATGATGTACACTTGTAAAATGTGGATTGAGCAAAAAAATTGAATTGGTAAAATATGAAGATTTTATCTGCCAATAAGGAAATGTCAAACACAAATTGAATGACAATTTGTTAAGGCTGATATTTATAAGGATTGATGCATCAAATAAGGACAGAGCATTATAATTTTTAAAGTCTGTTGTAACGCCAAGATAACATTGTGTCATGATCCCCTTAGATTTTCAATTGTACTGTCAGGTCAAGCATATCTCAAACATAATTCATCCTGTTTCTTTCTAAGTCCACTTTCCGGATGACTTCCCATCTGCCAATAGAACTATCTCTGCACATATCATCATGAACACTAGAGACTTCAGCACCAGGCCTGGCTTATTTTTCTCCTTTGCTTCTCACATCTAAAGAGTCATTCAGTCAGTCACTCATCCCTTGGTAGAGGTCCAATAATTTTTTTCTTTATTCTGCCCATGGTCATGCTTCTGATTTTCAAACTTTCCCAGAACTCTATCCTGGGTAAAGTTAAATTTGTCTCTTACCATCATTTGGCTCCAGATTCTGCTCACATATTCTATTCTGGAAAATATGCAGACTTACTTTAAAAACTTTACTTCACTCTAATAAGTAGATATGAAATAGTAATTTTATATATATATATATATGCAATTAAATTCCTTAAACTGTTTTTAGATGAATCTAAAGTATTACCTCATTAGCTTCTCTAGGGGCTGGGGATTTAGCTCAGCGGCAAAAGCGCCTGCCTGGCAAGCGCAAGGTCGTGAGTTCAGTTCCTGGTACCGGAGAAAAACAAAACAAAACAAAAAAAAAGAATAACGCCCCTCATTAGCTTCTCTTTTAAACAGTGACCCATTATGTTCACAGTATAAAACCTTCTGTTACCAATGTTTGACTATCATGTAAAACAGGCAGGATTTTTTATAAAAAAAAAAAATTGCAAGAATGATTTGTCTTGAGCACATTTCTAATTCTTTTATCTATGCTTTGGTTTTAAATATTTCCCGGGGTTTATGTCTTTGTAAGAATTATCCCCTTTCTATACCATTCAAAAAAAAAATAGCTTTCATTTCTGAATTTCCTACATGTAGAATTCATTTGGAACTTAATTCTAGGCTCTCTTTGTATAACTTTTAATTCATATTTTTAATAGGTCCTAAATATGATACTAAACTCTTAATAGAAAAATATTTGTACCAAACAAGGGGCCCTTCATTGGAATATAAATATATATATATATATAGAAAATATTTTTTTATTTTATGTATGAATATTTCTCTTTGTTACATGGCCTGCACGTAGATAGCTTTCTTTTTTTTTTTTTTTTTTTTGGTTTTTCTCCGGTACCGGGAACCGAACTCATGACCTTGTGCTTGCCAGGCAGGCGCTTTGCAGCTGAGCTAAATCCCCAGCCCCATAGATAGCTTTCAATTAAAATCTGTCAGGACAGTCGCTAGCTTCCTCTATCTCCATGCCTCCTGGGTTGTCCAGATGGGCTGTGAATTATAGTTGGGAACCAGGCATTTTGGGCAGACAGAACAGCTTGGGAGTACTAGTGAACTGTAATGATTATGATTATAAGATCCAGTAGGATATTTGAATGGACTCAATGTCTTCATAGATATTAATGTGTTTTAGCCAGGCATGGTTGCACACACCTGTAATCCCAGCACTCAGGAGGCTGAGCAGAAAGATCCATTGCGAGGTGGAGACAAGCCCAGGCTACAAAGTGAGCTCAAGGCCAGCCTGAACTACACAGCGAGACCCTGCCTTAAAAAAGGCAAAAACAAAGAAACAAAAGATATAAATGTATTTTAATAACAAATTGTATGAAAAAAGATATCCCATAAACATGCACTTATGCATAGTGCAGAACAAATCGTGTACTATGAAGTGATGAAATCTATTACATAATGTAAATGTTACAGATACCATTTAATCTTTACCAATAAAAAATTTAATTGTTTTTCAAATCCAACTCTAATATATCCAAATACATATTTGGACAATGTGCCTTTATTAAAAATGTTATTAGATTTATTTTTAATTGTTACAGTGTTGAAATGTTTCCCTTCCTTCAGTTTTTGCCTTGCATTTATGATTTATGGTTTCATATTTTCATAAAGTTTGATATAAATTTTAAAAATCCTAACACACAGTTCTATTTTCTATTTTCCTATTTGGAATCATATATTTAGTTATCTTCTGATCCTTTGAACAACAAAAGTTATCTTACTGGGACTAAGTGAAAATGCATTATTTGGTTTATGGTTTGCTTTCTTGTTTATATTGATAATACATTGTACCATGCCATGGCGAATATTCACCACAGTCTGTAAATGAAGGTCTTTTGAGTAATTGTTACAGATCCCTTTTGAAGTCCTGAGAAATTTTGTACACCAGATGCTGCAAGGAATGCTACAGCATGAGGCTGGGGGATCAGATGTATGTTCCAGTCAGCAGTCACCTTCATAAGCAGCTTTTCTATCTAGTCTCTGCTTAGTTACTTTAGTCTGTCAACAGTAGTACATTTGTTCACAATCCCATAGCTACCCACTTCTCTTTTGGCTGCCACTCCACTAGGAAGCCAAAGCAACAAGAAAAATTAGGTGAAAGCAGGGAAGTGCTGAATTGAACGTGGTACTGGGTGCAAGTGGTAACCTGTAGACATCCCGTGGCATACTGTGATTCAGCCTACTTGAAATAAATTTGACAAAAAATAATTACACAACAACAAATATATATGTGAGTGTTACTGCTAGCCTATGCTTAAAAATTTGTATTAAGCAACTACTCTGAGGATGAAAATATGGAACATGTAACTCTTCAGAGTTATTATTTTCATGTATACATACTGAATGTTTCTGAGCTTCAGACTCTCCACCTATAAATGGATTTCTAAGAGGACATATTTATTACATTTCCTGATAAATACGATGCACCTTAAATTGAAGAGAAAAATGAATGCAAGCTTCACACAGGCTCATAATTACTTTTTGAAATAAATGTTTAGAGAAGCCAGCCTAATCCTCAATTTTTGAAATAGTTTTAAACTAGAAAAAAATATTTTCTTCAAGCTAGGATATTACCCATATTCAAAGAAAAACATATGATTGTTTGGTGCATTTGGATTTTAATACTAAAGCTAAATTAGTAGTATGTATTTGAGCTCTCTAGAATATCATGTGAATATCATAATATTCAATAATCCTCCTCTTAATTCAGTGTCCCCTCGAGATTTACTTTATGTACTGAATATGAATCAGTTTTCTTCTCTTCAGATTAATGGATTATCTATGAATGGAAAATTATCTTTGAACTGATTGCTTTTTTCCCCTTATCTTCTATAGGATGTGAAAATTACACAAGATGTATTTTCATTTTTAGTCACCATTTCCTTTTAACAAAAAATTGTAGTATACATTCTCTGATAGTTAATAATTCAAAAATACAAGGACTCCTTATCCAAATTATTTTTGACTATATTTGATTTTATCTTTCCTAAACAATTTTGCCCTGAAGAAAAATTTATGTCTGCCACTAACAATATTATAATTGCTTCACTGTCACAATTGTCCTTAAATGCCTATGGTATAAAAAGTCTTTCCCATGGGTTTATAGTTTAAAAGTTCCTTTCTTTCTATACACATATTTTTTGTAAGTGTGAATCAAGAAGTTTTAGGGGTTTTTATTATCCCTCTAAAACATTCTCAAAGTTCTTCATTTGATTGTATAATTGTGAAGATGATTAACTTCACAGTAACAGCAGAACTTTAATCCCAGCACATGAATAGTACACTTTGATGTTATTTATGATGGTAATACACCACCCATTCATTTAAATATCATAGGAAAATCAATGAACTCCAGGGAGCATGTAAAATTCCTTCTTGACCTGATTATATTGGGTATTATATAAATTTAATGAGTTTTAAATATTAAATATATTTTCTTTATATAAACATTTATTCTTTTGTTCTAAAGATGTAACTCAATTTCATAGAATTTTCTGATGAAATACTTTTACCTCACAAGTTTTTCTATAGGAAACCTTATTTTTCCTATTGGTATCTCACTAAATGTATGAAAATCCTAATAAAGTACCTACCATCAAATGTTTGATAAATATTACAATAATTGTTTTCTGAAAAACAGTTTTTGTGTATCACTTTAAACAGCCATATCTCCTATGAACAACCTAGAAAAGTCAGGATAAAGTCAGTATTTTTTTTCTCAAAACAAAAGTAAAAATAAAAGAGGAAAAAAGTTTAGTGGACAGTTGTTGTTAGAGATTAGGGAACCAGAAAATCTTAGAAGAGGACTCTTTAGGAATATTTTCTTATGGAAATTAACACATCAATCTTCTATTATATTTTTTAGAATCTAGTAAATATTTACCTGAAGGAAAGTCTTAATTCTACTCTCAATAGACAATGATACTATTTTAAGGATTATCTAGGAGGTATAAGCAGAATTAAGAACAATCATCAAATATAAAATACAAGTAGGAATGATATTAAGATTTTTGCTAGGAATACATGGTGCAGAATAGGGGGCAGGCATGTAGGAATCAATTGGAATTTGGAATTTGAATCTTGTTTGTTCTATTAATAGTCATGTTTTTTGCTGAGGTTCACTTAAACCTCATGAAACTTAGAAATTATAATATTTTATATCTATGTGACTGTTTACCTATCTTTTCATTGGCAATCATTACATTGTAGTAAAATGATTTAAAAACATTAGACTAACTGCCTAAATCTGCTGAATATGAGATGTATGCAGGTTTGTGTGTGTGTGTGTGTGTGTGTTGCATGTATGTAGTGATGGTCTTTTCCAGAATGTTTTTCCTAACATGTTTTCTCCAATTATAACCCACATTCAAACTTTTTTGATGTTTATTTTTAGAGAAATTTTAGAATCACACTAAAAATGAACAAAAATACCACATACATACTATCTCCCCCATTATTCATATTGTACACCCAGGGGTTAGTTTGCTACAATCAATTAAAAATAAGCATATTGTCATCCAGAGTCAGTGGTTTATATCAGGGTTCACATCTGATGTTGTAAATCCTGAGAATTCTGACCAGTGGAAATGACATATACCTGCTACATGCAGTAGAATTTTGCTGTCCTAAAGTCCTGTGTACTGCAGCATTCTTCCCTCCCTCTCCCTAAACCAGGAAAACTCTGACGTTTTTATTACCTCCTTAGGTTTACCCTTCCCATAATGTCATAGACCTGGCATTATAGAATAGATGACCTTTTCATATGGACTTCTTTCACTTAATAATTTACACTTTAATTTTCTCTGTGTATATTTATGTTTTGATAGCACTGAATAATGTTAAATTGTCTAGATATACTATAGTTTATTTGCCCATTTACCAAATGAAAGATATTTACTTATTTCCATTTTGGTATTCATTACTAACCCTGGAATCAACATTCATGTGAAAATTTTGATGTGGATTATGTTTTCAATTCATATGGGAAACTACCAAGTAATGTTGGGTCTTATTGCATGAGTATGCTTAGAGGTGAACCTGGAAGCTGTATTTCAAAGTAGTCACACCAGCTTGCACTCCCAAGAACATGGACAGGTGCTCCTGTTTCACTTTGTCCTCAGCAGTTTTGATCACATATTTTGGATTTGAACCTAATAGACATGCAGTGGTTTCTGATTGTTTTAATTTTAAATGCATTCTTTCCAATTAAGTTATATGCATTGTATTACTATCAGACCTTGGAGTGTCTTCCTAACAATATTCACAGAGATAGAGAGAGAATGAATCCAATTTATCAGAGAGATTATGGTTCAGTAAGAATTTTAAGATCTTTCCTGTTTATTTTTTTTTTGATGCTGCGTGTACATAGAAATGCTAAGACCTTTGTCACCAGATTCACCTAATGATTCTCCAAAGCCTTTTCCAAAGCCTTCTCTAGATTTATTCTACTCTTTAAAATAGTCTAATAATTCCTGCTTTGCTTACCTTAGAGTGACATTTAGAGTGTTGCTAATATTAAGTAATATAATTTTATAAAAAGGACTTGATGTATCATAAACTATTGAGAAATATAGAGTATTGTTAATAAGATAATTATTGCAACTACTAAATATTTTGGAATTTCAACACTGAATATATAGCAGGTGGTTATTAATTTTAAAACAGATTTGTTTGTCACTGATATGTGAATGGCTTTGTTCTAATATGAATTCAAGGACCTATCCATGTTGACCTGTGGGTGCTGAATCAGTGGGCTTCCTGATCAAAAAGAAAATAATAATTAACCTTCTATTGCAGGGGTGTTTTTGGCTAGTGAAATTTATTGATAACTTTCAGATTAAGGAGACTGTTTGATAATATTTCAATGAAAGCAAGAGCCAGTTTGAAGACTGTTTTCCATATAAGACTTCTTCTCAGACATAAAATGTGTTTTGCTTTGTCTGGCAAGGGTAAAGGTACAAAACTGCTAGTGCAATCATCATTTTACTCCTAGTTTAGTGTGGCAGTATTTAGATGTCTCGTCACCTGGCTGTGGAGCAGCTTATCTCCTGTTGCCACTAGTGGAGACCCCCTGCCTGCTTCCAGACATAAACAAGACAGGCAGGGCAACTGTGATGTCCACAGAATGAAAACGCCAACAATAAAGAACAATGAGCATTGAATCAAATGAATGTTAAATCAAAGAGCTGAAAGCTTTAGCTTTAAAGAGAGCTTGGACTGTAATTTTAACATTGTCTCATAGCATCTATGAAATCATTTAACTTTTTTTAAATTTTCTTTTGTTTTAATGCAGGAGGGGTTGGAGAATACAAATCCACTTGTGTTTTTACACATCAGTTAGTACATAAGAAAATACCCACTGTTGAGCTGAGAATTAAGTCATAAGTCACAGTGAATTAATTCAAATTGGATTCGTGAATTCTGAAATTAATGCAATGTCCTGATGCGTGGTTCTACTCTTGGTACTATAGTAAGCAATCTTTTTGTTCAGTGTGTTTAACAAATTGACTTTTTAAATATTTACAATATGTTATTAACAGCACATGAAAAACCACCTGGAAAACAAGCTATATGTGAGCAAAAGATAGGATTTATTCTGTCTTTGTGCAGACAGGCTGACATCACGAGTGATTTCAGAAACTGTCCAGAGAAGTTTAGCTTTTATAGGGTTTGGGGATGGAGTTATAATCCCAAGAAATGTAGGTGGAATGTTTGGGGTCAAAGTTCTCAGAATGGTCAGTGCAGATGTGTAGATAATACTGGACTTTCTGGTGCTGAGGAGAATGTACATTCTGTCCTAAGTTTTCTTTATCATCCTTTGTTGTGGTTGCTGAATGCAGCATGCCCTTTAGTGGTTCCCTGTTGTTTGTGACACATGGCATATTTGCTGTCTCTCTCAGGTCAGCTAAGACACTGTACACACCAGGCACTGAGGTAGGCATATGGTACTCACAGTGAACAATAAAAACTCTGCTCTAGTAGAGCCTACATTCTCAGGAATAGAGGAAAACAGTAACTACATGGGTGTTGAAATAAGATAATTTCAGAGGGTAGTGAATAAGAGGAGGAGAAAATAACAGTAATGTGATAAAGAGCGACTTGGTATGAGTGGAATTCTTCATGAGTGTGAATTGCAGACAGTGACTTTCAAGAGAGGATTTGGGAGAAGAGCAAAGACTCTCATGCCAGCATAAAATCTAGACATTCAAGGAGCAGAAGGGTGGTCAGCAGGGCTGGAATATTAGA
This sequence comes from Chinchilla lanigera, assembly GCF_000276665.1. Classification (NCBI taxonomy): domain Eukaryota; kingdom Metazoa; phylum Chordata; class Mammalia; order Rodentia; family Chinchillidae; genus Chinchilla; species Chinchilla lanigera. Next base: position 48,371,845 of record NW_004955402.1, read on the forward strand.
GGGAATGAGGAGTATAGCAGCAAACAACTGCTGAGATTGTTAGGGCCCAGATTAAGGACTCTGGACTTCACTGTAAGAGCAATGTAAAGACAGTATAAAATTTCCATTAAAAAAGAGAAGTGATCTTTACATTTACATTTATAATACATTTACATTTTATAATGATTACCCAAGTTTCTGCACATTAAATGTTTGTAAGCAGAGGTCTTAATAGAAGTAGAAGTACCAATTAGGGACCAAGCACAGAGTTCTGAGATAGATGGTAGTGACTTAAATTTAATCATAGTGCTAGAAATTGGAAAAAAAAATACATTGTAGATTTTGGAAATAAACTTGAGAGAACATAATGATGGTTTGGATTTGAAAAAAGAATAAAGAAAAAAGAGAGAAAAAATTCACTCCTAGAATTTGTTTTGTGAAAAAGTGAGCTAATTCCCTTGGTTGAAATAGAAATGGTAGATACAAAGGCAGGTTTGGGTTTGGAAATCATTTCTGCTATGAAGATGACCATTTGGGTCTAAGTAAAATTTCAAATTGGAAGCTGTGAAAATTAGTTTGGATTTCAGTGCTGAGGCCAGAATATTAAGTCACACAGGGAGGTAGCAAAGTAACTGCAGAGCATGCATCATGAGCAGGTGCATGTGGGCTTAGGTTCTATTTCCTAAGGTTTAGCTATAATTTTCCTGAGAAGAGGCACACAACAGTAATGTAAATAATCAGGTCCACTAAAACATGATAGGTGTTAGAACATGTTGAGGATGAGCTGGGCCCTGGGGGAAGGTGAGATTTTGCAGAATGATGCTGGCCCAGGAGGAGGAGTGAGTGGGGAGAGTCCTTGCAAAGGGAGTTCTGCAAACAGAGGAGGCAGCCTCGTAAGAGCCAAGGCAAAGAGGGAGTCCATGTCTCAGTGAAGGATGTGATGGTCAAGACCATGGCTCTGGAAGCAACAAACAAAAGGGTCATTATATTGGTGGGATTTTCTTGCCCAGATGGGATAAAACAAGGTGACAGAAACCAGTACCCCTAAGCCTTGATTCGTACTCTTCTGAACAGTGCCGTTGTTCTGCTAATTTTAGGAAAGTTACAATTAATCATGCTTACAAAAGTGTGCATACTACATATCCCACATTCTAATAGGCCAACTTCTAGGTCAAAATTTCCTGCTTATAACCCCACAGACTGACCTCAGTTTGGTTGAGATGTAGTCATTTTTGTGTATAAAGCCCGTAGACAAGGTGTCCCTGTGGCAACAGTTCAGGCGCTTCCTTGGTTTGATACAGGAGCTTTCTGCCTTTGCTCTACATAAAGTATTTTTTCTCTGCTTTCGCTCTACAACAAATATTTTTCCCCATCTTCTTTTGACTCTACCTTCTAATTCTTTCTGGGGTGAGAGAAGAATGCACCAGCCAGATGGTAACATTAAGATCTAGATGAGGATTAAGAGGACATTTTTATGAATATATGTATATACGTCTCTTCATTTAAAGCTGTACTATTTTCCTTCTTTAGCATCAAAAACATCATGACCTATGAAATAAAATGAGTTAAATTCAAGTCTTCAACAAAGAGTCATCAGAGTCTGTCCATATGCCATAAATTCATTGTCAATATGCTGTTCAAGGAGAGCAGACAAGTATACTTTCACTGATGAAAGATAAGACATTTTCTTAAGGAAAATAAATAGTTGAAAGGAAAAAAAAAAAAAAAACTATAGGGGAGAGAAATTCCTTTGATCTTATTTGGATGGATTATTTTTGAGCCAGCAAAGGGATTATTAAATAACACTTCAAGTTTATAAAAAAGATAAAATGTAGATCCTACACATTGTCTAGAAAGCTTTTAAATTTGGATGCTATCGATTGATTGCTACTAAGTGAGAAAAGGCTGCATTAAGAGAGATGTTTTCTTCAAACTCCATTCATTTTCGTAGGACCCTGTCATTTTTTAAAGCTTTGAAGATTTCAGTTTTCAATGCATAGATTTAGATGAGAAAATTTGAGAAAGAAAAATATTTACCACAGAATCAATTTCGCTAAAATAATACCACTCCCACCAACAAAAACCCTAGAGATTTTTCAGCTCATGTTGGTGTATATATAGTCTCCAGTTTAGAAATGATATTTCTTAAGTGCAATGACCCAGTTCCATCAAAACTACCCATGTGTTACCATCAAATGAATGAGGACGCCTGGATGCTACTTTGATTTTCATTTTTAGGTCATAGAAAATTACCAATCCTCTGGAAACAGTAAATTCTATCTTTACGGCTTGATTAACATGAATTTGGCTCATTTCCCATTTTGAGGAAATGTGCCTTTCTAGTCTTAATGAAAGATGTGAGATGAAGAAAGGCCAACCAAGTCTTGATACCTCACCTTGAGCCTGAAGTAAGATACCATGGATTTTACAGGTTGTTGGAAATCAATGCTAATCGGAATACTTTTCTAAGCATCAGAAATATCACCTGGAGCAGCCTTGGAGATACAGCTTAATTTACGTTCACAAGTCTTCCCGCTGAACTAAATTTTTTTGGAGATGGATTTTTGACTATTCTTCTATTTCAAAGAAAATTCCTACACATTGAATTTGTATCACATTTCGGAGAGGCTGAAAACCTAGGGAGCTAATCATTCCTGGTTGATGGAACAGAGAAAGCAATATGATTTGCTTTGCTGCAACATTCAATTGATGTTTTCCGAATCAGTGATGCTCAAATAACAATGCCTGTTCAAAAAGATTACATGTGCATATTTAAAAGCATAGTTGACCTGGATTTCTGCATTCACACATAGTAGAAATCCAAAAAATCTTTACTGGAAACCCATTTTCTCATTCACACACACAAGCAAACACAAGCTCTTCAGGAATCAAGGCTTGCTCAGTAGACTTTAAACTGTTTCAAATTCATTAGTCCCCTAGAAAGCTGAATTCATGTCACAGCCCAAAGATGCTGAGAGTATAAAAACAAAGTAAAACAAAAACCATAAAAACAAATCTCTCTTCCTCATGTTAAAACAAGTTTGGAAAATTGGGCATATATTAATCAGTAGTTCATATTACAGATCCAAATGCCTTTAACTTTGTACTTCTAAAATAATATTCTGGGGCACAGCATCACAGTGTGAGTCTCCAGCACAATGTATCATTTCTAAACATGCAAATTATTTGCCTTCCAACAATGGAGTCTTGGAGTAAGTGGGCACTGATTAAATTTAAAGGCATCCTACAGTTGTGTAATTACTATGAATTATGGAAATGTAGCTGCTTATGTTCCATTCCTTATGACTAATAGAGTAAAAATACATTAGAATTTGTGAGAATATACAAATATAGTTGAGGTAATATATTTGACTCATGGAATTGCATTGAAAGCTACATATGGGTATAGAAGTCACCAGGATGAGATTATTGCATATAATTTAAATGTAAAGATAATTGCAAAGGAAGAAAGTTCTACCAACAAAGAGTGTTTTTCTAATTATCACACTATCTTTACTTTCTAGCTATTTACATCGTAAGGTCTACGAAGAATTTTTCAAAATCTTGCTTTATTCAGTGTTGATTTTTAAAAGTTTAAGTTCCATATCAGCTGATCAAATTTTAAAATGTTGATATGAAGCTTTATATAAATTATTTAGTACTGAAAGAAGGTACTTCCTTCAAGCTTGTGGGGTAGGTGGGTATAGAAAGTACCTTATTGCTCTTATTTTAGAGACTAGCTCTGAGCTGCCAATGTACTCTAGGGTTATTAACTCTTGTGCATAAATTGCTTCTCTCCAGGAATATAATGGAAATTTGTTATTAATTGTTGCGATCATTTCCTGTGTCAGAGATAATATACAATGCAGCAATCTAAACTCTGGAATGCTTTGCTCTGAGCTTTTAGCCTAAGGACAGAAAAAGTCACTCCACCCCAAATCTATTCAAATACAAAGCAAACAACAATATGAATTATATTCTCCTCTTAACTGTGCTTCATCTGGCACACACAGGGACATTCTTTTGTAGTTCTTAAACCTGTAACTTCTTTCCAGTCAAATGGCGCCAGATATTGTATGAAAAAAAAATGTATAATTTGGTTCTCTTTTATTGGTTCTTATATTAATTTAAACATATGTAATAAAGAAATTCTGTTCAGTAATTAAAGCCTTTATGAAAATCAAGAGCAGAAGTTATAATTGTATTCAGCTTTCTATCTAGTAAAGAAGATAGATATTAATCAATTAATAAATAAGAAATCCAAAGTTCAAAGTGTCTCATGAATGCACAATATTATGAGGATGTATAACAGAATAAACCAATAAGATTGACAGCCAAGAAAAATTTCCCTAACAAAGTGAAATTGAAAGTATAAGCAAAGGAAGTGACAAGTGTGGGAATAGAGCATCAGAAATAGAAGATAGGGCTCAGGCGGGCAACCATATAATTAGAGATACCTTAAAAACAACAAGATAAGATGGAAAATGGATATAATGGTTCACTGATGAAACAAAGAAGATCTAAGAATAGTTAGAGATAGTGAAAAACCAGAATGAACACAAATGATTTAAAAAACGTGTTTAGAGAAGTAATAACAGAAAATTTTCCAAAATATATGGAAAACATTTAACAAATAAATGAGTGATGCACATAGAACCCAGAAAACCATGATCAGAAAAATACTTCTTCACAACACATCATAGTCAAAATCCCAGGTGTCTAATACAAAGGCAAAATATTAAAAACTGTTAGAGAAAAGCAACAAATCATTTACAGTGGTAAACCCATTAAAATCACAGCACATTTCTCAGTACATACCTGGGAGGCCAGGAGAGTTTGAATGAAAAGTTTCAAGGCAACATCATCATCATAATCATCATCATCATCATCATCATCATCATCATCAATGCCCAACCCAGACTGATGTATCTTGCAAAACTATGCTTCAAGATTGATTGGGAAATAAAATATTTCCATGACAAAGCCTGCATTAAGAAGTTCATAAACATCAAACCCACCCTTCAAAAAATTCTCAAGGGTAACCTAGAAGAAACAATAAAAGTGACAACTCAAAATCGTCTAACAGAAGGAATATACCAGAAAGGGTGAGCAGTTGAGCAGAAGCAGATAAGTATCTGCAACAGGAAAATAATACAATGACAGAAAAAGGTCTTAAAGTAATGTTAACTCCCCAAACAAAAAATTAAAAATGGCAGACTAAACCATACAGGCATGTAGTATACAAGAAACATATGTAATTTAAAAAAAAAGTTATAGACTAAAAAGCAAAGATTACAAATCTATTTCATAGAGTGGAACCCTGAAAACAAGCAAGAGTAGCTATCCTACTTTCATACAATGTGAACTTGAGACCATAATGAGCAAAAAAGTAACTATATCCTGGTTAAATGAACACTTCAATGAGCAGAGATAACAATCCTAAATATGTGTGCACTAAGTATCAGCACACCCAACTTTATAAAGCAAACATTACTGCACAGAAAAGATCAAATAAAGATCAACACAATTATAGTAAGGAACCACAATACCCTACTATCAAAAAAAGATCAACAAAGAAGTATCAGAGCTGAAGCAAACCTTTGAATATGGGCCTAATGTCATGTCCTAATGAACATGGACCTAATAAATGTCTATAGAGTGTTAAACCTAAGAACAACAGAACAAATATTTGTCTCACAAAATTTCTCCAAGATATGCCACATAGTAGCCTATAAAGTATGCTTAAGTAAATACAAAATAATCAAAATTGCCTGATGCATATTATCCATCATGGTGTAATGAAAGTAGAAATTAATGGAAAAAGAAACAAACAAAATTATATAAACTAAACAGTATACTTTGAATAATCAATGGCCCACGACATAAATCAAAGAAGAAATTCAACAATTCCTGGAATCAAATGGTAATGCCAGTAGAGTATAGCAGAACCTACAGGACACAATGGAAGTGGACTTAAGGTCGACCTTTATAGCTGTGAATGTCCACATCAGAAAAATACAGTGAGTTGCAAATTATAACCTAATGATGTACCTCAAAGTCCTAGACAAGTAAGAACTATCAAAATCCGAATCTAGTATAAAGATGGAAACTATAAAGATCAGAGTAAGCCAGATGTGGTGCTGCAGCACATGTATTCCCAGTGCTTGGGATGCTGAGGCAGAAAGATGACTGTGAGCTCCAGGCCAGCCTGGATTACAAAGTTAATTGAAGGGCAGCTGGAACTGCACAGTGAGACCCTATCTCAAAAAGATGAAAAAAAAATCAGAGTAGATATCAATGAAATTTCGATACAAATATAAAGAATCCATGCATCAGAGTTGATTCTTTGAAATAGTAAGTAAAATAAGCAAATGCTTAACTGAAGTTACCAAAAAGGAAAATAAAAGACCCAATTCTATGCAACTATAAATGAAAAAGGCTAAATTACAATAGACACTGCTGAAATCCAGAAAATTATTGGTGAGTATTTTGAAAGCATGTACCACAATAAACTGAAGAGCTCAGAAGAAATGGATAGATTTCTAGATATGTATATAAATCACCAGAGCAGAAGAAAAAAATATTAAAGATGATGAATAATTCAATAACATGCAGCAAAATTAAAGGAACAATTAAAAACTTAACAATAACGACGAAGAAAGATAAACCTGCATTCTGACAAATTCACTACTGAATTCTAGAAGAGCTTTAGGGAAGATTTATTCTACATATTCCACTTTTTAATGAAATCTAACAAACAGAACTCCCAAATTTAATGCTGCAAGGTACTTTTAACTAATTCCAAAGCCAGACACAGGGCAACCAAAGGAGAAGGCTACAGGCCAATCTTTTAAATGAAAATAGATTCAAACATCCTCAACAAGAACAGAATGCAACACATCCTTCAAAAGATTATACACTATGACCAATTAGGCTTCTTTCCAGTGATACAAAGATGGTTCAAAATATTCAAATTGATAAATGTAATCCATTGCATAAAAGAAATAAGAACAAAACTTGTATGATGATCTCAGTTGATACAGGAAAAGCTTTTGAAATAATCCAATATCCACTCATAATTAAAAGAAGCAAAAGCGGAAGAAAGTTAACTGTAAAAGGAGTTGAATCTGAATCTGATAAAAGGTATTTATATCAAACCTATGGCCAGCATCATATTAAGTGGGAAAAATCTGAAAGTTTTCCCTCTAAAATTGGTAACAGAGGCGTCCAGTATAATCACTCCTATGAAGTATGGCTCTACGGACATTAGCCAGAGCAGACAAGAAAGAAATAAAAGTGAAACACATAGAAAATAAACACATTAAATAATTCAATGATATCTTTTATAAAAGAACCAAAAATTTCCATCAAAATTAATAACAAATCCAACAATGTATTGTTACAGCATCAGCACAGAAAATTAATAATGATTCTATACACCAATAATGAAGGCTTAAAGAATGCAATCAGAAAAATAACATTACATAAAATAGCATCAAATAAAATGAAATTCTTAAGAATTAAGGAAGTGAAAGCCTTGTACAATGAAGGCTAGATTTCAAAGAGGACATCAGAAAATTAAAAGATAATCCCTGTTCAATGATAGGTAGATATCATTGTCAAAATGACCATAATATAAAACTGACATAGAGATTTAGTGTAATGATAATCAAAACACCAGTATTGTTCCTCAAAGTACAACAGAAAACAACCCTAAAATTTATATGGTACCAGATAAGAATTTGAGTAGCAAAAGCAATTCTGGGAAAAAAAGAGCAAAGTGGGAGGGATCAGAATGCTGGGTTTCAGTTATGTTACAGAGCTACAGTGATACATACAGCATGGTACTGGGAAAAAAATGGATGTATGGCTCAAAGGAACAGAATTGAAGTTACAGAAATATTGCAAGGCATGTTCCACGTTTTGAATGATTTATACGAAGGCCAAAAACACACTCTGCGGGAAAGAAGGCCTCTTTAGCAAATGTTGCTGAGCAAATTGGCTGTGTACACATAGCATACTGTATCTAGTCCCATGTCTCTCACCATATACTAAATTTAAATAAAAATGGATTAAAGCATCCAATTATTAAATCAGATACATTTAATCTACTGAAAGAAAAAAATGAGCAGAAACTCTTGAAATTATAGGCATGGACAGGGACTTTCTGAACAGAACCCCAATGGTACAAGATATAGGAAGAATTAACAGATGAGATTCTATCAAATTTAAAAGTTTCTGTACAAGTTAGGCATGGTGGCGCACACCTAAAATCCTAGCATTTGGAAGGCATGGACAAGGGGACTGTTGAAAGTTTGAGACCAGCCTGGGCTACAAAGTGAGCTCCAGGCCAGCCTAAACTGCATAATGAGACCTGTCTCAAAAAGACACAAAAAAAGCAAAAATCAAAAAAAGTTTTTATACAACAAACAAGAGAATGCAGAAATAATATACACAGGGGTAATATCTAGAATACATAAATTACTCAAAATATTAGACCTCCCAAGATAAGAGACACAACCAAAAAATGGACAACTGAAATGAACTGATACTTTTTATAGAAAAAGACTAGGAGGCCAATAAAAACATGAAAAAATGTTTGACATCTCTCTTCATGAGATTAACGCAAATTAAAGCAACACTGAGATTCCGTCTTATCCAGAAACAAGGGCCATCATCAAGAAATCAAATAATAGCAAATATTAGTTAGGGGAAAATGAATGCTTCTACACTGTTCATAAAAAAGATAAACTAGTACAACCGATATGGATATCAATGTAGTGATTCCTCAGAAACCTAAAACCAATTCCATTCTATCCAGTCATTCCCCTTCTGGTTTTCCTTCCAAAAGAGTTAAAGATATCATATTACAGCGATATGTGCATAAAGTCTTAGCTAACTTCTTACTAGGACAAAATATACAGCACCCATGTGTTAAGGAGAAAAAGTTTATTTTAGGTTGTAAATGTATCAGTCCATAGTGAGCTGGCTCCAAGGCAGGGTTGTTCGTCAGAAGGGCATGGCAGAGGACAAACAGTCAGGGCAGAGTAGGAGGAGAGAGGAAGCAAGCCTGTCTTCCTTCTTTCATTTTATATTCCATTCAGGCGAGGACCCCACTGCTTGGTGCTGTCCACACTCAAGGGGGGGTTCCCCTCTTCAGTAATGCCATCACCCAAAATAACACAAAACCAATCAACAGACTCATCGAGTTATGAAACAACCATAATATAGTGTCACACACCCATGATCCAGGCACTTTCCCAAAGCCTCATCTATGAGCACATGAGGCTTTCATGAGACATCTGGCTATCAGCCATAACACATTCCCATATTTATTCAAGAATAATTCATAATACATAACTCTTTAAAGCAGTTTACTTGTCCATTAACAGATGTATGGGTAAAGAAAATGTGTTATATTTACACCACAGAGTACTATGCTACCTCAAGAAGGATAAACATCAGCAATTTCTTAAAAAATGGATATACTTTGAGGCCATAAAGATAAATGAAATAAATCAGATACATAATCTTATATATCATTTGATGTCTCTTACATATGAGAAACCAAAGTTAAAATAAATCAAAGAGCAACATAAATGATAGTAGGAAACAGGGAGACAGGTCTTGTGCCAAAGAGAAGAGGTCTCAAAAATAGAAGGGTGGAGGAATGAGATGGGTAAAGGATGAAAAAAGAATTAGGACATGTAATATACATGTTCAAACTCCCCATGATGAATGTAATCACTACATTCTGAAAACAAGGGCCAATAAAATGTTCCATAAAATTGCATACAGTGAAAATGATTACAGACTGAGTGTAGATTGAAAGTAATGTGTCAAATGAACTAACACATAAAACAAGGGAAACCAATAACTGAATGATGCTGATTTTCTGCTTTTCTTTTTAAATAATATGTCCATTTCATTTAAATATTATTTTTAGACTTACAGAAAAAATGTAAATATAGTCAACAAAGTTTCACCTACCCATGTGTTGTCAACTTTGTTTGCTGTGGAGAAATACTTGAGAAAATAACTTAAAGGAGAAAAGATTTATTTTGGTCCCTGGCTTCAGAAATTTTACTTCACAGACAGCTGGCTCCATTGCTTTTTGGCCTGAATTATCATAGCAAAACGGCAAGGTGGAGGAGAGCTGATAACTGCAGGGAAGCCAGGAAGCAAAAGGATCTTAAAAGAGCCTAAAAGAGAGAGCCAAGGAAAATATATTCTCTGCAAGATCACATCTCCACGACATATTTCCTCGAAGTAGACCCCACATCCTGTTTCCATCACCTCTCAGTAATGCCACAAACTTGTGATTTGATCAATGAATTAATCCCTAGTGAAATCAGAGCCTTTTATGGTACAAGCAACTATAAAGAGTCGACTCTAAACATATGGAGCTTTTGGAGGATATTTTACATGTACACTATAATACTACATATCCATTTACCTCTTTTTAAAGATCTTACCATCTTCCATGACTCATAAAACAATGTAAATATATTATTGACTTTAATCCACTGTAATGATTTAAAGAGATGTAAGGAAGTAGCTGAGTTCATTGAGAATGATAATGCAGTATCTAAACAAATGCAGTTGCTTCAACAAAAGGATGGAGTTTTTGAAAAAGAACCAAAGAAATCTGCAAATGACAAGTACAACAAATCCAATTTAAACATCTCACTGAAAAACCTTACAAATATTCAGGATCAAGCCAAAGACATAACTGCTCAATTTAAAGATAAAGTTCAGGAACTATTACATGTAGGCACTCTAGAATGAAAAAAAAAAAAAATAAAAAAAACAGAAATTATGAACAAATGTTCCAAGAACTCTGGGAGACAGTTAAAATCCAAACTAATGGATTTTAATGTCAACATCAAAAGTGCCAAGGTTCAAACTAAAAACATAGAAAATCTATTTAATTAAATAGTAATGATAGACTTCACAAATCTTGGGAATGTTATGCACCAGATACAACAGGCATTCAAAACTCCAAACAGGGATTACTAGAAAAGAACCTGCAAATATCATATTATAGTTAAAATAGCAAGAGTATAACATGAGGATAATATACTGACTGCAGCAAAAGAACACCAATCTGTTTTAGGAGTAGGGCTGAAATAATAACTTCAGACTTCTCTGCAGAAACCTGAAAGGCCAGGTTGGCATGGAAAGATACTTTTCATCCCCAGAAAAAAAATATCTATAAACTTAGAATATTATATCCAGCAAAGTTATTTTTCAAAATTAAAGGATCAAGGAAGGCCTTCCAATATAAGCATGAACTAAAGACAATATTGAAATAAGTACTTAAAGGAATAATATACCCAGAAGAAAAGGAACAGACAAGATTTTGAGAATTAGAAAATAATCAAACATTAAGAAAAGCAATAATTTACAGGAAATAGTGATTTCTGTAATAACTCTGAATTTAAATAACCTTATTTTTCCAATTAGAAAATTCAGGGGCTGGGGATTTAGCTCAGTGGCACAGTGCCTGCCTGGCAAGCGCAAGGTTGTGAGTTTGTTTCCTAGTACCGGAAAAAATAAATAAAGAAAGAAAGAATAGAAAAAGTAATAGAATAACTAGGAAAAGAGTGTGGACAATTAGAAGATTCAGACTGGTTGACCAGATTGAAAAAAAAAAAAACAAACCAAATCTTTTGTCCTTGCAAAATGCATTTCTCTTCAGTAAAAATATATAAAGAATAAAAGCGAAAGGAAGGATACATAGTCCATGCTGAATCCTAAATCAAGCAGGAGTAGTGTTATGTTTTATATCTAAAGTGTTCCTGCACAGTCTCATGTGTCTGGATGGTGACTGGATAGTGGAGCACTCTATTCTTCAGTGGATACATTTACTGATAATTTCAGTAGGTAAACTACCGTTATGAGGTGGGCTTTGGTTGGAGGTCGTCATGGGAGAGTGATCTGGAAGTGAGGATTCTTGTCCTTGTCTTCTTTATTGCTCTGAGTTTCTGGCTGTTGGGAATGTTAGTGATGAGGAAAGTGAATAAGACAAGTAGCTACACTCATATCTGACTAATCAGACTTCACACAAATTAATCAGATAAGTAAAAGATGGCCACTATGTATTGGTAAAGGGAACTATCCACAAAGGTGTGACACTTTTAAACTACTTACAAAAAATCGATGCATACAACTAGATTAAAAAAAAAAAAACACCTGCCGTCTTAAAGGGACACATAAGTCACCACACAATAAATAGTGGGTGACTTCAGTATCCACTCTCAATAATACATCACCCAGACAAAAACTCTAAATAGAAGCATCATAGTTAAACCTAACACAGATCAAATGGACTTAGTAGAATGCTCTTTCCAACAAATTCAAAATTTACATTCTCCTCAGAGCTCATGGAAAATTGTCCAAAATATGTCAAATTTTAATCCAGAAAGCAAACCTTAATACACAAAAAAGTGAAATAATATCTTGCATCTCATTAAGTTATAATTAAATGAAACTAAAAACCAATATCAAGAGACCTCACAGAAACTTACAAGCACAGGAAGATTGAGGAATTCACTTTTGAAAGTCAGTGGTTGTTAAAGAAGCCAGAGAAGTATTAAAAATTCTTAGAATCAAATGAATACAGGAATATAATACAGTAGTACCTCTGGGATTCAATTTATTCAGTTGTAAGGAAAAGTTTATATTTATGAGTGCCTATCTAAAAAAGTGAGACAAATATCAAATAAACAACCTGATGATGGATCTTGAGGTTCTGGAAAATAAGAATAAAACATTACAAAACTGTCTTGGTTAGTTTTCTCTCATTGCTGAGACAAAATACCTGACACCCAGGATTAAACAAGGAAAGATATATTTAGCCTAGAGTTTGTGGAGGTTTCAGTCCATACTTGCCTGGCTCCAAGGCAGAATGGCACATGGCAGAGGCAACAGTTCAACTAGGTGGAAAATAGCAAAAGCAACAAGAGCAAAAGTGGGGAAGAGAGGCCTCTTTTCCTCCCTTATATTGAATGCAAACTACCTGCACCAGGACTGCATGAGGGTTTGCGGGGACATCCAGACACAAACCATAACACAAACCCAACAGAAGA